>NC_091958.1:20523590-21123590 GCF_031021105.1 Erythrolamprus reginae | reverse complement strand
CCCATACACTCAACATTTTTACAATGCTATTACCAATCTAAGACTCAAACAACTAGTAAGAAATAATACTAAACTCAGCAATTGTCTTGATCTCATCTTCTGCAACAGTTCACACTCAATTTATGGACTACAAATAAAAGAGCCCTTTTCCAACAGTGACCACATTATGATTAACTTTTGTTTCAATATACATCCTTACACAAATCACCATAATAATAAGACAACCAATTACAACTTTTAAAAAGCCAACTATGATATCATAGATGCCAACATCTCATCCCTTGATTGGCAGACATTATTCTCTGGCTTAATACTGCTGAAGACTCCTGCAATATCATTTTGCTTGAAATGCAAAGAGTCATTAAATTATATGTACCACTAATAATCACCAAAACCAAGAAAAACAAATTACCCATAAAAATAAGGAAGCTCCAATCCAAAAAAGAGAGATCTCTTTGGTGGAAAAACAAAACTGGCTATGTTACAAATGTTAAAAGCTGCTACAAAAATCTATGCCACCAAATAAGGATTGAATGCACCAATTACCACATCAATCAAGAAGAAAATCTTCTGCACATGAAATCCACACATGCCTTATATAACTTTGTAAACAACCAATTCAAAGATTCTAGATCTATCACATCTCTAAAAGGACCAAATGGTAAAGAATATAATGATGAAGCCGTTAAAGCCAACCACTTTAACATATTCTTCAGCTCAGTCTTTGTAAACAACAATGGCTCATACCCAAAATTTCTTAGACGTACCACAAATAACTACAACAATCTAACACAAATCAATTTTACAGAAGATAATGTTGGAAAGGCTTTATGCAACCTATGTATTGGGCCCGATGGACCATGTATATACTTATTTTTTTAAAAAACCTCTCCCCATCCATAGCTTATAGCTGTAAACATAATTTTTGAAAAATCTTTCAGGACTAGCTTCTTACCCAACTTATGGTCACTAGCTACAATCTTCCCTATCTTCAAAAAAGGAGATCCACGTAATGTTGAAAATTACAGACCAATCTCTTTATGTTGCATCACCTGCAAAGTCATGGAATCAATCATAAACCAATTCATTACCCTCCATCTAGAAACCAATAACCTACTCTTTAACAAACAATTTGGTTTCAGAAAAAAGAGCCCACTGTAACAACATTGCCAAAAAGGCACTAAGAGTTATTAATCTAATCCTACATAGTTTCTTCTCTGGAAATATTAATCTACTAACCAGAACATACAAAACATTTGCTAGACCAATTCTTGAATACAGTTCACCTGTCTGGAACGCGCTCTGCATATCAGTTATCCATACAATTGAGAGAGTCCAAAAATATTTCACAAGAATAGTTCTCTACTCCTCTGCTTGCAACAGAATAGCTTTATTCCACCAGACTTTTGGGCTTAGACAGCCTAGAACTTTGTCACCTTCTATCTAATCTAAATATAGTTCACAAAATCATTTACCACAATGTGTCAATGATTTCTTCAACTTCAACTGCAACAATAAATGAGCCCACAATCAATTCAAACGTAATGTAAACCACTCCAAACTCGACTGCAGAAAATACAACTTCAACAACAGAGTAATCAATGCCTGGAATGCACCACCTAACTGTGGTTTCTTCCCCAGACCCCAAAAACTTTAATCTTAACCTGCCTTAACCACTAGACCAAAGTGGATCTCATATAAGAAAAAGAATTTATTCATACTCATTTTTCAGAAGTGCTATTTGCCCAGAATGAAATTCAGTTGATCAGGCAATCAAATGACTTTTCACAATACAATGATTCAAAAGGTCCAATAGTAAATACAGTGATACCTCATCTTACAAATGCCTCATCATACAAACTTTTTGAGATACAAACCTGGGGTTTAAGATTTTTTTTTTCTTCTTACAAACTATTTTCACCTTACAAACCCACCGCCGCCACTGGGATGCCCCACCTCCAGACTTCCGTTGCCAGCGAAGCACCCGTTTTTGTGCTGCTAGGATTCCCCTGAGGCTTCCCTCCATGGGAAACCCCACCTCCAGACTCCCGTGTTATTGTGATGCTGCAGGAAATCCCAGCAGGGGAATCCCAGCTTCGCAAAAACGGGCACTTTGCTGGCAACAGAAGTCCGGAGATGGGGTTTCCCAATGAGGGGAGCCTCAGTGAAATCGCAGCATCACAAAAACACAGAGGTCCGAAGGTGGGGTTTAGAGGACTTCGGTGTTTTTGCGATTTCACTGATGCTCCCTTCGCTGAGAAACCCCACCTCCGGACTTCTGTTGCCAGCAAAGCGTTCGTTTTTGCAATGCTGGGATTCCCCTACTGGGATTCCCCTGCAGCATTGCAGAAACACAGAAGTCCAGAGGTGGGGTTTCCCATGGAGGGGAGCCTCATGTGAATCCTAGCAGTGCAAAAACGGGCCCTTCGGCTGGCAAAAAGGGTGAATTTTGGGCTTGCACGCATTAATCACTTTTCCATTGATTCCTATGGGAAACATCGTTTCGTCTTACAAACTTTTCACCTTAAGAACCTCATCCCGGAACCAATTAAGTTTGTAAGACAAGGTATCACTGTAGTTCATAGAAACTAAAGAAATGTGTTTTGAGTCACCCTCTTTTTTTTCAAAGTTGAATCTCAGGAAGGCAATATGAAACTCTGATTTAGCTTCTTGTTAGGGCTTGGCAAGTCATGCAGTCTTTAATTTTACATAGAGAGAGAGGGGGGGGGGAAGAGAATGAATACTTTTGAAATGAACCAGGATGAGGGTGGAGGGGCTGGAGAACTCCTCCATTTCATCTGCAAATCATCAAAGCCAACCTATCACATTATGATTGTTGAACTCCCAAAAAACATAAACAGTTTATGTCAAAGATTAAGAGACAGTGCTGGTTTTTACTTTTGACATATCTTGTCTCCAAATCTTCCCTTTGGATTTATGAGAGTGCTATCATGTCAAAGCAACCTCATTTATATGATAACACGTCAGTCGTATTTTACAAGGGCTGCACTCTGGTGCGGAATGTTGCTTTTTAAGTCCAAAATTACAGAACCTGGAGAGGGAGACATAATTAAAGTGCATGTTAGCAATGATAGCATGTGTTTGGCCTCTGGTGATCCACATTAATCATCACCAGAGAGGGTGCGATAAAATCATAATAGCCTCTTTCAAAGTTATAATCTGACTTGAAATTCTATACATTGCAATCTCGGGTCGACGTGTTAGGAAACTTCCAAGCACCTTCATTGGCTTAAACCTACAAACCAGTCTTGGTTTCCCCACCTTGGAATTGGCCCAAACTGTCGGTGCAAAGTGGTGATGGGGAATAGAAAAATAGAGACAGCCCAGGAATAGACATCACACAGCATTTGACCACTGAAGGGAGCCCACGATCAATTCTTGTAGCTTTCTGGCCTTGTGCCTCCAAGAAGGCCTTGCCTTAGCAGCTGGCAGGCTAGGGCAGCTGCTAGGGTCTCACACCAGTAACCTGGGTTTGCCAAACATCATTTATCATTCTGAGAAAGCTTCGGGTTTTTGGGGTTTTTTTGCAGTAATGACAGCAGCAGCTTCTAGTTATCCTGAACGGACTCCATTGGAAATTGGCGGCTCTAATAAATTTAAAGAAAGAAAATTAATTAAGATATCGCTGCTCCTTTAAAGTTACCAAGGTTCCATCAGTGCGACAGCCCCGCAACCAAGGATTTGTTGGTCAAGACAAGTTGCCATGGTCCAGCTCTGTGCCAGTCATGAAGAAGGTGGGGAGAAGTTCAACTAAGGTGTAAGCAAAAGTTTAAACAATTGTTTTGTAAGGCATTTGTATTGATTCACCCATTCTGATTGGACTGATGTTTCAGATCAAATTGAATTTATTTATTTATTTATTTATTTATTTATTTATTTATTTGTTTGTTTGTTTGTTTGTTTATTATTAGAGTTGAAAGGGACCTTGCAGGTCATCAAGTCCAACCCCATGCTCAGGCAGGAAACCCTATACCACCCCAACCAGATGGCTGTCCAATTTTCTTTTGAATGTGTCAAGTGATGGGGCGTTCACAACCTCTGCTGGCAGGCTGTTCCACTGGTTGATTGCTTTCACCATCAGAAAGTTCTTCCTTATTTCCAGGTTGAATCTCTCCTTGGTCAGTTTCCATCCATTGCTTCTGGTCTGGCCCTCTGGTGCCATGGAAAATAGTGTGACCCCCTTCTCTCTGTGGCAACTCCTCAAATAGGTGTCAATCCCCAACCCCCAACATTTTTCCCTTAGACTTTCCACGGTTGACTTCTCCAGATTCCTTAGAGGTCAGTAAAGGGCGAGCATAAGTGCACTAGTGTGCCTTCCGTCCCCTGTACAATTGTCTCTCCTATATTTTATATATCTTTTCTCCCACCCATATATCCTTCCTCTACTCTTCATTGATGTATTCTATTCTCATATCTCTTCTTCTATCCCTTCCCTGATATTTACTACTACACGTTTTTATTCTCCTTAACTTTCAATTTGTATTGGACAAAATAAATAAATAAATAAAATAAATAAATATCTCAAATATCTGTATACTGCTATCATGTCCCCTCTGACCCTCCTTTTTGCTAAACATGCCCAGTTCCAGCAACCTCTCTTCGTATGTCTTGGTTTCCAGTCCCTTTATCATTTTAGTTGTTCTTTTCTGTACTTTCTCTAGAGTTTCAATTAGAGTTGATCTAATAGTTTCAGGAAGAGTTAATGTGGTGTACTAGTTAAGGAGCTACATTTGCATTGGGAACTCCCAAGTTCAAGGTCACCATAAGTCACAAAAGTTCCCTAGATAAGTATAGGGCAGTCATTCTTAGATCAACCTCTCTCGTAGGTCAGTTGTACTTTTCTACAGAATGACCTCAGCTCCAAAACCTTCAGTAAGATTTACTATTCCGACAGACTAGAGATAGAGGGACAGATGGAAAGATACAAACTACATGAGCGATGCCAAAAAATTGAGTCCAGTGAGGAAATCGAGATGATGGGAGTCAAGACACCCATTCATTCTAGATGATAAGAAACAACGGTTGAACATATGTGCACAGTTATTGACAGAGTCACATTCTGATAAAAAAAAGAAATAAATTCCTGAACGAATAGATACACAGATGAGAAAGCTTTCAACAGGATTGTGAACTGGAGTAATTCTAAAAAATCCAACCTACAGTCATAGAAGACTAATAACAGTGAGTACTCATCACATTCTATCTTGGCTTGCAATTCCAGAAGTAGTTGGCTGTTGAGAACAGGGTAGAATCCAGGTATAGTCATCTTTTCAATAGAACTAATCAAATCAATATGATTTAAGCTGGTGACCATTATCTTATCCCAATAATTTCAATGAGTCAACTCTAACTGTAACTAAATCAGGATTCACTCCAAATATTTTAAGAAGACAGTTTTTAATATTCTATTTTTATTTATTTTATTTATTCATTTGTCCAATACACAAATACATAGGAAGAAAAATAGACATGTAGTAATATATATAAGGGTAAAGTGAACTTAGAGGAGAGGATATATTCTGAGGGCCTCCTAAGCTTGTTATGACATCTTAATAATTAAATCTGTGTTACGCTGACATGCAAGCACTAATCAGAGTAGGGGAAAAGGGAATATGATTTACAGAGATGGCTAAGAAGTTTGTTCGGTTCATTTTTTTTTAAAAAATGGGAAGAAATAAGAATTTAGAAATTTCTTCATAATAAAGATGGGAAGAACTTGGGATTTAAAAATTTTAAATGGCCATCCAGGCATTAAGTTGTATATTTCAACCCCTTGCATGCATCATAATGTTGTTAATTTGGCTTAAGATTGCCTTTTTCTTCTTTTTATTAACAATCTGCTTGCCTTGAAGTTCCAAATGCTAGTGATATATAATAACATCTCCAGCTTCTCCATCCTTTAAATTGCAGTGTTTGTTTTCCTCCTATAAAATTTAGTGAGAACCATTGTTAATGTTCTGTCTGGGTCCCCCCAGACACCAACACCATATATATATCTAGGTCCCCAGCAGTCGGGTTTCAGGCCCGGTTACAGCACGGAAACCGCTTTGGTCGCGTTGATGGATGATCTCTGGCGGGCCCGGGACAGGGGTTTATCCTCTGTCCTGGTGCTCCTTGATCTTTCAGCGGCTTTTGATACCATCGACCAGGGTATCCTTCTGCACCGGTTGGAGGGGCTGGGGGTGGGAGGCACTGTTCTTCAGTGGTTCTCCTCCTACCTCTCTGGCCGGTCGCAGTCGGTGTTAGTGGGGGGTCAGAGGTCGGCTCCGAGGCCTCTCCCTTGTGGGGTGCCTCAGGGGTCAGTCCTCTCCCCCTTGCTATTTAACATCTACATGAAACCGCTGGGTGAGATCATCCAAGGACATGGGGTGAGGTATCATCAATATGCCGATGATACCCAGCTTTACATCTCCACCCCATGCCCAGTCAACGAAGCGGTGGAAGTGATGTGCCAGTGCCTGGAGGCTGTTGGGACCTGGATGGGTGTCAACAGACTCAAGCTCAACCCGGATAAGACGGAGTGGCTGTGGGTTTTGCCTCCCAAGGACAATTCCATCTGTCCGTCCATTACCCTGGGGGGGAATTACTGACCCCCTCGGAGAGGGTCCGCAACTTGGGCGTCCTCCTCGATCCACAGCTCACATTAGAAAACCACCTCTCAGCTGTGGTGAGGGGAGCGTTTGCCCAGGTTCGCCTGGTGCACCAGTTGCGGCCCTATCTGGACCGGGACTCATTGCTCACAGTCACTCACGCCCTCATCACCTCGAGATTCGACTACTGTAACGCTCTCTACATGGGGCTACCTCTGAAAAGTGTTCGGAAACTTCAGATCGTGCAGAATGCAGCTGCGAGAGCAGTCATGGGCTTACCTAGGTATGCCCATGTTTCACCATCACTCCGCAGTCTGCATTGGCTGCCGATCAATTTCCGGTCACAATTCAAAGTGTTGGTTATGACCTTTAAAGCCCTTCATGGCATCGGACCAGAATATCTCCGAGACCGCCTCCTGCCGCACGAATCCCAGCGACCGATTAGGTCCCACAGAGTGGGCCTTCTCCAGGTCCCGTCAACTAAACAGTGTCGGTTGGCGGGCCCCAGGGGAAGAGCCTTCTCTGTGGCGGCCCTGGCTCTCTGGAACCAACTCCCCCCGGAGATTAGAACTGCCCCTACTCTCCCTGCCTTCCGTAAAGTTCTTAAAAACCACCTTTGTCGTCAGGCATGGGGGAACTGAAACACCTCCCCCGGCCACGTACAATTTATGTATGGTATGTTTGTGTGTGTGCTTGTTAATATAGTGGGGTTCTTTTAAAAACTATTTTAAATACTTAAATTTATTGAATCTATTTGGATTTGTACGATTGTTTATATTTTTGTTGTGAGCCGCCCCGAGTTCGCGGAGAGGGGCGGCATACAAATCTAAATAATAAATAAATAAATAAATAATAAATAAATAAATAAATAAATAAATAAAAAGAGTAGCCAGACACACTGGTAAAAAGCAAAGGCAGTTTATATAATTCAAAGCAAACACAGGTAACAAAAACTGTTCTTACAGACAGGAACACTATGAAGCTTCACAGAGGTTTCACGAAGGCCAGGCAATAAAACAGGATTCCTGCTGGCAAAAACAACGCTGGAGATAATAAAACCCATGCCTCCCCCAAGTCTTCCAGACTTCTAGGCCACAAGCCAAGATTAGAGACGCCGAGAATCGAAGCAAGGTCACAGGACTCTCAATTGATAACTCTCCACAAGACTGTAAGGGCGGGCCTGCCTTTTCAACCCTGCTGAGGAGAACCACACCCAAACCCAGCTGTTGCCAATTCAGGGATGGAAATACCTTTCTAATTGGCCCCATCTTTGAGCTGCTCGTCGCTGCCTCATGTCTATTATAGCCTGTGCGTCTTCATCCAATGAATCCAGGCTACTAGCTGGGGAGAGCCCCCACCCCGGGGGTCTCAGGCTGCTCTCCCTCCTCCTCTTCCTGACGTTCCTCTGCCCCATCTGCCTGGTCCTCCCCCTCCTGTTCACTGTCCTCCTCCTCTGGGCATGGATCCGGCAGAGCTCCAGCCGGTCCCTGAGGAGCCTCAGGCTGAATCACAACAGTTAACATGCATTTATTCAGATAGGGATTGGTATGTGTGTGTGTGTGTGTGTGTGTGTGTGTGTGTGTGTATGTATGTATGCATGTGCACACACACACACACATACACACACAAATGTTTGAGTGAACATGAAGAATTTGAGCAAAATGTGGAGGAAGCAACGTCAAGAGATTAGTCCATCATATACCTGACAATGAAGTAAACAAAGAGAGATTTCCATTATGAAGAATGAGATGAAACAGGGCACATATCTGATGCCAATCAGGACTACATAATTTACAAATAAATACAACTGTTGTGTCAGGCAAGATTCCTTCATAGTTTCCGTACATTTCTGACAATTTAAAGCAAAATTTGGGAAATGGGTGTTAACCAACAGGAACTTTGAGACAAGTAGCATTTTTTTAACAATGCAAAATGTCATTCCCTATCAGTAAAATGCTCTCTATAATTCAGAAAATAGCAACTTAGAGACCAGAAAGAAAAGGTGAGCTTGAAACTTAAATTTCGTTTTGGTTTGCCCTTTGTTTGTTTTTTCCCTTGTGTAATTGTGATCCAATTCTTTGAAATGTAATCAGTTTTCTTGTATCTTACCCCCCATCTCTGCATGCAAAGGTGAAAAAAAATCCACATTAAATATTATTCAGTGGATCTTCATCTCTGGATATTTTTTCAGTATTGGCCAGCAGATGCTTCAAATAAGTCTTCCCAGTTGCTTCAAAAACACGTTTGGTAAAACAACAGTACCATTAGACTAGATCAGTGGTGGCGAAACTATGGCACATGTACCAGAGCTGGCACTCAGAGTCCTCTTTCTGGGCACATGCGCCATTGCCCCAGCCCAACTCCATTGTGTTTCTGCTCCATAGGGGAGAGAGATGGAGGGAGGGAAAGAGAGAAAGAGGAAGGGAGGGAAAGAGAGATGGAGGGAGGGAAAGAGAAAGAGAGGGAGAAGAGAGGGAGATAGAGAAAGAGAAATATTACAAAAGTTTTTCTAATGTAATATTTAAAAAGCAGGAAAAAACCCAAAGGGGCATAAAATTGCATCTATCCCATTTTCCTTAGAACAATTACATGAACTCTGCCTTGTTTATCATTATTTTAAGTAGTAAAAATGTATTATTCAGGTTAAATTGCTATGTTGGCACCTTGCGATAAATAAGTGGGTTTTGGGTTGCAGTTTGAGCACTTGGTCTCTAAATAGTTCGCCATCCCTGGACTAGATCAATTCCATCGTTAAGTCAGAAAATAAGCAAATGTCCTAAAATAAGAAATAAAAAGTATAAGGAAATGGTCCATCCAACAGCTCTGAATATTTTCACTACATATTGGAATGGAAGGAAAAGATGCAGAATAGAATATACATAACTACATTTCAAATTCTGTATTTTTCCCCCCTTTTGATTTTCCTTTACAATTTCTTTCCAAGGAAAACAAACACTTTCTTTCCAGCTTAGTTCATGCAAGCAGATACAGAGCTTCTAGGAAGGCAGCTGTGTAACAGGATGGTTTATTTTATTTATTTGTTTGCTTATTTATTTGTTTTGTCAAGTATGTGTTGGTGGTATACAAAGATATAATAATATTTATATACATGATACTAGTAAAAGTATGCTCAAAATAAAGTAAGCTAAATATCTTTAAGAGCTGTCCAAAAATAAACTCAATACCCTGAAAAATAAGATGGAAACACAGAAAAAAAAAATTCACAGAGAAATTGCTATTATTACAATTGTTCACGCAGTCAGGCTGATGTTTGGATTTGGCATTTTTATCCACCTCTTGAGTCCTTCCCAAGGACCTCGGATAGGCAGATGTCATCGTCTGATGGTGTTAAAGGTATTGTTGCAGAATGTACAGTAAGCTGTTCTAAGTAAAGCTGCCTTTTGCAATTGACTGGTAGGGATTATTATTATTATTTTGAGAACTTGAAAGGCAGACTTCGCCATGCCATTACTTTGTGCGTAGTAAAAAAATTGTTAATTCAGAAAGGTGTGGGCTATCTCGATCGCTTCATAAGCAGGGGAAAAAATGACATCAGCTGCCTCTGGAACAATTGGATTTCATTCCCATTTGCAATTTAGCTCTGTTCCTTCTGTTTTCGTCTACAGCTACGGCGAATCTGTTCTGACTTAACCATCAACAACACTCTAAGTGTGAAATGTTCAGATGCTGTTCTCTAACAGGGGCCCTTAATTATAGTTTGGATCATTTTATTATCCTGCCAACACATAGCTGTCAAGAGCAGCTTACTTCTAATTAAATCCACCAGCTTTGCCCACTATCCAAACATATCTTGTATTTTCCTATATGAAACTATAATGATTTTATGCTTCTTCAATTACAAAATGTTGGATTCAACAATAAAACAAGTTGGGGAGTTGTTAAATATGTATTTAAGTCACAACTTGGACAATGGGAAAATATTTCCAACGGGTGGGGGACACATACCATACTTTGCTTTTTAAAAACAAAACTGGCAGCCAAACTTTTCCTACTGGAACCCAATGATAATTAAAACTCAGCATGTTAGATAGTGGGGTCTTAAGCTGTTCAAGCCATGATTGTTCGGATTTCTCATTCTTTATCATTAGCATCATTCAAGTATGGACTATTTCTTCTGGGAAATGCTATTTTCTTTCTCTTTTTTTGACAAATTGCAGTCTGCACTTTCATTTGATAATGGGGAGGAAAAACATAATTACTTGGCCCTACCTGTGCAACAGTCCTTCTTAAATTGTCCTTCTTAGAGTTAAGAGGAAAGTCTCCTCTGAGTGAACTTGACTTCTGATGTTTACCAAGAGAACTATTTGCACCACTTTCTTGGCAGCAATGTGGTAGAGATTTGTCTCCTTCCACTCTTGCTGCTCTCTGTCATTTTCTCTCTCTTTTTACTCTTTTAACGTTCTCTTTTTAAGCAGTGTGTAGCAGCTGCCAAAAAACCCAAACACAGTTCTAGGTTGCATTAACAGAGGGACAGAATGTTAATAAAGTGGTACCTCTACTTACGAACCTAATAAGTAGAAAAGTTTGTAAGAAGAAGCAATTTGTCTCATAGGAATCAATGTAAAAGCAAATAATGTGTGCGACTGGGGAAACCACAGGGAGGGTGGAGGCCCTGTTTCCTCCCAGGAGATCCCTAGGTAGGCCCCATGGAGGTTTCTCCCTGCCTTTTCCGGTTACAGTTTCAGAGGCTCAGGTTTGTAAGTGGAAAATGGTTCTTGAGAAGAGGCAAAAAACCTTGAACACCCAGTTCTTATCTAGAAAAGTTCGTAAGTAGAGGCATTCTTAGGTAGAGGCACCACTGTACCTCTTAATAATGCCTTGGTAAGTGTTAATACCATTTTATAAGGCCTCGGTAAGGCTACATTTGGAATACTGCATTCGGTTTTGGTTGCCACAATGCAAAAAGGATGTTGAGACTTTTGAAAAAGTGCAGAGAAGGGTGACAAAGATGATTAGGGGACTGGAGGATAAAACATATGAAGGACAGTTGCAGGAACTGGGTAAGTCTAGTTTAATAAAAAGAAGGACCAGGGTAGACATGATAGCAGTGTTCCAATATCTCAGGGGTTGCTACAAACAAGAGGGGGTCAAACTATTCTTTCAAAGCACCTGAAGGCAGGACAAGAAGCAATGGGTGGAAACTAATCAAGAGGGAAGCAACTTAGACCTAAGGAGAAATTTCCTGACAGTCAGAACAATTAATCAGTGGAACAACTTGCCTCCAGAAGATGTGACTGCTCCAACATTGGAAGTTTTTAAGAGGATGTTGGATGTCTGAAGTAGTGTAGGGTTTCCTGTATGCAGGGGATTAAACTAGAAGACTTCCATGGTCCCTTCCAACTCATTGCGGTTGTGGTTATGATTGAGGTTATTGTTGTTGTTGTTGTTGTTGTTGTTATTATTATTATTATTATTATTATTATTATTATTATTATTATTATTCATCTTTCCAGTCTAGTGTATAACTTTTGAATTTCCTACTGATAATTTATTCAATGAACCAAGTCCAATACTCTTCAGCTTGCTGATATCAGAAGAAATCAGCAAGTTGATCTCATTGGAATTGAGATCATCTCCCGATGAGTATCTGATCCATATACTTCTCTTGGCAACATGTGAATGCTTTTTTTTTTTTTAAAACCATTTTATTTGACAATCCCAGTTCAGTTGAAGGAGAAAACATGCTCTTCAATGCACCTGCACATCCAGATGGAGAACATTATCAATTATTTCCTGCTACATGTCTATGACATATTGCTCCCAGCATTCTATGCAATGAACTGAAAACGTAGCCTTGTAAAAGAAAGCATGGATGATACAACCCAGGAGAACAATGGACATAAGGAAACAGGAAAAACAAGCAATGAATTATGAATTGAAAAGAGTGGTCTAGAAGCTAAGCTGACCTTGTCATTGGAAACTGTCCTTACTTTTGTTTCATTAAAAAAAAAATTGAATATAAACATTAAAAAACATTAAAAAGACAGACAATACATCAAAATGTACAAACAAACAAACAAAAACGCATTACAACTTTATAACCCTTTTTTTGTAAATTATGATGATATCGTATTTCCTTGTACGTACGTGTAAGTTAAACTGTATTCCCTTTACAGTTTTCAATTTCCAATCTGTTTAACTATTAATATCACCTCTTATCATATACATAACTTATATTCTTTATATGTCTTTATTCATATATTCATTCTTCATTTTATAACATTTGTTCTTCCCTATATTTACACCTGCAACTATATAAACTATGTACCCTCCTTGCTTTTGTTGTTGTTGTTGTTGTTGTTGTTGTTGTTGTTCTTCTTCTTCTTCTTCTTCTTCTTCTTCTTCTTCTTCTTCTTCTTCTTCTTCTTCTTCTTCCTCTTCCTCTTCCTCTTCTTGATTTTCAGGAATTCTCCAATTTCAGGAAATGTTTATATCTTATTTCAGATAGAGACTATTCATGCGTGAAGTGTGGGGTGGGGAGGGGAGCATTTTCCTGAATTCAGAATCTCTTTTGAAAATATATTATTATTATTATTATTATTATTATTATTATTATTATTATTATTATTATTAAGATTTGTATGCCGCCCCTCTCCGTAGACTGCTATAATTAGGAGTGCTACCATAGTAGCCAGATATTTATAGATTGGGAGGTTGGTCTACTGCCGTGATGGCGAACCTATGGGACGGGTGCCACAGGTGGTACACAGAGCCATATCTGCTGTTGCCCTAGCTCAGGGGTAGGTAAAGTTGGCTGTTCTATGACTTGTGGACTTCAACTCCCAGAATTCCTGAGCCAATCATGCTTGATTAGGAATTCTGGGAGTTGAAGTCCACGTCATAGAAGAGCCAACTTTGCCTACTCCTGCCCTAGCTCAGCTCCAGTGCACATGTGCACTCTGGGCAGTTGATTTGTGGCTAGCGTGAAGTTTATGGAAGGGCATTTTCAGCTTCCATGGGTGGGGGAGGCCATTTTTGCCCTCCCCAGAGGGCAGGGAAGCCTCTGGAACCTGGGAAGAGTGAAAAATGGGCCTATCAGGCCCACCAAAAGTTGAGAAATGGGGGAAGGGGATCGTGTGCACATGCACAGAGGGGCAGTGTAGCTCAGGAAGGACATATACACATGTGCAGGGGCTGGGGGGGCATTGGATTATATGTGTGAGCACTCACGCATGTGTGATAGTGCGGATAGTCTATCTCTACGGAGAGGGGCGGCATACAAATCTAACAAACAAACAAACAAACAAACAAATAAATAAATAAATGTGTGTGCATGCTTTTGGCACCTGGGGGAAAAAAGGTTTGCTATCATGGGTCTAGTGATTAAGTCATGAGAGTAGAAAGAAGGGAACAATGAGTTCTAGTCCTGCCTTAGCCATGGAAGTCAGCCAAGTTACTTTTGGACAAATATACAAAGATAGGGAGTTCTAGTCCCACCTTAGGTATGAAAGCTGACCGGGTGATTTAATGCCAGTCTCCAGGAGATGGTGAGTTCTGGTCCCACCTTAGACTGGAAGGTCAGATGGGTGACCCTGGGCCAGTTCTACTCTCTCAGCCCAACCAACCTCACAGGATTCTTGTTATGAGGAATACAGGAATAGCAATATCATTTAGACTCATATAACACTTCACAGTGCTTTTACAGTCCCCTCTAAGTGGTTTACAGAGTCAGCCTCTTGCCCCCCCAACAATCTGGGTCCTTGTTTTACCCATCTCGGAAGGATGGAAGGCTGAGTCAACCTTGAGCAAGTGGTGAGATTTGAACTGTTGAACTATAGCTAGCAATTAGTTGAAATAGCCTGCAGTGCTGCACTCTAACCATTGTGCCACTTCGGCTCTAGGAAGACCTTCTAGGAAGAAGTAGGGGCACTAAATATGTTTGCCCCTATGAGTTATTTGTAGAAATAATAAAGGTGGGATGTAAATAAATAAAGTGAAGCTGGTTTAAGAGTGAACATTCTTTTCAGAGTAATTCAATTATTTTCCCCCCTTGTGGCCTCTAAATGAAGGAACAAACGAACATTCTTGAAGCTTCCAGTGCTGTAACTAAATTCCTCCAACCAAAGACTTGAGTTTATTTTTTTTTAAAAACTTTCAAAAAGTTTAGTATCAAGAGTTAAAAACTGAAAATCCTACTCATGTCCTTGGCAGCTTTGCAAGTAAAAAAAAAATCTGCACAAACAGTGATTGAAAATAAGTAAAGCATTCATAACCTGAATCAAATACGACAGTAAGTTGCCAAGATGCTGTGATCCTTTATGACTGGGATAACACTGTGAATCTTCAATGAGATGGACGAAAATGTCCAGGCGGCAGAATGACACAGTCAGCAAAAGATGACAATAGATCGTCCAGCATTCCTTATCACTACAGGAAAAGCTAACTTGGTCTGACTGTGATGACCATAGCCTAAGACCAAAGTGACACTGCACCAGAGTATGATGACAAAGCCAGAAAAGATTTGGCGTTTGTGATTAACATTCAAAGGACACCGATTTAGACAGTGTAAGGCAGATTACATAAATCTGATTGTCATTTCTGGAATGAGCAATCTCTTGACTGCTCAATGAACAGAGCATGCAATCTTGTTCGTTTGTTGTTGGGGGCTTTTTTGTAGAGGATTCTTTCCAAACATTTTAGCTGTCATGTGCAATGGCTGGAAAAATTTAGAATTATTTGTTATTAATCCAATGTGTATATTCCTGCAGTCATAAACAGCGGCTGACAGAAAGACAACAGATAACGTCAATATCGAAAGACATACTGAACACAATCCAAGAAAAAATTCTGGCGTCCACACGCAAACGGTCTCTGCCAATACTTTGTCTTCACCTGTTACTGGGAGGCAGATAACATTGGAGCCAATCGTGGGTCAACCCAACATGGTGAAAAACAAGTGAAACCACATTTGGAATACTGTGTTCAGTTCTGGAGACCTCACCTACAAAAAGATATTAATAAAATTGAACAGGTCCAAAGACGGGCTACAAAAAGGGTGGAAGGTCTTAAGCATAAAACGTATCAGGAAAAATTGAATGAACTCAATCTGTCTAATCTGGAGGACAGAAGGGAAATGGGGGACATGATAGAAACATTTAAATAAATAAAACATTTAAAGGGTTAAATAAGGTTCAGGAGGGAAGTGTTTTTAATAGGAAAGTGAACACAAGAACAAGGGGGCACAATCTGAGGTTAGTTGGGAGAAAGATCAGAAGCAATGTGAGGAAATATTATTTTACTGAAAGAGTAGTAGATGCTTGGAACAAAATTCTAGCAGACGAGGTTGGTAAATCCACAATAACTGAATTTAAACATGCCTGGGATAAACATATATCCATTTTAAGATAAAATACAGGAAATAGTACAAGGGCAGGCTAGATGGACCATGGGGTCTTTTTCTGCCATCAATCTTCTATGTATCTATGTTTCTAAGTTCAACAGCTCATCTATATTTAACTCAGAATTCATTGATTTTAGTAGCCCTCTTTATGTATGATTACATACAAACTGCCCAGCAATCTCTACATCACAAAGAGGCAAGCAGAAAACTCCTTTCATACACTCTAAGTTCTCTGCCACTCGGCTTTGTTTATATATATTTCATCTCCTTTGCTGTAAAAATGACAGAGAGAACGGGAAGCCCACAGAGGAGGCAATGCAGGAAATGATGGAATGTGCAATAACAACATCATTATACAAATGTCACAGGTTATGCAATTGGGTCAAATGTTGAGATGCAAATCCATAAAGGTGGCTGTTGCCCGAGGATATCCAGGCATAGGTAGTTGTTTTGGCTTCACTGTGAATTGCTTTAGAAACCAATGAGAAACTGGCTGATGCAAAATATTATGTTTATTTCCATTCTTGTCTGGGATCCTGGGATGGATGGAAAGAAGGAAGGAAGGAAGGAAGGAAGGAAGGAAGGAAGGAAGGAAGGAAGGAAGGAAAAGTCAATATTGGTTTGAAAGTACTCCACCAGTCAATGCAGGGCCTCCAGGGTGAGAATTAAAAAAAATGCAGAGGGAATCTTCTGAGGTTTACCTTCTGGCCATCACCCCACTGATTTTGTAATGCAATTCTCCACATTTGCACAAATATACATGCACTCGTGAAAGCAATGCACAGAAAAGAACTGTATCAGGAAAAAAATTGCAAATTTACTGAATAGGGAATTTTAGATAAAAAAAATGAAATGCCATTTTTTTTTAAAAAAAGTCTAGATTAATTAAAAGTGTGGTGTGTTTTGTTTAAGGCTTCAAAAATACAGGAATAAAATAATCCAATGTTGGAAAATGGAAATCTTTCCCCCATCTTTTATCCTAAGGAAATACTTTCAAATTTGTAGGGATGAAATCTAAGCGACAACATAAAGATATTTCAAACCACCAGAGACGTTTTGTTAGTGTCATTGGAATTTTTCTCTTGAGATCTTTTGTTCAAAATTTTTTCATCTGAATTACATGTAACTGTTGTTACAGAGAAATGTTGTCATCTCCTCTAATAGAATAGCATAAAACTAATTGTACACAAGGATATCTCAGTTCTTTCACAATTAATATAAAGCAATCACCCATCGTGACATGGAAATAATGCCCCATTACAGTTCATTATGGCAATCAACATTTAAAAAAACCACACCACAATGACAAATCATAGAATCAAAGACAGGGCTCATTCCAAATCTATAGATTTCATGTCTGAGCTAATAATGATGACTTTGATAGCATCATTGGAATATACTTTGCATTTAAACTGTGAAAGATACAATAAGTGAATACATTATGTGCAGTGAGTAGATAGTTCTATTGATTCCAAATAATACATTAGGGTCAACAGCCTTTCAGGCACTACTTCACAAAGGAATAAAAACTCCTTTCTTTTAGTTATCCATTTTAAATGACCTAAATGCAAGATCACCAATCTCACCCAGACATCTTATGAGTTTTCCTGTTTTTGCCTGAATTTTTGCAAGATTTAAGACATTTTTTAAACTCTTTAAAAATGTTCCCTTTACTATTGAGATCCACTTCTGGTCACCACAATCCCCAAAAATGTTGAGACCCTGGAAAGTTTACAGAGAAGAGCAACAAAAATGATTAGGGTCTGGGGGCTAAATCATATGATGAATGGTTGAGGAAACTACAGTATGTGGAAGGGATTAGGGAGGACATGAAAGTTGTCTTCCAGTTGGTGAGAGGCTGTCACAAAGAAGAGTGGATTGACTTTTTCTCTAGGGCAGCAGTCAGCAACCTACAGCTCTGGAGCCACATGCAGCCCGTTCATCTTTCTGCTGCCGCTCCCGTTCACCAGTCACCAGTTGGCTTTTGGTTAGGACAGGTAAAGAAAAAAGGACACCACACTAGGAGGAGACTCTATGGTGGGGAACCAGGTGTCCAGTTGGCTCCAGAATTAAATGAAAGGGGAGCTTCCAGTTAGGAGCTTTGTGGCTCTTTGAGTGTTTAAGGTTACTGACCGATGCTGTAGGGCAATGATAGTGAACCTTTTTTTTCCTTGGGTGCCCACACCCATAATTCAATGCTTGGGGAGGGTGAAAACAGCTTCCCCACCTCCCCAGAGGTCCTCTGGAGGCTGAAAATGGCCTGTTTCCCAACTTCTGGTGGGCCCAGTAGGCTGGTGTTTCATCATCCCCGGGCTACAAAGGCTTCCCTGGAACCGAGGGATGGTAAAAACGCTCTCCCCCATCCCCCTGGAGGCTCTCTGGAAGCCAGAAACACCCTCCCAGAGCTTCTGTGCAAGCCAAAAATCAGCTGACCGGCACACGGATGCATGTTGGAGCTGAGCCAGGGCAGAGACTCGCGTGCCAGCAGATATGGCTCCGCACGCCACCTGTAGGACATGTGCCATAGGTTTGCTGCTGTAGGGCAACATAGGTCAGCACAAGAAGCAATGGGTGGAATCCTAGGAAAATTTGCCTTCAAAATAAGGAGATTTATTTTTCTGACAGTGAAGGCAGTTATTAAATTCATTTTGAAGTTGTGAGTGCCTTCCATTGAGGATCTGTATGAGTCAAAAAGAGGACTGTGAAAATATTTACAGACCCCTCACATTCAACTCCTACCCTCAGAATGATGCTATAGAGCACTGCACATCAGAACAACTGGACACAAGAACAGTTTTTTTTCCTGAATGCCATCACTCTGCTAAACAAATAATTCCCTCAGCATTGTTAAACTATTGACTAAGTCTGCCGTACTATTAATCTTCTCATCGTTCCCATCACCCATCTCCTCCCACTAATGACTCTATGACTGTAACTTTGTTGCTTGTATCATTATGATTTATAATGACTGGTTCCTAATATGATTTGATTGCTTATTCATACCCGGACTATCATTAAGTGTTGTGCCTTATGATTCTTGATGAATGTATATTTTCTTTTATGTACACTGAGAGCATATGCGCCTGAGACAAATTCCTTGTCCAATCCCATTTGGCCAATAAAAAATTCTATTCTATTCAATATTCAATGCACGTGTTTTCTGCCAAAAGTCTAAAATAGGATCTCAGATGGTACATATACAGATAGTTGCCATGTTCTCCAAAGAGCTGTCTTCAGAAGAATTTGAAAACGAACGAATATGTATATCATGAAAAAGTGGAAAGTACTCTATATTCAAAACCTACAGCTGTAGAAAATAAAAATCTTTCTTTTTCAGATCTTCCAGAAACAATGTACTTCATGCAAGATTATCGCCATTTTTGGCATGAATCCTAAACTTTGTTCAGTGGTTTTGAATGGATAATGGTTGGTGAGTACAATATGAATGCTTGAAATGGGAAATAAGTTATGATGAAAGCAGAAATTGGAATGTGGGTTTATGTCCAGATTGACTTTGCAAAAAAAAAAAAAGTCTTAGTCTTTGCATCTTGATGTTATGATGCAGCATCATTTATTCTTGAGGACAGGATTTTACCTGAACATAACAGTTGGGTTTTGTAACCGTTTGATGAATTGGGTAAACCTGCTGCAATGACTCCTCCTTCTATTCCTCCACAGGCACGGCCACCAGGAAGAGATCGAAAGAATTTGGTTTTCTTTTCTTTTAAGTTTTCAGTTCACTGAACAAATGAAATTGGAATGGGCATATGCACCAAGACAAATTCTCTCTGTGTCCATTCACACTTGGCTAATAAAATTCTATTCTATTCTATTCTATTCTATTCTATTCTATTCTATTCTATTCTATTCTATGCCAGGCCAGGCCTGCCATGCCATGCCATTCTCTATTCTGGGAAGAAAAGTCCTTATAAACAAAATAAGAGATTTGGAAGGGACCTTAGAAAACCTCTAATGCAATCCCCTGCTCAAACAGAAGACCCTACGCCATTTTAGAAAAATGGTTGTCCAGACTCTTCTTAAAAACTTCCAGTGTTGGAGCATTCACAACTTCTGACATTCACAAGTCATTCCAATGGTGAATTGTTCTCCTTGTTAGGAAATTTCTCCTTAGTTCTAGGTAGGTTCTTTCCTTGATTAGTTTCCATCCATTGCTTCTTGAAGTACTTCTTTTCCTATTCCAATAAAGATCAAGATGGTGATAGAAATGAGAAGGGGGGAGACTGAGAGAGATATTTGAGTGTCTCCCATTTTCACAGAGGCTCAAACAATCCATAGGCTTCCGATCACCAAAACATCAATTAATCAAACCCATTCTAGCCATTGCTTCAGTTACATATGAATTCATAGGGTATTATTCTCTCATTTCCTAGTATAGAATGCTGGGGGTTTTTCCCCCTTTAAATAAACATCTCTTTGGGGGATGTGCACAGCTTTTGAGAGGGAAGGGTTTTTTAATTGGGAAAACAACAGAATTGAAACATTTGCAACAGCTAGTATAACAGTACCCAGGGATGCTCCTGGGCCTACACAAATAGCCAGTTTCCGAATGGTCAAATGTGGCCCAAGACACCATTGAACAGACTCCCTCCCTCTCTGGTGCCTTTGCGTTCCTGAAGAAAATGTTCCAGCAACTCTAATTGGCTATGCTAATTGCTTAATAAGCCTGCACTTTATTTTAAAGGCATGCTTCTCCTCCCCCCCCCCCCAATTAGCAGTAGTCTTAAAAACAGGAAAAAACCCCACACCAAAACGAGGCAAGATTCACTGTGAGAGATTTCACTTCAGGGATTTAACAAAGCCAATTGTTACCACTCAGAAATTCTTTGGGGGGTGGGAAGGGAATTGCTGTGCACCCCCTGTATATTATAGGTAAGGGTGGTCTGTCTATTTCCCTGAGCTGCATACACACAGCTATTAGATCTGGGAAGGAAAGAAAGAAGAGAAAATCAGAATGTAGAATTTGAGTTTGTGTCATATAGCGACCATCTGGATTTTTGCAGGAAGGATCTGGTAGACTTTTCAATGTGGACCAAGTTTAATTTTTCAGGACAGGGAAGCAATTTAAAACGGGCATGGGGAAAATAACTGGAATATGTAGTTAATTCAACATGCAGCCCTACCAAAATGTTACTTGACCACATACTTTTCTACAGCATAGAACATGTGCGGAATAAGTTCTGTTGTTTCCATAAATATCGAATTTAACAACGCCAACTGAGCATTCATTAATTCTTCTTCTTGTGCCATATCCATCATTGGATTTTGGTGATCATGTTAGCAATCCTATTTTTGTCAACAGCCACATGAAAAAGTGCTATTAATATTAATTAATTAATTAATTAATTAATTAATTAATTAATTAATTAATATTACTTAATGTTCTAACTGGAGAGGATGACAAAGAGAGAGAGAGAGAGAGGCACAGGCAGGTAGACAAAGAAGGAAGATAAATGGAGGGAAAGTGAATAGATGGAAGGAGAGATAGATGGAGGAAGAGAAGGAAGGAGGGAGGGAGGATGGATGGAGAGACAGAGATAGAGACAAACCGTCAGACAGTCCAACAGAGAGGGTTTTTTTCTTATGCTCGAGACTAGCCTCTAAATATATCCATCTAATCAAGGCTCAAAATTCTTGGGTAAACTTTCATCTGATTTTGCAATTGCTTTGGGGAAATCCAAGCCTCTGCAAAATAGTTCAGGCTGATCTCTCACACAGTAAAACATATTTAAAAGCACTGGCTATCTGAACACAATAAAGCGCTATTTGAATGAATTCTATTTTTAACATTATCCAGTTGAGTCTTGATGTATTTACTTATGGCTTCCAACTGGTTTTTTAAAAAAATAGATTTTGCAATTTGATGTTAATACCCACCCCAATATAAGTCTTTCTTAGCTATGAGACTAAAACTAGATTTGAAATGTGAAGTTATACATGGCTGTTCAGAAGTAAGCTTCATTCAAGGGACTTACTCCCAAGTACATATATAATTATGATTTTAGTGGATTTAACTCCTTATTTTCCTTCCCTTTTCTCCATTTTAGGAAGACATGCCAATTTAAGGATTAGAGTTTTTGTGGCTGTAGTTTAAATAACAGCTCAGTCTTGAGTTTTAACGTTAGATTATCATAACAGTCTGGATAGTGTATGGACCTGTCAAGGAAATCTGTTCAATTTATGTTATTACAAATTCACATTTTTGACATGTCTCTCTCCCTTAAGACACAGTTAGATAAGCATCTATTTTCTCAAGATCACATATAAGAAAATCCATTCTAATTATTTCACTGACATGAATAAACTATCAGAAGAACTCAGCTCTGTTAGAGACCCAACTAAATAACTCTGGCTTGTAATTTAACTTACTTACTACCTGTCTTGGTTTCTATATGTGAAACAAAACCAGAAATAAATGGAAACGGAATATTGACTTCTTCCAAACTTTTCCTTGATTTCTCTTTTTAATGTGATCTTTATTCATATTACATAGAATGCTAGATTGGCTTGTTATATTGGGTTCCAAACATGTATATTCAACTACCCTATGAATATTAGAATATTTGTAATCAGTGGTGTTGATTCCTAATGACTGCCTGGTTTGAGCCTTCTAGCTTTCTTGGCAAGGTTTTTCGGAAGCGGTGTGTCATTGCTTTCTTGAGAGAAGGACACATTATAACTTTTCATGTTTGATGAATGGGACATGGAAGGCATAATTGAAAATATTAAAAGAATTAAAAACACAAGAATAAGAGAGATGAGAAGAAAAATATTACATAAATGGTATTATACACCAGTACAATTAGCACGTTTTCAAACAACGAAGAAAGGAAATTGTTGGCATGGGTGTAAGGAAAAAGCAGTATTTATGCATATGTTTTGGGAATGTAATAAAGTTCAAAAATTTTGGAAACAAATACAAATGGAAGTGAATAAAATTACGAATGGTAATTGGAAAATAACCAAGGAAGCAGCATTATTGATAAAAAATAGTGAGATAAAAGAATATGAAGAAATCAAAACTGCAGCGATAGAAAGTGCCCAGGCAACCATAGTGCTTGGGTGGAAAGATGACAATAAATGGACGATAAAAAATTGGTGCAGATATATGGTGGACCACATTCACTATGAAATTATGGAAATTAGATTACATAATTATAATGAAGAGAAATTAGCAGCAACAATGAGGCGGTGGGAGAAGGTCAAAAATTATATATTAACAACATCAGTAAGCAATGCAAATGTAAGAAATAAAATTCAATCACTTTATAAAGAATGAACAATGTAACCCAGAGACGAAGTAAATGAAGGATATAAAATTGAATCTTCCCGGGTGAAGGGAATTTTTATTTTTCTGTTTGGTGATGGTACACTTTATGCTTTATGTTTTGTTTTTTGTAAAAAAAATTAAAAAATCAATAAAAATTATATTAAAAAAAAAACTTTTCATGTTTTGTAAACTCAGTAAAGAGATTTCCTATCGAGGTTTTTGGTGATTTTGGTATCTCCAATTTCACTTCCAATTCCAGGTCAGTGTCATCTCATAGTGACTTTTTTTTAAAGACTTGTCATTGTCTTCTAACTAGACCTTAAAAAATGTGTCTGGCAGAAGATCACTTAGACCAGAGACCTTCAAACTTAGTTAGCTTGAAGTTCTTTTTCCCATAAAGTTATTTTAGATGTATACATTGTTAGAATATTTAAATCAGTAGCTGCAACAATAAAATGTACTTTATTGTTGCAGCTATATTGTTGCAAATAAAATAGGCCACAGTACACAATTGTAATTAATTATTTAGGGAGTGTTTTATTCATGCATGAGGCAATCTACGCTATGATTGGTTGCTATAAGTAAAGGGGGAGTTTCCATTTTTTCCCTCCTTTTTCTTCTGTGTGTTCTGTATACTGCTTAATTTACCTCACGATGTTTCCTATCTTGTGTTTCTCTTTTCTGGATTTTGACGAAGACTGCTGTAAACCTGAATATTAAATATACTTATATATTTGTTATATCATCTGCTGCACAATTCCTTGACACCCACTTAGTGATGAAATCACCTCTGATTTATATTGTTTATAACTTTAAGCCATCATAATTTCACAAATCAAAAGCGCTGTGATCCAAACGCCATCTTGCAATGAGCAGTAAAAGGATGCAAACAAATGTGGCTTTCAACTGACGAAAAGAAAGTATCCCTAAGTGAACTGAAGGCAAACTAAACATTGTATCATTATTGATTCAAACAATGGCAAACTTAGGCACTCATTTTTTTGGAGCTGAATTGTGGAGGCTGATATCACAAATACTGTAAAAAAGAGAAAAGAAACAGTGATAGAAAAAGCTCCAATGAAACTAACACAAGGTGCCTTGAAAAATCCAGCCATCCACAGGGAGGAATGAATTGCATTTCTTTTTGATGCTATCTATCAGCCATTCAGGATTTTTGCAGTCCCAAATGAGGGAATTCCTGACTCCAAATATTTAGATAGGGACCTTGTTCAAAAATTATAATGCAGCCCAAGAAACTAACACAATGTGCCTTGAAAAATCCAGCCATCCACAGGGAAGATTGAATTGCGTCTCTTTTTGATGCTCTATCAGCCATTGAGATTTTTTTGCAGTCCAAATGTGGTAAATCGTGGCCTCAAATACTGTACTTAGATAGGAACCTTGTTCAAAAATTATTAAACAGACCAAGAACTCTTGGTCATCTAAAAGAAAGCTCAACAAGGACCCATAGAAAAGATGGAAAGGACACACCAGAATATCCAGAAAGAGAGAAAATAAATGGGAGCATTGAGTTTCAAGAAAATCCTGCTGAGGTATGAATTATTAAATTACAGGACATAATATGGAAATTCTTTGGTTTCTAGGACCTCAAATTTGAGAATTTGTCAGTGGGGATCAAAAATATTATATTTTAAGTTACTCTCTTTTTTTCCCGTCTTAGAAATGTGAAGACAAATTTTCATTGGGTTCTTGGCAAGATAATTTAATTATTGTAGATCATTGAGGATCGAGCCTAAATGATTTTTAATGAACTATCAAAACCATTTCTATATGAGACATGTGCTTTTCGGATTTTCAAAAGCAAAAGTCAAATGCAAAATGCAAAACCACAAAGAATCGGTTAGCCAATCTGAGTCTTAAGTGCCAAAACATGCACTGCTTTCTGTTTGACCTTGAGAAATTTCCAGACGCCTCCACATGTTACTTATATCCTTTTTAAAAAAAACAAGCCCAACCATTTTCTTTCCTTCTTATTTTCTCAGATGTTCTCTGGTGAGTTCCAAAACACTTTCTTTATGCATAGCCTTTTCCATTTTGAGTGATTATTAGACTCCATCCTTAGTTTATATTTGAGATTAATATTGGCTTGGATTGAGGAAGACCTCATTTGGTTGGTTGTGGGTGGGATGTTATAACACCTTTGCTCCGCAAGCTGCACTGGCTTCCTATTTGTCTCCAGGCACAATTCAAGGTGTTGGGTATCACTTATAAAGCCCTGTGACTTAGGACCAGACTATTTATGGGACCGCCTCTTGCCACATACCTCCCAGAGACCAATAAGAGCACACAGAGTTGGCCTCCTCCAGGTCCTGTCGACGAAGCAATGCAGGTTGGCGGGACCATGGGGGAGGGCCTTCTCTGTGGCCACCCCAGCTCTATGGTACCAACTATCCCCCGAGCTCCATACTGCTCCCACCCTACTGGCTTTCCGTAAGGCCACGAAGACCTGGCTTTGCCGGCAGGCCTGTAGGGCCATGAACTAACAACTGACAGGGCCACACTGTATGAATGGTATGTATGTATGTGATTATGACTGTTTTATAATTAATGGGTTTCTTTTAATATGAGGTTTTATAGTTTTGATTATATTCAACTTCTTTCTATTGTTATGAATCTATTTCTATTTCTTTTTATATTATTATTGTAAGCTGACCTGTGTCCTTCGGGATTGGGCAGCATAGAAGTCGGATAGATAGATAGATAGATAGATAGATAGATAGATAGATTGATAGATAGATGATAGATAGATAAGTACATACATACATACATACATACATACATACATACATACATACATGTTGTGGAATGGGCCTTGTTTTTGATGCATTCAGCATGGTAATCTATGTATACGTTTGTTTCACCGATGATACCCAGTTATACATCTCCACCCCATGTCCAGCCAACGAAGCAGTGGAAGTGATGGGCCGGTGCCTGGAGGATGTTAGGGCCTGGATGAGTGTCAACAAGCTCAAACTCAACCAAGACAAAACGGAGTGGCTGTGGATCTTACCTCCCAAGGACAACTCCATCTGTCCGTCCATTACCCTGGGGGGAGAATCACTGGCCCCCTCAGAGAAGATTCGCAACTTGGGCGTCCTCCTCGATCCACAGCTCACATTAGAGAAACATCTTTCAGCTGTGGCGAGGGGGACGTTTGCCCAGGTTCGCCTTGTGCACCAGTTGCGACCCTACTTGGACTGGGAGTCACTGCTCACAGTCACTCATGCCCTCATCACCTCGAGGCTTGACTACTGTAACGCTCTCTACATGGGGCTACCTTTGAAAAATGTTCGGAAACTTCAGATCGTGCAGAATGCAGCTGCGAGAGCAATCATGGGCTTTCCTAAATATGTCCATGTTACACCAACACTCCGCAGTCTGCATTGGTTGCCGATCAGTTTCCGGTCACAATTCAAAATGTTGGTTATGACCTATAAAGCCCTTCATGGCACCGGACCAGATTACCTCAGGGACTGCCTTCTGCTGCACAAATCCCAGCGACCAGTTAGGTCCCACAGAGTGGATCTTCTCCGGGTCCCGTCAACTAAGCAATGTCGCCTGGCGGGACCCAGGGGAAGAGCCTTCTCTGTGGCGGCCCCGGCCCTCTGGAACCAACTCCCCCCAGAGATTAGAACTGCCCCCACCCTCCTTGCCTTTCGTAAACAACTTAAAACCCACCTTTGCCAACAGGCATGGGGGAATTGAGATCCTCTTTCCCCCTAGGCCTTTACAATTCTATGCATTGTATGTATGTATGAATGTATGTTTGGTTTTTATATTAATTGATTTCTAATCATCAATACCAAATTACTATTGTACACTGTTTTATTATCGCTGTTAGCCGCCCCGAGTCTCTGGAGAGGGGCGGCATACAAATCCAATAAATAAATAAATAAAATAATAAATAAATATCCAGTCATCTTTTGAGTTCCGCGCAAATCTCACAGGAGCAGATGCATTGTAATAGAGATTGAACCGGTCTGGATCTAAGTTTGTTGTGATTGGTATTGTTTCTGGCAATGGAGTTTATAGTGTAGATAAATTGTTATTTGCTGGACTCATTTTTACATACCACTCTGCAAAATTATCGTTATCCTTGTGCCCTGGGCCATATCTGGCAACTTTGATGATATCTTCAGAGGTAATGGACTGCGTATGATGGTGGGTGGTAATGTTGCATACTTTTGTGATATCAGTCTCTTCATTTTCTTCTAATCCAAATAGGATTGCATTATGACATTTTTGCTTGCGCTCAGTGGCATCTTTGACTATAGTGGAGATGTCAGTCATTGAGTTGGTAGGTCCTTGTGGTTGGGGTAGTGGTTGAGGTGGTGGTGGTGGAGTGCTGTAGGTTATTTGGTTTGTTGGATTTGCATTTTTCTTTGCTTGGATTTTTTCCCTAAGGATGTAAAACGTGCAGTGAAGGGCTACCAAAATTTTTACTATCACGTGTGGCTTATGCAGGAAGGCCTGCATTTTCTTTCAACATCTTTCAGTGCAAATTGGGTGCTCTGGGTGGAGCTCCATTTTTGCTACCCCACTGCGTTCCCCCCCCCCATCTGGGCAGCAGCCCACCCATGAAAATGTGGGTATGTTAGTAGCCATGATTCTAGGGATGCCAGTAGTCGTGCTTCTAATTTTGTTTCAATGCTTTCTATGGTTGTTTGTTGGGTCTTTGTGGTTGTTTCTAAGGTATGGAATGGGACAAATAAAGCTGGCAAACAGCTGTATCTGGACTAACATAATTTTGTATCTCCAAATGAGATAAGGTTTAGATGTTGGGAAGGCAGCCCTTCAAATTACCAGACATAGGCTCAACTCTGTCCATCCAGTGATGCGATAGATTGAGCAGAGTAGATATTACTGTGATGTAGATTGTCTGGTGGCTCCAGAAATTGTGGCATATATTGTTGGCAATCTATTAATATATTTGGGGTAAACCTCCCCATAGGGCACAAAGGGAATCTGCAACGTGTTCGATATGGCTAAATCATAACTCATAGCCTTCATAGCTATTAGCCATGCTGGCTTCTGACTAGATAGGCACCAGAGTTCATGAATTTCTAGAGAGTGCAGTTTCCTTATGAAAGAAGATAAAGGCATAATTCAGACAGAAGGAGGTGGTAAAATGCCAGACTGTACCACTATAGACTCACCTATTTTTCATTAATATTCTGCTCAGGCAGTGGTGGTAGAAAAACCTTCTGGTCCTCTTCTTAATCAGCACAACAGAGAGCAACTAATTTTCCAGTCTTATAATTAATATTCTACCTTACTGTGTTCAGGGTTGTTTTGTTTTGTGGCTCAAAATCCTGAATTCTGGTTTCTTCTGTGTATTATTTCCTTCAAATGGTTTGTCATCAGGTTAAGAGAATGCTAGGTCATTTTGTGGATAGGTGTGTATGTTTTCATATAAGGTTATAGCAATGTCCTTATCGTTTAGCCCACATTTTTTTGAATGAACCATCAGAGGAATTCATTATGTTTACAGCACACTTGTTTTTTTCCACATTAAAGCTTTCTCAAAACAACCATCAACTTTTAAATAAATAAAGATATTTATGGTTAGCATAGCTGTACATGTCCAGAAATATTTACAGGATACTGATAAAATAAAGTTTAGATAGTGGAATCCAATTTTATATGTAGGGTGATTGGGACAATGTGAGAAAAGCTAAAATAAAAATAAAATAAAAATAGCACAGAGGATGAAGTAGAAATTATGTCCAGTTAAGCTTCTCAAGCAGTGGTGGAATTGAAACTTTTTTTTACTACCAGTTCTATAGGCATGGCTTGGTGGGCATGGTATGGCATGGCTTGGTGGGCGTGGCTTCTTGGGCATGGTAGGAGAAGGATACTGTAAAATCTCCATTCCCTCCCCATTTCTTCCTGATCACCTGGGACTCTGGAGGCAGAGAATAGATGGGGGTGGGGCCAGTTACAGGTGGTATTTACCAGTTCTCGGAACTACTGTACTTGAAATTTCTGCTATCAGTTCCCCAGAAATGGTCAGAACCTGCTGAAACCCACCTCCATTCTCAACATTCTTCATCCTAACTAAGAGAGGACAACTGGATACCTGTAGTCTTCCTTTGAGATTTATCTGAGTTAGAAAAAATTACACAAGAAAAAAAGTTATAGAAATGGGCACAACACTTTGCCACCTTGTAAGCAATGGAAATTCTGGTCCCCAATGTGGTTACCAGTCAGACATTACTTGTATGCTTGTTGTCCGTCTGAATGTGTCCCTGTCAAGGAGCAAAAGGTATTTAGCAATGCCATCTTTAAATCGGTGGACAATATTCAGATGAAAAATTGCAAGACATCTCCCTTTTTAATTTTCTTGCCTTTTTGATGGGGAAAATGATAAAAGAAAACAATAGGACAGTAGGGCAGGCGCGGTAGGCACAATGGTACACTTGTGCACGCCTCTTAGAAAAGGGGAGAGGTCAACTGTACACAATCTAAGGATCAAGATTTTGGGGAGTCAGGTAGTGAATTCAAGGCATTGATTGCTCTATTGCTGAAGTCGTATTTTGTGAAGTCCAGTTTTGAGAGGCTTACATTGAATTTTAATCTATTACATGCTCGTGTGTTGTTGTGGTTGAAGGTAAAGTAGTTATTAACAGGAAGGACATTTTGTGAACTGTGGTTAGATCAGTTCAGAGGTTACATAGTTGTAAATTGTCTAATTTCAGTATTTCAAGTCTGGTGGAGTAAGGTATTTTGTTGCAGGAGGAGTAGTGAAGAACTCTTCTTATGAAATACACTACTCAAAAAAATAAAGGGAACACTTACACAATATAACTCCAAGTAAATCAAAGTTCTGTGAAATCAAACTGTCCACTTGGGAAACAACACTGATTGACAATCAATTTCACATGCTGTTGTGCACATTCAACTTTGTACAGAACAAAATAGTCAATGAGAATATTTCATTCCTTCAGATCTAGAATGTGTTATTTGAGTGTTCCCTTTATTTTTTTGAGCAGTATATTTCTGGACACTCTCAAATGTATTAATGTCTGATATGCAATGTGGGTTCCATACAGATGAGCTGTATTCTAGAATTGGTCAGGATCAAAAAATGGGTCAAAAAAGAGTACATGTTAAAAAAAAATCAGAAAAAAGTTTCCACTGCTTTACATATGCACAAATTCTACTTGGAGGGAAACTTTAAGAATACAGTAGTCCCTCGCTATACCGCGCTTCACCTACTGCGGCTTCACTTCATCGCGGGTTTTCAAGAAATATTAATGAGAAAAATCATTCGTGGATCTTTGCTGGTTCGCGGGTTTCTGAGGAAGTCGATCGGCAGATTTAAACAGCCCGCGGAACTCGATCGGCAGGTTTTTCAAAAAAAATATATCTAAAATTGTAAATACTGTATTTAAATACTGTATCTAAAATAAATACTGTGTGGGAAGGGTTTATAAACACTTAAAACAATGAAAACTTACCAAACAATTACAATATAAATACTTAAATAAGTACTATCAGTCGATAAATTCCCCATCGCGGATTTCACCTATCGTGGCCGGGTCTGGAACGTAACACCAGCGACAGGTGAGGTCTTACTGTACCACATTTTCTACATTGAGACAGGCAAATGGGTGCCCTCCAGATGTTTTGGACTTTGGTTCCCAAAAGCCTGAGTCAGCATGCAGAGTGGAAATGAGTATGAGACTACAGAAGCTGGAGTTGAAAACATCTGGATGTACCATCTTGCTTATCTCTGGTTTACGCTATAACTTTCCTTAGAGATAGTCATCCATGCACACATAATATTTTTGTCATCGACAAATGTTGATTTCAGAATCAAAGCTTGGTTAAGTGGAGTTGTTTGCATGAAATCCCGAGTTAAGGAATTATTTGGGTAGAAAAGAAGACATTTCTTCACATACTTGGGCTAGTTCCGAGTGAAAGTTCAACTGAAGGAAGAATCGGTGATTACAACTGCAAATTATATAGTCTTTCTACCCACAGAATTGTCTGGCTATAATTGCTATTCTAGTCATTCTGGGTTGATGATGTTGGTTGAATCACTGAATTGCATGGAACCTTCAGTAGTTCTTTAACCTACTGAATTGGGGTTGTCAGTTTGCAAGTGGTATCTGGACACCATGACAAGGTTGTTATAATATTTACGTGGAATGATTGTGTGGTTTAAAATCCAATGGGATGCTGACACAATGCAGGTTTTGTCACATGATCTATGAGTCTAAGGAGGTCAGGCTGTATTTTCTTTTGTTCACTGGGTGTGTGAGAGAGCTTGTCCCGCGTGGAGGCTTTCACTGATCCATAGCTCCATTTGATTTGAGTTAAGAAAAGAAGGAATCCAGGGAAAAGTGTAAAAATGTATAAAATGTTAAATGTAATGTCTAACCAACCACTATAGGAACGAACAGTAATAGCCCAGATGGGAAACATCGATCTTGTGTAAGGCAACTTTTTATATATAATATTTTTTCACAATACATATATACTAGTAAATTTATGCCTTCACAATATGTTAGATTGTGACCACCACAACTCTCACAACCTAGCTGGGAGTTAGCTTGCCTGTTGGAAACTCACCAACAAATATTTTTTAGCCTTCTTAGGGAAGAAAATGTGTTTATTCAGGTACCTGCTGAAACTCTGGTAGTTCTTTAACAATTGTCCATGCCTTAATCCCTGCTTGATCATACTACTAAACTACGGGAGAACTGAAGCTGGAAAAGATTATGATATGCTGGTCAATGATAGTTACATTTTTAAATAATTGGGTGATTTGCTGCTTGGGGAACTAAATTGGTAAGCAATTGCCTTCCAGGTGTGATTACAGGTGTTGGTTATCAAGTATAAAACCCTTTGTGGGAATGGTTCCAGATTAGCTGAGGGATCACATTCTCATGTATTCATCTATCTAGCCATCCAAATCTAGTAGCATAAACTCCCTTGAAATCTCATTTTTAGGATTGTCTCTGATGGACCCCTGAAAGTGGTTTTTTTTTGTGATTTCCCCTATATTTTGGAGGTCCCTCTGAGTACAGGTTTGACCTTCTTCATCCTTCCTAGGATTCAGAAGTATCTTGAAGACCTACCTCTACATGTATAGGGTAAGGGTACACTTTAATTGGTATAGGCATCATTTTTAAAAAATTAAAAATACTTATTTGTATTATAATCTGTTTATAATGTATTTTTAATCTCGTAGAGTCTATAGGAATAGGTGGCCTTGAGCAAAAACAACAACAAGATGTTCCTCATCTTCTAACCTTCAAGTAGCAGGGCTATTCCTGATGGCCAAGTATCATTTTCTTGTATATCAAGAATGAAATTGTATAGAGATGAATTTATGAGCATTCTTCATCAGATCAGGAAACTAAAAAGTGACCCCCCCCCAATTGTTTACTTACTGACTATTATATTAGGAATAGAACAGAAAGGCATTATTGCATACATGATCCATGCTTGCTTCCACATTCAAATATGAATATCTACCTATTACCTACCTACCTGTCTGTCTGTCTGTCTGTCTGTCTATCAGATTTATTTATTTATATAAATAAAAATAAATTATTTAAAATAAATTTATTTATTTATTAGATCTATATGTAGAATATACTGTAACTTAGAATCCCCCTTCCTCCCCTTCTATGCCTTCACCCTCCCTTTTTATTTCTCTTCTAGATGGAAGACCAAGGACCTCAGAGAGCAAGGAGTTGATCACTGTGAGCTGAAGAGAACTGAGACTTCATCCAATGGACCAAGCTAGTCACTAGTTGCATTTGTATAGCACCAGAGGTTCCTAGGAGAGCAAGAAGTTGTTCACTGTGAGCTACAGAGAACTGGGGTTTTGTTCAGTGGTGCATCTGCAAAGCTTTACAGGTTGCTGGGAGAACAAGGAGTTGCTCACTGCAAACTGAAAAGAACTATGATTTTGTCCAGAGGATGAATCTAGCAGCCTGCGAATTGAGTTGCTGGTTGCATTTGCATATAACCAGAGATGGCTGGGAGAGCAAGGAGTTTCTCATCACAAGCTAAAGAGAACTAAGGCTTGGTCAAGCTAGTGTCCTGGGAAATACGGTAAGTCAATGGTTGTGTTTGCATAGCATCAGAGGTTCCTTGCAATTGCTACTCTGTGAAGTTTATTCATTTATTTATTTGTCAAACATGTCCAAGGTAACAAGCATTGGTATGAACATAAACATGAACAAAGGAAGTAAATGCAGATAAATGGGGACAGTAGACACATCAGTGCGCTGATGCATGCCTCCTTTATGTACCACTTAAGAATGGGGTGAGGTCCACGGTAGACAGTTTGAGGTTGAAGCTGTGAGGGTTTAAGGCTGTAACAACGGAGTCAGGTAAAGCATTCCAGACATTGACCACGCCATTACTGAAGTTGTATTCTCTGCAATCGAATTTGGAATGGTTTACCTTGAGTTTGTATCAATTGTTTGCCTGTGTATTATTGAGGTTGAAGCTGAAGTAGTCGTTGATAGGCAGGACATTGTGGCAGACAATTTTGCATATTATGCTTAGATTAAGTTACTTAAGTTACTATGTGAACTCTTGAAGCTACTCATTGTTTGAGCGAAAGTATGCATTTGAGCAAAAGAGCATTCTTCAAAGCATTAGTACTTTGAAAACAGCAGTTGTTCATCCCTGGTAAGTGCTTCTCGTAATTTTATTTTTAGGATGTCTGGTTTGGTCCAGTGTAATGCTTGTTCTGCAGCTGTTTCTGTGGTACTCTTTTTAAGTTTGGATATTGTCTTGTTTGTATGCAGATTGCTAGTTTACAGGAACAGATTGCTTGTTTATAGTGTTTAGTTCAGACCGAAATTAGGCGGGTGACTCAACCAGTGCCTTCTATTGAGCATCCCCGCTATTGTGAACGCTTCTACAAAAAACCTTCAGAAGCCAAATCTTACTTGGGGCATGTGCACATATATTGGGAACCCACGCACCTGCATCGGCCGCCGAGGACCGTCTGGGTATCGAGGTAAGTGGTAGCCCACCACTGCTCTGAAGGTGAACAGAATTCTGGGATGCATCACTAGAGGAATCACCAACAGGGAAAAGGTGGTCCTACTCCCTCAATATAACACTTGAATCAGACCTTATTTGGAATACACTGCCCAGCTCTGGAGACATCACTTTAAAAAGCTATGGATAAGATAGAGCAAGTCGAGAGATAGTCAACAACAATGTTGTAAGGTCTGAAAGACAAAACGTATCAGGAGAGATTGGAGGAACTCAGTAAGTCCTTGGAGAGGGGTGGGATACAAATCCAATAAAATAAATAAATAAATAAATGTACACATTGAAGCACAGAAGGAAAAAGGGGAGACATGATTGAAATATTTAAATATATTAAGGATATAAACAACAACAAAGGACAGATTTGATGAACTACTAGGCCTTTTCCTGCTGTCAGTCTTTTATGTTTTCTATGAAGAGACCTTATAATATCTGCTGAATTACTTTGTCTCATTTTTTAATATTTCATCTTTCTTCTCTATTTCTTTTATGAAAATTGATATTTGTTTAATTTTTCTAACAATGGTAGCCCCAAACACACAGTCCTCTGGGCCAACTTCCTTGTGGAACTTAATCTTCCAGTGGAATATTAACGTCTTAGGAAAGATAGGAAAAATGTGTGTCTCCAGACAGCAATTCTCATCACTCTCAGCCAGTGTGTCCAATGATAATAGTTGCTGGGATCTATAAACCAACATCTGCAAAGCAATACATTTCCCATTCGTCACCTATAGTACTCAAGATATTGGAATCCAAAATGGCATGGATTCAGAAATTCATATTAAGAAAAATTTCCACATGACAACTACATTTGCTTTCTTACTTCTGAAGTTGTTACAGTTGATGTAATTCTTAGAGAATGTCTCTAAATCCCTGGTCACCATCACATTCCTGTCTAACTATTTATTAAAACATGTATGCAATCTGTGGATGTGTGAATGTATGAATGAAAGGAAGGAAGGAAGGAAGGAAGGAAGGAAGGAAGGAAGGAAGGAAGGAAAGATTGTAATATAGGTTTTTTTCATCATTTTTTGCGGAAAAAATGGCCTGAGATAATATTTATTGTTGCTGAAACAGAAATAGAAATACATTTCCCATATGGGGTTCATTTAGAATCATATTATGATCAGATGTCCTGTTAAGTGGGAGAAAGCACAGATGGAACTTGATGATGACCTTTCCGCAATATACAGTAACCAAATCAGACAGCTGGTCCTTGTTACTGAATTTATTGTCTCTTATAAGCTACTCGGCAAGGATAAGCTTAATAGGAAAAACCCACTTTTTCACTCTGCTTCATTTCGGTGTATGGTTTTGTTTGTTCATGTGCCAAAGAAAATGAAAGCATAAGTTCTCCACCTGCCATTCTCCACGATTGGTCTTAATTTAGGTTTTTGCTAAATGTGAAGAGTATTTCTTAGGTGTAAAGAGCTATAAGGGAAGCTAATTCACTAAATTATGGGGAGTGTTTACCAAGGAATATAATCTAGTTTTTGAAAAACCTTACTGGTTTTACTTGAATTCTACAGCTCACCCAATCCTGTCTCCAACACCAATGGTCCCTCCGGGCTAATCTATCACTTATTCCGTCCATTTACACTAGCTGATAGTCTGAAGATTTAATCAAATTGTTTTCAGAAAGTCATCGAGATCTACACCAACAAAAACCGGGGCCCTTCATTCTTCTGAATGCTTCCTTAATCAATCTATAAGGGAAAGAAGGGTGATGTTTTTAGGTATACACATGTTCAGCTAATGGACCTATGTAGCTTCCAACTCTTTCATGACTGGATAATCAATGTTAGGCTTGATTGTCTAGACAAGATTGCATGCAAATAATTTCAATGGCTGCTTAGTCTTTAAGGCAAAAATACCAAGAAACATATGGGAATAATTTATCTGGGCAAAAAGGCCGCCTGTCGCATGAAATAGAAAACATAATGGGGTTCACCCAAGGGGGGGGGATTGAATTCTATTGATTAATGACGAGTGGACTAAATCTTTCCAATGAAAACAATTGATGTAGAAATTCTGGTCCAGATAGATGACTAGGAAGGTCTGTTCTAATCTAGTAGATGTTTAAGAAATAGATGTGTATGATTTGAAGATTTCATTCGGTTAATGAAATCAAATGCAAAAGAAGGAATAACCATCCAATTTGATCACCATGAAGCACTCCTTTCCTGAGAAAGATGCCAACATCTTGATTTCAGGTACCTCACTAATGGCTACAGGCAAATGAAATTAGCATAATTATGCATTAATTAGATTCACTAGAAAGGGCAGGTGGGAGAGTGTGCTTGTCTGAATCAAAAGAACAGCAGGTAAAACTGTCCTGATAAAACACAATTCTTATCTAAGAATTCTCTCTATATTCAAGAATTAGGGCTGAATCTAAGATGAGGAATACATTACAATAGTACTTGTGCCTTTTTCCTACTGCTATTAGAAATTACAAAGATGAGTAACCCTAAAAAGGAATATACGCAGTATCATCTTCAACTTCTGGAGAGACCCCAGTGCAGAGATTGTCTTCACCTGCACTTTTGTCATTCTTCATTCACTGTCTATGCCACTGGACCCATGCCATACTATCTTTGAGAAGAAAAGGACAAGGTGTGCAGGAGTTACTGAGCTGGCATCTTGCTTCCATTTCGGAACCAAAGAAGAATACTATGAGAGTAGGAAATAAGAGGAACTAGGACCAAACTTTGCTTATGAAAAGGTCTCCTGCTATGCAAATACAAGTGGCAAGTAATCTATGTGATCAGAAGTATGATTGATCAGTTCAAAGAGTTAGCAGACCTTCTTTGTATCAGATTTTAATTCCGGAAAATGTTTGGCACTAATTCAGTGTGTGAAGGAGTATTTAGTTAGTTAGTATGATGGAATGTAGCAAATAGATGGATTTAGCAATGCTGCAAAGAGATGGATTCTCTCTTCATCTCTCTCCTTTGGCCTCTATGCCAAACTGACTTCATTTTCTAATTGCTATGTATTTTAATTCCCCCTTTGTCTGATATTGGATGACAGTTCCAGTGTAAGAATAAACATTCATGCTGTTGCATGTCCCATTCTAGTAAACCACTGAGCTATGTTCCTTGTGTAAAGTAAATGGATTTGCATACACAAGGTAGTGATTAATAGGACATATAGCAATAGCACTTAGACTGATATGCCGCTTTACAGCCCTCGCTAAGAGGGTACTGCATGGGGCACTGCATAAAGATTTAGCACAGGGATTTCTCTGGCCCTTTAGTAGTAATTTAACAAGCTATCAGGTAGTTCTACATAGCAGACACAGGGCAGGCCCATGAACATTACTTCTGAGACCTTAGCTGTAAAAGTATTTGATTTATTCATTCTAAGAATAGATTTTTAAAAAATAAAATGGTATCATTACAATGCAGTTCAATTCAATTCAATCTATTAGACTTGTATACCGCCCCTCTCCGGGGACCTGGGGCGGCTCACAACATGCAATACAACAAATCTAATAGCTAAAATATGAACTAAAACCCCTTAATCTAAAAAACAGTCAATTTACTCAATCACACATAACAATTAATGGTCAGAACAAGAAAAAAAGGAGGGCATGTACTAGTTGCCCCACACCTGGTGACATATATGGGTCTTAAGGCTTTTGCGGAAGGCGAGGAGGGTGGGGGCAGTACGAATCTCTGGAGGGAGCTGATTCCAGAGGGCTGGGGCTGCCACAGAGAAGGTTCTTCCCCTAGGCCCTGCCAAATGACATTGTCTGGTTGATGGGACCTGGAGATGGCCAACTCTGTGGGCTCTGATCGGTCGTTGGGATTTGTGTGGCAGAAGGCAGTCCTGTAAGTAATCTGGTCCGATGCCATGTAGGGCTTTAAAGGTCATCACCAACACTTCGAATTGTATCTGTAAACCAATCGGCAGCCAATGCAGGCCACGGAGTGTTGTAGAAACATGGTATATCTGGAAAGACCCATGACTGCTCACGTGACCATATTTTGCACGATTTGTAGTTTCCAAACACTCTTCAGAGGTAGCCCAATGTAGAGAGCATTGCAGTAGTTGAACCTCAAGGTGATAAATAAGATGACATTGCTTAGTCGACAGGACCCAGAGAAGGCCCATTCTGTGAGACATAATCCGCCGCTGGGATTCGTGCGGCAGAAGATGGTCCCGAAGGTATTTATAGGGCTTTATAGGTCATTACCAACACTTTGAATTGTGACCAGAAACTGATCGTCAGCCAGTGCATGCCGCGGAGTGTTGACAAGACATGGGGCATATCTAGGAAAGCCCATGGTGACTCTCGCAGTCGCATTCTGCACGATCTGAAGTTTCCAAATACTGTTCAAAGGTAGCCACATGTAGAAAGCGTTGCAGTAGTTGAACCTCGAGGTGATGAGGGCATGAGTGACTGTGAGCAGAGGCTCCCTGTCCAAATAGGGCTGCAACTTGTGCACCAAGCGAACCTGGGCAAACGTCCTCCTCGCTACAGCTGAAAGATGGTGCTCTAATGTTAGCTGTGGATCAAGGAGGATGCCCAAGTTGCGGACCCTCTCCAAGGGGGTCAATAATCCCACCCCCGGGGAATGGACAGACAGATGGAATTGTCCTTGGGAAGAAAAACCCAGTGCCACTCCGTCTTGTGAGGGTTGACTCTGAGCCTGTTGACACCCATCCAGACCCTAACAGCCACCGACACATCACTTCTACTGCTTCGCTGACTGGACATGGGGTGGAGATGTATAATTGGGTATTATCCACGTACTGATGATACCTCACCCCATGCCCTTGGATGATCTCACCCAGCAGTTTCATGTAGATATTGAATAGCAGGGGGGAGATGACCAACCCCTGGGGTACCCCACAAGGGAGAGACCTAGAGGTCAACCTCTGACCACCCACTAACACCGACTGTGACCAACCAGAGAGGTAGTAGGAGAACCACTGAAGAACCGTGCCTCCCACTCCCAGCCCCTCCAACTGGCACAGAAGGATATCATGGTCAATGGTATCGAAAGCCGCTGAGAGGTCAAGAAGCACCAGGACAGAGGATAAACCCCTGTCCTGGGCCCCTAGAGATCATCCATCAGCGCAACCAAAGCAGTTTCCGTTCTGTAGCCGGGCCTGAATCCTGACTGCTGAGGGCCTAGATAATCAGCTTCTTCCAAGGACCACTGGAGCTGGAGTGACACCACCTTCTCAACAACCTTCCCCATAAAGGGAAGGCTGGAGACTGGATGATAGTTGTATAAGGAATGCAGTTTGCTGTCAGTTTATATTCTAGTGGGTTATCCTGTCATTGTTGGTGAGGTCATCAATAGATACAAAGACATTAACAACATCTATGGACTATGCAAAAGAAACAGACAACCAGCCAAAAAGACCCAAGCAGCTCTACCAGCAATCATCACTCAGATTAGCATAGATTAACTCCAACATCAGAGCAACTATAAAGTAAACAATATCCCAATCAAGAAATTGCCAAAGAGCCAACAATAAACAGCCCAGCCAAAGAGCCTCTAAGACCACTAATCTACACTGTCAGGGCAAGGCAGAGGCTAGAATATAAACTCACCATAAACCTGACTCCTTTCTAGCTCTGATGATGTCACCTATTTTGGGTAATTAAATGTCTGTAAGAAAACAAACAAGCTCAGAGACCACCAAGGATCCACTATTTCAACCCTGAGATACAAATATTCCCCTTTATTAACATTGCCTGTCACAACAACCCTACTCTGCCCTCCAAATTTTTCTTCTTTTGCCTCCATTCATTAATTTCTTGCAACTCTTTAAAAGAATCAGTATTTCCTATTGTGAAGACCTGGCATGTCATCTAGTTAGATAAATGCTCAAACAAGTGAAAATTAAACATTCATGCTAGTTCATGCTTCAGCTAGATATGTAACTAATTATATAATGTAATAGCTCAAATAAATAAATGCTAACCACTACCACCTCACACATAGAAAAAACAGAAGACACCAAAAAAGACTTCAGGTTATTACTAATCACTCAGAGCTTATGCAACCTAAAATTCTTTGCTGGAAATTATTTCCCATTTAGTTGATAATCTAACATAAAGTTATATGGTTTATTACAATTGGGCTACAAGCCCAGACAAACTTTGAAGGGATTACGTCTTGTCTCTGGTATTTATAAGACTATATTGCTTGTATGTTGCACTTCTTCTTACCATTATGACAGAAGTGGACAATTCAGTACATCAATTCTGTTTTTTTATCCTCCTCCCCAAACACTTGAGATTACCCTGCCAATTTTCAACTGCATGATTTTTAGTGTATTTTACTTTTTAAAATCATATTTCTACTCAACATTTCCATTTTGAATTTAATTTTTTTTAATAAATTTACTGTTTTTGAAAACACCTCCCTGCAGTCCTCAAACTAACAAAGAAAAAAAGTAGAAAATTCCAGTCCTATCTTGTAACCACACTGTCTTATTACAACAAAATCTCCACCGAGCAGAATATATGTCTGTGTTTGTGTGCACATTCATGTGTGTTTGGTAAGTTTGCTTAGCTTTGCAAGAAATCCCACGAAATACCCCAATCTCTTCAAATCTGAATGTTTTTGCTTTCTTTTTATCTGAAGCATTACACAGTTAAATAATAGCAGGTCAATTGTAGTTAAGTTATAAAACTTTACCACATTTTCTATTATTCAACTGTGCAAACAATTCAATATTTGAGCCAACAATCTAGAATGTGTTGGGCTCATTTTTCAGAGTATAAAATAATTGGAAGGGAGTTGGAAGGGACTTTGGAGGTCTTCTAGTCTAACCTCCAACTCAAGTAGGAGCACCACAACATCTGAAGGCAAGTTGTTCCACTGGTTGGTTTTCCTACTGCCAGGAAATTGCTCTTTAGTTCTAGGTTGCTTCAGTTTCCATCCATTACTTCTTGTCTTACCTTCTGGTACTTTGGGGAATAGGTTGACTACCTCATCTTTAAAGTAGCCCCTCTTCAAGTATTGGAACACTGCTATCATGTCACACCTACTCCTCCTTTTCACTAGACTAGACATACCCAATTCCTGCAACTGTTTTTCATATGTCTTCATAGATATCTTCAAGCAAAGGCTGACTAGACATTTTTTTAGGAATGCTTAAATTTAGATTCTCGTATTGAGCCATGAATTTAATTCAATAACTAAATGAATTTACAGAATATTAAACAACTTTCCTGAATGATGACTGTTAAGGAGGCCACCTGTATTCTTTGGCTATAAGATGCTAAGGAACATAATGGAAGGGTTTAATTATCCTCATAATCCTCTCCCCGACAACCTCCCAACTGCTTAAAATAGGACCTTGGTCTAGGTCTTGCCAGCTTTTAATCCTATGTGCATTCAGCTTTAACATTAACTAGAAATGCATCTGAAAGGTTTTTTTTCCCCCAAAAGTGGTATTCCTGAAAATATTTCTAAATATTTCCCCTGCCCTGCCCTGTTACATCCTCCTTTGTAGAACTCCGTTCCCAATATTCCTTACCGTTCTTAAATAAGAGAAACAGACCGTTTGTGAATTTTCCTAAACAGCGTTTGGAGAAATCATATCACTGATCAAAAAATTCCAATACTGTTATTATATATATATATATAATATATAATAATTATATATTATATAATAATTATATATTATATAATAATTATATATTATATAATATATATTATATAATATATATAATATTTTTGTTTTTGTAGATTCGTAGATACACACACACATATATATAATATTACATATATATATGTGTGTGTGTCTGAGTGTGTATAAAAATATAAATTATAAATCAATGATTGGTGAAATCAGAAAGCTGTTTCTGAAAACTGACTTGTGATATGGAGAGATCATATCCTGGTCAACTAATCCCTGATTGCCACATATTTTTTTTCCTCACAGATTTGTTATATATAGAAGGCCCATGACAGGATAATACAACATCTTCAATTTGATGATGAGAAAGAAACATGCTTCTGGGCTCTTTTTCCCAGAGGAGGGGGGGGAATTGAATAACATTGATGAGTAGAGTCTTTTCTGTTATTTTGTTGTTGTTGCTCCCTTTTTACCTCAAAAATGGCGTAGTGTCCCTGGTTTTCCTGGGTCCATGGAGTCCCGGAGGACATTACAAGAGCCTTTTAAGATGAGAAATCATCAATAGCCAGAGAGACTTCAGATTGAAGGAGTAATAGAATAAAATATTATAAATGTAACAAATTGAATTAAAATATACCTCAATTCAAGGTGCCCTATAACAGTGGAGTAAGATCATCAAAATAATTTTTAATAAATTCTACAGCAACGGTAAAGGGGAATATTTGTAGCTCAGGGTTGAAAGGGGACTGACAGGGCAAGCCAGAAGAATATAAACTGAAAGCAAACCCCATTCCTTAGTAGCACTGATGATGTTACCTAGTTTGGTTAATGAAATGCCTCTGAGAAATCAAGTAGTGCTCAGAAAGTACTAAGGACCCCTTGAATTATAGAGAACTGGAATTTATTGTTTGTTTGTTTGTTTGTTCTTTTGTTCGTTTGTTCGTTCGTTTGTTCGTTTGTTCGTTCATTCATTCATTCATTCATTCATTTGATTTTTATGCCGCCGTTCTCCTTAGACTCAGGGCGGCTTACAACATGTTAGCAATAGCACTTTTTTAACAGAGCTAGGCTATTGCCCCCACAATCCGGGTCCTCATTTTACCCACCTCGGAAGGATGGAAGGCTGAGTCAACCTTGAGCCGGTGATGAGATTTGAACCGCTGACCTTCAGATCCACAAGTCAGCTTCAGTGGCCTGCAGTACAGCGCTCTACTTGCTACGCCACCCCGGCTCATCAATTGGGGAAGGGGTGCTTTTATGTAATGTAAAAGTGCTTTCACATTAAAAAAAACACCCCAAAATCCCTCTGCAGAATAGGAAGATCCATTGTATTGATCCAGATGTTGCTGAATCCGTGGGAAACATTGAACACAGATCTCTAATCATGATATCCATCTATTTTTCTGGCTTCTAGAACTGAATCAAGGCCAGCATTTTCTGTACTGAATCAAAATGGCATAGAGTGAATCTCTTTTGTCTATACAATAGTGGGATCATTCTCCGCTCTTCAAAGTTAAGCTGCTCCGATGACATCAGCAAACAATTGCTGTTTATACCAAAATATAGATTTCCTTTGTGCTTTAGTTAAGTCTTCGGTAAGCCATATTTATGTTATTGTTGTTTATGTTTCCAGAAGCCAGTGGGAAAGTGGCATTGTTTCTGCTTATTTGGTTTTATGAGTCATGCCCATTGAGGTGCTTATTAAGTCCAAGATGTGGTGAAGAACACTGAAAAATGAGCAGCTCCTTCAGAAGACAATATATACTGGGCTAAGTTTTGGGAATTTATCATTCACATGCTTGTCTAAGATTCTTGTTTTATTCTTCCAAAATGGGCCCACCCAGGAAAGAGGGTTTTTTTAAATTTAGACTTTGATTTTACACTAGGATTCAATATGCTTATGCAGATAAATGGGATAAGTTTAAATAATGCCTTGAGATTAGGGTAAGATATGGAATTCTCAGGAACATTTTCATCTATAGATCTATCTTCACCAACAGAAGAAATTATGATTGGGCAAAATCAGAGTTATGAAGAAACGGCCAACATCCCATAATAAAGCAGCACCTCCAGCTACAGAATTTATTAAAATTATTTTGATTGTATTTATTAACATACTCCATTGTTGTAGGGGCACCTTGAGGTTGAGATTCATTTTATCCTGTTGTTCCTTCAATCTGCAGCCTTCCAGCTTATTCCTTATTTCTGATCTCAAAAGGTATCCTTTAGGCCAGTGTTTCCCAATCTTGGCAACTTGAAGATATTTGGACTTCAACTCCCAGAATTCCCCAGCCAGCATTCGCTGGCTGGGGAATTCTGGGACTTGAAGTCCAAATATCTTCAAGTTGCCAAGGTTGGGAAACACTGCTCTAGGCATCCTTTGGGATTCCGTGGACCAAGAAAAAACAGGGAGGCTGCAATACTTTGCAGAAAAACATGTACAACGAAAGATAAAAACAGTCTGTATTCATAGTCAGAACTAATTCTGTATAGAAAAAGTTCTTGCCAAGCTCCCCAAATCAACAATATGATATGGACTAAAATGAGTAGGTTCAAGTCAGTTTTATTATTTATTCATATTTAAAGGTAGAATTATGACTGTGATATATAGAAACATAGAAACATAGAAGTCTGACGAAAGAAAAAGACCTCATGGTCCATCTAGTCTGCCCTTATACTATTTTCTGTATTTTATCTTAGGATGGATATATGTCTATCCCAGGCATGTTTAAATTCAGTTACTGTGGATTTATCTACCACGTCTGCTGGAAGTTTGTTCCAAGGATCTACTACTCTTTCAGTAAAATAACATTTTCTCATGTTGCTTTTGATCTTTCCCCCAACTAACTTCAGATTGTGTCCCCTTGTTCTTGTGTTCACTTTCCTATTAAAAACACTTCCCTCCTGGACCTTATTTAACCCTTTAATATATTTAAATGTTTTGATCATGTCCCCCCTTTTCCTTCTGTCCTCCAGACTATACAGATTGAGTTCATTAAGTCTTTCCTGATACGTTTTATGCTTAAGACCTTCCACCATTCCTGTAGCCCGTCTTTGGACCCGTTCAATTTTGTCAATATCTTTTTGTAGGTGAGGTCTCCAGACCTGAACACAGTATTCCAAATGTGGTCTCACCAGCATTCTATATAGCGGGATCATAATCTCCATCTTCCTGCTTGTTATACCTCTAGCTATGCAGCCAAGCATCCTACTTGCTTTCCCTACCGCCTGACTGCACTGTTCACCCATTTTGAGACTGTCAGAAATCACTACCCCTAAATCCTTTACTTCTGAAGTATTTGCTAACACAGAACTGCCAATACAATACTCAGATTGAGGATTCCTTTTCCCCAAGTGCATTATTTTACATTTGGAAACATTAAACTGCAGTTTCCATTGCTTTGACCATTTATCTAGTAAAGCTAAATCATTTACCATATTACAGACGCCTCCAGGAATATCAACCCTATTGCACATATTCCTGGGAAAATGCAATGTGCAAAATTCAGCAGTTGAAGCATGTTTTTTCAGAACCAAACAAAGTTGGAATCCTTTTAGATCTCAGAATTACTTTTTCTCTAAACCCCAGCCTGGTTAAGCATTCTAGGAAGAATCCTGAAATCTATCATCATCTCTCTCCACCATATCAGAGCTTCACAGATTGAAAACCAATGCTAAAATATATTTTTTTTAAAATCCAAAAATTGAAATCAAATTAGAATGCTTATAGCTTCAGAAGGGGGGAAAAGTGTGTGTGAAGTGGCTTTGTGTGGGGATGTAGGGTGCCTTTGACCCAGCCATTATTTTCTCAGTCCAATTCATCTTCCAATGTCTTTGAGTTGAGTGGCTTTAACAAATCCAATAACAAACCAAACATATCAAAAGAGGAGACTGCGTCACATATCCTGTGCAAGTAATTTTGTGCTTTCTAAGATGCAGAATATAAAGCAAATAAAAAGACAAATGACTGAAGGGAAATTATCTCAGTTTTAATTTCAGTAAAGCTTAAATGTTAAAGACATTAAATAAGATTTATTTTTGACCTGGACACATGTGCTATTTCTTTGGAATGTAGCTCCTGAGAAAGGGCTAAAAATAATAAGAGAGCTTAGAAACAGCTGCATAGCTCCTTCTCCTGCCACAAATGTTCCTTCAGTATTCATTCCTCTGTTCAAACATAGTGTCCTCTGAGGGCAGAAATGAACTCTATTCCTGAACTATGTTTTTGACAGAAAGTCAGGGTTTGGCCCCTGAATGGTCCAGAATTTAGGCCACTGTTTGTGGCCTGATCTGAATCCCTAATCATTTTGGAACTCAATCGTTTCCTGGATGCTGGAAGTTATCGTTTTGAATTCTGTCACACATTGGCTAATACCTTCACAAAACAATGTGTTGTAATACACTCTCTGTGTGTTGCAACAGTAATTTTTAATAGATAACAAACACACCTCAAGTTCAAAAGTGTTTTGAAATGCATATGGGATGAATTATACATTTAGAAGTGTATATATTGTATATGTATTACTCCAATATGTATACATATTTATATATGTATGACATGCATAATGTGTGTGAGGATATATAGATTCTCATACACATTGTGTGTGTGTGTGTGTGTCTGTCTATCTATCTATCTATCTATCTATCTATCTATCTATCTATCTATCTATCTATCATCTATCTATCTATCTATCTATCTATCTATCTATCTATCTATCTACCTACCTACCTACCTACCTAACTACCTACCTAACTACCTATCTATATCTATCTATCTATTTATCTATCTATCTATCTATCTATCTATCTATCTATCTATCTATCTATCTATCTATCTAACTATCTATCTTTGTAGATTTTCACAGGTATAAGTATTTAGGTTTTGGTGTGTTCAGGTCTTTTCCCGTGTAAGATTGAGAGTGTCTTTGCAATGTTTTGACAAGATCACAGTTGTCAACATCAGGTTGTAAATCAGCTATACAAATTCAACTGCCTTGGATATGGCCCCTGGAAAGGCCAAGAGGCAAAAAAGGAAGCAGTATGCTCCCTCCCATATTTGGGTATACCAGGGTGATTCAACAGAATATATATATACCGTGTTTCCCCGAAAGTAAGACAGTGTCTTACTTTCTTTTTACCCCCAAAAGCCCCACCACGTCTTACTTTCGGGGTATGTCTTACATTGGAAAAAAATTGAAAGGGTCGCGTTCCCGAAGGCATCTCCCCAGAGTCCAGAAGGGCAGCCGCGGGACAGGAGCCTCGTGAGCCCTTTTCCAAGTTCAACCTCAGGGCTCCAAGCGGCGTGCACGCATGGAGCCACAGACGCGTGTCAGGGAAGCGTGTGTCTGGAGGGGAGGAGCCGCTCTGCTCAGTTGGGCAGCCCCACCTGCCTGCCGGAAAGGAGGTGGGCGAAGGAGGGCGCAGCTCCGGCCGCTCGCCTCGGAGTTGGTCGGCCTCGCTGGCCGCTTGCAGCCGAGCCTCGGCAGGACTCGGTTGCTGGGACGAGCGCCTTCGCTGCAAGCCACTGCCCGCTCGGCTCACTTCGGACCAGCGCCGTCCTTCGCTTTGCCAAGCCGGGGAAGAGGCGGTGGCGCCGCGGCGAGGTGAAGGCGAGGGGCGTGCGGGGAGCTTGGAAGCGACATCATCGGGCTCCCCCCCGGCAATACCCCCGTGTTTCCCCGAAAGTAAGACATATGTCTTACTTTCGGGGTACGGCTTATATTAGCCGACCCCCCTGAAACCCCCGATACGTCTTACAATCGGGGGTGTCTTACTATTGGGGAAACAGGGTATATATAGATACTGCCTTACAGGCAGACTCCCCAGGTTCAAATCCCAGTAAGTGTATGACTAGATGATGAGAGCAAAATAGCTTGAAATAGATCTATTCTAGTCTCTCTTTCTTTTCATTATCAGCAAAAATATGTTTGTGTGTGTGTGTGTGTGCAGTCACAAGGTCATCTACATGTGGAACTTAAATAGAATTAATTTGCAGATGAAGAAATATACTATTGGCATGGACTGAAAATACCCACCAAATATTGCTTGTATGGGGGAGTCGCATCTTTTAGCAATTAATATTAATGGAGACTAAGATGTGTGAAATATTTGTTTGTTTGTTTGTTTGTTTGTTTGTTTATCTGTCTGTCTGTCTGTCTGTCTGTCTGTCTGTCTGTCTATTTATTTATTTATTTATTTATTTATTTATTTATTTATTTATTTATTTATTTATTTATTTATTTATTTATTTATTTTGTCCAATACACAATGAGGGTTTTAGTGGGTATATATCTATATACACATAGTAAAATACATGATGAAGGTTATAGAGGAGGTACTCATAGTAAAATATATCTAAGAAATAATAGAAAAGAAGATATAGTAATAGAACATATCAATGAAAGAATAGAAGAAGAGATATAGGAATAGAAGAAAGGTATAGGAGATATAGGAGAGCAATAGGACAGGGGACGGAAGGCACTCTAGTGCACTTGTACTCGCCCCTTTATTCTTTACTACAAGGATGGATTGTAGTGAGATTGCAATTGTCTCCAGTTTCATGTCTGTCGTGATAGAGGGAAAATAAATGCAAAAGACTAAGGAACCTGGCATTCGTAAAAAGTCAAAAGAGCAGGTTGTAGCTGCCCATTTTTAAGTTTGGAAGTGGGAAAAAATGTAATTATTAACTGCAGCAGTATAAAACATTCTTAGAAAGCTCAACAGAGTGGGAGAAGTCAGCTTCACTATCTGTTTTCTGGGAAATGTGGATTTGGTGTCTATCCACATCTGTAGGAGAAGAGGAGGCAGAGCCAAGGGTGAAGAGTTAAATATCTCATCAATTTAGAATCCTTGTATTGTCACAAAAATCTAAGTCCGGCTCACCCTAATTTGGCGTCAGTTTAGGGCTGATCATTAGTTGATCAGATTCTGCTGCATAGGCTTTGATAAATCTTCTATGCTGCAACCAGTGATGGACTGCTGCCCCCACAGGAGGGGTGGTATGTTTATGCACTATTTATTGAATACTTAATAGGGGTTTTTTTTTGTCCTTCCTTCTCTGGTACCTTAGTATAACCCTTAATTACTTTTAAAATAGGAAATAATTAAATCGTATGTTTTACCCATAAACTCTTTAATCATTTTAATCTTTACCTAGACCTGAACTTTTATAGCAATGAAAGAAAATTGAGCTATTTGCCTAATTTGTTATCATACTGGAACTTGTGGGTTCAGTACAAAACCTTAAAATGTTACTGTGCTCCTCAAAAAATAATGCTGTCTATCATGTGTCCTTTTTGTAACTATTCAAATAATGTGACTTAATCAACTGAAAAAGAGTCCAAGCACTTATTTGAAAAGCCACTCCTGGTATCTTGCTCGGTAAACCACTCCCACTCAGTCACATGACCTTTAAGCCACTCCGGTCACATGACTATCAAGCCACTCCCACCTGGTCACATGGCTGGTAGTAAAAGTTTTTGCACCCATTCACTGGCTGCAACTATATGAATGGTGCTGATTCTCTGTGCCTCACAACATCCATTTTGTTCTCCAAATTCAAAATGCCTTGATAAGTCTCCCAAAAAAATTGCCTGTAGCAGATCAATTTTTTTTTTGTATCAAATCAAATCTTAGCTTGTGCTTGGCTCACGCTATCCAACTATGGAAATCCCTCTATTTTATTGTTAATTATACTTTGAGTTGGAGACGTGATGCTCTTCCTATGCAGAAACCATATGCTCTGCTGCAGAGTATCATCTCCCTCTCCTGAGGATTCTGACAGAGGTAGTGCCAGAAAGTGACTAATGAGGGCCCCTTTCCAGCATGTTTTCTTTCTTCCCTGATAAATAAACAAACACCAACCAAATTATTTGGCAAAAAAAAAATGCTGTCATCATTTCTGGAAACATTTTCTTGAAAGTGAAATTTACAGTTAACTAGAAAAGCATTTGGAGGCGAGGAAAAATGCTCCCATTCTGACCACAGGCTTGCCAGAATTTACACAAAAAGGACTTGACTACAAATTGAAAAACAGGCTAAGTATTATTCCAACTCTCAACACATCTATTTGACTACATTATAATTTGTGCCTCTACCCAAACAAACCCCTTAGTCTCCCTCCCTCCATACTATTTTGTGGGCAATGAAAAACACATCTCAAAAATATCAAACATACTGAAGGAAAGGGAGGGAGAGAAAAAAGAGTTTGGGAGGGGAGGAAGAGGAAAGAAAAGATACATTCATCAAGAATTATAAGGTACAATACATGATGATAACCATAGGGTACAAATAAGAATCAGGAAACAATATCAATAAACAAAATATAAGGATACAAGCAACATAAGTCATAAGCGGGAGGAGATGGGGGATAGAAATGATGAGAAGACTAACAGTAATAGTAATGCAGTCTTAGTAAATAGTTTGCCAGTGGTGAGGAAATTATTTGTTTAGCAGAGTGATGGCATTCGGGGGGGGGAGAGAAACTGTTCTTATGTCTAATTGTCTTGGTGTGTAGAGTTGTTTTGAGAGTAGGAGTTGAAACACTTTATGTCCAGGATGCGAGGGGTCAATAAATATTTTCATGGTCCTCTTTTGACTCATGCAGTAGCCAGTCCTCAATGGAAGGCAGGTTGGTAGCAACTGGGGTTTTTTGCAGCTCTGATTATCGTCTGAAGTCTGTGTCTGTCTTGTTGGGTTGCACAATCGAACCAGAAATTGCCTTTGAGCTGGAATGGAGCATAGAACTGCACTATTCTCTCTATCCCCCACCCCTCTTCTTTCCATTAAAAACCCATTTCTTTTTCAGTCCAACACACTCTCGCACATCAACACTAGAGCGCCCTCCCCCTAAAAATCAGGAGTGCTTTTACCAGGCCAAAGGTCTCATTTTCAGTCCCCAAATGTCGCCCTTTTCTTCCCCCGATGTTATTTTCATCTTTTGTATCCCCAAGAAATGCATACATTGTGTTTGCCTTTTGTAATCCAGCTCTTAACAAGAATAGCTTTGTCCTGCTTACAATGGGCCATCAACTTCCATGTGCCAATGAGCTCTCAGTAACCGCTGGACATTATGACTGATTATAATGCCACAACAATCCTGGAAGACTCTAAATGTATATTGAAAGGCCGTGGCAGAGAGAGAAGTGTGGGGTAGGGAGGGGGATGCTATTGAATGACACAGTACTCATGTAACCCTGTGGGGGAACAGGGGACAAGAAGACTATTGATAGTTGTGCTAATACAAAAAGCCGCATAGACGGAGAGTCATCCAAGCCGGTATGGTGCGGGGATGACCACGGCGTTCCAGTTTTAATGCTGCTTTTGTTTTCTTCTCACTTTGAGGCAGACAAAAACCCACCGTTCAATGGACAGACTTGCTTCTGTTGCCCAGAAAAAAAAGAGACAAATAAATAAGAAAGTTTGTAGACACCCCCAACTGCTATTTCTTCTCTCGCTCTCTGTGGTGCATAGGGAGGGAGGGCGAACTCAGTCTGGAACTGCATTGCATTTGAGCTATGAAAATGCGGGTGGGAAATAAATGGCCTTCCATTGGCTGTGAGACTAGCAATTGCCATTAGCATAGGGTTTTTTTTTTCTGTTTGCACGCTTTCCAGGCTCACTTTGGGAGTCTTGTTTCCTATTAACCAAGAGCCAGAAAACTGTCTCTCTGCTTTTTCCAAAAGCTTTTGCCTTCTCTAGCTAAAGACATTTCTTTCACTTCTACCGAGATTTTTTTTTGCTTACATTATTTTTTCCTCTTAGCAGCTCTGATTTTCTTCAGTGGAAGAGAGCTTATTTTTGAAATCCATTTCAGAGGAGACTTTAGAAATTATTTGAGGTGTGCTTGTCCTTATTTAATTTTGAGGTTCCCATGTCTATATGTGGGCAAGTCAATGTCCATCCTCTATGGTATTGCCATTTCTCTAGCATAGAAGTGATGAAAGAAAGATGAAAAAACATATAAAGCCTAGATCCAGTGAGTATGTCTTGTTACTGGTGGTGATTCTATCTACCATAATTTTTCAGAGTATAAGATGTACCCTTTTCCTCCCTAAAAGAGGCTGAAAATTTGGGTGCACCTTATACTCTGAATGTAGGTTTTTTCAAAGTCCCCCCCCCCCAGCCCTTACTAAGTGCAGGCATCTTCCTAGCTCTTACTTTGCAGGTTCTTTCATTGTTACTCTCCGTGAAAAATGTTTTCCAAACCTAAGTCTTTGCAGGGTTTTTTTCATTTCTCTAACTTGCTTGGTATAAGTTTCTTTCCAGCCCTAACCAGGTGCTAAAGATGTTCCCAGTTCTTTCTGGCTTGCAAGCTCTTTCATTGTTACTCACTCCAAATAAGGTTTTTTATAAAGCTCTAACCAGGGGATAAAATAATGTGCTGAAGCTGACCAGACTAAGGTTGCTAGCGAGATGAATACTTGGTAAGCAGATTCTTTTCCCTATTTTCCTCCCCCAAAACTAAGGTGCATCTTATATTCCAGTTCATCTTATACTCCAAAAAATACAGTAGTTAACTAGGTTTCTACCGATCTATCTGTCTACCTACTTAGCTACTTATCTTTCTACCTACCTACAGTAAATGCCTACCTATCAATTTACCTATTCACATACCTATAAATCCATCCATCTATCACCTATCAATCATCTGTTATCTATCTTAGCCTCACAGAGACACAATGAGATAGAACTGTGAAATCTAAACTTCCATGATTTTCAGAAGGTTTTTTTTTTAAAGTACAATCCTTTAAAGCCAATGAAACCTTAAATGTTCATGGGACCAGGTGGAAGAATGGATCAAATAAACTAAAAGAAGGACAATTCACTCTGCGTAGTATCATTTGATTGCAGAGCTAACTATTTTGATAAATAAATATGTTTCAATGCCCCAGGCTTAAACCTTATGCAACCCAGTCAGGTCTGCATCCAAGAGAAAGTCAAGCTAATATTATATTGACTTCAGGAATGTTTTCTGTTTTCCAGCACTGAAAATGTACTCCAATTTCCTCTAAACTTTCCAGAGGACATCAAAAACAGGAAGTATGAAATGAATGTAGAAAGGAGTAAAAAGGAGAAACTAAATTCCATTTCCCAGATGTGGAGAAACAGAAAGCCCTTGGCTTATTTACTTTGAGGTGGCATTGTCAAAGGACAGAGGTTATTTTCCGGAGATGTTGAAATTTCTATTTCCTCCCTGCCTTGATCTCCCGGTGCTTTTTCGCATTAGCAAACTGTACTTTTATTTAGTAAAGCAGATACTTCAATCTTCATTTAAAGCTACAAATCTGGACAATCTACTGATTGTTAATCTTGTTTTGAGATTCTCCAGCTTCTTTACTATCCCCATAAATCTCCTTCCCATAGGGTTGGTGCTGTGATCTTTCCATGCATGATTCATCACAATAAATAGTGGATATCTACAGTATGTTTAGCTGTCTGTCCATCCAACCTGACTTCCATTTAGGGGCGGGTTCTAACTTACCTTGCTGCTGGTTCACTTCCACCCATGGTCCATGGCCACACTTTATGCGTAGTGCCGAAAAATTTAAAAAAATTCCCAGGGGAAAAAGAGCTGTAAAACATGATGGCAATGCATGCTCAGTACTCGAAACTTGACTTCTGTGCATATGCAAAAGGAAAAACACCAAGAATTTTTTAAAAAATTAAAAAGAGATGGTGGCACCCATGGACTGGCACCAACCGGACCGGTTCTGTGATGTCATCATGACATAAGTAATGGTTTGCTACCAGTTCGGGCAAACCGGTGTGAACCAGGGGGTACCTCTGCTTCCATTCATGAAACTTGAATTACTGTATTATACCATGAACATAACATGATGATGATGATGATGACGACAGCTTACTTTAGAGTTTTATTTGGGTTTAAGCTTTCCTCTGCTAAATCAACATAAACATCCTGTAAGCCACACAGTTTGTTTAGTTTTAAACCAGAGACTTTAATGTTCTGCGTAATGAACTGTTACACTGAGCTCATTAAATGTGCAAAAGGTTGTTCTCTCTGGCTTTTTCCAGTGTAATAGAAGGATATCATCTGCGAGCTGGGTTACTGGTAAATTACCTAATGAAGTGATAGCATCATGCGGATATGTCTATTCCTTCTAATAAGAATTTATCTGCCTTTATTGCTTTGACATTTATCTACTTCATAGGTGACTTGGGAAATGAATGACCAGGTATTACTGAATGCACGGGGACAGGTTTTGAACTAAACTGAGGGGCATTTAACTAGCTTTACAAATAAATGAAATATAGACGTAAATACAATCATGCTATTGTCAGGGTTCCAAGTAATAGCCCCATAGAAAACAGAACTCCAAGGCAGGCAGATTCCTCAAAGAACAGTTTTATTGGAGATATCACATTGGCAAAAACCAGCAGTAAAATCCACCAGGTTCTGACAGGTTCTGGAGAACAAGTAGCAGAAATTTTGAGTAGTTCGGAAAACCAGCAAATACCACTTCTGGCTGGCCCCTGAGTGGGATGGGAATGGAGATTTTGAAGTATTCTATCTCTCCACACCCATCAAAGCACACCACCACCACCAAGCCAAACCCACAGAACTGGTAGTAAAAAAAAAATCATTGGCACAAGCTGGTGAAACCAACTCTGAAAGTTCCTGCAGTTTTCACCAGAAACCTAAGATACCTGGTACTCCAGACAAGTCGACTGAGTATAGAAGTCAAACAAACAAATATAAATTTAAATATAAATATAAATAAATATAGACATAAACATATAAACATATTATTATTATTTATTATTTATTAGATTTGTATGCCGCCCCTCTCTGGAGATTCGGAGCATCTTACAACAACAATACATAGTACAAATCTAATGGTTAAAAAACACTTTAAAACCCTTATTATAAAAAACAGTCATGCATCTCAAACAAACCATACATAAAATGAAAAAGCCTGGGGGAATCAATTTCCCCATGCCTGATGACAGAGGTGGGTTTTTAGAAGTTTGCGAAAGGCAAGGAGGGTGGGGGCAGTTCTGATCTCTGGGGGGAGTTGGTTCCAGAGGGCCGGGGCCGCCACAGAGAAGGCTCTTCCCCTGGGCCCCGCCAGACGACATTGCTTCTTTGACAGGACCCAGAGAAGGCCAACTCTGTGGGAACTAACCAGTCGCTGGGATTCATGCGGCAGAAGGCGGTCCCAGAGATATTCTGATCTGATGACATGAAAGGCTTTATAGGTCATAACCAACACTTTGAATTTTGACCGGAAACTGATCGGCAACCAATGCAGACTGCGGAGTGTTGGTGTGACATGGGCATATCTGGGAAAGCCCATGATTACTCTCGCAGCTGCATTCTGCATGATCTGTAGTTTCTGAACACTCTTCAAAGGTAGCCCCATGTAGAGAGCATTACAGTAGTCGAACATCAAGGTGATGAGGGCATGAGTGACTGTGAGCAGTGACTCCCGGTCCAGATAGGGCCGCAACTTGTGCACCAGGCAAACCTGGGCAAATGCCCTCCTCGCCACAGCTGAAAGATGGTTCTCTAATGTTAGCTGTGGTTCGAGGAGGACACCCAAGTTGTGAACGCTCTCTGAGGGGGTCAGTAATCCCCTTCCCCAGGGTAATGGACAGACAGATGGAATTGTCCTTGTGAGGCAAAACCCACAGCCACTTGGTCTTATCAGGGTTGAGTTTGAGTCTGTTGACACCCATCCAGACCCTAACAGCCTCCAGGCACCAGCACATCACTTCCACTGCTTCGTTGACTGGACATGGGGTGGAGGTGTACAACTGGGTATTATCAGTGTACTGATGATACCTCACCCCATGCCCTTGGATGATCTCACCCAGTGGTTTCATGTAGATATTAAATAGCAGGGGGGAGAGGACCGACCCCTAAAAGGGAGAGACCTAGAAGTCGACCTCTGACCCCCCACTAACACCGACTGTGACCGACCAGAGAGGTAGGAGGAGAACCACTGAAGGTCAGTGCCTCCCACTCCCAAACCCTCCAGCCGGCGCAGAAGGATACCATTGTCGATGGTATCGAAAGCCGCTGAGAGGTCAAGAAACACCACGACAGAGGATAAACCCCTGTCCCAGGCCTGTCAGAGATCATCCATCAACACGACCAAAGCAGTTTCCATGCTGTAGCCGGGCCTGAAACCCGACTGTTGAGGGCCTAGATAATCAGCTTTTTCCAAGGACCGCTGGAGCGCCACCACCTTCTCAACAACCTTCCCCATAAAGGGAAGGTTGGAGACTGGATGATAGTTGCATAAACATATAAACATATAAACAAACATATAAACATATAATTATAACATATCACAACATAACATAACAACATAACAACATAACATAACATTAATATTAACATAACATAACATAACATAACATATACTTTCTCCTTTCTCCAGCCACCAGTTGGAATGTCCTTGATTCCCATAGGAATCTATTGCTTTAGCTACAAAACCACCATCTAACTATGATCCCCCTGTATTCGGAGAGGGGCGGCATACAAATCTAAATAATAATAATAATAATAATAATAATAATAATAATAATAATAATAATAATAATTCCTTCTTTGCATTGGGGCAACCCTGAAGCCTCCAAAAATGGCCCCAGCCAGGTTCACTTCAGAGTTCACAACTATATTAAGTTTTCTTAATTAACATTAAGAATCTGTACCACTCTTAAGATGATCTAGCTTTTTCAAGTCTGCCCCACTGACCTCTGCAGTAACTGCAGAGATGATCTTTCAATCGGAGACCTGGCATTTCCTGATTTGGAGAAAGAGCAAAACATTTCAGTTGATTGTACATAAGAATACACAGATCAGAGCATGAAATCTTTAAATATGTTAAACCCAGGAAACTATTACTTGCACTCAATCTTGATTGAGAGGGTACCCCAAGGCCACCAGAGGCAGGTCAGAATTAAAATTATGTCACAAAAAGGTAAGTTCAGAGCACAGTAGAAGGAAGGAAGGAAGGAAGGAAGGAAGGAAGGAAGGAAGGAAGGAAGGAAGGAAGGAAGGAAGGAAATCATTGCAGAAACAAAAAAAACTGAGGGAAATAGCCTGGGCCATTCAAAAGTGTGACCATCTATCCATTTTATATGTGACAAGGAAAAGTTACACACGAGTGTCTAAACACTGTTTCTGTAGATAGGATGTGTTCTTGAAACACAGCCGCTGTGTTCTTTGAACATCACAGCCCTTCTTTTTTCAATAAATATTACTAATTGGAAGTTTGTTGATTTTTTTTTTCTGAGGATACCTAAGTAGTCCTGACCTATGGATGAATGAAACCTGACAGACATCACCTAGAGCAGAATTTAATTTTCTTTGGGGGCAAGACATTTTTTAAAAATAAACCTTGAATGCACTCCTTATGTACTGTAATTTCCTTTTTAAACATAAGCATTTGTAATATTGCAAAAAGGCAGTGCATGCCATTAAAATGTCTTTTGATTTTTCATTTGATTCATATGCATGAGCAACATCTAAAACTTCTGTACTTTTGTTAGCATTGGCATGTATTTGGAATGATTTTAACACCAGAGTACTTTAAAAAAAAAACCAAAGAGTACTGTTAAGGAAAATATTGGTAATTTGCAAGAACATTTTTTTAAAAATTGGAACACTCCATGGACAATTCAGTGGTTAAGGGTTTTTAAAATGTTTAAACATGTTTCTTAGATTTTTTTTAGATGAGAATCATCAAAGTAGTGTCTTAAAATGTTTTAAAGGAGTTGGCTGTCATAGGTGATAAGATATATTTACAGAGATGTCTCCACTCAGATTTAATAGTTAAATCTGATTTAATAGTTCTCAGCTTGCCAGTGAAGTCTACAAGATCAGTATAATTTAAATATCTGATGAGACTTGTGGACTATGTAACCAAAGTGGGAATTTATCAGTGGTAAAAGAACTAGAGTTTTACCAAGTAAAATTTAAAAATGTAAAAAGAGAGAATGATCCCCCGAGCAATCATATATCTTTATTATTTTATTTATTTTATTTTATTTTATTTGACTTGCATGCCACCCAATACTTTGATACTGGGTACTAGTACTTGTTCACTTTTTTTGTGTATCAACCCATTTAATATAAAGAGTAATCAGTGTTATTTTAATATTTTAGGATTAGTGATGTGTTTAAAACTAAACCTCGTTTTTCCGTATATAACTTTTTGTTCTTGTTTTCAATTTTTCTTTCTGTGAGCATTCTTTTTGTCTTTTAATTTTTTCCTTTGTATCCAGTATTAACACACAAAACCAACATTAACAGCTCAATTAATAATCCAGTGAGGAGCAGATCTTAAGTGATAACCCAGATTGGCATGAATCTAAGTCAGTTACTATTTCTCTATTTGGCCTGCATCAGAGGATTGTAATGAAGATAAAATAAAGGAGGATAGAAGACTCAGGGACTCTAGAGTTGCAGCAATCTTAGATAATATTATTGAGCATCTGACTGCAAAAACAGTTGGGGTTGTGGTCTTTTGAAAGTGTTGGGCTTCAATAGTTTGTAGGAGGACAGAATTAGACTGCAGTGGGATAGATAACCAAACTGCCATCTGGTCTCCATCTTCCATCTTTTGCTGCTGATCCTAGTTTGTTTTCCAAAGGCATTCCCACTGTTGCTTGATCTTAACAGAAGAGTCTGGAAAGAAAAGAAAAGAAGGAAAGATGATTTTTTTTAATCAACTCTTGAGTCACTCTTTACTCCTTTCTTTGACCATTAGGCATCTCTTGCTGGTGTTAAAAGCTGGGGCAGTATTTGCCAGAAAAATGATGGTCAACTCCCTTCTTGACCTTCCAGAGGCTGGATTTCTCTGTATATCACCTGGCTTAGTTCCAGTTCACATATCATTATTGTACTCAAGAAATTGGTGCTCTGAGCAGGGGGGAGGGTGTTTCCAGTTTTTGTCACTGCTGGTTCACTCAGTGGTGCTTTGTGCATGCTTTGTTCATGCTTTGTGCATTTATTTATTTATTTACTTACTTACTTACTTACTTAGTTACTTACTTACTTACTTACTTACTTACTTACTTAACTTATACTTATTTATTTATTTATTTATTTATTTATTCGATTTTTATGCCGCCCGTCTCCTTAGACTCAGGGCGGCTTACAACATGTTAGCAATAGCACTCTTTTAACAGAGCAAGGCTATTGCCCCTACAATCTGGGTCCTTATTTTACCCACCTCGGAAGGATGGAAGGCTGAGTCAACCTTAAGCCGGTGATGAGATTTGAACCGCTGACCTTCAGATCTACAAGTCAGTTTCAGTGGCCTGCAGTACATGCATGCTTCTTGTATGCTTCGTGTGTGCTTTGCTCATGCACAGTACTAAAACAAAGCTTCTGTGCATGCACAGAAGCGAAAAACAAGATGGTGGCATCTATGGAGCCTCCGAAAGCACCAGCTCAAGGGCATGGCCAGGCTGCCATTACTGCCGGTTCATAGAACCAGTCTCTATTTTTACTACTGCTGGTTCTATAGAACCAGTCCGGATCAGCAGGAACCCACCAATGGCATACTCCCTCGGGAGGTTAACTTTGTGTGTCCCGTCAAGGGGAAGGTATTTTCAAATGCAATAGAAGGAAGCTGTCATTGTTCTTCCTGGACTACACCTTAACCTCCATCCAGTTGAGGTCAGCAGAAGCCACCTCATTAAAAAGAAAAAACTAACCATGACATAAAGGTGGCATTCAAATATAGTTCTCAATTGAATTGTCTCATTGGCCATCAACCAAAGACCGCCCTTGTGGCAGGATGAGTTTGTCATTCTCTGGCAAGGCTGGTGAGAAAGGAAAGGAAAGTTGATGTTGGCCAGGTGAATGAGGTTCCATTTGGATCAGACAAGCAGGTCCTGAATTAATTTTATGTCCAGTTCAAGGACTATTGAGGACGTGTCAGAGTTTAAGGAAGAGCCAACTGTGCTTGACAATAGATATTACTAGGAAACACCTGGAGAAAAAAGGAAACCAGGAATAACTTCAACTCTTTGAAATTAGGATTGCTTTCTATATATTTGTACAAGCATTAGCAAAGGAAGAACAGACAATGTTTTTTGAAACGTTGGGGACTTATTATTTAGTTAAATTTAGTTGTGCTATCTGTACTTATGCAAGATTAGATACCTTTAATCTCTAAGGATCAATAGGAGATCTTTTCCATCCAATCACATGTCACGACAGAGAATTGCTTGAGTAAGTTTTAAGAAGGGACCCAGATAGTAATATGCATAGAAACCCAAACATCTTAGAGTCTGGGGATTGAACAGATTCACTGTGACATGAAGGTTCATTTTCTTGGAAACCTTGCAAAGCAGGAACTCTGAAATCTGGCTAGAGATGTCCTTGATGAGCAGACATGCCCAGGGGTTATGTTTCATGTTCATACAAGGAAAAGAAAGAAGGAGGAGGAGGAGGAGGAGGAGGAGGAGGAAGAAGAAGAAGAAGAAGAAGAAGAAGAAGAAGAAGAAGAAGAAGAAGAAGAAGAAGAAGAAGAAAAGGAGGAGGAGGAGGAGGAGGAGGAGGAGAAGAAGAAGAAGAAGAAGAAGAAGAAGAAGAAGAAGAAGAAGAAGAAGAAGAAGAAGAAGAAGAAGATATTTAAATCAAAAGATACTCAAGATTACAGAAAGCAGATTGGGGAATAGGTAAAAAACAAGATAAACGAGATCAAGGTGGAAAAGAAAAAGGTATTCTAGAAATCAGAGGTCACTCCAACTATACCTTGGTCATGAAGAGGAGAAGCTGCAACCTCTTTTCTTGCAGTGGGAAAGCATCGTGTGTAATCTGTATGAGTAAAACAAAATAAGGTTAGCAGATATCTGGACAGGCAAAGGAGGATAAAGACAATTGGAAAGGAGGGTTGGGGGTTAGGGGAAGGAAGACACACTGATATTTATATTTATGTTCATACATATAAATATTTAGGAAGGAAGGGATTGCAAGTGTGTAAATGGGCACATACAGTAATGGGAAATACATATGGAGAGCAATTGCTGGTCCTTTTCACTATCATGCTGGGCAGCAGTGAAATCTATTTACCTTTCCTATTGGTTCAGAAGTCTGCACTTTTTCACCCTCTGCCCAGGCACAGAATGCTTTGCACATGTGCAGAGGGTTATAAACAAGAAAATGGTGACATCCAGGCAGATGGGCTGAGTCTTATGCTGCCATTACTACAAGTTCTCCAAACCACCAGCAGCCACTGCTATCGGTATGCCCAGACTGGGCCAAACCAGTAGCATTTCACCCCTGATGCTGATGGGTGAGCCCTGAGCCAGTTAGAAGGCAAAAGCCTTCAGTGTGTAATTGAATAAGGTCTTGTGAATTTCAATTTGGGTTTATTAACTTGCCTTAGCTTGGAATTTATTAGGGCATTAAGGGGAAAAGAGGCTCGGTTAGATACTCAAGAAGCCAGAGAATATTTGATTGCAAAGCTATGCCTGCCAGACCGAGGGTATGGGGATAACATGGAAAGACCCTTTGCCACAAATCTGGTCACTCTACATCAACTGTCTGCTCTTTGAGCCTTGTAGTGTCTATTTTCTTCACTGGAAGACACATTTTTCATCCTGGCTCCTTCATGCTGTCCTGATTTTAATGAGACACTATATATATGCAAGAAATGTTCTGTTCATTGAGCGACTATTTCACCCAATTTGAATAGATCCTTCTTTTTTTCTTTAATAAAATTCCAATGTCTGAGTATACCGAATAAGAGATTATTAACTCATCATAGTCACATGTAATGTAAAATTCAGGGGTGTGTTGACTCCTGGCCACTGACTGGACAAGTCCTACAACTTTCATGGCAAGATTTTGGAAGTAATTTGATATTGCCTTCTTCCTGAGGCTGAGCGGGACTGGCCCAAGGTCACCCAGCAGCAGGACTAGAACTCTCACTCACCCACTTTCAGGCCCTGCTGACTTAATCACTGCACCCACCTGACTCTCAGTGTAAAAGCAAAAACAGATCATCATCATAATCCAATAGAGAAGATTCTAAGCATTGCTAAAATGTTAAAGGGGCATTTTCTTTCCCTAAAAGATAATAGAAACAGTAGGAAGAGGATAGGTCAAGGGAGTTTTAGATTAGATTAGATTAGATTTATTGGATTTATATGCCACCGCTCTCTGTAGACTTGGGGCGGCTCACAACAATGGTAAACAATACATAATAACAAATCTAATATTTAGCAATCTAAATTACAGTTTTAAGTTAAAAAATCCAAAAGAAACCCCAATATATAAAAAACAAGCACACAGTCGAATCATACACAGAAACTACATGGGCAAGGTGGAGATGTTTCAATTCCCCCATGCCTGACGGCAGAGGTGGGTTTTAAGGAGTTTCCGAAAGGCAAGGAGGGTGGGGACAATCCTAATCTCTGGGGGAGCCACCACAGAGAAGGCTCTTCCCCTGGGTCCCGCCAGACGACATTGTTTAGACGATGGAACCCGGAGAAGGCCCACTCTGTGGGACCTAACCGGTCACTGGGATTCGTGCGGCAGAAGGCGGTCCTGGAGATATTCTAGCACAAGGAGTTTAGCACATTGTTACCGAAGACAATGAACATTGGCTGGGTTGAATCAAGGTACTCAGTTATAATAGAGCTGGGTTAGTTTTAGCTTTGAACAATGAACTCACCTATGGGGGTTCATCATTCACCAATGCTATGTGGTGTAAAATGACACTATTGGTGGCAAAGGGCCACTGTGTCTTGTTCAAGAAATAACCATGGTTTGGGGAGGGAAGTTCCCCCATTTTATTTTTAGCTTAGCATTGTCTATACCAGCCTTCACTTTCTGATGAAAGAGAGTGAGAATCTCAACACACCTGGTTAGAGACAGACTGGGGTAATTTGCTTTATAATGATTTGCAGCTCTTCATGATTTTGAATGAGGATGCTTTTTCAACACTTCTCAGATCTTAGGAAATAATTGGAGGGGAGTGTAAATAGTGAGGGGAAACTCCTTAGATTCTTGGTATTACTCAGTGGTGAAATCCATTTTTTATACTACCTGTTCTGTGGCCATGGCTTGGTGGGTGTGATGTGGCTTAGTGGACATGGCTTGGTGGGAATGGCAGGAGAAGGATACTGCAAAATCCCCATTCACTCCCCACTCCAGGGGAAGGATATTGCAAAATCTCCATTCCCACCCACACTGGGGCCATCCAGAAGTGGGATTTGCCAGTTCTCCAAACTATTCAAAATTTCTGCTACCAGTTCTCCAGAACCTGTCAGAACCTGCTGGATTTCACCATTGGTATTACTGTACTGATCTGATTTTCCAGGGAAGCGCAAAAAAATCTAATATTGCTGATAAATATCTGCATACAAGCAGAATAGCTCCATGCTATAAGTTTCTTTATTGTTGATCACCAGTCTACAAGAATCTCGCCACACTATTCACTTTCCCTTGGGAAATGGCATATATATAGACCTAAAGATTTCATCTCAAAAACCTTTCCCAATAGACTCTAAACTGGAATGTCTTTTAACCCACCATATCCTCTCCTTCAACCAATAGTTCAACCATAGTTAGAAATGATCAATATGTGCCCTACAGATATTGCTGAATCTTTCTTCCCATCTTTCTCACCATTGTCTTCCTTGCTGTAGACATGACATAAACTCCTGAAACTTTCTGAAAAGGTTTTGAGTGGGTGGAGTATCAGTAATGCAAGAAAAGGTAGAGAAATAAATATTCTCTATCATTGTATCACTGGATTTTCTTGTTGTACTACCATCCGCTTTGCCAATTATATAAACTATGCTGGAGAACTGAAAGGAGCACAAGGAAGAAGATACCTTCAGGATACAGCAGAACTGATTTTGTCATCAACATCCTCCAGTCACTTGAGGAGAGGTGGCACTTTGAAGGACATTTCTCCTGAGGCAGCAGGAAGAAGTCTAGTCGAACTGGCTGCTGTCCCCAAATTTCCTGTCTCTCAATTATCATTGCCCCAAGACTACACCAGTTCTCTGCCTATGGGTGTCTTCCATCAGTAAACTCCTTGTAAAGGATGTCCTGTGCTCCACAGTCCTCATAGACATTCTGGCGTCTGGAGGATCAATCTTCCTGCTCTGGTCAGAAGTTCCAACTCCAATTTAAACATGAAATAAGGTAGTATGACCTACATCCCAAGAGTGACACACCAACCGTCTGTCAGAGATGCTGGATTTGCATTTCTTCAAATGTAACTTGCAAATGGCAGAAAGTGTAAACCGCTTTGGTTCTGAGTTTTGTTACACATGTTTTTCCAATGTTCTCAGGATTCCCTTGCTGTGTAATTTCCCAATCTAGGAAAAAGATGTAAAGAATTCCTTCTTAATTTCTTCCCTTGAGAAGCATGCAAATCCAAAATATGCTTATTTACTGACACATACTTCCTTCACTTTCTTAGAATCAAGGGGGTACTCTTCTCTCCAAGAAGATGGGTTTAATAGTGATTCCTTTGAGATTCACATCCCCTCTTTCAACTTCATTATTTATAAGAACATGTTTACTTTTGGGGAGCTTTTCTTTCATTCATTCATTTATTAATTTGTTATATTTATATTTATTTATTTGTTGGATTTGTATGCCACCCCTCTCCGTGAACTCGGGGCGGCTAACACCAGTGGTAAAAACAACATGTGACAATCCAATACTAAAAACAGCTAAAAACCCTTGTTATAAAACTAATCAGACATACAAACATACCATGCATAAATAGTAGAAGCCTAGGGGGAAAAATTATTTCAGTTCCCCCATGCCTGACGGCAGAGGTGGGTTTTAAGGAGCTTACGAAAGGCAAGGAGGGTGGGGGCTATTCTAATCTCTGGGGGGAGTTGGTTCCAGAGGGCCGGGGCCGCCATAGAGAAGGCTCTTCCCCTGGGTCCTGCCAAACGGCATTGTTTAGTTGACGGGACCCGGAGAAGGCCCACTCTGTGGGACCTAACTGGTCGCTGGGATTCATGCAGCAGAAGGCGGTCCCGGAGACAATCTGGGATAATCAGACTCTCAACAACTCCATCAGTGTTTTAAAGAAGTATATATTGAGAGAAGGAAGGGAATGATAGCATTGGTGTTTCCATATAGGCAGTCTGTATAAAGCACTAAAGTGTGGTGATGTGATCCACTAATTTAGTTCCTAGGTGAAATTGGTATAAACCTTGTCATATTGTTAAGGACTCTCATATGGCCAGAAGAAAGTAAGAGTATCTCAGCATTCAACAAAGTTTGGGGTGAAATGAGATAAGCAACAGGATGTCATTGCTAACAAATTGTGATTTACCTTCAGACAACTTGATATTGATAAAATATTTCATACTTCATAAATATTGATAAAATATTTCATGCCCTCATCACCTCGAGGTTCGACTACTGTAATGCTCTCTACATGGGGCTACCTTTGAAAAGTGTTTGGAAACTTCAGATCGTGCAGAATGCAGCTGTGAGAGCAGTCATGGGCTTCCCTAGGTATGCCCATGTCACACCAACACTCCGCAGTCTGCATTGGTTGCTGATCAGTTTCCGGTCACAATTCAAAGTGTTGGTTATGACCTTTAAAGCCCTTCATGGCATCGGACCAGAATATCTCTGAGACTGCCTTCTGCCGCACGAATCCCAGTGACCGATTAGGTCCCACAGAGTGGGTCTTCTCCAGGTCCCGTCAACTAAACAATGTCGGTTGGCGGGCCCCAGGGGAAGAGCCTTCTCTGTGGCGGCCCCGACTCTCTGGAACCAGCTCCCCCCAGAGATTAGAACTGCCCCTACCCTCCTTGCCTTTCGTAAACTCCTTAAAACCCACCTTTGTCATCAGGCATGGGGGAACTGAGATATCTCCCCCGGGCCTATACAATTTATGTATGGTATGCTTGCTTGTATGTATGTCTGCTTAATAATGGGTTTTTTAAAATATTTTAAATTGTAAATTATTAGATTTGTCATGAACTGTTTTTATTGTGTTGTGAGCCGCCCCGAGTCTACAGAAAGGGGCGGCATACAAATCTAAATAATAATAATAATAATAATAATAATAATAATAATAATAATAATACTTATCATTTAGTTCAGAGATTGACTCCGGAGAGTCAAATCCATGAAATCCTTCTACAGTGCTTGTTTTCTCTGCGTGTGGGTATCAATTTGTTTGCTCCATTTTCTTGAGAATTGTATGTGGATATGAGTATTGTACGTAGGTTTGTAACACCTATTATAACTTGCCTACCAGATTTGAAAGTTGTGGGAAATAATAATTATATACATTAAAGAGTTTGTTGGGAAAAAAGAAGAATAGATGATAATTCTCAGTTAGGAATGGGTATAAATGGTACCTTACAATATAGGAGTGTCAACCCTTCAAGGTAGACCAGACTGGGAAACCAAAGTTATGAATGCTAATATTATCTTTATTATAGGGTTATGGTGACAGAATCTTCCCTGTTGGAATGTCCTTAGTAGCTTTCTCTAATTGCATTTCTACCCAGACTTAAATTTCTTTTATCTGACCATTTATCTGACCATGTTGTCTTTGGATCTTTCTCCGCTTCTTCAAGGTTATTCTTTCTGCCCATTACAAGGATAGAGGACTTTAGATGACCAACTCTCACATATTCATTCAGAAACAAGAAGTCTTCTAAAAAAATTAATTTTTCAGGCTTATAGTGATCCAATCTGGTATATCTGGCGTGCAGTTATGTTAAACAGGCTTATGGCTTCTTCATCAAACTGTAGAGCTTCTTCTCTCTGTATCACAGTATGGAGATTCTCCTTGTGTCCAATGTCTATCTCTCTGCATAATTAATAAAAATGAAATTTTAGTGAGGATAAGAATGTGGGACACAATTGAGAGGAATGAATTCTATGTGCAAATTCTAACAACTCCAAAGCTAAAATGGGTCAATTAGAGAGCCTTGAGTCAAAAGGAAATATAGGCATAGGAGGCATGTCAGAAAACTGATGGAACAATGAAAATCAATGGGATATTGTTATCACTGACTACACAATCAATGGAAAGTACAGAATCAGTTGAGCGGGAGGGGTTTACATTATATGACAAAGCACATTTTAAAAAATCTATTTTGATAAAAATCTAAAGGGAAGGGCGGCTTTTCAAATTCAAAGACCTTAAAACAGTTGCTTGGGGTATATATTCATCCAATTGATCAGGAAGATGAGCTGATGCCAACATCTAAAGAAAACAGAGGCAATACAATCTGAACAATTCTAATAGCCCAACTCTCTTCTTTCTGGATTTCTTAGTTACTTTATTTGTAACCAGATTAGATTGATACAAAGCAAATTTTCTAGTGCCTATTTCTAGGTTGCTAATTCAGGTTTCTCCCTTTCTTGGATTGCAAGATTTGTACTAATCATAGATTGTTATGGCTGGAGAATCAACTGCCATATGACATTTTTATAAATGACTTGTGATCTTTATACCCATATCAACATAAAACAGCGTTTTCTAATCAAATCAAATAATTTAGTAATACATCTCCACCAGCACGCATAGACATTTTGTAGCAGTTTATTTAGGGAAAGGAAATGAGTTTGCATTGAAAATAACTCATTTTAGATGTAAAAGTTGATAGTCCTTTTTTTAATTACCCAACTATGCGCTTGTGGTAACAGCCTTGGATGACTTCATGAAGAACTGTTAGTTGATACCTTTTAAGTGGGATTCAATTAAATCCCCATAAAATGATCAATGAGAGGCGAGTTGACATGTCTCATCAGATGAGGCCCCTAAAAGGCAAATTGCCATGTTAAAGCATCCCACAGGCATGTGGTAATATTTCATATAAATTATACAGTATTTCACTCAACACTTGGTACATGTAAGAGAATTAAAGGTGGCGCAGAATCTGCATGGTAGGAAAATTCATGTGGCACAGTTTGGTTACTTGACTACGTATGCAGGAACAAACACACAACCTCTCTTCCCCTAAGAATTTGGAAGATCTGGTGTTGTAAGCTTTCTTTCTTTCTTTCTTTCTTTCTTTCTTTCTTTCTTTCTTTCTTTCTTTCTTTCTTTCTTTCTTTCTTTCTTTCCTTCCTTCCTTCCTTCCTTCCTTCCTTCCTTCTTTCTTTCTTTCTTTCTTTCTTTTCCTTTCCACAAGAAAGGCTAAGTGCCAAAGAATTGAGGCCTTTGAAATTTGATGCTGGAGAAGACTCCTGCAAGTCGCTTGGACTGCAAGGCAAATCCAACTGGTCAGTCCTAGAGGAGATCAAACCTGACTGCTCTTTAGAATGCCAGATCCTGAAGATGAAACAAAAATACTTTGGCCACCGAATGAGACGGAATGACTCACTGGAGAAGAGCCAAATGCTGGGAACGATGGAGGGCAAAAGAAGAAGGGGATGGCAGAGAATGAGGTGGCTAGATGGAGTCACTGAAGCACTGGAACTTGAACTTGCAACCTTTGCCTTGTAAGGCAGAGAATTAACCTCTAGGCTACAGTATCCAAACCCTTCAGCTCTGTACCAGGGAAGGGTTACATATTTTTTTGTGTCGAATCATATGTATATGTATACATATATGTACATATACATGTACATATGGACTCCGGGGGATGGTAGGGAACAGTTACAGTTACATTTAAACACTTCAGGTGAAGAGCAGCTGAAACATATTGGATTTAGAAATCAAGATGCAAATGTTTATAGGTAGAACAGGGTAAAAGTATTCACATCCCTCACTTTAGTTCTTCTTTCTTTTATCTACATCTCCTTTTATCTACACTCCCTGAGAACCATTGTTTTCAATGCAGTTGCCTTCATCCATCTATCAGGTTCTATGTTAATTTTTTCAGAACATGCATATTGCTGTTGATTCTAAAATATGAATAACTGCAACAAAAATTCTTACCAAATATTGCTTCTTTTACAACTTCAGTGTCAACCGGCTGGAGGGGTTGGGAGTGGGGGGCACTGTTCTTCAGTGGTTCTCCTCCTACCTCTCCGGCCGGTCGCAGTCGGTGTTAGTGGGGGGTCAGAGGTCGAGTCCGAGGTCTCTCCCTTGTGGGGTGCCTCAGGGGTCGGTCCTCTCCCCCCTGCTATTTAATATCTACATGAAACCGCTGGGTGAGATCATGCAAGGGCATGGGGTGAGGTATCATCAGTACGCTGATGATACCCAGCTTTACATCTCCACCCCAGCGGAAGTGATGTGCCGGTGTCTGGAGGCTGGATGGGTGTCAACAGACTCAAACTCAACCTGGATAAGACGGAGTGGCTGTGGGTTCTGCCTTCCAAGGACAATTCCATCTGTCCATCCATTACCCTGGGGGGGGAATTACTGACCCCCTTGGAGAGGGTCCGCAACTTGGGCATCCTCCTCGATCCACAGCTCACATTAGAGAACCATCTTTCAGCTGTGGCGAGGGGGACGTTTGCCCAGGTTCGCCTGGTGCACCAGTTGCGGCCCTATCTGGACCGGGACTCATTGCTCACAGTCACTCATGCCCTCATCACCTCGAGGTTCGACTACTGTAATGCTCTCTACATGGGGCTACCTTTGAAAAGTGTTCGGAAACTTCAGATTGTGCAGAATGCAGCTGCGAGAGCAGTCACGGGCTTACCTAGGTATGCCCATGTTTCGCCATTACTCCGCAGTCTGCACTGGCTGCCGATCAATTTCCGGTCACAATTCAAAGTGTTGGTTATGACCTTTAAAGCCCTTCATGGCATTGGACCAGAATACCTCCGAGACCGCCTCCTGCCGCACGAATCCCAGCGACCGATTAGGTCCCACAGAGTGGGCCTTCTCCGGGTCTCGTCAACTAAACAATGTCAGTTGGCGGGCCCCAGGGAAAGAGCCTTCTCTGTGGCGGCCCCGACTCTCTGGAACCAACTCCCCTCAGAGATTAGAACTGTCCCTACTCTCCCTGCCTTCCGTAAACTTCTTAAAACCCACCTTTGCCATCAGGCATGGGGGAACTGAAACATCTCCCCCGGGCATGTACAATTTATGTATAGTTCGCGGAGAGGGGCGGCATACAAATCTAAATAATAAAAATAAATAAAATAAATAAATATATCCAAGAGTAAGATTCGAAGCCTTCCTTGAAATTCAACCCTACTTCAACACGGACATCATTTTGCACTTTCCTTTTACCATTCTTCAAATGTAGTGAAGCTCTCAAATTTTTATCTTTCCCACCTCTGCCTACTTTCATTTACTTCTACATCACTACATTTATGAGGTATGGCTTTAATGAACATTTGGGGCTAAGTACTTTGTTGGCACAACAGTCTATTCCTCATTTTCTTGCCAGTTTTCTCTCCTTACTAAAACATTAACTCCATCAGAACATGAATTGAAGCCCTTACCAACTTCTAAAAGTTGGAAGACCAGGTCAAATGCAAATGTCCAATGGTGAATGTGACCTCAGCAGAAAGGGAAGAATGAAATGTGGCAATCCATTTCTACAGCAAAAGCAAATTCACCATTAAATCTTGCTAATTAAAAGGAATTAGAGTAACGAGGAAGCAGTTCTATGGTTCCTGGAACCATAACTAAAGGATATATTGGAATTCCCACTTCAAAGTTAGAGGAAGAAGTCCCATTCTGGAAGAGGAAGTAGATTAGATTTCCAGGTCCTACAGGTCACTCTTTCAAATCACCTCTTTCTGACTTCAGAAAGCCTTCAATGAAAGTAAGTAAGTAACAAAGAAAGAGGTAGAGATGCATTGGATCTAAATTCCTTCATTGTCCACCGTAATGCCTGCAAATTCAAATACCTCTCCTCCAAAATTTAATAAGGTAGTTCAAAAGTTATATTCTGCTGCCTTTGCACCAGAACTGATGGTTTTGTATCATGCATCTTGAAAGGAAGGGGTGGGTGTTGTTTCCTTATTTGTTTTGTTTTGAGCTTGGAGGATTTTTTTTTTAATTAGAATATTCTTGTTATTCCTCTGTTGTATGTCATCTGGAATCATAGGTGGTATTCCCTTACTTTCCTTACTAGTTTGGAAATGTGAGTGCACATGCTTGTGCACGTGGGTGGGGGCAGATAGCTACTACCAGTTCTCCCAAACCGGTCTGGATCTGTTAACACCACCTCTATCTTGAATGTACTATTGGCTGGGTCAGGGACATGTTTCAAGAAGAAGGAAGGAAGGAAGGAAGGAAGGAAGGAAGGAAGGAAGGAAGGAAGGAAGGAAGGAAGTATTATCTAGGAAACTACAGTATCTATATGCATTCACTTCCATTTCAGCCCTGAATTCCAATATTGTCTTTTAAAGTATTTGGTGTTAGATCAGCTTCTCCATGGGACTGAGGATGAAGGCTAAGACACACACAGGAAATAGATGAATCTCCATGGAACTAAATCCTGGAAGACTGAGACTTCCCTAATTATCTCTCCATTAAAGAAACATTGAATTATTTTCTCTACACAAAACTATTTGTCTGACTGTAACCCATAATCATAGTTACCCCCATCTTCGGAAGCTTTGGAAATAAACTCTACAAAGCACTGCAAAAATTCCCATCACATTGTAATTGTTAATGTGCCAGAAGCAGGAGATGATTAAACAGTAATCATATCAAGTGTATTTAATTAATTTAATTTAAATTAAATTAATTGAATGCAGTTTAATTCAATTTAAATGTAAATTGACTAAAATCAAATCAGGTTTAAGTTTTGTTCCGGCCCTCTTCATTTTTGCACTAGCCCATCTACCTTTTGGGGTGTGATCCCCCTCCCACCAACATTATAGTGTGTGGCCAAGAGTAACTTTGGATGAGAGATAGATGTGTAGCCTAAGGTGCAAGAGATCATTTCATTAAGACATGCAAAGTTCTATTTGCAAATCAGATTGAAGAAGTGTGACACTGTGCTTCACAACTTAGGCCTTTCTAATGGGGCACATTTTTTTTTAATTTTCTTTTGCATTTCTTAATTAATAATGATCCCTATTAATTAAGATTTGGAAGAATTAGGTGGGTATCCTGAAAATTTTACAAGTTAACCATAATGGGTTTGTACTGGTGGACCTCCTCCTCCTCTTCTTCCTTGGAACAACATTAATAATAACTATGATATGAAATGAGTGTGTGTATGTATGTATGTATGTATGTATATATGTACATGTATGTATATATAATCTTATGTATATTCCCTCACTGGGACTTGAACTTGCAACCTTTGCCTTGTAAGGCAGAGAATTAACCTCTAGGCCAGTGTTTCTCAACCTTGCAACTTGAAGGTATTTGGACTTCAACTCCCAGAATTCCCCAGCCAGTGAATGCTGGCTGGGGAATTCTTGGAGTTGAAGTCCAAATATCTTCAAGTTGCCAAGGTTGGGAAACACTGCTCTAGGCTACATTATCCAATCCCTTCTGCTCTGTACCAGGGAAGGGTTACATGTTTTTTGTGTCGAATCATATGTATATGTATGCGTATATGTACATATACATGTACATAGAGATGCAGATACAGATATATAATTTTAAAATGCTGGGAATTACTTATTTTTAGTGGCAGATATGATAAGCACCATCAACCTATCATTATAATGGGATTATATTAAAATTTAGGAAAAATTACACTGTTTCTTTAGATTATATAATTAAAATTGTACTCTTATGCTGATTGCTTTTTCAGACTTTTACACAACAGTACACTGTTGTTTTTGCAGATATAACTACTTTTTGATACGGACGATTATTGATAAAGATGATAAGAAACATACAAAAAGCTATCCGTTTTGTATAAATAATGCTAAGAGAAAATTGGTCATTAAAACAAATAAATATATGAATATATTTGTCAGAAATTAAGGCTTTTAAAGAGCAAAGGACCACATTAATAATACTTCACATTTGATCCCTATATTTACAACTAGGATGAGTTGGAACTGACAAGAAAGAACATGTCAGAGACAAAAGGGAAAAAAAATAAATGGCCTTAAGCCACAACTTTTAATTTGATATAGATCCATTGAAGCAAAGGTGTGGCACATCAGTCAAGGATCCAGTTTCTTCAATCCATGTGCCAAGATAAATTATCTTCCAAACTGATGTTTGGAATCATGTTGAAAAGAGAAAAATAAGTAAATACAGAACAACTGAATCTAGCCTATAATAATAACATATATATTTATTCAAGATTCCACTGCTGTTTTTAAACTGTTATAAAACTGAAAGAAAATTTACATGCATTCTGCAATAACATTTGTATAATACTTTTTCTATGTAACTACCCTAGATCTTCCTTTCTTTCTTGAATACAATTTCCTGTAATGTAGGTTTTAAAACACAGCTCCTCATAATATAAGTTAGAGAAGTCTTCAGAGAACTTGATGTAACCAACATTTTCCCCCTTTCTGTATCTCATTCTTTTTCTTTTTTTCATAGTGAAGCTCCATATAACTATTCAATCTCTGGTACTTCCAGCCAGCTGATCAAAAAAGGACAGTCTTTATTGTAGCTGAATTCCTAAATTTCCCTTTAGTTGACACCTAAGTGGAATGGAAGAAATAACTATGCTGTATTAAAGATTTCCATTCAAACACTAAATTAATTATATTTATATGCTAATAAGCAGCACTTCTCTCTTTTCTTCAACTTTCTTTCCACAATGAATTTTTAGTATTGATTATTGGTTATGTTAATTCATAGTTGATGCAGATCCATAAATTTTGTTTTGATAAATATTTTAAATACTCTATTATGAGGCTTAATCACAACTGTATAATAGATGGCAAAGTCACTGTGGCCAGTTTCTTAAAATGTTATACAGCAGTGGTTCTCAACCTGGAGTTTGGAACCTCTTTGGGGTCGAATTACCGTTTCATAGGGGCCGCCTAAGACAATGGGAAAAGACAAATTTCCCCTGGAGTTAGGAACTAAAGCTTCTATTCTGGCGCCTTGGAACATATTTAACCAATCAGACGTTTACAGCTGATTTACTACCAATCAGCTTGAAGCTGTGTTGTGGGTCATTCCATTTCAAGTGATCCAAATATGATTTTTTTTTACCTGACGTCTTTAAATTTTTATTTTATTTTATGAAGTACTATTTTAGTTAATTACAAATTAAAAGTTTTGAATTTTTTTCTTCATCTTTTTATTTTACAGATTTCTAAAGTTTTGGAAAAGTGCAAATTTTGGTGTTGCCTGCCTTTCCTTTTCTCCTCATAACTCAGGCTAGAAAAAAGACAGAGAAACAAAATAAACACCATTCTACTCAGAACTGTATAGGCATTCACCGGATATGTCACATAAGAAATGTAAAGGCAGGCAACACTGAATTTTTTCCGAACTTTGAAAATCAATTAATGGATGGATGGATGGACAGATATAGATATGGATATAGATATAGAGATAGAGATGATAGAGATAGAGATGATAGAGATAGAGATAGAGATAGAGAGAGATAGAGATGATAGAGATAGAGATGATAGAGATAGAGATAGAGAAAGAGATAGAGATAGAGAAAGAGATAGAGATAGAGATAGAGATAGATACAGATATAGAATTTTGTTTTCTTCACATTTGGCATTCCCTGGCACACTATTACCAAATAACAAAACCTGAAAAGAATTACAAATATAGAGATAAAAATCATTGGTTCACTTGACATTCAATGACCCTTGGGAGAATTGGCACTAGACATGGTTGGGGGTCACCACGATATGAGGAACTCTATTAAGAGGTCACAGCATTAGAAATGTTGAGAACCACTGCCATAAAGTATAGCTAAATATCTATGGAGATTCTCAGCCATCCAGGTCATGGTTTTCCCAAAGGTTTTTTTTTCAAAAGGCAACTGGACTTTGTTTTTCCTTGAAAAGATTTTGCGTCTTCAGCTTCTTGGAAGAGATGTAAAATGTCTTCAAGGAAAAACAAAGTCCAGATGCCTTTTGAAAAAGAACCTTTGGGACACAGTGGACCGTAAGTTTGGATGGGTCTTGAACAATGTTTGACTTAGCCCTTGCAAAATTAGTAACCGTTCAAATTTACAATGGATGTTCCTAGGAACACTTATGAGCCAATTCTGAAGTTCTGACAGCTTGATTCCCCTCCCCCCATCGTCACATCACTGCATTTTGAGGAGATCAGCAACCAATCTTTTTTTATTTAGCACCCCATGTTTTACCATAATTTTGCTGGAAACCTGCATTTAGCTCTGGTTTTCAGAACATCCAGTCTATAGGATGAGCCGGGATGGCACAGCAGGTAGAGTGCTGTACTTCAGGCCAATGAAGCTGACTGTAGATCTCAAGGTCAGCGGTTCAAATCTCATCACCAGCTCAAGGTTGACTCAGCCTTCCATCCTTCCGAGGTGGGTAAAATGAGGACCCGGATTGTGGGGGCAATAGCCTTGCTCTGTTAAAAAAGTGCTATTGCTAACATGTTGTAAGCCGCCCTGAGTCTAAGGAGAAGGGCGGCATAAAAACCGGATGGATAAATGAATGAATGAATGAATGAATGAATGAATGAATGAATGAATAAATAAATAAATAAATAGGGAACAAAAGGGGTGGCCTAATGCATGCCACAGGTGGTTCGCAGAGCCATATCATAGGGCACAAGAGGGGTTAGCCCTATGTCGGCTCCAGCGTGCATGTGCACCCCAGCCAGGTGATTTTTGGCCTTGGGGAAGGCTGTCTCGCCCTCCAGAGACTTCAAAGTGCAAAAAACAGCCCAATAGGCAACTCAGAAGTTTGGAAAATGGACTTCTGATTTGTCTGTCCTGCTATTTTTCATACTCCAGAGCAACGGTCCCCAAACTACGGCCCGTGGGCCGCATGCGGCCCGCTGAGGCCATTTATCCGGCCCGTGGGTGAGTGACAGGAGCACATCTAATTTTCCATGAATAAAATGTGGTATTTTGTTAGTAATTAATATCAGTCATCAAAAAAGTTGCAAAAGTTTTTTTTCTAATTTTGTCATCCAGTTACATTCATTTTCTTTTAATTAAATTCCCTCCTTAAAAAAGTACAACACCAATTATATTTCTAACTTATTAACCATTATGCCAAAGTGCTTCCTTCTTTCTTTATACATTTTTCTATAAGCCAAGAAAACCTTTTATAGCCAATCAGATGTTAACAAAAGAAAATTAAAAACAAAACATAAACATATATGAATTTCAGACTTCTTCCCCCCTCCCCTAAATACTATGTTCCCATTTTGTTTTTTACTTTAAAATAAGGTATGTGTAGTGTGCATAGGCATTTGTTCATAGTTTTTTTTATAGTCCGGCCCTCCAAGAGTCCGAGGGACAGTGAACTGGCCCCCTGTGTAAAAAGTTTGGGAACCCCTGCTCCAGAGCTTCAGGAAACTTCCCTGAAAGCTCCAGAGTACAAAAAAAACCAGCACAACAGACAAATCAGAACTCCGTTTTTCCAAACTTCCGGTTTGCCCATTTGGCCGTTTTTTTCACTGTCCCAGACTTTATTGGGGGCTCTGCACATGCACAGGGATGGGGAGCAGTGAAGGGCTACCAATTTTTTTATTACTACGCTGTGGGCATGGCTTATGCAGGATGCCCTGTATTTTCTTTCAACATCTTTCAGTGCAAATTGAGTGCTCTGGGGTGGAGCTCCGTTTTCATTACCCCACTGCGTTTCCCCTGTCCGGGCAGCAGCCCACCGCTGGATGGGGGGAGGGGGTTGTGTGCATGCACAGCAGGCAGTGTGGGGTGCACATGTGGGGGAGAGGGAATGGGTGTGGGCATGTGCACGCTTGCTAGCCCCCCCACACACACTTCCTTTTGGCACGCAAACCTAAAAAAGGTTTGCCATCACTATGACATTTGCTTGACTACTGTCAGTAAAGTCTCAATCTTCCAGGGTGTAGTTCTATGATTTAATTTTATCATTAGTCTGACGAAGAAGCTGGACTAACAACAGATAATATTATCAGTGACTATAAGTGAGCTACCTGTCTTCTATTGTGGAAGTAGAAGGGAATGTCCATGGCTATCCTAAACAAATAATATCAACATGCAAACAAGAAGGAAGACACCCCATTTGGGGACAAAGGCAGATGTGTGACTTGAATAACATATTTACCAAACCACATTAGTAAGGCTTTAGTGGATTGAGTCAATATACGTTTCAATGGGAACGTACCATCTTAAATTAATTTCCCAGAGTATCTGTTTTGTGGATCAAGCAACCCATCTAGCTAATAGGTTTAGTCGTTTTCCAAATATCCACAGAAGGCATTTGCTGAGGTGTCAACATATCCCATGAATCAATGCTGCCTGTTCAATAATTTTAGGGAGAAGACAAAACCACTTTGAAAACCTGAGAGTTTGTCAATAAGCTGTCTTACTGTTTTTGACAACATCCATTTTGTTGACTCTGTGGATGAAGAATTCTGACATAATTTATTGTGTCAACTGCATAGATTAAGCTGTTGTCCAACCACATGCTAAATTCTACTCTTTCATCATTTCCTCTTTGATTAAGTTGTACTTCCCTCTCCCTTGCAAAGCCAACAATAACACATCTTTGAAAGTAGAACTGTTTCTTTTACATCTGATGAACAAAAGTAGAACTATTATTCTAATTCCATTATTTTAAGTCCTCTCAGGATTTTAATAGTCGCTATCAGTGATAAATATATATAAAGTTTATTCAAATGTCAAATGTTTAAAGCACTTCAAAGCAATGGAAGCTGAGTTTTGGCACAGAAAATAACAATGACAAAATTAATCCAAGAACCTAGCTGAATGATTCTTCAAAAGAGAAGATCTCTCTAAAAAAAAACCCTTGACCCACTTAAACATTATAGTTTGCCACTCTTTAGTCAACAAATAGTTATAACAAGAAATTCCTGACCTTGAAATCTAGCGACAGTTAAACTATACATTGCGTTTCAAGGCAGATTAACTGATGCTATATACCTCAGGTATAGACGGAATGGTTAAAAAAAAAAGATGACAGCCATGATGGAAAACTAGCAAACATGTCATTGGTCAAAAGATCAATGACATGTTTGCTACATCAAATTGTTGCAAGAACATTTGGTAGTAATTTTAGGAGGTTTTCTTTCCTCTTGTACTATGCCTTTTGGAATGTTGACGGGATGCAAAATTGCATATTTTGAAAAAGTATCAATATCTTATGGTCACTACATAGACAGATAGATAGATAATCTAGCTTTTAAAAATGTTTTCTTTCAAAAACCAAACAGTTTCTTTTAGGGCCAATTAATATGTACACTACTCTTACAAACTTTAAGAACTCTTTTCAAATGACTTGGCAATGATTATATTATTCAGCTTGTGAAGTCCAGGGAATAATGTTGATCATTAACATGTGATCCCAAACCTTTGAAGTTTCTTAACTCTGTGAAGACAAATACATTAAACAATTACCAAAATTCTCCCAAAGCGAAACAACAAAGGAAGCCGACTGATGTAATTCCCCCAGGGAATCCAATTTTCTCTATCGAGAGAGCCAGCTCTCAAAGTTTTGGCACCAAGATCTGGACACTCAGCTGTCAATTTCTTTTCACATTTATTCTGAATGAGCACAATCCATCTATCAGTGCTTAAAGAGTTTTCTAACAGTACATTGACCTTGAATGCGGCATATTGATTTTCAGTAACGCTTCACAAATAGGGTCGTTACCAAGTCATCCAGCAGTGGATGTGATTGGGAACAGATTTCTGAAATTCCAATATCATACCCTGCCCCCGCCTCCAATGATGGATCACCCTATTCTCCCCCATCAATCTTTACAAAGCTCTAAAAAATGTGATATCTATCAAATGTATCACTTTATGTATTTTTATATGCATGCGCCATCTTCTTCAAAACAAGTTTGGGTTTCTGTATTTGTTTACAGTAGCATTTATTTATGAAAACATTTTGTTCCCTGACTGGGGGTTTGTGTGTGTGTGTGTGGGGGGGGGGTGTGTCGGAAGTAGGAAAGGAAACATAGTGGTATAGATAGTGACAGAGACATGTGAGCACTATAGGGAATTAATGCTGCAGCTGAGACCGAGCAATAGATAAAATAAAACCAGTCTAGGTTGCATGCTTTCAGAGGTTAAGGCTGGATCAATTTAGGTGATTGTTTCTTAGATTGCATTGGACAAATAGACACTCACATAACGGTGGTTAATAGTAAAATGGCAAAAGCAAAGCAAATGGGACTTAACAGATGCTAAACCTAGGAAGGTGATTCATTCATCACTTACACCATTGGCACTCTGCTGCAAGCCTGGAAGACTAGTCCAATACAAAAGTAGGGGGTTAACCAATGGGGCGATTTCCATTGAAGCCCTTTATGAGATGTATCTACAGCATGGATGGCGAACCTTTTTTCCCTTGGGTGCCAAAAGTGTGTGCATGTGTGCTATCACATGTATGTTTGTGCCCCAGTGGGATTGACCCACCCCACCTGCTCTAGAGGAAGGGGCTGGTTATGTACCCCTATCAGCCAAGGAATTTCAAGAGTCTTTCCTACTATGACCCTTGGTCTAGGGAACATTTTGCCACTGGATCCACCCCCACCTATTCTGGCTTTCTGGAAAGATCTCAAACTCTATCTTTGCCAGCTGGCCTGGAACACCAATGGGGGCACTCTGTTAAATCACTGCACCGGAGACTTCTGTTCATTCAAGCACTGTTTATTAACAGAATATAACAACCAACTGTTCCTCTCAATAGCAATTCCCAACAAGGGCAATGGCTAATCCATTGCCCTATTTATACCTTTGCTTATGCGCGGGCTTTTTTCTGACAACCGTTTGTTTTTGGCGGAAACCTGAATTTAGCCGCGTCTTAACCAATCAAAGATTTTCTGTGATTTCTTTAAACGGACACAACACACTCTATACTGGAGGTAGTTGACAATGGTAAGAGTGAAGATGACAATGCTATGCTGTCAATCTCCAGTGAATTTATATGTACTTTTTATCAGTTTACAAGCCTCCCAGAGTAACTGGGTGGCATATGAAACAACCAAACAAATTTAAGTATATGTGCTAGGATGAAAAGATTATTATAATATGTTTCAAATACTGGTGGTGAAGTGTAACGGATGTTGGGTTGACAAAGTTAGATGATGAACCATTGGTATAAATTAGATATTCCTTTGTTTTAAAGAAGGGAGGAGAATAAGGCTTGATACCCTTGGTGCACTGTGAACTTGAACTTTCTTGCAGATATTTCATTATCAAATTAAGTCATGTCTACAAGAGAATAATCAAACTCAGAGAGCCTCAAGGACCCCATGGTTCAACCCTGAGTTACAAATATTCATCAGAGAATAAGGTGTTGGTGACATTTTCAAGTACGGGCAATAGAGTTCTGTGGCTGTGATGGAACATCTCCAGTAATTTGCTGTTCTCAGTTAAATCACAGGAGAAGAGATCCTATGTTTTTTTAAAAAAATATCTGCAAATTATTAAAGTTGTACATTGATGGAGAAACAGCACACACCCATAAGTCCATCTGACCCACAATAGTAAAGTAAGGGCAAAGTCATGACTGAAAAAGATATTCTAATGAATTCTCTACATCCAGAGAGCGAGGCAGGAAAACAGATACCTCTTTTATAGCAGAAGCACACTTTTAGGAAATTTGAAGGCATAATTTTCAGCACCAGTTTATAAACAAGCAGGCAATGAAACTAGGTGTTCATTGAGTGATTACATGAATTAGCAAATTACAACTTTCTAGTATTTCTCCACCAGATGTTCCTAAGAGCCTCCCAAGTAATTACTCTAATTGTTGAGATTCTCTCCTAGGTTTTAGGCACTTTTGCCACTGGGGATTCCCCCTTTCAGTCAATTTCTTGGGGATTGAAATGTATCGAAGATGTCATCATTATTCTTAAACTAGCAAATCTTTGCTGCCAAGGATAGTCTATCTCTAACCGATTGTTACTGCAAAAATTCAGATGACAGTTAATAGTTAGAGTTAGAGCACTATCTATTTTAAGTGGTTATCTACTAGTGGTCTAGAGGTTTATCGCTCAGATTAGGTGACTCTACCATGCCACAATTTGATTTCACCCTGATATTGGTTTGTGAGGTATTGAATCTAATTTCAGTAAGAGTCCGCACTGCTGCAGCCCTCCACAGTATTTCCCTGCCAATATCTCTCCAGGTTAACTACATTATCCTGTAAAAATATATAGCTGCATCTGATGTGCCAAAGTGATATTGTTCTTACCTCCTGCCACTTACCCTCAACCCTCTTTTCATCTCCTTGTATGAATTCATTTTTTTTAAAGACTTGCATTGTGCCAACAGAAGTTAATGTTATTGCTGTTAAACTTTCTATACTTGTACTCGAGGCTGATTAGGTCCCTACATAAAGAGGTGTGTGTGTGTGAGAGAGAGAGAGAGAGAGAGAGAGAGACAGACAGACGGACGGACGGACAGACGGACGGACGGACGGACGGACAGATGGACAGACAGACAGACAGACAGAGGAATACAGTGCATTGAATACAATGTCTACTTTAAGACCCAGTTACATGGATCCTCTTAGTTGTATGTCCAAACAAATAATAAAACCACTGAAATATTTAGACAGGACATTTTGCAGACTGGACAATAACAGCTGCTCTCAGGAACTGGATAACATGCAACTTGAGAAGGCAATCCAATAGATTAATTCCAATTACTTATGTCAAAACATCAAATTGCCCAGCGAATATAAGACGTGTGTGTTTATGTGCATTTAGCTATTTCTCTATATCTATCTATACATGCATCTACATCTGCCAACATAGTCTACAAAGGTTTGTTTCTATTAGTATCCATATCTAACGAAATTATTTGATGATGCTTTCAGTGCATGGAGATGTTTTATTGGCTAAACAGAAGAAAAACCTTTTTGCTGCTTAGTGCATCTGCAAAGAGAAATACAATATTTTTTGTGGCATTAATGGTCCATGCACACACATGAGGGACTTCTGAGGAGAGGTGCCTATCTAGAAAGTTATGAAGAGAAGGATTTTGGGGGAGGGGGGCATGATAATTGTTTCCCAATACTTGAAGGGATGTCACAGAGAGGAGGGGATTGGCTCATTCTTCAAACACCTGGGAGTAAATAATAAATACGTAAGTAAGTAAGTAAGTAAGTAAGTAAGTAAGTAAGTAAGTAAGTAAGTAAGTAAGTAAGTAAGTAAGTAAGTAAGTAAGTAAATAAAATAATGATAATAATAATAATTTATTAGATTTGTATGCCGCCCCTCTCCGCAGAACATACATTGCCATGAACCATAATCCCTGGGGTTACACGCAGCCCCCTGGCATTGAGAAGCACTGGTTTACAGTGATGTGTGTTTCTGTGACTGTTTCATGGGAGCGAAAGCTTGTTACAAAGAGATTTAACATAAAAAGTAAGGAGAATTTTTCTGTCAGAACAAATAATCAGTGGAATAGCTTGCCTCTTGGAGTTGTGGGTGCTCCATCAGTGGAGATTATCAAAAATAAACCAGACAACCATATGCCAAGATGGTATAAGGCAGTGATGGCAAACCTTTTTTTCCTCGGGTGCTGAAAGAATGTGGGCGTGTGCTATCGTGCATGTGTGAGTGTCCACAGCCATAATTCAATGCCTGGGGAGGGCAAAAACAGCTTCCCCTGCCCCCCAGAAACCCTCTGGAAGCCAGAAACTGCCTGTTTCCCAACTTTTTGTGGGCCCAGTAGGCTCGTGTTTCGCCCTCCCCAGGTTCCAAAGGCTTCCATGGAGCCAGGGGAGAGTAAAAACACCTTTACCATCTCTCTGGAGGCTCCCTGGAAGCCAAAAATGCTCTCCCAGAGCCTCTGTGAGAACCAAAAATCAGGTAGCCTACACACATATGCACATTGGAGCTGAGCGAGGGCAATGGCTCGCATGCCAGCAGATATGGCTCCACGTGCCACCTAGGGCACCCATGCCATAGAATCACCATCACTGGTATAAGGTCTTTTGCCTTGAGCAGGGGGTTGGACTCGAAGACTCTGAGCTCCTTTCCAACTCTATAATTCTATGTTCTACATGTTGACTCCTAGTGACTGCATGGACAGGTTCCTGCAGTTTTCTTGGCATGATTTTGGAAGTGGCTTTCCGTCACTTCTTGAAATGGACACGAATCAAGGGTAACATTAGGACTGGAATGGTAGGCACACAGGTGCACTTAAAGACCTCTTAAGAATGGAATGAAGTGTACAGTAGACAGTCTAAAGTTAAACTTTTGGGGGCTTGGGAAAGAAACCACAGAGTCAGGTGGTGTATTCCAGGCACTGACAGCTCTGTTACTGAAGATATTCTGCAATCAAGTTTGGGGAGGTTTACCATAAGTTTGTATCTATTGTGTGCTCCTGTATTGTTGTGGTTGAAGCTGTAGTATTCATTGACAGGAAGGCTATTGTAGCAGATGATTTTATGTACTACGTTTAGGTCAGACTGAAGATGGTGAAGTTCTAAGTTGTCTAAGGCCAAAGTTTCAAGTATGGTGGCATAAGGTATTATGTTGCAAGCAGAGGAGTGGAGGATTCTTCTTGTGAAATTTCTCTGGACGTGTTCAATTGTATTAATGTCTGATATGTAGTGTGGGTTCCAAACAGAGGAGCTAGCAAAAGGTTTGTATGCTTTAGTTAGCAGTCCAATATTACCAGAGAAGCAGCAATGCAAGATTAGGTTAACAATTCTTAATGCTTTTTTGGCAATGCTATTACAGTGAGCTCTGGCACTTAAATCATTTGAGATGAGTACTCCAAGGTCTTTAACAGACTGAGAGTCATCTACTCGTATCCGCCCAGCTTATATTTTGTGTTCTGACTCCCCCCCCCCCCAATGTGTAAGGCAGGGTATTTGTTGGTTGAGATTTGGAGTTGACAATTGTTTGACCATTCTGATACATAGCCAAGGTCTTTTTGTAGGATAGTAACATTGTCAGTGATGTTAAATAGTTTTACATCATCAGCAAAGAAAATGCTGTTCCTTATAATCTGATCACAAAGGTTATTTATGTAAAGTATAAAGAGTGTGGATCCTAAAATGTTACCTTGGGGGGACTGGAATTCATGGTCTCCTGATGTCTGAACTCCAAACTTTCTCTAGTAGACACATTCTGTACATGAGAAGATCTCAGACCATAAAATTCAGCATAAATCCTTTCACCATAAATCTTCATCAAACCTAACATGAAGTCTAAATAACTTGTGCCAATCCTGTTGCTGCCAATTAGATTTTAGTTGCCTTCCAGTCACACTCAGGGAGAAGAAACAAATGACCCCTGTGAAGATCAAATGGAAATTGCACTCCAACTTGGAAAACTCCCTTGAGAAAGGAACCTCACTCACTTGGGTATTTCCTTAAAGTTTAATTGTGCTGGATTTCTTCTTGGAAGTCAGGAGGATTTCTTTAAGCCTTTTAGTGACAGTAGATGTTCTCCATATTCATTATACCCCATCTCAATTTTTAATTTAATTCAATATCTTAAAGGAAAAAAAATGTTGGAAATGAACTCTCTCATGCAAAAAGGATTTTAACATCAATGTAATTTATCTTGTCTGCTTCCCTTTTTATATGGATTTGGTCTTTCACTTCTGGAAAAAAGTACTTTCCTGAAATCCACTTCCTTCACCAAATTAAAATTGGGTCAAGACTAAACTAGAAAACAAGGGGAATCACAGAATTTCAACCAGCCTAAAAAACCTCATTCGGTTCCAGTCTTCATATCAGTCAAAGTTTAATATACATTTAAGTAAATTCTCACTTCAGTGGGAACAATAACCTCTCAATTCCATTAAAGCTGTTATTAACTTCATCTAATTGTTGGTTAACTGTCTGGGCAAACCCACTGAAAAGTGATCTGGATCTAATAAAATCAGGTTTGATTTCAAGGGAAATGAAAAATATGTGCTGATGTCAGGCTCAAGTATTCTGTGAATGGAGAGACAGACTGATCCAAGAACAAGACGAGGCAAATGATGGGAACAGCAGTAGAATTTACCTTCATTGCAGGCATGATGTAACATTTCAGGTTTATAATTCAATCAAGAAAACCACCCGAGGCGATTCCTTTAAAGCCCTTAAAACACAACCTTCAGCCTTCCCACACACTTTTGAAAATTAAGGTCCCAAGTCAATAAAGGGAAGAACATTTCCACAGAGACATAAATATTGACAGGGATTGGTGTGGCTAATCTAATCTTCCCTGGTGTATTTCTCCATCACTCTCCTTCCCTGGGAACATCTTCCTTTATGGAAATGCCATTCACAAATTGTAATTTTGTAATGACAAAATGGATGCAAGGTTGGTTGGTCCCATGGTTAAACAGATCTAGGACAGATTTGAATTCTCCTTTTTCTTAAATAGAAAAAAATTCTTCGAATCAAGCTCAACTTCTAGCGAGGTCTAGTAAGGTTTTCTTAACGTGGAATAGTAGTATTTTGTTACTCTTTTCCTCTAAGATTTTTTTCTTCCAATCTAATCTACAATATTAATATTCCAGGTATTTGTTGGTGATCACCTTCCAGGTCCAAATAAGATAAACTGGGTGTTCCCATTGCTGAATATTAAATTAAACCAGACTTCTGATCCTTTTAACTTGCTAGTAACCTTTTGCGGTTCTGACTTCTCCAGATGTCTCATAGTACAACTCCCATAATTCCCAATTTATAAGTCTACAGTGCAGCAAATTAAACAGACTTCCCTAATTTCATTTATTGTAGAAAACACAAACAGTGGCACATATGCCAGTGTAAATTTGATTGGTCCAAATAAGGATATTAACCAATATTATTCCCAATTTTTGCCATAGACCAATATATATGTGTGTGTGTGTGTGTGTGTGTGTGTGTGTGTGTGTGTGTTTAAAAAATATTATTTTTTGTTTCAATTCTAATCCAGAATACATGAGCTTAAGAAGAACATCCTAGATTTAAAAGGAGGTATTTCAAGGATAAATTTTCTGATAGCTTATTTTTATTAGTCAAGTACATATCGGTAATATACATCTAATGTAATATATATACACAAGATGGGTACTGATAAGAGGGAATATTAGGACAGGGATGGTAGACATGCTGATGTACCTATGGACGCCCCTTACTGACTTCTTAGGAATCAGGTGAGGTCAACAGTGGACAGTGTTAAGGGTAAAGTTTTGGGGGCTAGGTGCCGAAATCATAGTCAAGTAATGAGTTCCAGGCCTCTCTGTTGCTAAAGGCATATTTTCTACAGTCAGGTTTAGAGCGGTTCACTTTGAGTTTGTAGCTGTTGTGTGCTCATGTATTGTTGTGGTTGAAGCTGAAAAGTTGTTGACAGAAAGGGCATTGTAGCAAATAATTTTATGAGCTATGTTTCAGTCGTGCTGAAGGCGACGTAGTTCTAAGCTTTCTAAGCCCAGGATTAACCCAAGTCTGGTTGATATCATCAGCAAAGAGAACACAGTTGCTTAAAATGTGATGATCACAAAGGTCATTTATGTAGGGTATAAAGATTGTTGGTCCTAGTACACAGCTTTGGGGTATATCGCTGTTAACAGGAATGGGTTTTGATGGGGCACTCCCTATTTTGACCACTTGTTGTCGGTTTGATAGGAACACAATTATCCAGCCATGTAGGGATCCAGAGAGGCCATGGGATTTCAGTTTCAGAAGTTGTTTATCGTGAACCACTGAATTGAAGGCTTTACAGAAATCTATGTAAATTGTGTCTATTGATTTGCCCTGGTAAAGTTTTGAGATCCATATGTTTTTGCAGTGTAGTAGTTGTAGATTGCAGGATATTTTTTTTCCATTAAAAAAAATGTTTTTCCGTGAGAACAATTAATCAGTGGAATAACTTATGGAGTTGGAATCAGTAAATATTTTCATGGCCCTTTTTTTTTTACTATGCATTATACAGGTCCTCAATGGAAGGCAGGTTGGCAGTAATTGTTTTTTTCTGCAGTTCTGGTAGTATATCTGGTAGCAAATCTACTTGAATACGAAATTTGTAATAAACGAATAACCAAATTGTGATCCTATGTAAGCTATGTGATAGAAGATATGAATTTTGTGAAGATCCAAAGGGCTAAAACTTTCTACTTTCTAAAGTTGGCTTTACATGTGTCTAGAACTAGAACTTCAGTACAGATCTCCCAAACCTTGGATGACGGAGTCTCTTTCTTTCAATTTGTACCTGCAAATAAGATACTCTGGACGTGGAAGGCATGTTTATCCCGAAGCAGCATGACCACACAGGACCATTTAAATCCATTCCACTCTTTGAAAAGTTACACCCGGTTGTTTGGTGCAAAAGTACTGGTTTTCATTTCAAATGAAATGCTTAGCTGGAAAGTTTAATGTGAAAATTGCTATCTATTTTTGCCAGCCGTTAGGAAGAAAACAGTGTTTAGAACACAGATGATGGCTAAATCTCACCTCATCCATTTTTAACAGTTAGGCTCCTTAAGCCACAGGGAGAACTCAAGTAAGACATTAAGTCATCTTTAGAAATTACAGTGCGCACTGTTTCTTCCACAGACCTTGCTTCAACAGCGCAGCTTCCCAAGACAGTGTGGGAGACTTAATTAATGCATCTGCAATGTTTTCACATGCAAAGTATCAGAAAAATAACATTCCAGCATAAGTGCATTCTACAGATTATCCAAGAAAGCCTTCAACCTGGCCACCCTTGAAATCAACATGCGTGACAGACAGATTTGGGTTTTTGGTTTCAATTACATATAAAGAATGATATACAGTATCTGTATTTCAAGCCATTTTGAATTTGATTTCGTAACTTAGCCCAGGAAAGTGAAGGAAGGAAGATTTGTCTGGATGGACTGTGTTTATAAAACAGAGACCTCGGTCCTAAAAAGTAACTCAGCTGTTGAGTAAATTGAGCCACCAAATTTATTTATTTATTTTTTATTTATTTATTAATCAGATTTGTATGCCGCCCCTCTCCGCAGACTCGGGGCGGCTCACAGCAATAATAATACAATGTAAACAAATCTAATATTTAAGTTAATTTAAAACCCCAATTTAGAAACCAATCATACATACTAGCATACCATGCATAAATTTTATAAGCCTAGGGGGAGGGAAAGTCTCAATTCCCCCATGCCTGACGACAGAGGTGGGTTTTAAGGAGCTTACGAAAGGCTAGGAGGGTGGGGGCAACACTGATATCTGGGGGGAGTTGGTTCCAAAGGGGCCACCACAGAGAAGGCTCTTCCCCTGGGTCCCGCCAAACAACATTGTTTAGTTGACGGGACCCAGAGAAGGCCAACTCTGTGAGACCTAACTGGTCGCTGGGATTTGTGCGGCAGAAATGCCAACAACTGCAAGTATTTTTTTTATAAATGTGTCCATACTATAAAAATAATTATAATTATAATTAGGTAGTACTCAACATCTGACTACAACTGGATTTGGAAGGCAGAGAATAGATGGAGCAGGGCCAGTCAGAGCTGGTATTTACCAAAATAACAGCTCTGACTGGCCCTCTGAATTACCAAAATTTCTGTTGATAAGCATGGTGGTTATTAAGTGTCATACCGGGAGGGAAGGAGAGAGGGAGGGAAGGACGGAGGGAGGGAATGAGAGAGTCATAACCAATATCATCCCTGATAACTATAATGGGATGGTCACTGACCTCGAGCCAGACATCCTACAATGTGAAGTCAAATGGGACTTAGAAAAATCTGAGCAACAACAAAGCTCTATGAAGCCAACTACCCCCTGATGTCCGTACTGCTCCAACCCTATTGGCCTTCTGTAAGGCCATGAAGATCTGGCTTTGCTGGCAGACCTGGAGGGGCATGAACTAACAACTGACAAGGCCACACTGTATGAATGGTATGTATGTATGTATGGGATTATAACTGCTTAATAATAATAATAATAATAATAATAATAATAATAATAATAATAATAATTTATTGGATTTGTATGCCGCCCCTCTCCGTAGACTGAATGGGTTTCTTTTTAATACGGGGTTTTATAGTTTTAGATTATATTCTACTTCTTTTTATCGTTCTGTATCTATTTGTAATTCTCTTTATATTATTATTGTAAGCTGGGTCCTTCAGGATTGGGTGGCATAGATGTTGAATGACTGACTGACTGACTGACTGACTGACTGACTGACTGACTGACTGACTGACTGACTGACTGAATGAATGAATGAATGAATGAATGAATGAATGAATGAATGAATGAATGAATGAAACAAGCTAGTGGAGTAACAGTATCTCAGCTGAGCTATTCAAAATCTTAAAAGATGATGCAGAAAAAGTGCTAGACTTAATTTGCCAGCAAATTTTGAAAACGAAATAGTGGCCACAGGATTGGAAAAGATCAGTATATATTGCAATTCCAAAGTATGGCTGTGAAAGTTGGACCATAAGAAAGGCTGAGCACCAAAGAATTGAGGCCTTTGAACTATGGTGCTGGAGAAGACTCCCGTGAGTCCCTTAGACTGAAAGGTGATCAAACTGATCAATCCTGGAGGAGATCAACCCTGACTGCTTTCTAGAAGATGAAGATGAAACTCAGATATTTTGGCCACCTAATGAGAAGGAAGGACTCCCTGGAGAAGAGCCTAATGCTGGGAACAATTGAGGGCAAAAGAAGAAGGGGATGGCAGAGAATGAGGTGGCTGGTTGGAGTCACTGAAGCAGTCGGTGTAAGCGTATATGGATTTTGGGGATGGTAGAGAACAGGAAGGGCTGGAGGAAGTAAGGATATACACAACAAAGTTACAGCCATACAGTCATTTGTGGGAGAAGATGTGTGATGGGAACAATGAGAAAATTAATAGTAGTGAAGACTTAGGAAATAGTTTGATAGTGCTGAGGGAATTATTTGTTTAGCAGAGTGATGGCATTCAGAGAAAAAATGAATGAGATGGTTAGATCAACAGTTTCATTAACACCTCGAGGTTCAGCTACTGCAATGCTCTCTACATGGGGCTACCTTTGAAGAGTGTTTGGAAACTGCAGATCATGTAAAATGCAGCCACGTGAGCTGTCATGGGGCTTCCTGGGTATGCCCATGTCTCTTCAGCACAGCATTGGTTTCTGGATGCAATTCAATGACCTATAAAGCCCTACATGGCATCAGATCAGATTACTTGCAGGACTGCCTCCTGCTGCATGAGTCCCAGTGACCATGAGTCCCAGGGTCCTGTCAACCAGACAATGTCCCTTGTCTGGTGGTGGTAGGAGTGCTCAGAGCTGTGACTCCTAAGCTAGGAGAGTGGCTCCAACAAAACCCAGGAATGACTTCTCTGTCCAGAAGAGTACAGTTTTGGGAACAGCTAAGAGCCTGTGCAAACTCTCATACCTTTGGTAGAGAATCTGAGATTGAAGAAAACACAGACCACCCACTAGGGTGTGAATGGAATTTTTATATATCTATATCATTGAAGTAATAGCTGCAATATTTTGCCTCTGCAAAAACAAAATGGCAAATGTAAAAGTATGGTTTTGTTTCAGCCTTACCTAGATCTTGATGAAATTGTCAATACTTTTCATAACAAATTAAACGTACAACAATATCTATCATCCACTGGCATGATTTTCTTTATCATAAACCCAACCATTTGTAGGCTTTTCATTTGGGCAAAAACTGGCCTAGGAGAAGAGGCTTCTGTGGGGGCTCTGGCCCTCTGGAATCAGCTCTCCCCAGAGATTCGCACTGCCCTCACCCTCCTTGTCTTTAGTAAGAGTTTGAAGACTCATCTATGTTGCCAGGCTTGGGGCCATTAGACTCTAGTCTCCTGGCCGACCAATGTAGTGTGTGTTTGCTGTTTGAATGGGAATGATTGATTTTTAAGTAACTTGGGTTTTTAGATTAGCTAGTCTAAATAAATTGGATTTAGGGTTTACAGTTTGGTAGAGTCTCTTGCTGAGGCCTGGAACAAGGCTGCAGTGGAGGCTCTTGACCGGATTGCACCGCTGCGACCTCTCTGTGGCACTAGACCCCGTAGAGCTCCATGGTTCATCAAGGAGCTCTGGGAGTTGAAACGCCAGAAGAGACGTCTAGAGACGTGATGGAGGAAGAGTAAGTCCGAATCCGATCGAACACTTGTAAGAGCTCATATTAAGACTTACAAAGTGGCGTTCAAGGCGGCAAGATGGTTGCTGCTTCCATAGGCTGCTCCAATAAAGAAGGTGGAGGGGGTTCCATATAGATTTTATATGGCATTTAGTTACAGAACACCAGGCCAAACTCTGATTTTGCACATTGCTCACTCACATCGTCTCCTTGAAGAAAAGACTCATGTCTATCAAATGATTAGAGTTAAAATGATTGTTTTAAAATAATTCAGGAAACATCTGAATGTATTTACATACATGATGCTATCTGCCATAAACACAGCTGGAGGCAGAATGCCCATTTAAGGATATTTTTGGAAGTTCCGGGTTGATCTAATGGCACAATTATCTGATAAACAGCTTGATTGCAGATTTTCAAAAAGGAGTATGGATCCATTCAAACTAGGCATTGTTGTTCTTTCAGCTCCAGTATTAAGACCTCCTTACTTCATTTGTGCGCGCACATTTTGTTCACCTCTCTTTGGATTCTGCTGGAAGTTGAAGGCTAGAAGACTGAAGAATAAAATGAAGTTCTGATTTATTGTCAGATGCCACTCAGCTTTCTGAGAGGCAGGACTTTGAGGATAGCATTAATCTTTGGGGCTATATCTAAAGATTTCAGGAACTGGCATTGGGTTGAAGATGGCAGATCACTAGGACCACAGAATAGCTATCTTTGTTCTGTCTTTTCAATTTGATTATATGCCATAAAGTGTTTCTTGGTTCTTATTGATCATACAGATCACTGGTGGGATTCAAAAAAATTACTACTAGTTCTGTGGGACTAGCTTGGTGGGAGTGGCTTGGTGGCCGTGGTAGGGGAAGGATACTGTAAAATCTCCATTCCTTCCCCACTTCAGGGGAAGGTTACAGCAAAATCCTCATTTCCCCTCCATCAGCTGGCACTCGGGAGGCAGAGAATACATGAGGGCAGAGGTGGTATTTACCGATTCTCTGAACTACTCAAAATTTCTGCTATTGGTTCTACAGGACTGATCAGAACCTGTTGATTCTCACCTCTGATACAGATAAATGTCCTTCTTGTCGATATAACCCTAATCCCATTTTTCAGCCCCTCCAAAAGTGGGAGCATTCACCATCACTTTAATGGGGTCCACCTCTTTTGGCTGGTTGTCATCTACTTCAATTTTCCACTTGTGACAGCATCATATCCTTCTCCAGAGAGCAAAGTCTCTCTTAATTTATTCAAGGTAGGGTAATTTGAGCCATGGTTTTATGCCTTGAGTAGAAGCCAGGTTGATTTCTTCAACAATCCATTTCTTTGATTTCTTGACTGTCTGTGGTATTTTCATGGGTCTATACTAACCATAAATTTATGACTATTATAACATTGTAGGGTTGGCAAGTTTATAATAATATATACAAGTTTACCTTAGATCAATTTATGAGAAATGTTATGTTATCAAACCCTCTTCATTATTGTACATATGAGACAAATAATTGGTGATAAAGATAGGTTTTATGTGTACAAATCTTTTAGGCCTGCTAATTATTGCTAATTATTCATCAATCATGAAATTGTTCTTCAAAGTTAAAAAAGAATATGTATGTATATGTGTGTGTGTTTTTAAGTGTTTTTACATATTTTTGCTGATAAGTGAAAAGGAAGGGAGTCTAGTATGTATCTATTGGAAGCAACTGGCTTTCCTTCTGCCTCTTGGCCCCATGCAGGGGCCGTATCCAAGGCAGATAATTTTTTTATAGTTGACAACTACAATATACATGGTTACATATTTTTGCTGATAAGTGAAAAGGAAAGCAAGTTGTTTCCTCTCATATTTGGGAATGCCAGGGTGATTCGACAGAAAACAACCATATGGCTCTTCCCTGGTAAAAGCTGATTCGGAGGAGAGCCTGTAGCTTAGAGGTTAATATTTATTTATTTTATTTTTATTTGTTCATTTGTTCAATATCCTGCCTTGTGTGCAAAAGCCTACAGGTTCAAATCCCAGTAGGGGTTTGTCTATCTGATGAGAGCATAGCAAACTCAAAATAGATCTATATTAATCTCCCTTCCTTTTCATTATCAGCAAAAATATGTAACACTGTATATTATATTATAGTATATATATATACCCAGATCAAATTTCCCACAAAAGGTTGGAGAATAAGAAAGCTAAGATCCTATGGGACTTCTAGATCCAGAGAGACAGACAGGTACTAGTCCATCAACAAGATAACATGATAGTAGGTAAGGACCAGAGGTAGGTTCCTCCTGGTTCTAACTGGTTCTTTAGAACTGCTGATAAAGCAACGATGATGTGACAGAGCCAGTTCTGTTGGGGGTGGTCCATGGGCACCACCATCTTTGATTTTGCTTCTGCTCATGTGCAGAAGCTATTTTTTATTGCTGCGGGGGCGCATACATGCACAACACATACACAGCGCGGCCTTGAGCAAACTGGAAGCAAAATGATCTACAAACCACTCCTGGTAAGAACCAGAAGACAATGGTAGTGACAGGTGTAGTGGTATCAAGTGACAGCAACGTCAGAAAGAAAGAATCTGAGAATCTGGAGAAGTTCCAGGGCTTGAAGGAGGAACTGGAGAAGATGTGGAAACAAAAATCCGGAGTGGTGGTAGGAGTACACAGAGCTGTGACTCCTAAGCTAGGAGAGTGGCTCCACAGAACCCAGGAATGATTTCTCTGTCCAGAAGAGTACAGTGTTAGGAACAGCTAAGAGCCTGTGCAAACTCTCATAACTTTGGTAGAGGACCTGAGATTGAGGAAAACACAGACCACCCATTAGGATGTGAGTGGAATTTTTATATGTCTATATCATTGAAGTAATAGCTGCAATATTTTGCCTCTCCAAAAACAAAATGGCAAATGTAAACATATGGTTTTGATTCAGCCTTACCTAGATCTTGAAGAAATTGTCAATACTTTTCATAACAAATTAAACGTACAACAATATCTATCATCCACCAGCATGATTTTCTTTATCATAAACCCAACCATCTGTAGGCTTTTCATTTGGGCAAAACTGGCATTGCTGCCATATTAACCAGAAGAATTGGCTGTTCAATTTTGAAAAGAATAAATTGCAATTCCCAACCCAGTAATATTGGAGTAACACTTATTTTTTTCCAGTGGGAAGTGTTTTGGAAAGATACCACATAGGAATGAAACTTCCAGGACAAACCCCCAAAGCTTTTACACATCTTATATAAAATTTGAAGGCTTGGGGACAATCCCATCTTTCCAGCTGTTTTTACAGATGGAAAAGCTGGAATGTCAAGCACAATGCAATCTGCATATTGGATCAAGCTCTGGACTGTTGCATTGCACCATACATCTTCCTAATCCAACCCCCTTCTCGGAGAAGTATGTGCTATCATTAGCTGCTATCTGGAATTGTCAGTAGAGTAATTTGAACTCTGTCTCCCAAGGGCCTACTCCTTTAGTTCCTGCTCTAGGAGTAAGGTGTGTATTGATTAGATATCAGGCTGTAATTGGGCTCTGGTCTCTTGGGCTTGAGATATATGATGGAAATGACAGGAAACAGATTCTCTGTTGCTTCTTGTAAATAGTCTGGTTGAACAAAATGCTTTGTAACCTCTTCAGTGCCATAGCCTTTTACTGCCAAAGGATGATTGCTTTACAATATTGTTTCATTTGATGCGTTTTCTTAAGGCATGAGACGGTAAGGATGTCTTTTCCTACAGAGATGAAATAATTCTGTCTATTTCCAACTGCCGTATGGGGGTCCAGAATAATTACAAGATGGTTCACAGCTTGGAGTAATTACAGCACCAAGTGAGTCAAAGACATAAAATTAGTCTGTCTGCAGCTCACATTGTCATTCGCTGAAGAGTAGCAGAAAATAGAGGTAGCTATTCGTATGGCAATAATATTTTGTTAGCCTCCTTATTCAAATCTGGGGTTCATCATACATCTACAGAAGGGATCTCACAAACACGATCCCATTTTGTTTTTGTTTTTTCAAGCCAAGAAAAAGTTAGAAATGAATTCTGCAAAGGACTGTCAATCTCTCTGTAGAATAATTTCCCCAAAACTGAACAGAATGTGAAAAGTTTGACATGGTAGCAGAACCTGGCAAAAGAAGGAATAGGTTTGAAATTGTGCCAGATATAGCTGTGAATTGAACAAGAAAAAAAATATTGCAGGGAAAATTGAACCAAATGTGATGTGTGTGAGAGGCAGCTGGGTAATGACATAAACTGGTAGCAACATGGCCCATTTTGAAACTCTCTTTCATTTGTCATGGGACCCAGGATGGATGATATGCCCTGTGCCCTGTGTCACCCTGGGGATACACACATCCATAAACACACAGAGACACAGAGGGAATTGAAGAAATTGAACACAGGTGCCCTCTTAATGCTGGAAAAGGGAATGAAACCTGCTGGCCCTTCATTTTTTAGGGCTTTCAGATGAAAGATGGTAGTATGGAGGACCCAACATTTTTGGCTGCGGGCAAAGCTACAAACACCCCCCAGAAATTCTCAATCGATTTATTTACAATAAGATTTATACAGCCATCCACCTTGTAAAAGACAACTCTAAAGTCCATGGGGGAGAGTGTTCACCAAGACAGAGAAAAAATAGAGAAAAACAGTGGTTCTCTCAACCTTTCTAATGCTGCAACCCCTTAATACAGTTCCTCATATTATGGTGAGCCCCAACTATAAGTCTGGTGCCAATTCTCTCAACAGAGCTTTAAACTGATTGGCAGGAATGTCAGAGGGATACCCACTGTAAACGCCTGATTAGTCAGATTATAAAAATATGTTCCAAGGCGCCAGAATAGAAGCTTTAGTTCCTAACACCATGGAGAATTTGTCTTTTTCTGTGGTCTTAGGTGACCCCTGTGAAATGGTCGTTCGACCCCCAAAGGGGTCCTGACCCCCAGATGAGAACCACTGGAGAAAAAACACACTTCCTACGTTACTATCTGATCTGAGTAGAATGGGTAGATCCACATGTGTAGATAGTAGTTGATGGGAGATCAAGGTACACCCCTGTGTACAATTGAATAAATCCACAGAGAGGTGGTCCCATGACTAAAGCTCTATTAGATACATCTTTAAAGCTCTCATGTCTTAAAATTTATCCAGGAAGAAACTAGAAGCCAATGCAGTTCGCAATATAACATGGATAAAGCCCTACATTTTGAGCTGCCATGCTCTGGTTGATTATATGTCATGGAAATTCCTGAAAAAGCGTTTGAGAACCAAATAAGGTGCCCATGGAATCTTCACATTTGCTTTTAGGATAAAACATTAAGTGACAATAAATGACATGTTAGGGCTCTTTTCATACATTTAGGAGAACTTTCTGACACCTGTCATGCTTAAAACCCTGTAAGCGTACATAGAGATATAAAAATATTCTACATTGCTTTGAGGGCTTTACATATACAGTACATAGCCACATTCCAGACTTATAAGGAGCTTACATTAATTTGAACCCTAATTAGTTTTATAGAATAGAATAATAGAATAGAATTTTTATTGGCCACACAAGAAATCCGTCATCGTGCATATGCCCTCAGTGTGCATAAAAAGACAAGAGGCATTCATCAAGAATCATAAGGTACAACACTTAATGATAGTCCGGGTACAAATAAGCAATCCAATCATATTAGGAACCAGTCAATATAAATCATAAGGATACAAGCCACAAAGTTACAGTCATACAGTCAGTTTTAGGAGGAGACGGGTTGATGGGAACGATGAGAAGATTAATAGTAGTGCAGACTTAGTCAATAGTTTGACGGTGTTGAAGGAATTATTTCTTTAGCAAAGTGATGGCATTTGTGGAAAACCTGTTCTTGTGTCTAGTTGTTTTGGCGTGCAGTGCTCTATAGCGTTGTTTTGGGGGTGGGAGTTGAAGCAGTTTATGTCCAGGGTGTAAGGGGTCAGTAAATATTTTCACAGCCCTCTTTTTGACTCCTGCAGTATACAGGTCCTCAATGGAAGGCAGATTGACAGCAATTCTGTTTTCTGAAGTTTCTCATTCCATTGCATAATTATCTTTCAGAAGAAAGTTCTCCCATTTTCCTCTCGAATGCTATCAGTAATTTGTTAAGCTTTTAACAGTGTCACTGTGAATCATTTAAGGCATAAAAGAACATGATCAATATCCACTAGATCTACCAGGTTCGAATCCCAAATTTTATGCATCTGTGACTTCCAGATAATCTTCAGATAAAATGCAGATAAGCTTGATATCTCACCATTTTGAGGTGGAAAATCCCCAGAAATGACCCTTTGTGATCTATACTACCTTCTTCCTGGAGTCTCTGGGCTAGTTACCAACAGAGTGATATCCATTGAGTAAAAATTCCTCTAGACAAGGCCTTTCTCCAGGAGATACCCAAGTATGACATCTGCTTAATCAGAATGTCTCCTGGGGAAGCAACTAAATAGTCACTGACACTAAATGGCCATGACTGCTACTTAATGGGGACAGTAATTCTGTTTAATGGCAATGTCTTGGGGTGATTTAATACAGCTTGGGGGCCTTTGTGTATCTTTGCATCATGCCAGTTCTGTTTGTTTTCTCTTCTGACAATGTCCCTCTATAACTCTACCATGGTGATAGATGTGGGATGTTCATAAACAAGCTCCTTCCCTATCCATTTTCAACCAGTTTTAAAATCCCTTCTGGCATTTCAGTTTAGGAATACTTCATTCAGGGAAACTCTATAATGTAGAGATGGACAAAGCGGTCAGTTTCTGTTCCAGCTCACTTTTTTCTTGAGGTTCCCCCTCCCCCCCCCTTAAATTGGTCAGATTTTATATTGATTTGCAACTTTAAACACAAGTTTGCCCAATACTTGAAACCTATATTCTGGAATCTATTTTTTATAATATACATTTTAAATATGTATAAATATTATCCAATATCCTATTTCTCACAAAGCATCATTTTATGAGTCATATCACGATCATCAGACAAAGAACTTCACTGCTAAATGGATAGAATGGATAAAACGTTCTGTTCTGTTCTGCACATTTATCCAAAAAAGTGCAGCCTGCCATTGTATCAGAAACCACAATAATCATTTTTTTCAAGCAATCTCAATTTCCAAGAAACTTGACTGATTATATGATCAATTGTATATAATCATTTACATCAAACATTTTTGTTCATTTTATAAAAATGAACAATTTCTTTCTTCTTACTTCTAACAGTTTTCTTTTTTTTTAGATTAAGGTATTAAACAAACAGAACTTTATGTAATAAGTCAGTCTTAAAAGCATATTTATCTATCTATCTATCTATCTATCTATCTATCTATCTATCTATCTATCTATCTATCTATCCATCCATCCATCCATCCATCCATCCATCCATCCATCATCCATCCATCCATCCATCCATCCATCCATCCATCCATCCATCCATCCATCCATCCATCCATCCATCCATCCATCCATCCATCTATCCATCTATCCATCTATCTATCTATCTATCTATCTATCTATCTATCTATCTATCTATCTATTTATTTGATTTTTATGCCACCCTTTTCCTTAGACTCAGGGCGGCTTACAACATGTTAGCAATCACACTTTGTAACAGAGCCAGCCTATTGCCCCCACAATCTGGGTCCTCATTTGACCCACCTCTGAAGGATGGAAGGCTGAGTCAACCTTGAGCCGGTGATGAGATTTGAACCGCTGACCTACAGATCTGCAGTCAGCTTCAGTGGCCTGCAGTACAGCACTCTACCTGCTGCGCCACCCCGACATTGCAATAAGTTATCTCCATTAGTCATTTATTTCACAGTTTAAGCAGGCTGAAATCCCATCAGAGGTGGTTCAGACCAGTTCAGACCAGTTCTATGGAACCGGTAGTAACTTGGCAGCCTTGGTTGCTGGAACCGGCAGCAACCCAGGCCTGCCACACCTGCAAACTGGTTCTCTCAGTGGCGCCATAAGTGCCACCGTTGGTTTTTTTTGCTTCTGCACATGCGCAGCAAAGTTTTTAGCACTGTACATACGGGTGCTCACACAATGCGTCAGGAAGCGAACCAGCAACAAGGTAAGTCAGAACCCACCCCTTTTCAAATGGGGGGGGGGAGAAGACTTAATCTATTTTTAAGATAGCTATTTCAGAGAAAAACACAAGAAGTTGTTATCAGCTAAGGAAGAGGGGGAAAGAGATTTAAAAGTCCAAATGTTTTATTGAAGTCTACATTTCACATAATTTTATTATCTAATCACATAATTTTATTACCTAATCACATAATTTTATTATCTAATCACATAATTTTATTATCTAATATATGGATTATAAATGACACTACCAACCAAAATGGAGTGTTAAATAGATGCCAGAGAATGTCTATACGCTGTCAGTTCAAGTCCTATCACGTCATGACGGAGTGAACTCCTGTCACTTGTCTTAATTCCTGCCAATGTAGCAGTTCGAGATGCAAGTAGATAAATAGGTACCACTTTGGAGGGAAGTTAACAGCATTCCATATTTTGCCGTACATTCTGACTGCAGAGAGATGTCATGCTAGCCACATGACTTCAGAATTGTTTTCAAACAGTGCTGGCACAGTGACTTAGAGAAACAGAGGTGAGCACCACTCCCTAAAGCAGTGCTTCTCAAATAGTGGAGCAATGACCCCAGAGAATGTGCTTTTTTTGCTGTGAGGAATAGGACACACCTCCTACCTGACACTTGTTCCAGTACCTCCATCACATTCCTCGGCGTTGTGTCCAGGACAGCCTGTTTTAAAAGAATGCATCTTGTGAGTTCAATCAAACTTCTCGAACTCATGAGATGTTTTATTTTAGAATGAGCTGCCCTGGACACAACGCTGAGGAACACAATGGAAGTACTGGTAGAAGTGTCAGGTAGGACATGCATCTCACGCTGGGGTGCAATTTGAGGGTGGGGTGGCAGATCAGGTGGGCCTGGCTGCGAGATGCACTTCGCCGGAGAGTTAGGGATGGGTGCTAAATGTTTACTTCTTCCTAGGGAGGACATAACAGAAAATAATTGAGAAGCACAACTAGCAGGGTAAACTACAACCAGCAGGGACACTTCCCTATAGTACAACACAGAAGACACCTAACACATCTTTCTTTTTTTTGTGATTTATGTCTAGAAGGGGGAAGTAACTCAGTGTAATTCCCTCCCCCACCTCCAAGAAATTACTTCTTAACATACTGTGTTTCATTGCCTTTTGTATTTCTTAGATGTGCATTTCTGGCAGAGGTGGTTGTTGTTGTTGTTTCCTAGAGGATGGCAATATCTTGAAAGTTGAACAGTACCCAGAGGACTGTCTTCCAGAAGGTTTTTGCTGCCAGGACAAAAATGCACAAGAACTAAATCTGAATTAAGATGTATTTACATTTAATTTAAAAATAAATCAGATTAATTAAAAAGAGGTAGCAGCAACATTCCCCATGGTATTTAATGCTGGAAATGACAACTTTTTGGAAGGACTCTGGAGATCAGGAACAAAGTTATCAATAGCTTTTAAGCTGCCTAGATAGATTTGGACTACACAATATCAACATGCTACAATAGGTAAGTAAGAAATCAATCAATCAATCACTCAATCAACTCAGAGCTGCATTTAACTTTTGAGTCAGATTTTATATTTCTGATACATACCCTATTTCCCCCAAAATAAGACATTCCCCAATAATAAGCCCAATTGGGCTTTTGAGTGAATGGCAATTGTTGTGATTCCATCTGAGGCCCCTCAGGGAACGGCTGATCCTCTGCCGGCTTCCTGCTCAGAGGGGGAGGATGAGGAACAGGAGGTTCAGGCAGACGGGGAGGAGGAATCTCAGGCTGAGGGAGAGGGAGGACAGCCAGAGTCCCCCGAGAGGGAGCTCTCCCCAGCAAGCAGCCTGGATTCCTTAGATGAAAATGCACAAGCAATAATCGATCTCCGGCAGAGAAGAGCAACACAACGAAGGGGACAATTAGCCAGGTACTTTCAGCACTAAAGAGGCAACAGCTGGGTTTGGATGTGGTGCTCTCTGGAAAGGCTGAAAAGGCAGACCCACCCTTCCTGGCTTGTGGAGTATTATCTTTGGGAGTCCTGGGACCTGGCTGTGATCTTTGGCGTCTTGGAATTCTGGTTTGTGACTTTGAATACTGAAACCTTGGGGGGAAAAGGTGTGGGTCTTATTCTCTACAGTGGTGGGTGTGCCAGCAAGAAGTCTGCTGTATTGTCTGGCCATCAGGACTCTGCTGTGAAGTCTCATAGCCTGCCTGTTGGGAAGAACAGGTTTTTCTATGTGTCTATTTTTCAAACTATAAAGTGCTTTTGCTTTTACCAGCGTATCTGGCTGCTTTTTCCAGTTGGTGTTGAAGTCTGGGGGCACCCAGACAGAACAGCAATAAGGCCAAGTAGTTATTTCAGGATTCAATATACAGTGGTACCTCAAGATACGAACCCCTCGTCTTACGAACAACTCGTGATACGAACCCGGGGTTCAGAAAAATTTTGCCTCTTCTTAGGAACTTTTTTTGAGTTACGAACCGGCATTCGGGAGGCTGCTGGGAAGCCCCGCCGCCCGGCTGTGACCTTTTAAAAAAGCCGCGCGGCTCCCCAGCTGTCTCCCGAAGCCGAACGCCAAACCCGAACTTCCGCGTTCGGCTTCGGGAGACAGCTGGGAAGCTGCGCGGCTGTTTTAAAAGGTGACAGCCGGGCTGGGGGGCTTCCCAGCAACCCCCCCAGCCCGGCTGTGACCTTTTAAAACAGCCACGCGGCTTCCCAGCCGTCTCCCGAAGCTGAACGCCAAACCCGAACTTCCGCGTTCGGTGTTCGGAGGCTGCTGGGAAGCCCCCCAGCCCGGCTGTCACCTTTTAAAACAGCCTGGGGGCTTCTCGGCGGCCTCCCGAATGCCAAACCCGGAAGTTCGGGTTTGGCGTTCGGTGTTGGGGAGGTCGCTGAGAAACCCCCAGGCTGTTTTAAAAGGTGACAGCCGGGCGGCAGCGGGTTTTTTGCGGGGGTTTTTTTTTGGGTTGCACGGATTAATTGACTTTACATTGTTTCCTATGGGAAAATGTTTCGTCTTACGAACCTTTCGTCTTACGAACCTCCCCCTGGAACCAATTAGGTTCGTATCTTGAGGTTCCACTGTATATATATATAAGACAGGGTCTTAGTTTCATGAAAAATTGTAGGTCTAAATAGACCTTGCCAACTCAACGATTTTCAAATTCTTTAATTCTGCTCAGTGACTGAGCATTAACATTTCAATTTTAGCTAAGGATTCTCATACAGAAATGTATAAAGGGAGCAAAATAAACAGTGGAATACCTAATAAATTTTCAAATAAAATAACAGGATAAGGTTGCAACAAAGCCGAATTCAAGAGGACAAGATGAAATTAATTAAGAGATGGGACAGCCATTTGACCAGAATATTATAAGATCTCCTGCTAGAGCAGTGGGTTTGTCTACAAGACTCCAAGGTCCCTTCCAATTCTATTATTCTATGTTTCATGAACACTAAGAAGTCAGGATAGGAGTGGTGGATAAATTATTGGATGAGTCATTTCATTTCTTTCTCAAGCTTTCTAACAGTTCTCGCCCACAGTTGTCTTCACAATGAAAAATAACTTGTGGCTAATATAGGACAAACAGTTGTCTATCATTATAGGATGAAAAGGGTTGTTTGAATCAACCTCCACTCTGACCTCTCGACAAAATCACTTCCATTCACTCTATTAATGTTGGCCTGTGGGAAACATTCAGCATTTGAATGTCCATTTATCTCAAGAAACTGTATATATATATATATATATTCTTAAAAATAATACTTAAACCAGTTCCTGTTATAATGAACCCAGCCAATAAATGAACAGCCCCTTCAGTGTTTAAAACTGCACATTCTCTGAATAGTCACATTCTCTAAATACCAGCTTCTTCCTTATTTTCTCAATTCGTTATTTGTTTACTCTCAAAAACAGCTTTATGACTACCCACACTGAACTATGAACAGGGGAACCTTCTTTCTTTCTTTTTTTCTTTCTTTCTTTCTTTCTTTCTTTCTTTCTTTCTTTCTTTCTTTCTTTCTTTCTTCCTTTCTTTCTTTCTTTCTTTCTTTCTTCCTTTCTTCCTTTCTTTCTTCCTTCCCTTCTTCCTTTCTTCCTTTCTTCCTTTCTTCATTTCTTCCTTTCTTCCTTTCTTCCTTCCTTCCTTCCTTTCTTTCTTTCTCATTTACCTTCCCTTCTCGTCCTTTCCTTTTCCTTTCCACTGGAAAATATAAATGAAAAACTAATGCAAGAATTTTTCTGTGTCTCATAATAAAACACAAAATGATAGAGGCACAGAAAATAAACATACCTTTTTAATAATATTTTTGAATATTTTTGTTGTTTCATGCAACCATTTGAATTTAATATGGAAGCATATTTTATAAACATTTTTGCTACCATTTTTCCATTGTTCAATTCAACATGTATGCATATTTTACACAATGCTTTAACCTTAATTCAGTTAACTTGTCTCTAAGAAAAAAGTTCGGGAACTGAAGCTGGGGTTTTTTTGTGTGTGTGTTTAAAAGTCTTCCTTTCACTAAGAAATAGTTGGAACAAACATTTTGCTTGCTGTCAGATACACTTTCTGATGCATTTCCTAACTCATTAGATAAATTATTCTTTTATTTCTTGATGCTCACAATATTGTGACAGCTCCTCTATTTTACTGAATGATTAGTTAAATTTAGACACCAGGCTAAAGCCCGATTTGTTCTGACCATATTTAAGGTCCCACTCCGTGGCGTGAGCTTCCCATTATATGATATAGAATTTCTTTTGTTTTTATTTCCAACCTGCTCTACATTTATAAATGTCCTCCAATTTGTAAATGTCCTTCAAATGAAGCAACCCTATGAGACACAGGGCCATTTTTCTCCAAGATGCAGCAATGATCAGAATTCTAGTTTATCAATGATAATCAACTTTAGTTTGAAAGCTAAGATTCTACATTTTCACTTCTCTGGCTTTATATCAATTCTTCACTCACTTATTCATTCATTCAGTCAGATTCTTCATTCATTCATTTATTCATTCATTCATTCCAAGATTTATAGTTCAAATGTAAAAAATAAACATAAGGTTTAATTGATAGAACTCTAATTCTTAAATTAGATATAAATTAAATTAGAAATTAAATTAAATTAGAAAGGCAGGGCTAGTTGGAATTAAGATTGGAGAAACAATTTGAGATATGCAGCTGATACCACTCTAGTGGCAGAAAGTGAAGAGGAACTAAAGAGCCTCTTGATGCGGGTAAAGAAGGAGAGTACAAGTGTTGGGTTGAAATTCAACACTAAGAAAACCAAGATAATTGAATCCGGCCCTCTCAATTCCTGGTAAATAGAGTATGGGGGGAATGGAGGTAGTGACAGATTTTATTTTTCTGGGCTCCAAGATCACCGCAGATGTGGACTGCAGCCAAGAAATAAAAAGATGTGTGCTCCTAGGGATGGAAATCTATGACAAATCTAGACAACATACTAAAAAGCAGAGACATTGCCCTGCCAACAAAAGTGCATATAGTCAAGGCTGTGGTTTTCCCAGTTGCAATGTACCAAGCACCAAAGAATTGAGGCCTTTGAACTATGGTGCTGAAGGAGACTCCTGTGAGTCCTTTGGACCGCAAGGTGATCAAACCAGTCAGTCCTAGAGGAGATCAATCTTGCTCTTTAGAAGGCCAGAAGCTGAAGATGAAACTCAAATACTTTGGCCACCTAATGAGAAGGAAGGACTCACTGGAGAAGAGCCTGATGCTGGGAACGATGGAGGGCAAAAGAAGAAGGGGATGGCAGAGGATGAGGTGGTTGGATGGAATCATTGAAGCAGTCAATGTGAGCTTAAGAACATAAGAATATAAGAAGAGCCATGCTGAATTGGGCCAAAGCCCATCCAGTCCAGCATTCTATGTCACACAGTGGCCCACCAATTGAACATGGGGATCTTGAACAGAAGGAGAAGGCAAAACCCTTCCTTTCCCTTGACCTCCAACAAATGGTACCAGATGGGCTTCAGGGGATTTAATGGGCTTCAGGGGATAGTAGAGGACAGGAAAGCCTGGAGGAACGTTGTCCATGGGGACATGACTTCGCAACTAACAACAACAAATTTTTAAATGCAACCAATTATACTCTTTCTGAGAAAGTACTGCTATTTCTTCACCAACTTTGTGCTGGCATTCTCTTCATATATCCAGCATTTGCCTCCATAAATAGTCCTCATGTTGCAGTTAGAATTAACTGTGAAGTTGGCCTTCTTAATTACATATGTGCCACATTTTCAAGGATAGCGACATTCTATTTCTGTATTTTATAAACCTTCAGAGCTAGAATTCAAGATGAGTTTTCTCAGACAAGCTACATGCAATATATGTCTCAAACTTCACTGGTGGAGCTATGCTGGGCCTCCGAGAGGGCACAGACCCAGAGAGCCTAGCTGGCAAGTGAGCACAGAAAATTATAGGTCTTTGTGTATCTTCTTCTTGGTTTGGTATGGACATCCTACAATAAAGTTTTATAATGATAGAGTCGGCTTCTGCTTCTACAAGAATCAAACCACTAACAACAGAGAGGGCATGAATTTTTTTTAAAAAAAAGAGGGGGCTGGGGAGAAAGAATTGAGATCTACAACTAAGTGGGTTACTTGGCTGAATCACTTGATTATACCACCAAGATCCTAGAAACAGTGTAATTCAGGCTTTGCTTCTTAAAATGTTCTTTCTTGTAAACTTCTCAGTTCTCTAGTTCTTATCACATATATGAAGCCATATACATGCAGTTTATTTTAAATATAAGGTATTTAAATAGGGTAGAACTTTGCAATCAATCACAGACATTAAAGCAATAGTAAGATTGTTGTATCCCATCAGCTTCTATATACACTGCTCAAAAGAATGAAGGGAACACTTAAACAACAGAATATAACTCCAAGTCAATCAAACTTCTGTGAAGTCAAACTGTCCACTTAGGAAGCAACCCTGATTGACAATCAATTTCACATGCTGTTGTGCACATTCAACTTTGCTGTTGAATGTGCTGTTGAATGTTGTGCACATTCAACTTTGCTGTTGAATGTGCTGTTGTGCACATTCAACTTTATACAGAACAAAGTATTCAATGAGAATATTTCAATCATTCAGATCCAGGATGTGTTATTTGAGTGTTCCCTTTATTTTTTTGAGCAGTATATTTATTTTCTTATAGCATTGCTGCGAGAGGACCCTTTCCCATTAGCACTGTATCTTTGGTTACAGTCATCTGATCATTAGTCTCTTTCTGAGAGTCCTTAGAACCATGATGGTGAACCTATGGCATGTGTGCCACAGGTGGCATGCAGAGCCATATCGGAGGGCACACGAGGCGTTGCCTATGTCAGCTCCAATGCTCATGTTTGTGCTAGCAAATTTTTGGCCTTGGAGAAGGCTGTTTGGCCCTCCAGAATGCAAAATAATGCCCAATGGGCAAACCGGTTTGCCCGTTGGGTGTTTTTTTGCACTCTGGAGGCTTCAGGGAAGCTTCATTAAGCACAGAATATGAAAAACAGCCCAACGGGCAAACCGGAAGTCCATTTTTTCGAACTTCTAGCTTGTCTGTTTTTTCACTATCCCAGGCTTCAGTGAGGCCCGTGTGCATGCGCGGGGACTGGAGCGGATTGTGTGCATGCACAGGGGCAGTGGTATGTGTGTAAGTTGTGCATGCGTGGGGAAGGGAATGCATGTGTGTGCTAGCACACCCACCCACCCCCTTTTGGCACATGAACCCAAAAACGTTCGCCATCACTGCCTTAGAATAATCCTTCCATCCTCCACCATTCAGTCAGAACTGAAGGAGCTTCTTGGATGAGAAGCGATAGGTCTTCTAGAAGAAACAAAATCCACTTGCCTTTTGAAAAAGCACCTTTGGGGCAATTATGACTTGGGTGACTGGGAATCTCCATAGACAAACAACATCAGAGTTATGCTAGGAACAGATAAGAACCTGCTCAGAACCAACAGCAAACAAGAAAGAGTGAGCAATTGTATTAGTGGAGAAGTCAAATCAGCAATAAACTACAGTGGTACCTCTACTTATGAACTTAATTTGTTCTTAAGGGAAAGGTTTATAAGAAGAAGCAATTTTTTCCCATAGGAATCAATGTAAAAGCAAATAATGTGTGCGATTGGGGAAACCACAGGGAAGGTGGAGGTCCTGTTTCCTCCCAGGAGATTCCTAGAGAGGCCCCTTGGAGGCTTCTCCATGCCTTTTCCGGCCATGTTTCCTCCCAGGAGATTCCTAGAGAGGCCCCACAGAGGATTCTCCTCGCCTTTTCCAGCCCTGTTTCCTCCCAGGAAATTCCTAGAGAGGCTCCACGGAGGCTTCACTCTGTAACTCTAACTTTTCTGGTTACAGTTTTGGAGGCTCGGTTTCTAAGTGGAAAATGGTTGTTGAGAAGAGGCAAAAAAAATCTTGAACACCTGGTTCTTATCTAGAAAAGTTTGTAAGTAGAGGCGCTCTTAGGTAGAGGTACCACTGTATTTGTTATTCTAGTTTTTCACTGTTGTGCTAACAAGATAAATAAGGTTTTATTTATTTATTTTGAGGTCCAACAACAGCAACATGCTAATTGTTAAGTGATAATTGAATAAACAATGTTCAGCTTGAGTTGAAGAAGAGAAAAACACTGTAGTTTTGCTGAAAGTCCAATTCAGATTGTAATTACTATATAGACAGAATCCCCCCCTGCCCTACACCAGTCATTTGGAAATAAATTAAAAAAGCCACAGGCTCAATACAATTCTTGGGCGTTTGTGCATGCTGAGATTTGAACATATAGTACAATGTCTTCCTATTTCTGTATAGACTTTTACAATATATAATTGCATGGTATTGTTTATTTTATTTCTTAAATTCTATATATCACTTGGAAATGCACTGCACGATAAGCGATAAATAAATAATACGCAAACATTGTCAGAACTTTAATGTGATGTCATGAGTTGTACCAGATGTCCTAAGCATTTTTACTTTTTAACCCACCAGGCTCCATTCCCTTAAAGAAATAGGACAACCTTGGTGTCTGACATGCCAGCAAATATTACCATCTCCCACCCACCTATCACAATTCGTACAACAGCCTGGCAAGATTTTGTGATGTTTGGAAAGGCTGTCTCTTTTCTTTCTCTTGGCTGTTTAATAATGTTATCTTTTAAAATTTGATTATTCCAGATCAACTATAATTGAAAAAAGGAATTGCAAAGGAAGGGTCTAGCATAAAAATGTTGAATTATCAAGAAGTTGGGTACGGTCACGTGTGACTTGAATTGAAATAGTAGTGATTGGGGTATTTTTTTTCTTCAATCATGCTACAGATGTTAACAAACATCAGTGCCAGCATATTTCTCAATGTGAATGGTCATTGCAATTTCTAAGTATATTTAAGCTTTGTATTTATCTGTATATCTTTCAGTTCATTCCTTTCTTCCTAGATCACTGTATTTTCTTATCCTTGCATTCCTTTAAATCTGCCAGTTCAGGATTACTCAGGATTACATCAGTTCAGTTGATGAAATCACTTCTAGATCCTGAAAACTCTATATATATTTACAGTAATGCATAAGATTTTATTTTACTGAATGAAATGTTTAAATGCATTACAACTAGTCCTTGCTTAACAACAGTAACTGTTATGCCGGACTTCACATTACGAGCCCCAATTTAGTCAGAAATGTAAATTCAAACACACACGCTGTTGTAAAGTTAACAGAAAAGCCGTTTATCCAAAATAAAGCTGTGCACACGCACTTTAAACTGATCAAATTAGCTCACACAGAAATAACAGTCCTTGAAAGCTGTGAGAGACAAAAACAAACAGAGCAGATAAGAGCAGCTGTGAGAGCATCACAGCCACCTTTTCTAGTGAATCCACAAGATTTACTTAGCTGTGAAATATCCCAAAAAAGTCTGTGAAAGTCCAGGAACAACAACGTATCCTTCTCCAAATGGATAAACTCTCACATGCGCTCTCTGAAATGCTGGTAATTTATCAGCAACCCCATTAGCCTAATCGCCTCAGCCACAGGTATTCTCCCTTATCTCCAACACTACGTGCACAGTTGGTCCCTTCTAGCCATGAGCCTGCGCATTCTGGCATCTATCCACCGATTCTCTGAGTCCGATGACTCACTAATGGGATCATTAACTAATGGGATGGCTGCATCCATCTCTCTATCTGATTCTTCTTCTTCCCCAGCATCCGACCTTGGCAATGAATCCTCACTGTCATAAGAACATAAGAAGAGCCAAGCTGAATCAGGCCAAAGCCCATCGAGTCCAGCATTCTGTGTCACACAGTGGCCCACCAATTGTACATGGGGATCTTGAGCAGAAAGAGAAGGCAAAACCCTCCCTTTCCACTAACCCCCAACAAATGGTACTCAAGGGAATCCTGCCTGTCTCATCCAACATAGAGGCGGCACATGGACATCCGTTTCAATAACCACCGATACACTTGGCATCCATGAATCTGTCTAATCCTGCCTTGAAGCTATCCAGGCTGATAGCTGTCACAACCTCTTCTGGGAGTGAATTCCATAAACCAACGTCCCTCTTGGTGAAGAAATATTTCCCTTTATTTGTCCTCACTTTCTTACCTATGAGCTTTAGGGAGTGCCCCCTCATCCTAGTATTGTGAGATAGAGAAAATAATTTTTCTCTATCCACTTTTTCTATCCCATGCATGATTTTATACGTTTCGATCAAGTCACCCCTTAGACGCTGTCTTTCAAACCTGAAGAGACCTGTTAGAACCTGATGGCAGTAAGACAAGTCTCTGAGAACCTGAGGACTCTCCTAAGCCAACATCCAAATTTCCCATTGCAGGAGCTGGCCCAGAGCCAACCACAACAGCAACTGGCACCAGAATTTTCATTGCTAATTGATGTGTGATATTCTATTATCATGTATTATTATTGTTGTTCTTATGATGCAATAATACCAGTGGAACTGCAAAAAACTGGCTGCAATCCGTATCAACCATTAGCACCAGTCAGTGTTATTTTTGACACTTTTAAAAATATTCAGTTGTCTGAGTTTCATGTTCAATGAATAAAAGAGATGATGATGATAATAATAACAATAAGAAATATATCTGCTCTTTTAAATAATAATAATAATAATAATAATAATAATAATAATAATAAGAAGAAGAAGAAGAAGAAGAAGAAGAACAAGAACAAGAAGAACAACAACAACAGCAACAACAACAACAACAACAACAACAACAACAACAACAACAATAGAGTTGGAAGGGACCTTGGAGTTATTCTAGTTCAACCCCCTACATAGGCAGGAAACTCTACACCACTTCAGACAAATGGTTATCCAATCTGTTCTTAAAAACTTCCAGTGTTGGAGAATTCACAACTTCTAGAGGCAAGTTGTTCCACTGATTAATTGTTCTAGCCATCAGGAAAATTCTCCTTAATTCTAGGTTGCTCCACCCATTGCTTCTTGTCCTGCCTTCAGGTGCTTTGGAGAATAGTTTGACTCCCTCTTCTTTGTGGCAGCCCCGGAAATATTGGAACACTTCTATCACGTCTCCCCTGGTCCTTCTTTTCATTAAACTAGACATACCCAGTTCCTGCAACCGTTCTTTATATGTTTTCGCCTCCAGTTACCTTCATTTGTTAAGACACAAGGCTAGAGCCTGGGAGAGTCAGATTTCTATTTCTACCTTGAGCATGAAGCCAGCTGGGTGATTTTGAGCCAGTCCCTTCTCTCTCAACCATAGAAAGAAGGCAATAGCAAGCCATTTATGCAAATGAGTGCATAGGATAATTGCTGGGGTTTGCCAAAAGCCAACACTGACTCAAAGGTCCACAACACACATGAACCCACAACTAGTTCCAGACAAGTGCTGGAGCAACATATGCTATCTATTTTCTGATATTTATTCCTTCAGAGCTGACTGGGGTCATGATTTTCAAAAGTAACTAGCTTAACATGCATTCATGCCAAAAAAAGAAAAATGAAAGAAAAAGAAAAGGAAAAAGGAAAGGAAAGGGGAAAAAAAGAAACAAGAAGAAGTACTCCTTGTTCTTTTTTGGCTTTTGAATGATCATGTTAAAAAAAGCTAAGTTGCTTAATAATCATCAATACTTTTCTTTTAAGGAAAAAGGAACGTGCTGTTTGGGGGTGAGCAACATCATATAAGCAGATGAGTAATCCTATGTAATATGTTATAGTAGATGCTTCCAGAGAATAATTTATAAATGGTATACTTATTAAGTGCCAAGCGATACGCATGACCAATAGAGGTTAAAATGGTTCTGCTTGCAAATAGCTTGTAATTGTCAGAACAGATTAAAACACACTATTCAGCAAAGTAAAAGATATCATTAACTCTGATTTGCACAATTTGATGTATCAGGAATCCATCTGGACCCTGAAAGATTTGCTTGTAGCCCCATCTGTCAGCCCAACGAGGTGGACCAAACTAAGAGAAAATGCTGTGTCGATCAGTTCTGCTGCAATCACAGAATTTTGCAAGTCTCCCTCCCTTATAGCTTCATGTGAATGTGACAGAGGTTTGACTGAGATGTTTTCACAAGCTGGGCTGTAGACCCTCTTATCTGACCGTTGCTTTGATGGAGCCTCTTCCTCCTGTCCTTCAAGCCATTGTCTCATCCCTCTACATTTTTATTTATTTAGCATATGTCACATCATAGATGGACTAGCAAAATATATTAGCATTTCACCTGGATGAGTAAAGCACAATAAAATATAAACGTTAAAAGCATCTGTGCTCAAATACCAATGCTTGGGCCAGTGATGCTGAACCTTTTCCAGATCTAGTGCCCCAAATGCGCATGTGTGTGCGCGAATGCATGTGTGTGTGCCCGGACCCCCAAAATGCAATGAGTGCATGGCCCCACACATGTCCCCATGCATGCATGCATACATTCCCCTGCATGTACGCCCCCGCATGCACCCCACTCCCCTCGCATGGCAGGAGGTGTGCACGCATGCATGGTGGAGCTGAACAAGGGTGACAGCTCACGTGCCCACAGAGAGGGCGCTGCGTGTCACGGGTTCGCCAACATAGGTCTAGGAGAGGGGTGGGTTCTGGATTCTCCCACTTCCTGTTCACTCAGGGATGTGCCATGTGGGCACGCAATATGCTCTATTCTATATTTTAAAAGAGCTTCTGTGCATGCAAAAAAAACCCCAAGATGGTGGTGCCTATGGCGCTGCCAGGAGACCAGGCTTTGGGGGCGTGGCAGGCCTGGGTCGTTGTCGGTTCCCAGCCCGCCAAGTTACTACTGCTTCTATAGAACCAGGAGGAACTGGGAGGAAGCCACCTCTGTTCTCGGCCATCTAACCATTGAAACACAGCATCATTTATATTAAAATGAAAATCAGGTACCTGGACCGGTATGTGCCCTCAGCTTACAGTTAGTCACAATGTGATCTACAGTTTGACATGGGATCCCACAGTCACTGAGGGCAGGATAGTATGCCCCATTTATACAGAAAGTCCCAGCAGAAGCCATCTAAGGTAGAAATCCATCCAGGGTTGTCGATTCATATGTTTTCCTATAGTTGGACATTCAGTGATCCATTTGGCTCTCCATTGTGAATTGATGTTAACGTTGTTGGGCTGATGTTGAACCAGTGCTAGGGGGAACTTCCTGAATTTAAGACTTTCTGCTGATAAATGAAGAAAGTCTTTTTCTTTTAAATAGTTTACCATTTCACTGTCTCAGCCATTTATCATTTGCCAGGAATACTGAGAAATGATCACAGTTATCAATATACTTTGTTTTTCTGTGATCATTTGGACTCTAAACCAAATCTACAGGCAGAGTGGTGTTCTACACTATCCAAAGTTGTCAGCAATTTGTTATCATAATTGGCCAGGAAGAGGGCATTGTTATACATATAAAGTGCAATTGCATTAATAATATTAAGTAATTTTCTATAATTTCAATCACATTGAATTATAAATGAAATCACATGAAATTGGTTTTAATTCTGAACTTACAGTATCTCCTTTTCTTTTTTTCCTACCTTTACTTAATGCCTGAGAATGCCATTCATTCACTAGATAAAATCCAGGAAAAATGTGTCTCATGTCCCAATTCAGTCTTATAATAATTGAAACCACCTTCTGTGGTTGGGTATAGAATGTATTACATAGAGAGAGACCCTATACTAAATAAGGATGGTTGGAAAGTAAGGGGATGGTTGGAAAGTAAGGGGATGGTTGGAAGTAAAGGATAAGGATAAAGATAAAATCCAGCATTCCTCTGTAAGAATCACTGTTGTTTCTCTTAAATCAAAAGTGAGACAAAATTCTGTTTCTCTCTCTTTCCCTCCCCCCCTCCCTCTCCTCTCTAATCCATCCATCCATCCATCCATCCATCCATCCATCCATTTCTTTCTGTTTTAAGTCTTCAGAGAGGGGCGGCATACAAATCTAATACAGTGTTCCCTCGATTTTCACGGGTTCGAACTTTGCGAAAAGTCCATACCACGGTTTTTCAAAAATATTAATTAAAAAATACTTTGCGGGGTTTTTTCCTATATCGTGGTTTTTCCCACCCGATGACGTCATATGTCATTGCCACACTTTCGTCTGCTTTTAATAAATATTTCTTTTAATAAACTTTAATAAATAAAAATGGTGAGTAATAATCTAAATGGTTGCTAAGGGAATGGAAAATTGCCATTTAGGGGTTTAAAGTGTTAAGGGAAGGTTTGTGATACTGTTCATAGCCAAAAATAGTGTATTTACTTCCGCATCTCTACTTCGCGGAAATTCAACTTTCGCGGGCGGTCTCAGAACACATCCCCCGCGAAAAGCGAGGGAACACTGGAAATTGAAATTGAAATTGATAAATGTTAATAATTGTGAAGATAGGGAATTTGCGTTGTGTAGACATTATTTAATTCCGCCATCTATATGGGGAGCTAGATCACACCCACACACTTATTCCCCTATTCTAAAGATTTGCTTTCACCTATGACCTGTAAGTGTAAAAATGTAGCAATACACACACACACATGCATGCATACATGCATACATGCATACGTACACACACATATATATGTATATGCATATACAGTGATCACTCTATTATCGCGAGGGTTCCGTTCCAAGACCCCTCGCGATAATCGATTTTTCGCGATGTAGGGTTGTGGAAGTAAAAACACCATCTGCACATGCGCACCCTTTTTTCTATGGCCGCGCATGCGTAGATGGTGGAGTTTGCGTTCCCCGCTGCCCACGCAAAGGGGAAACCCCGATTCGGCTCCTCGCTGCTGCTGCGCTACCGAGCAGATCAGCTGCTGGGCGGCCGAAGGAACCTTCCCTGGGTCTTCCCCCTCTTGCTGGCAGGCGGGCGAGCGGCGGGCATCAGCGAGGAGCCGGGGTTTCCCCTTTGCGTGGGCGGCCGGGAAGACCCAGGTTGGGGGTTCGGGGGGGGGGGGTGCTGGGAAGCCCCCCAGGCCGGCTGCGACCTTTTAAAACAGCCGTGCCGCTTCCCAGCTGACTCCCGAAGCCAAACCCGGAAGTGGTTTTTTTTTTAATTAATATTTTTTTAAAAATCGCGATATAGCGTTTTGCGAAGATCGAGATCGCGAAACTCGAGGGATCACTGTATATGTATGCCATTGAATGCCATTGAATATATACATTCATATTCATCTTCATTCTGTTAAGCAGAAGAGGCCTTGTAACATTTGTTTGTTCATATTCTAGTATGTAAACCGCAGTATTATGATGTTGCTTTAAAACAGGATGACTGAAACAGTAAAGAGAACGGGGAAAAATTCTGTCTCAGGAAAAACCCACTTGGGAGGGCAACAAGGAACACTGAGGAAGGAAGTCAAGGACAAATTTCTTGGTTACTTCCTAGTATCTAGCAGAGTTTTCACTGTTTATAGGATAAAGGTCTCTTTCCCACAACCCTGCCTTCCTGTTATCCCATTTCTAATCAAATAAAGTTGTTCACTTTCAGATCTGAATATTTTAACTAATTCTAAAGGTTTTTCTCTCTCTGTCCCTCCCCCCATCTCTCTCTTTTAATTTTTTTAATTATGTTTAATTTAAACATACACAGACAAAACAAAGACTAAAAAAACATAAATAAAATATACATTTGGGGTATTTACATCCCCATCTCATTAAGAATTTCGATCGATGCATACTTGCATACTTTTCTGTAAGTTTCTATATTAATCTCTTGGGCTGTCTTTCTATATAATTTATCTCTCTCTCTCTTTAATGATCAAATATCCAATTTCTTTTTATTAATAAGGATTTTGCATGAGAAACAAAAAAAATCAATTTCAGGCATCTTAAAGTAGAGACACTTTCTGCCAAAGTTAAGTTCACTGATTTAAAAGGAAGGCTTAAGTAAGTGCCAGTTCCATAAACCATTGATATAGGTAATCAGAGTATTTAACCCGGGCTATGAAAGTGTTTAACATCTGTGTTTTTTATAAGCATCCAAAGAACGATACATGGTTAGGAATGGCAGTAAAAGTATTGTTAACAGCTCAACTGGAAGACATCAAATTGGTGTTTTGGGCTCAGAAGAGAAGAAATATTCTATTCTATTCCATCCCTATTCCTATTGCTAAAAGGCAAGGCCAAGGTGAATTTTATTTCCTGGAGCACTCCAAGGTTAACGTTTATAAAAGGAAGGAAGATTGGTAGCAAATGCAATAACTGTATGTCCATCGCTATCTGGGGAGGCAAAGGAAGTTATGAGATATGTTGCATTGTCCTTTCATTCTGTCTTTGCTTGATGGAGAGACTTTCCTCTAGCACAGTTGAATTTACTAGTATAGTCATCCTTACCTTTAAAATGATCCAATCAATTATTTGAAGGCATCAATGATGCAACTCAATCTGAATGACTGTGAACCGGTCATCCTGAAGGATGATGCAGGCAGCAGATCTCTTTCCACGGCGTCTCCAGACTCTGTCACGTCTGTCACGTATGCTCAGTGTGAACCTGCTTTCATCTGTGAAGAGCACAGGGCGCCAGTGGCGAATTTGCCAATCCTGGTGTTCTGTGGCAAATGCCAAGCATCCTGCATGGTTTTGGGCTGTGAGCACAGCCCTCGTCTGTGGACGTCGGGCCCTCATACCATCCTCATGAAGTCAGTTTCTAATCGTTTGTGCAGACACATGCACATTTGTGGCCTGCTGGAGGTTGTTTTGCAGAGCTCTGACAGTGCTCCCCCTGTTCCTCCTTGCACAAAGGCAGAGGTAGCGGTCCTGCTGCTGGATTGTTGCCCTCCTATGCCACCCTCCACATCTCCTGGTGTACTGGCCTGTCCCCTGGTAGTGCCTCCAGCCTCTGGACACTACGCTGACAGACACAGCAAACCTTCTTGCTACAGTTCGCATTGATGTGCCATCCTGGATGAGCTGCACCACCTGAGCCACTTGTGTGGGTTGTAGAGTCTGTCTCATGCTACCATGACTGTGAAAGCACAACCAACACTCAAAAGTGACCAAAACATCAGCCAGAAAGCATTGGTACTAAGATTTGGTTTGTGGTCCCCACCTGCAGAACCACTGCTTTATTGAGTGATAATTGCCAATAATTTCCATCTGTAGTCTATTTGCACAACAGCATGTGAAATTGATTGTCAATCAATGTTGCTTCCTAAGTAGACAGTTTGATTTCACAGAAGTTTGATTTACTTGGAGTTATATTGTGTTGTTTAAGTGTTCCCTTTTTTTTTTTGAGCAGTGTATATGGAAATGTCCATGAAGTTATCAAGAGTTGAGCTCAATTTGAAAAGAACTCCCTTATTATTTTACATATCAATAGCTGCAAATTGGTCTTCTTGGGCATTCTTCAACTATATGATTGATATATACCTTTGAACATTAGGGATGGAGAAGATTCCTGAGAATATTGTGGACAGCCAAGAAGACAAAGTTTCATTGCACAAATCAACCCAAAGTTCTCACTTGAGGCACCAATGGCCAGATTCAAATTATCCTTACTTCAGACACATCTTGTGAAGACCAAGCTCTCTAGAAAAGTTTCTAATGGTGTGAAAGATGGAAGGGGAGAGAAGAGGAGGCTGACCAATAGCAAGGAGGAGAAACTCTGTTATAATTAGGATGAGTACAACATGGGAAGACTTGAAGGATTAGGTTAGGGACCAATTATCGAGGAGAAAAATTACCTATGTGGTTGCCATGAGTTGCTATGATGGTACATGATAGTACATGCTCCAAATCTATGGATCCTGGTCTTTTAAAAAGAAGGCTATAAGAAAGCATACAGGTTTATAGTAACTGCTCCTTTCTGTTCTCCAAAAATATGCTGAGACACAGACGTTTTCATGAGCAATTAGGCTAACAAGGCTGCGTGCTATGTTTAAGACCTTCTTTCTGAGAGATTTAGGAAATGCAGCTGTTTATCAGATGGAATGAAAATAGAGCCACCAAATTTCTTTTGCAAATGGATTTGTTCATTTTAATGCTGAAGAACTAAGCTGGGCACATTTCTCTCTCTCTCTCTCTCTCTCTCTCTCTCTCTCTCTCTCTCTCTCTCTCCTGGTTTTGTTTTGTTTTAAAAAAAAACAACCAGCATACTTTTGAATTAATTTCATCTGTGAAGTGTGTTGCAAGCCTCTAGCCATAAAAAAGCAAACGAAGGGAAAGAATGTTGAAAAATAGACATTTAGACTGTTTAGGGGCTGACACCAATTGTTTGTTATAAATTTTCAATTCTGACTCCCCTTTCTTTTAAATAGTGTACCATTTCCCTGTCTCAGCCATTTATCATTTGCCAGAAATACTGAGAAATGACCACAGTTATCAATACACTTTGTTTTTCTGTGATCATTTGGACTCTAAACCAAATCTACAGGCAGAAGGGTGGGATGGATAGATATTGAGAAGTATCTTTAGAGGGAAGGTAGAATTATCACAAAGTATGAAATTTTAGAAAAAGTTACTGAGATATCCAAGTTTAAGACTGCAACAAAGATGATTAGGGGACTGGAGGCTAAAACAAATCAAGAACAGTAGCAGGAACTAGGTATGTCTAGTTTAATGAAAAGAAGGACTAGAGGAGACATGACAGCAGTGTTCTAATATCTTTGTTGTACTCTTTCTAGAGTCTCAACATCGTTTTTGTATCCTAGTCACCAAAACTGAATGCAGTATTCCAAGTGTGGCCTTACCAAGGCATTATAAAGTGGTATTAACACTTCACGTGATATTGATTGAATGAAGTCCGGCTAAAGGACTACTCACCATGTTTGCAATGTAATCAACTTTTTATTTGGCTGGATTAAAATGTAAGAGTACAACTTGGAAAGATTTCACCTAACATTTTCAGGGATCTTGTCTGGCCTTAGGGCCTCACCTTTCCAAACCGGGAGCAGTAAAAGAAGGTAAAAGCAGCTTAAGCATTTGAATCCGTTAGGTTTCTCAAGACATTTGGCATACCTTCAACCCAAGAATTTCATAATAAGAGGTGCCAAAGCAAGACATCTCCCTGTCATTATTCCCAGGCATTGTTGATCCCTAATAAATCAGCAACTTTTAAAAGTTTTTGTTGTTGAAGAAAGACTTTACAAAAGCATGAGGCACCCAGAGGTAGGAGATGGTCTTCCTAGCTAGGAAAATTTAGACAGAAACTGGACAGTTTCATCTAATGATGCAAAAGATTGGGCTAGACCAGTGACGGTGAACTTTTTTTTCCTTGGGTGCTGAAAAAGCATGGGTGTACATTATCATGAATGCGTGAGTGCCCATACCCATAATTCAATGCCCAGGGAGGGCAAAAACAGCTTCCCCTGCCCCCCGGAAGCCCTCTAGAGGCCTGAAACATCCTGTTTCCCAACTTCTGGTGGGCCCAGTAGGCTCATGATTCGCTGTCCTCAGTCTCCAAAGGCTTCCCTGGAGCCGGGGGGAGGATGAAAACACCCTCCCCATCCCCTCAGAGGCTCTCTGGAAGCCAAAAATGCCCTCCCAGAGCCTCTGTTTGAGCCAAAAATCAGCTGGCCATCACGCCCATGCAAGCTGGAGCTAATGTAGGGCAACAGCTCGGGTGCCAGCAGATATGGCTCTGCGTTCCACCTGTGGCACCCATGCCATAGGTTCACCATCACTGAGCTAGACAGAGAATAAGGTTTCTTCCAGTTCTTTGAATCTAGGAGTCAAAATTAGTATTTATGTCAACAATCACCCATCCTTTAGTAGCATGCATTTCTTTAAAAAAATAGGTGTTGTTTACATTAAATTAGAATCCCATCTTCCCTTTCATTGGAAAGCTCAAAATATTCTTAAACTATATTGTAAGAACAAATACGCTTCTGTGGACAATTAATAAAAAGTTAAAACTATGACTCCAAAACTACTTAAAGTAACTGACAGGTTAAAAAAAGCAGCAACTTTAATTTGATGGAAAGACTACAAAGCCAAATGAGTATTCCATATATCTATTGTCACAATAGCGAAGACTTTCTTATCTCAAATTCACCATGGCTGGCTGAGGAATCCTGGGAATTGAAGTTTAAAGTTCTTAAAATTTTCACATTTGGAGTCACCCATTCTATATGATCACTAATCCAAAATCCATAGGCTGTTTCTCAGGTAATGCAATCCCAAATTATTTAGGGCCTTATATATTATCAGCAATTGTGAGCTGTCCTATAAATTAGAGACCCTGAGTAAAGAAGATGAGATTCATGACCCAGACCCAGTTTAGAGCAATGTTTCTCAGCCTTGGCCTGGTTGGGGAATTCTGGGAACTGGGAAGTCCAGACGTCTTGAAATTGCCCAAGTTGAGATGTCCTGCTCTAGAGCAAACGTCTTTCATCCAGTTCATTTCAAATGTGTTTCCCCGCTGCACTAACTTTGCATTTGTGAAGCTGTAGTCCTGATTCATCTGAAGGACTCTAGCCGTGAGTCCTATTGTCCTGCCAACCATATTTTTTTTTCTACGTTTCAGCAGATCCCACTTTTCCCAGAAGGCCTGCAAGTATAAAAGTGACGTTAAGAACATGAAAGACCTTTGAATAATTAGTGTTTTTCAAAGTGGGTTAGAGCAGACTTAGAGTAATCTGACATGATGTAATCCTAACAAAATTGCAGAAAAGCAGAAAATAAGTATTTATTTGGGGGATTAAAGCATCTCATATAAGATATTATTAAGCACTGTCATTAACTTAATATACGCTACAAAGAAATAGGAACTCAATATCTTCAGATTTTGAAAGCATAGTTGCTGTGCATGTATAATGCAGACTTTGCGTTCTGTTGACTTAATTATACTTGAGTGTCAGAGCTGGGAGTCAAGGGTATTATGGGGAGTAGGCAAAACTCAGCCCCCTTTTACAAAGAATATTTTGGTTCTATCTAAATGCACTATTTCAGGCAATAGCACTGATTACAGTGGAGCAGATTTGACGATCTACACACTGATAATCTAGATAACTGATTGATTGGAACTACTACCTGGACCAGCAAGTTAATCCTAATTGTATTTAATTGGAATTCCTAACTGTCAGGAAATTTCTCCTTAGTTCTAGGTTGGTTCTCACCTTACTAGTGTGATCTTTACTACACTTCATAGCTGTACAAATTCTGGCAACAGATGAAGAGTTTTTACTTCCCTGACCAAAAATCAGCCAAACAAAAGTATACAAAGAAAATGCATGTGTAAATAACTGCAGATATATTTTCAAAAAGAGTATACATGGAGGAAAATTCTACTTGAAAAGACTGCAGCTGGAAAATTTACACATCAAACAATCCAACACATCGATTTGAATTTCTCCAAAAAGAATTTGGGCAATTTGTATCAATGGTTACATACATTAGAAAAAGATGCAAGCCAAGTCTCAGTATTTTACAGGATACTGCTACAGTATAGGTTGCTACTTTTTTCTATACTTTTAAAAACAAATAAATCCATAGGACAAACTTGTAAGGATTAGACTATTGCTATATGGAAACAGACAGAATTTTGAGCAACTTGAACTGCTGAGCATCGCCCACTCTCTTACACTATAGCATTTAACTAACTTAATGGCTTTGTTCATTCAACACACTTAATTTGACTATAGAATTCACTATTTTCTGGAGACAAACTATGCACTGAATCACAAACTAATTAGGTTGGGTTGCACGATAACTAAGTCTTTTAAGAGCTAAACCAAATTTAGCATATTGCATAGACACCAGGTTATTACCTGCTTTGGCATGTTCCATGAACAGAACCAGTACGGAGAAATTTGGGGTGTTTTAATAAGGGCTGGTGTCATCTCCTTGGAAAGAAATACAATTTGTTTCTTCAGATTATGTGGTATACTTTAGCATTTCATTCAAAAACAATAACCCCAAAAATCTATTTATGTTTTTTTCAGTGCTCTCAGCCAAGACAGAGAGCGTGTGCCTTAGAAAACCTTGACTTTTATTCCAAGTACTTCAACCTGTCCCAGTTGTTCCCAGATTCGGGGAAAAGTGGAACAAAATTAGTTCCTTTAGTGCAAAGAAAACAAACTTTAAACACAGACTGTCCTTACCTTGAACTTCGAAGCATCTATATCATACAATAGGAGAATGAGAGCCAGTTTTTAAAAGTCCAGGTTTATCTCTGACCACATAGTCAGCAAAGCAATTTTGTACTGTAAATAAACTCTGTTATATGTGATATCAGTTTGGGCCAAGGAGAAAGAAGTACCTTTAGACAACAATAGTCTCCCTAACAGGAAAACAAGAAATTTGTAGAATCAGTTGTGTGTTTGCTGTATCCTGACTGAAATTCCTAACTATTTGTTATCAAATCTGAATACATAGCTTTTTGAATTTTGGAAAACAGCCCAGAGAATATTTTCTCTCCAGTTCTGCCAAGGAAACTAGTTGTAAACTCTTTAATTTTTATTATATTATTGTGCTGAAAGAGTTTATTTGATGTGCCAGTTGGATTGTCAAAAACCACAGTCATTTTAGAGTTGGTCACCAATGACCATTCAAAATTGTGTTGGATCATTTCTGCAGATTTCTCTCAAGAAGGAGAAATTCTCCAACCAATTCTCAATGGCAATATTGCAGCAAATATTCATTGCAAACTGCTGCAAACTCTATTGCAGAAAATATGACTTCAATAACAGAGTGGCCAATGCCTGGAATGCTCCACTTGACTCCGTTGTTACTTCCTCAAACCCCCATAGCTTTAACCTTAGACTTGTGGATCTCACCCCATTCCTAAGAAGTCTGTAAGGGGCATGCATAAGTGCACCAGTGTGCCTACCATCCCTGTCCTACTGTCCCCATTTATTTTTACTCATTTCCTGTCCATGTTGATACATACACCTGTTATCTCATACATGTTTGACAAAACAAAACAAAACAAGAAGGACACTGATTTAGGACAAAACCCACTAATGAAGTTTTGGCCCAATGTTGTCTATTGAGAAATCACAGAAGCTCCAGACCACTGCAGAAAGGATGATACCATGAAACATGGAACTTTAATGTACCTCCTAATTCCAATAGGGGAAACTTATCCTATGAATTGTGCCAATGCTTCTTTAAAATAAAAATTCCAAAGGAAATTGAAGAATAAAACAACAGACTGGTTAAATCCATTATTAAAAAATATGCAATAAAGATTACTAAAAAGGAGACATACTTGGATTTGTATAATATCTCTTCATTTTCTACACTTGCTATCAATGAAGGATAGAACATGAAGATAAAGAAAATGAACTAGCCCTTTTGGGAAATTGGGCCAGCTCGTGAATTGAAATCAATTTTTTACTTGAAGAAAAGGTAATTGTATGAGCTCTTTCCAGAATGGTCCTTGATCTGTGGAACATATTCCCTTCAAAGATTAATATGACTCCAATCCTGTTAGCCTTTCATAAGATTCTAAAATATACTGCTAAAAAAATAAAGGGAACACTCAAAGAACACATCCTAGATCTGAATGAATGAAATATTCTTGTTGAATACTTTGTTCTGAACAAAGTTGAATTTATTTACTTACTTACTTACTTACTTACTTACTTACTTACTTACTTACTTACTTACTTACTTACTTACTTACTTACTTATTCAATTTTTATGCCACCCTTAGACTCAGGGCGGCTTACAACATGTTAGCAACAACACTTTTTAACAGAGCCAGCATATTGCCCCCACAATCCGGGTCCTCAACCTTGAGCCGGTGATGAGATTTGAACTGCTTACCTACAGATCTACAGTCAGCTTCAGTGGCCTGCAGTACAGCACCTACCTGCTGCGCCACCCCAGCTCATTTCAGCATGTGAAATTGATGTCAATCAGTGTTGCTTCCTAAGTGAACAGTTTGACTTCACAGAAGTTTGATTGACTTGGAGTTATATTGTGTTGTTTAAGAGTTCCCTTTATTTTTTTGATCAGTGTACATTGCTAGATTCCTGTGCCTGGGATGCTGAATGTCTTAAGGGCCCAGTTTCCTGGTTGCATTACTAACTTGCCAATTATCTCAGGTGCTATGTATATTTAATCTGAACATTTTTAGTGTTTTTATTGTTTTAAAATATTTTTGGTGGTTTTTTTAGTTTTAGCTGCCCAGTCATTGACTGTGATGGGCAGTCTCAGCTTTAGTGAATGAATGAATGAATGAATGAATGAATGAATGAATGAATGAATGAATGAATAGTAAGTTCAAGTTTACGGAGCTACAATAATCAGTGAGAGACTTTGAATCAGGAAAAGAATCACTCATACTCTACTTAACTGATTGATGTAAAATAAAGGAGAGAGATTACTGTGCAAATTGTCTTGAGATGCAGGAGAAAAACATGAGCTATATATCCATTAAATGGAACTGTGGAAGTGTCCCAAGACCAGGAGCAATAAGTCTTCTATAGACAAAGCCAATTGGGTATGCATCCCAACATTTTTTACCCATGAAGTTGCAGTTGTGCAAACAGATAATTCACTTATCTCTGTCTTCAATTAATGCAACATGATTCACACTGTGCATTTATCGAAATTTTCCTGTCTCCAGGCTTTCCTTCAACTGTCTTGAACTCTCAGCATTTAGCTCCTAGTCTTCATTCCCTTTTACACCTTGTGGCGCCACTCTTTTGTCCCACATCTTGTGCAATTTTGCTAACCTGGAGCAAAGGCACAGGTGGTGTGGAACAGCTCCCGAGATGTAGGCTTGATGAATTTTCTGACAGTGTGAGAAGGTGCCTTAGCTCGGCTCAGCTGAGCTTCTAAGAGCTGAATCATCACATATGTAATGGTTAAAGAGGGCCACCGCCAAAGTGATCCTCGTAAATTGCTGAAGGAAAATAAGAATTAGAAATAGAAGACCCAAGTAACTTTTCAATGGGTTCAAGGCATCTGTAGGATCATCTTTGTGAACATCACAAAATGTTGGGAAAACCCAGAATTCTCCATGAGCCAAATCAGCATTCAATAAAAAAGCAGAGAAATCATACTTGAGTTGGTACTTTGATCCAACTTAATGAGGTGGCTCTGCAGGCCAACTAATGTCTGTCTGTCTCATATGTTCTTCTAATACTGACCAGAACAGTTCAAGAGGACTATAGACTTTCAAAACAATGTCATAGTACTGAATTGGGTCAAATGGCTACTTTGGTCTTAAGCCAAATCTCCCAGTTCACCTCCTTTCTTAGTTTTTTAACAGATTAACAGAGTTAGAAGGCACCTTATAGGTCATCTAGTCCAACCCCTCGCTCAAGCAGCAAACCCTACTTACACCATTTCTGACAAGAGGCAGTCCAATCTCTTCTTGAAAGTCTCAAGTGATGAAGCTCCCACAACAGCCTAGTTGTCTTAATACTGTATATAGTAAGTTGCCTTAGCAGGACCAACCCTTGGTATAATTCATCACTGTATTCAGCTAATGAAACTTAAAGTCTCATGAGAATTAAACTACAGCTCTACCAGTTTGCAGTTTCACCCTACAACAGTTGAATTTCCAGTGCCGTGTGGCAAAAAATATACTCCATTGCAATGTTCAATTGCTTGCCTTCCCCCCCCCCATTCATTTCCTTATAAGGCATCATGCCAATTGCAATTTCTTTTTTAGAGAATTTGTTAATTTTTTAATCTATTTATTAAAGGAATTGGTTGCCCATCATACTCAAGGGTAAAACTATTCCATGTGTAATAAAAGAATTAGTTCTTAATGCTTTCACCGCCGGGGAGACCAATAACTCTAAACAGGCTACACTGATAGGAAGCCAACATTGTCGTTTTCTAATTGCATGGAAGGAGACTCTCCCTTCCTCCTTCAAAAAGATGATCAGTAAATAGCAGGTCAGAGAGGAAGAAAAAGTGAGCACAACTTGTGGGGGGAAAAGAATATGATAGCAAAATGTCTTAGTGGTTTCCAAATAATTTCACTTTTAGAACTAAGCTGCCTATACTAGTTCTTCCTGCCAAATGCTTATTAGCTGATGCTGTGATCATTTGCCAAATCCTAGACAAGGTTGAGACGTGTTAATGGTGATGCAATAATGCAGGAGTTCCTCCTTTTACATGGCTTTAAACTAATCTGTCTGCAAAACAGAGCATTTGCAACACATTTGGAAATGAAACAAGTACCTGGATCCTTTTACCTGCATGGGAAGCCAAAAGCAACTAACTGACATTTGTGTCCACAGATCAGTTGTGAAATCAATTTTTTTTACTACCAGTTCTGTGGGCATGGCAGGGGAAGGATACTGCAAAATCTCCATTCCCAACAGACTCTGGGGCCAGCCAGAGTGGAATTTGCTGGTTCTCAGACCTACACAAAATTTCCGCTTCCAGTTCTCCAAACTACTCAAAATTTCTGCTACAGATTCCCCAGAACCTGTTAAAACCTGCTGGATTTCACCTCTGACACAGATCCATAAGTAGGAAACAGTCTTCCATAACCTGGTGTCCTTCAACTCTATATTGGACTTCAATCAACTCTTGCAATCAACACCCAATTCTGGCCATCCAAGATCCCTTTGACCTCTTCTCTAAAGAGCTGACAAAAGAGGCTATTCTGTACCTGCTTTAGAAACACCTTTCAGGAGGAAACTATTCTTGTCTTGAGTGTTAGGGACTTCTCAGTGGCTTGCCAAACATTACAAGTTGGGAACACCTGCATATTTAGCAGAAAATGGGGATCAACAGATAATTACTGAGAAGATAAAGGAAATCCAACACTAACATAAAGAAGATGCTAAGGGAAATTTACACACATATTAAGATTTCTAAAACCCAACTCTTTCAATGACTAGTTAATAAGATAAGGGGAATCTGACTTTGGTGGCTCTCAGAATGGGGGTAAGAGGGATAGAGAGACAATTTTAAACATCAGAGCAATCATGGGGAAAGTCTTTTGTTGTTGTTAGTTGCGAAGTCGTGTCTGACTCATCATGGCCCCATGGACAATGTTCCTTCAGGCCTTCCTATCTTCTACCATCCGCCATAGTTCCCTCTAAGCTGAGCAGTGAGCAATCGCTCACTTAAAAATCATCATCAACTCAGAGTTTTCCAAACCTGCCCAGAAGCCAAGAGGGAAAGAGTGAGAGGGAAGGAGAGAGAGAGGAAGAGAGGAAGAGAGAGAAACAGATAGAAAAAAGAGAGGAAGGAAAAGAAAAAGAAAAAGAATGGGAGTAAGGAAGAGAGAAAGAAAATCAAAATCTAGTTTGAAACTAGCTCAACTATTTAAGTGGCATTTGGATATTGATAGAGTTGCCCTATTATGAGCTCACTGTTATAGACACACAGTACAGTATTTTATTTTGAAATTCTCTGAGTCAAAACAGGGTGGGGTTTTTATTTGTTTGTTTGTTTGTTTGTTTGTGTATTTATTTATTTATTTATTATTTCTGTGCCGCCCAGTCCCGAAGGGACTGCCGCTCAGACACTATACTTTTCCGCCCCCCCACCCCCCCAAAAAATTAGAGGGAACACTGCCATGCCATCCGCTGAAGTCCATTTAAGCTCACGCTGATTGCTTCAGTGACTCCATCCAGCCACCTCACTCTCTGTCATCCCCTTCTTCATTTGTCCTCAATCTTTCCCAGCATTAGACTCTTCTCCAGTGAGTCCTTCCTTCTCATTAGGTGGTCAAAGTATTTGAGTTTCATCTATAGGATTTGGCCTTCTAAGGTGCAGTCAGGATTGATCTCCTCTAGGACTGACCAGTTTGATCTCCTTTGAGGGACTCATAGGAGTCTTCCCCAATGCCTTAGTCCAAAACCTCAATTATTTGGCCCTCAGCCTTTCTTATGGTCCGAGTTTCACAGTCATACATTGCAACTGAGAAAACCATAGCCTTGACTATACGCACTTTTGGTAGGAGAAAGTCTAAAAGGGAAATTACCAAGAGGCGTCCCCTCATAGAGCATACAGGTCACTTAATTTGCGCCTGCTTAAAAGTCTGCATACATGGTTGTAGTGGATAAACTACCTTCATGGCAACGTGGAAACTCTGAGTTTTGGTTTCACCTTAGGCCAGGGGTGGGTTCCAACTTACCTCATTGCTGGTTCATTTCTTCCTGTGCCACGTGTGTGTGCCTTGTGGGCGCATGTGCACTTTGTGTTTATGCCTAGTACCAAAAAACCCCCATTTTTTTAAAAAAAAATTAAAAAGCCAAAACCAAGATGGTGACCAGTGCAAGAAACTTGGCTTCTACAGATGTGCAGCAGAATTTTTTTAAAAATCAAAAATTCAAAAAAAAGGGGGGAAAGCCAAAAACAAGATAGCGACCGCATGCACAGTGTCAGAAACCCAACTTCTGCACATGGTCAGAAGAAAAATAAAAATTTAATTTAAAAAATAAAAATAAAATAAATTTTAAAAAGATGGCAGCACCCAGGGACCGGCACTGCCCGAACTGGTTCTGTGATATCATTGTGATATCACCAGTAGGTTGCTACTGGTTCGTGTGAACTGGTTCAAACGGATAGGAAACCACCTCTGCCTTAGGCCCAAAGCCACCTGGTTGACCTTTTGTCTGAATGCAAGGAAAAGCCCCTTCTGGACTGTTATCAAGATAATTGTAGGGACTTGTCCAAGTAGTCACCAGGAGTCAACATTTACTACAAGGGACATATTATATTCCTCTCCCCTCCTCTCTCCATCTCATATCAATAAAAGAGCCCTGAGGACCCACTCAGTTACCAAGTAGAACTTTTAAGGATTTTAAGGATAAGACAAAGTATCAGTTTCCTCTTCAATATTTGATCCTCATAGGTTGGGTGGGATGTCACCTCTGTACACTCATTTTGTCAAATGCATTGTACCTAGGATACAATGGAGCCAAGTAGTTCTTGGTGTGAGAGGCCTTCACAGCTACTCTGCTCCCTTGCATTGGCAGAACACATTCAGCAGCTATATCGGTCTGCAAAGTACAGTGGTACCTCTACTTACGAACTTAATTTGTTCCATAACCAGATTCTTAAGTAGAAAAGTTTGACAAGATGTACACTCATTTTCATTGTACACTCATTTTCAAGATGTACACTCATTGTCAAATGTACATTTGACAAGATGTACACTCATCTTGTCAAATGCATTGTACCTAGGATACAATGGAGCCAAGTAGTTCTTGGCGTGAGAGGCCTTCACAGCTACTCTGCTCCCTTGCATTGGCAGAACACATTCAGCAGCTATATCGGTCTGCAAATTACAGTGGTACCTCTACTTACGAACTTAATTTGTTCCATAACCAGATTCTTAAGTAGAAAAGTTTGTGAGAAGAAGCAATTTTTCCCATAGGAATCAGTGCGAAAGCAAATAATGTGTGCAATTGGGGAAACCACAGGGAGGGTGGAGGTCCTGTTTCCTCCCAGGAGATTCCTAGAGAGGCCCCTCGGAGGTTTCTCCCTGCATTTTCTGACCCTGTTTCCTCCCAGGAGGTTCCTAGAGAGGCCCCATGGAGGTTTCTCCCTGCCTTTTCCAGTTACAGATTCAGAGGCTCGGGTTTGTAAGTGCAAAATGGCTCTTGAGAAGAAGCAAGAAAAAAACCGAACATCCGGTTCTTATCTAGAAAAGTTCGTACGTGGAGGCGTTCTTAGGTAGAGGTACCACTGTGTTATTCTTGTTCTTATTTAACATGCATTTATAGAAAGGCAAAACCAGAGGCAAGTATATTGGATTCTAGTTCCTTAAGGCTTCGTGCATTCCTAATCACAGCACCTGCTCTTGCTTCCTTGCTGCTCCAGAGTCATTCAAAGTTCAGAGTTCTTGGACCCATAGCATGAACATCCAAAAATAATTTGTGGTGTCCCTGTTGTTATTAACATTGCATAGGTTCAGCTGCATTTTCTGCCACCCCCTCCTCTTCCTCCTCCTTCTTATAGCTGTTTCAAATTTGTTTTGTTTCTCTATTTGTACATCGGTTCTTATTCCCTTCCTTTTTTTCCCCCTCTAGCAAAGACAGAGACACAGAGAGTGCACGTTAACCCTTTGACTGACCTTTCAAGAGATCTATGGAAATCATTTCCCAACATGTCTTGGCCCACTAACGTCCCTTCTTGATCAGACAGCTGCACTGTTAGCTCTGGGAACTTTTCTGCCATCTGTATCAATACCGAAAGTGTGAAGAAAAGCAGAGGAATCATGAGGGATTTAGCCTTGAAAGTTAATCCTTACCCTCCTAAGCAAGACAAACTTCTCCTTTGTCTCGTCGAAAGAGGATGGGCACGTCAACCATCCAGTCATTTTTTTTTTCTCTCTGTCCTACTTTGTCACCTATGGGACCAGTTTGCTGAGCTTGACCAGTTTAAAATGACTGGAAATCAATTTGATTTGACAGCTTGGGGAAGCAGAGAGGGGTAAAAAAAAATGGGGAGGGGGAAACGAGGCTTGATTTACAAGCTGTTGTTCGAGGAAGGCTTTCTGAGTCAATGCAGACTGTAGCCTAAGATGAGTTTATTGATTGCCTAATCTGGCTGTGAGCTTTCTTGTTATGACAAATCTTTCTCTTCCGGACTTCTCTGCTGTAGCCACTCATTTCCCCAGTGCAAATGCATGTGGCAGGGGTCAGTGTGGAGGATATGCAGAACATGGACTACTAGTATGGCTCAGCCATCCCGTCTTACAAAAGAAGGGCTTTTGGGTATGAACTGTGCGTGGGCAGAAACTGCTATTGACAAGCTGGGCAAGGGGTCTATTCGGCTCAGAAGAATAAGATAGGAATAGGATAGGAAGGGGTTGGGGGATAGGGATAGAATAGGGAAAAGAATGGAATGGAATGGAATGGAATAGAATAGAATAGAATAGACAAATCAATAGATTATACTAGACCAGACCAGTATAGAACAGAACAGAACGGAATAGAATGGAGAAACGACAAGACTAGACTAGACTAGACTAGACTAGACTAGACTAGAATAGAATAGAATAGAATAGAATAGAATAGTATAGAATAGAATGGATCATCATAGAATAAAATAGAATAAAATAGAGAAATCAATAGACTAGACTAGACTAGAAAAAATTAGAATAGAATAAAATAGAATAGAGAAATCAATTGCCAATAAAATAGGATGTGCGGATACCTTGAGAGGCCAAAAACAGGCCCATTTTATCACCTCTCCCATCTCCAGAAGATAGATAAAAATAGATAGATAGAGAGAGAGACTGTTAATGGACTGTTAAATTGGCCATGCCTACCTAGTCATGTGACCTAGTCACACCCATCCAGTCCTATGGCCACTTGGCCACACCCACCCAGCTAGTCCAACCCCCCAACAGTCTTGAGGGACCAAGATTTGGGCCCTATTTAAAAAATTTGAGGAGCCCTATTGTAGAGAAAAGGTGCCAACTTCCATGTTGCCTAGTTAATTAGTTTGCATTACCTTTTCATCATTCTATAAGCCACCTAGGGTTGCTGTTACAATGAGATAGACAGCATATAAATTTAATAAATAAATAGATTTATTATATAGGACAGTCTTCCAAGATTTTAAGTGTTTCCTTTGTTTGTTTGCTTTTTCTTTCCCATGGAAATTTTAATTTTAATGTGGGTGAGTCATGGATAATGTTTCAAGAGAACTTCAATATCTTGGTGCTTCAGGGTTGCTTGCATTACCATTTTTGGGCATAGGATCTCGATTTATATTCGCTTGGAAAACAGCAGTGTAAAAAGAGGCTATAAATGTCACTCAAAGATCGTATGAGGAAATGCAGCCAATCAGAATTTCAGAGGGTAGATCTATGCTATTCCCCACAGATTATTTTCTCAGATCTGGTTTCTTTGCATTATATACAAGTCTAACGTTTCTGTTTCTTTCCTGGTACCCTCCCTTTTTAGCATAGAATAAAATTCTTTATTGGCCAAATGTGATTGGACACACAAGGAATTTGTCTTTGGTGCATATGCTCTCAGTGTACATAAAAGAAAAGATATATTTGTCAAGAATCATGAGGTACAACACTTAATGATTGTCATAGGATACAAATAAGCAATCAGGAAACAATCAATGTTAATATAAATTGTAAGGATATAAGCAACAAATTACAGTCCTGCAGTCATAAGTGGGAGGAGATGGGTGATAGGAACAATGAGAAGACTAATAGTAATGCAAACTTAGTGAAGAGTTTGCCAGGGGTGAGGGAATTATTTGTGTAGTAATTATTTGTTTAATTTAGAGTGATGGCATTCGGGAAAAAGCTATTCCTGTGTCTAGTTGTCTTGGTGTGCAATGCTCTATAGCAGAGGTCTTCAAACTTAGCAACTTTAAGACTTGTGGACTTCAACTCCCAGAATTCTCCAACCAGTCGTAAAGTTGTCAAGTTTGGGGACTCCTGCTCTAAAGCATCATTTTGAGGGTAGAAGTCAAAAGAGTTTATATCCAGGATGCAAGGGGTCAGTAAATATTTTCACAGCCCTCTTTTTGACTCGTGCAGAATAGAACAGTGTTTTTCAACCAGTGTGCCATGGCACACTAGTGTGCCGTGAGACATGGTCAGGTGTGCCGCGAAGAAGGAAGCTCAGGTTCCGGTCTTGCAACTTTTTGCTGAGAGAGACAGTGAGAGAGAGAGAGAGAGAGAAAGCAAGAGAGAGAGAAAGAGAGAGAGAGAAAGCAAGAGAGAGAGAAAGAGAGAGAGAAAGAGTGTGTGTGAGAGAGAAAGCAAGAGAGAAAGAAAAGAGAGGAAGAGAGAGAAAGCAAGAGTGAGAGAGAAAGAAAGCAAGAGAGAGAGAGAAAAAGAGAGAAAGAAAGCAAGAGAGAGAAAAGGAGAGGAAGGGAGATAGAGAGAGAGAGAGAAATGAGCAAAAAGGGGAGGAAAAAAGAGAAATGAGAAAATGATTGAGACAGAGAATGAGAGGAAAGAGAGAGAAACAAAAGAGAGAGAGAGAAGTGACTCTTGGTTTAAAACATATGATAAAAAGCACCCAAAGAATAAGAGAGAGGGAAAAACCCAGTCCTCACCTGTTTTTGGAAATGGTTCAAGAGTGTGTATACACACACACACACAGAAGGGTGGGAAGGAGACAGGGATGGAAAAAGAGAGGAGAGTGTCTTAGGGTGTCATTTTGTGTCATTTTGGTTGGTGGTGTGCGCCAGGATTTTGTAAATGTAAAAAATGTGCCGCGGCTCAAAAAAGGTTGAAAATCACTGGAATAGAGGTCTTCAGTGGAAGGCAGGTTGGCAGCCATTGTTTTTCTGCAGTTCTGATTATCCTCTGAAGTCTGTGTCTGCAGACCCAAACCAGACAATTATACAGGTGCAGATGACAGACTCAATAATTCCTCTGTAGAACTGTATCAACTATATATTTTTCATTTTATAAGTCTTGATGTGCCTGTGTGCTTGCATTTTACCTCATCTAACTCTGAACACCAAAAGTGGTAGACAATCCTTTGTGGCATTTTACTTAATTTTAATAAAAATATTGCCTAAAAGTAAATTTTGGAGACATTGAAATTTCTAATCGCTATTGCTATTGTATCATCATGATGGCAATGATGATGTATTGGCAAGCCACATTAAGCTGCCTGCTGTAAATTAATGATCTAAGTCTTGGTGAGGAGTGTTACAAATCTTTAGCAAACCTTTGCCCATGTCAATAATAAAGCAAGTAATTGATTGATTTGCTAACAGTTGCATCGATTAACAATTCTATACTGGAGCAGTTTGATAGATCATACATTCTCTTCTAGATACAAGTTATAAAATAATAATTTCGAAAGTGTATGGGTGGGGTGAATGGGGAAGCCAGCCAGATAACCTGAATAGTGTTCTTAGCCTCATTGAATCCCCAGATTTTTTGAATAACCTGAATTCAAAGACAGTACATGGCCCTGATTTGTGGTATCTTACTTTCTCTTTTTCTTAAGAGCAAGACATGAACCAGAGGTAAACTTCAAAACATTTCCCTACCAGTTCTGTGGGCGTGGCTTGGTGGGCGTGGCAAGGGAAGGATACTGCAAAATATCCATTCCCTCCCCACTCTGGGGCCAGCCAGAGGTGGTATTTGCTGGTTCTCTGAACTTCTCAAAATGTGTTTGAAGTGCCCAAATTTTTCTAACATGACCAGGAGGGTGTTGCAATTATTGTTTTGATCAAGGATGGGTCATAAGTTACTTTTTTCAATGCCGTTATAACTTCAAACGGTTGCTAAATGAACGGTTGGTTGTAATGAGGAGAACTACTTATAAAGGTAAACAAAGTATAGACCATTTGCAGTAGTAGTAGTAGTAGTAGTAGTAGTAGTAGTAGTAGTAGTAGTATGACTTCATAGTTGTGCTGTTCCAAACTCTGGAGTCAGTTCTAAATTCAGTAAGACTCCCTAATGACATTGGGTAGGATTAGGATTTCTATATCTGGGCTGGAAAAATAAAACCAATTATTATGTATAGCTGGATTGGAAACGAACCAAGGAGAGTAGCAACCTAGAACTAAGGAGAATTTTTTTTGACACCAATCAAGCAATGGAACAGTTTTCCTTTCAAAAGTTTTGGTGCTCCATCTCTGGAGGCTTTCCAAAATGAGACCGGACAACCATTTATCTAAAGTGATCTAGAGTCTCCTGTTCAAGCAGGGTGTTGGACTAGAAGACCTCCAAGATCCCTTCTAACTTGATTTTTTATGGATTCTATACTCTATGCTGAGAAAGAAAAATGTTAGCTTTCTTTTCTCATCTAGTCATTGTATGGCATTTTGCAGTCCAGATGCAGCATTCCTAAGATGGATCTATCAAATCAAATCAAATGGGGCTCCAAGCTTTTGGAGTTTGCCCGGTTGGATAAGCAAGTGTCTGTTCAAACAGAAGAGCCTTTCTCTTCTTTGACTAAAGAAAGCAAAGATGTAGGTCTGACTGGAGTGGTTGATCATGCCTTAGAATAAAGGAATTGCTTCCAAACTGACTGGCTAGTGGCCATTGCCCACAACATTTAGTTAAGGCTGGTACAACTTTTATTTATTTATTTTTGGCTTGCAAACAGCTTTTTCATTTTTTTTCCCTCTTAGAATTCCAAGATCGGCTGCCCATGCAAACAGCTTTAAAATAGCCCGAGTCCTTGTCAAAAGAGTGCCTGGACCCTTGCAAAGAATGGTCCTGATCCATCTGAGATTTTGAGAAGAACTCCAACGAGCTCTGTATAAGTTGCTTATTAAGGGTCAGTGCTGTCATATTTTTTCTCCCCCCTCTCGCTTTCTTCGCTGGCATCTGTCCCAGCTTAAATCAAGCCTGCTTCATCTCATATGGATGTGCAAGGCAAACTCCGCAGATTGAAAACATCTGTATAGGGAGTGAACGAACCACAAAGCAGGGATGTCATGCTGCGTTTGGCTCCGACCCATCTCCTTTTGTCTGATTTGAGAAAAACAGCACAGATAAATACAGTAGGGGCTGTTTAAACAAAGAGATCTCAGATCAATAATTTCCATTGCACATCCCTCCCTCCCTCCCTCCAAAAAACCCCCAAGAGGGTAAACCCTAAGAATTTTGGGTCAGTTACCAGTTTGTTCACTTGGCTGGGCTGTTAATGTTTTCATTGTCTTGGCCATCAGAGGCTTGTTTTGAAAACTTGTCCCTGAGACTGTGCATATGCTTTTGTGTAAGGGGACAAGCAAAAGGGTTTTAGCCTTTAAAACAATCTGAATAGTCCATGTACAGTATATGAAGGGCCTTATGTAAGTGGCATCAACAGAACCACCTCTAAGCCCCTCTGACTCTATCCAACCGCCACCACCTCCAACTTAGCAAACTGCATTTTGTATTATCATAACAGCTGTATGTGAACATAGATCTATAATGGCTGGGGTTTCCAGGAAGAAATCAAAGGTCCCAGTATGTTTATTTAACCTAACCCTCAAATTACTTGCTCCATTTGATGTTTTACATTAAAAAACACTTGGATTAAAGATATTATAAATATAGGAGAATCTGCCGTGTTGCAAAACAAAGTAGCAGCCATTAGTATCAACTGTATTTCCAAGAATGCCTCTTGGGTCCCTAAGAGACCTTGTAAGTTTTATTGGAAATAAAATTTGTTTAGGACTATTTACCACTCAGAGGCAGGATAAAGGTTGACTCAGCCTTCCATCCTTAGAAGGATGAGTATCCAGATTGTTGGGGGATGAGGACCCAGATTGTTGGGGGTGATATGCTGTCTTTGTAAACCGGATAGAGAGGGCTGTAAAGCACTGTGAAGTGGTATATAAGTCTAAGTACTATTGCTACTGCTATCAAAATGTTTTACTTTGGGTTGCTGAACTAAGCAGGGGCTAGATCTGAGCTTTCCAATGGCTTCTTCTAATTCCTTTCTTCAGTGAAATGCAAGTCAAAATAAACTGGGTTTGTAGGAAAGATAAGGAAGAGGGAGAGAAGTTGAAAGTTGAACTGGGATGCATTGGAGCAGTTTTCTCTTTAGGTTTTAGTAAATTTAGTAAATTTGGAAAATCTTCTATATTTGGAGGATCTAAATCTACATACATTTGGGGGATTTAGAACATATTAATCAATTCCAGATGACCTGGTATCCATAGTATAGTAGCTCCCTCATGCAAACTATGACCAATTCTGCATTAGGCAAAAATACACTCGTAACATTGTTGAACAAGAGCATGCTGAAGGCATGGCTGATGAGTGTGTTGTCTTATGGATTTGGCTGGGGATATCATGCACAATTCTATCCCCACATAGATACATAACAAATGCTGGGATACTATGCTATTTTGAAATAATTTCTCCTCCCTTAGAGAAGAAGTAGGCAGCTTTGGACAAGATGGGACTGTATTTCATGGTTTGGGTAAGGAAACAGTCCCAAGGAGGATAAAGAATGTAATATAGAGTGGCCATCATAAATCACACAATTACAATTGAATTTTCTTTCTTTTAATATAGATTTGGAGTGGAGAGTTGTTTGCTTTCAAAGAACCAAGGGATATCTCTTTTAAACCATCCACTATCATATTAGTGTGCTTTCCATTTAATGTGCTTCCCATTTAATAAGCTAAGAAGTCATGGCTATAATGTTGGCCTTCATATAATTAAATGCTAGAAAGAGTTCCAGAGCTTCCAACAAGATGACTGAGAGCCATGCATTGTCCATCCCTGCTTTAATTTCATTTCTGGCCCAGATTTGAATGTACAGAACAAAACAAAATATTGCATTTTCTCTCATTGAACATTCAACCAGTCTACCCCCAAGTCAACTCTTCCAGATATTTAGCACGAAATATATTCATGCATACATCTAAACATGCTTCCATTTAGAAAGCCACTGACTCCAGAGGTCAGACTTGGATCACATCTGGAAACATAAATGTCCCTGTGAAAAATAAAAAAAAATATATGTAGGGAAATAAAGACGTACAAACTCATCTTTACTTTATTAGAATTGTTGGAGTCAAAAGCTTGTAATCTCAGCAAATTTGCTGTTCCCCATCATTAAATAATTGAGGGTACTACCCACTGCCAAATGCAGAGACACTACCTCATAGCTGATAGGTTCATGGGCAAAAATGAAAAAGAATTAGGAAGGATGAAGAGTCTGAGGAGAATTAAAAGCAGGGTGATAGGTTATGCTTCAGATTTCTGACCATGCAAAGTTCAAGATTGGTTTTAAGGTCAAGAGAGAAACAAAACGGGTTAACCACTTGCTTCCTTTGCCAGCCCACAGTGGCCAAGACCAGTTGATTCCTGGCTGGCCCTTTAAGAAACATTAATCAGGAGTTGGAACATTAAAATGAAATTAGGGAGTTTTTCTCCAATCTCCTACCATTCATATTTTGCAAAGAAAATTAAAAAATTGGGTTGTAATCAAAGGAGAAGGTGCCTTTTCTTACTATAATGCTAATACCAGAGGGGCAGATGCAAGGGCATGGATATTATTTTACTTCTGTTTTTATTTTATGCATCTTTTAAGAAATCTTTTTTTTAATCTTAAAATATTTCTTGAGGATTGAGTATTTTTGCCAGACAAAATCATGATGTAGGCGAACAGCAATCAAAGCCAACAAAAGCAATGCAAGTGATTCCAACGTAATGTCAACAGAAGATAGAAGTAGAAGTTCAATCTAAATTGAAAGAGAAATTAAATAAAATTAAGCCATGGATACATAGGCTTAAAAATGGAGATGAACAGCCCAGCCTTCACCCAATAGCCAAAATGTGTCCAATTCTGTATGTTCTCCAATCTTTGCATGGACATTTTAAAACTAACTCAGTTTTTACAGATTATTTGATTAGAAAACTGGGGTGGGGGTTGGGTGATGATTGGGTCCATTTATATTAGCTTTCCAGAGGCTTTCCCAAAGGTTATTACAGACATTTCAGCATATTTGATTAAATATTGGGCCAAAGTCCTCTTACATAAAGAGGATGCAAATAGCAAAATTGAGTGGTTCTCAAAACGTTTTTCAACGAAAGGCCAGCAAGAGCCGGGGGTATTTGGGAGTTTTGGAATACTTTTGCTAAAAAAAAAATGTAAAAAAGCAAAATGAAAGAATCCCTAGACATCTATAGCTGGCCATATTCATGAGAATTCATAACATTTATGGTAATATAAAATTAATTTCATTTCATTTAGGAGTGAAATATTAGTGTTGTTATTTTGGTTCAGATCTCACCACACTACAGATACCCCTTTCCTCTGACCCCTTTCCTGATCTGACAAAATCTCACAGGAGAAATTTAGAAACATAGAAACATAGAAGTCTGACGGCAGAAAAAGAGCTCCTGGTCCATCTAGTCTGCCCTTATACTATTTTCTGTATTTTATCTTAGGATGGATATATGTTTATCCCAGGCATGTTTAAATCCAGTTACTGTGGATTTATCTACCACGTCTGCTGGAAGTTTGTTCCAAGGATCTACTACTCTTTCAGTAAAATAATATTTTCTCATTTTGCTTTTGATCTTTCCCCCAACTAACTTCAGATTGTGTCCCCTTGTTCTTGTGTTCACTTTCCTATTAAAAACACTTCCCTCCTGGACCTTATTTAACCCTTTAATATATTTAAATGTTTCGATCATGTCCCCCCTTTTCCTTCTGTCCTCCAGACTATACAGATTGAGTTCATTAAGTCTTTCCTGATACGTTTTATGCTTAAGACCTTCCACCATTCTTGTAGCCCGTCTTTGGACCCATTCAATTTTATCAATATCTCTTTGTAGGTGAGGTCTCCAGACCTGAACACAGTATTCCAAATGTGGTCTCACCAGCATTCTATATAGCAGGATCATAATCTCCCTCTTCCTGCTTGTTATACCTCTAGCTATGCAGCCAAGAATCCTACTTGCTTTCCCTACCGCCTGACTGCACTGTTCACCCATTTTGAGACTGTCAGAAATTACTACCCCTAAATCCTTTTCTTCTGAAGTATTTGCTAACACAGAACTGCCAATACAATACTCAGATTGAGGATTCCTTTTCCCCAAGTGCCTTATTTTACATTTGGAAACATTAAACTGCAGTTTCCATTGCTTTGACCATTTATCTAGTAAAGCTAAATCATTTACCATATTACAGACGCCTCCAGGAATATCAACCCTATTGGAATATCAACCCTAAATTTCCTTTTGATGTCTTCCATTCCTGTTCAAACTGAACAAGACGTAACTAAGATTATAATGGGCTGCTGGAGAAATGCCTATCTAGCGTGAGGAAAAACAACAACAACCCTAGGTTGATTTATACTGAAGGAAGGGGTCAGAACCCTGTAACCCACCCAAAGTGTTGCCATTTTTTCATAGAAAAAAGCAAATAAATCCTGAAAACTTTGCCTCTTGTATCATAGATAATGAGAATGATGAAAATAAGGTGGTGGTGATGAGGGGGGGGGGAGAACTTCCTGGATTCTAAACTTCCTGGATTCTAAAAAGATCTTTGCTGCTTCAAACACATCTCCTTTGGTGTACAGTGTGTGTGTGTGAATGTGTGTTTGTGTCTCTCTGTGTGTAAAGTAGACATCTTCAAACTTGGCAACTTTAAGACTTGTGGACATCAATTCTCAAATTCTCCAGGCAGCTTGAGATCTATCTCCTCAATTTACATTCATATCAATTTGTTCAGTGTAAGCAAGGTAGTTTCGATTTGTCTTAGAGCTCAAAGCCAAAGTGATCTGGCTGCAACACCCAACTGATTGTCAGGGTTGATTCAGCTGATCTTACTGGCTAAGTAGGTGGCCTAGTTGGATTGAACAAAGCAGCCCTCAAAGATGCTTCCAAGAGCAAAGAGGAAGAACCAAGTTATCTCTGCTTACTTCTTCTGCATCCTTCTCCAGTTCTTCAAATATCCAGAAGAGCTTTCAGGGCCAATATTGCACATGCTAAGAAGGCTCTTTAGATGCTTGAAGAAAGTTACTGGAAGAGTCTTCTACACAAACCAATCGCTGAATAAAATCTCTCCCCGCTTTCATAAATGAGAGAAGCATCTGCACAAAAGATGGAAGAGGAGATAAGATGACTTACTTCCTCAAGGCAAAATGTGCTCCTCTTCAATCAAAAAAAATTGTTGATTCCAATCCTAAGGCTTGAGCTTCTTTGGAGGTTCTAGAATGGGAGTGAAGCTGCCATATACTCTTGACCACAGAATGGGTGTCCAAATTCTATGTTGGATGGTCATCCTCTTCCACCAAGGTCACAGCTTTAGGATGCACATGGAGTGGTAATAAGGGAAGAACCTAGCCTAGCCAGCAAGCATCAGCCGAATCAATCCTGGCGATCAATGACAGATGTTACAGCTAGATGGCCCTCATGTCTGAGCACAAAGGCAAAAGCAAATTGATAGGAATGTGAATTGAGGTGCTAGATTTAATGGTGTGATGGCTGTGGAGCATTTCTCATTGCACTGTTATTAATTGATTAACAAAATAGGCAACTTGCTTGGGCAGTGAGCCTGCTTATGACATATTGCCCTTAATACCATCCTAAAAATTCATCATCCCTTAATAAAGCCTTAAACGTTCTTAAAACTCAGAACCATACAATCTCTCTCTCTCTCTCTCTCTCTCTCTCTCTCTCTCTCTCTCACACACACACACACACACACACACACACACATGCAATAAAGCTTAGTGCAAGAATGGAAAAAAGAAAGAAATCCATAACCATTAATTTTAATAGCTATAGCAGCAAACACTAATATTTTATGAGGTTTGGAGCTATCAACTTTTTAAAAACCAGTCTTACCCTTTTTTGTTTTAAAACAAAGATAAATCTGTCACATTACTGTTAGAAGAAAGCCACATCATGGTTAATAGTGCTCTCGTTTATGAACAGAGCCATCTCTTGGTTTCCATTTGTCAATATTTTGAAAAGCGAACTCATGATCAGTCTCTTGTTTTTCTTTTCCAAGACAGCTTTCCCAAACACCTTTCTTCTCTTTCAGAAACCATATTTTTTCCCTCTTCAATAGCTATGTCATTTTTAATACCAATCACTCCTCTGGACTTCAGATTATATATGGTCTCTATTTAAATGCCAACACTGAGTCCTTAATTCTTTGTAAGTTTACATTTGAAAGCCCAAGTTACAGGTAGAAACAACAAAGAATAGATGCTTGCAATTGCCCTTAACTTTCTTCAAAGGCTGCAGGAGTTTTAACAAAATAACAGAGTTGGAAGGGACCTTGAACATTTCCTAGCCCAACTGCCTGCACAAGCAGGAGACCCTATTTATTATTTATTTATTTAATTAATTCAACTCCCGAAGGACTCAAGGTTGACTCAGCCTTCCATCCTTCCGAGGTGGGTAAAATGAGGACCCAGATTGTGGGGGCAATATGCTGGCTCTGTTAAAAAGTGCTATTGCTAACATGTTGTAAGCCGCCCTGAGTCTAAGGAGATGAAAAAATCAAGAAAAAATCAAACAAACAAACAAACAGACAGACAGACAAACAAACAAACATAAATTGATTGATTGATTGATTGATTGATTGATTGATTCATTCATTCATTCATTCATGGCCCCCAGGCCTGTTGACAAAGCCAGATCTTTGTGGCCTTATGGAAAGCCATTAGGGTGGCAGTAATAGAGACCTGGGGGGGGGGAGTATAGTGGGGTATATATCAGGAGTGTCAAACTCAATTTCATTGAAGGCCACATCAAGATTAGGTTTGATCTTCGATGGGGGAGGGCAGAGTGGGTGTGGTCAGTTTGACATCACTCATGCGGTAGCCCGAGTGCTCTGCCAGTGAAAACAGGCTCCTGTGACAGCCTCCAGCAACCTACTACCAGTGAAAACTGCCCGTAGCCCTCCTGAGTTCTATTTTCACTGGCAGAGGCACTGCAGGCTGCTCCTTCACTGTTTCCAGGGTGGCTGCATGGGCCAGATCTAAGCACCCCATGAGCCAGATCTAGCACCCGGGCCTTGAGTTTGACAACCCTGCCCTATACCATTCCAAACAAGTGGCTGTCCAGTCTCTTCTTAAAAAACTACTTGCCTAGAACACTGTAGGGCAGTGATCGTGAACCTATGGCATGCATGCCACAGGCGGCACATGGAGCCATAGTTGCCTGCATATGAGCTGTTGACCTTGCTTAGCTCCAGCGTGCATGTGTGCGCCAGCCAGCTCATTTTTGGTTCCCATGGAGTTTCTGGGATGGCATGTTTGGCTTCTGGAGGACCTCCAGGAGGGGCAGGGGAAGGCATTTTCACTTTCCCCAGGCTCTGGGAAAACGGGAAAGGCAAAAAATGGGCCCACCAGAAGTTAGGAAATGGGCCATTCCCGGCCTCCAAAGGACCTCTGGGGTGGGGAGGGCAGGAAACCTGTTTTTGTCCTCCCCTGACATTGAATTATGCATGATAGCAACACACATAGACTTTCAGCACTTGAGGGAAAAAAGGTTCACCATCACATTACAAAAAGTTATTGACAAAATTGAACGGGTCCAAAGACGGGCTACAAGAATGGTGGAAGGTCTTAAGCATAAAACGTATCAGGAAAGACTTAATGAACTCAGTCTGTATAGTCTGGAGGACAGAAGGAAAAGGGGGGGACATGATCGAAACATTTAAATATGTTAAAGGGTTAAATATTGTCCAGGAGGGAAGTGTTTTTAATAGGAAAGTGAACACAAGAACAAGGGGACACAATCTGAAGTTAGTTGGGAGAAAGATCAAAAGCAACATGAGAAAATATTATTTTACTGAAAGAGTAGTAGATCCTTGGAACAAACTTCCAGCAGACGTGGTAGATAAATCCACAGTAACTGAATTTAAACATGCCTGGGATAAACATATATCCGTCCTAAGATAAAATACAGAAAATAGTATAAGGGCAGACTAGATGGACCATGAGGTCTTTTTATGCCGTCAGACTTCTATGTTTCTATGTTTCTATCACTGCTGTAGGGTCTCCTGCTTGTGTAGGCTGTTGGTTTGGAAGACCTCCAAAATCCCTTTATTCTGTTAAAACTTTTCCTTTTCTCAGGAAGCAGTCATTAAGTTTTTATTTATTTATTTTTACTTATTTATTTAGTCCAATACATAATACACATTGAAGAGAATAGATATGTAGTAATATAAATAAAGAAAAGAATAGAAGAAAAGATATAAAAGTATAGGTGAACATATTTGAAAGAAAGAAAAGATAAATGAGATAAGGAGAAGAGTGGAAATGAGTGTAAGTAGGGAGGAAGGGAGGAAGGGAGGAAGGGAGGAAGGAAGCTAAAATAATGCTCTCTCATTTTTATTCATGAGAAACAATAGTGCATCATAAAAAAGAATGTGAAGAAAGGATAGAGGATGGATAGCCAAAAGAAGGGAATTAAAGAGAAGGAGTCAACCTCAATCAGATTGAAATTTCAAACCTGATTTTGATTATCAGACCAGTTTTAAACATTGATTCAATTAAGCTGATTGATCAGATTCAAATCATCAAATCTATTAAAAATAAATATTAAATCCACAAATTTGCTTTCAGTTGGTGTATTCAGAATAAATAAGCATAGGCACAAAACCAATTTAAATATGTCCACGTTGAATCAATTCAGGCACATCGTTGTAGTCAAATTTATCTAGTAATCATTCAGAAAGTTGATTCAGTTTAGACGTGTGATTAAATCATTTTCTAAATGTATCTCCAAACAAAATGTCCGAGCCACCATTTCTGGTATGAAATGGTCCCTACAGAATTTTACTTTCTACATCAGACCATCTCAAGTGTAGCATCCATTTCTTCCTTCTCTAACATCTTGTTTTAATAACAAACCAATACCCCTCTCCCTGAAGGAAGAACCAAATCAAATGAAAATACTTATTTTGTTGGTGCATCCTCCATACTCTTTTTCATACAGAGGGGAAAGAAGACACAATTTCTATATGTTCTGATGGTGTTGTTCTGGAAGTCCTGTTTTGCACTTCCTCTGGTCTAAATATTAAGTTTATGGTGGTGGGGGAGGAGGGGAGGGGAAAAGCCAGGAGAAATGTTGCTTTGCATTATGTGTTATGGATGCATGATGTTTATTTAAGAACTCAGTTTTCAGAAACGTTTTCCAGACCTGTGGTTCACCGCAATAGACAGTTGTTGATATTCCAATCCCAAGGGTGTTAGAATATGTTTAGAAATTGCGACACTTTTTAAAAAACAGATGTTCTACATAAAATACACCAAAGGGCTGAGGGCGCAGGAGGAAAATATTGAGAGGGGGGAAAGGAGGGAGGGGGGAGAGAGAGAAAGAGAGAGGGGGGAGGAAAGAAAGAAAGAAAGTAAGTAAGAAAGAAAGAGACAGAGGAGAGAGAGAGAGGAGAGAGAGAGGAAAGAAAGAGACAGAGAGAGGAGAGAAAGAAAGAGAAAGAGAGGAGGAGGAGAGGGGAGGGCAGAGGAGAGGAGGGGAGGGGAGAGGAGAGAAGAGAAGAGAAGAGGGAGAGAGAGAAAGAGACAGAGAGGAGAGAGAGAAAGAGAGAGGAGGGGAGGGGAGAGGAGAGAGAAGAGGGGTGTCAGATGAATACAATTATAACTAGTACTTGGCCTACATACCAAATGACTAAACCAAGTCAGAAGCTCCCTAATTTGATAAACATTTTGCATGGGGCAGCAATTAAAAATAATACTTTCTGTGGAAAAATACCATAGTTTTAAATTTTATTTTTAAAAAAATTGAAATTAAGTATGAGAATAGCTTCCCTTAGGAAATGCTGTTGACCAGAGGAAAAAACGTAAGATGTGACTTTGAATGTTGAACACTATGAGGGACGCAGAATGAACTAAAAGGTTATAGTTAAAGGAGAAGAGATCCATTAATATAGAATGGAGTGGATTATTTTAATTTGGGCTGAATTTAAGAATATTTGGGAACGATGCAGAAATTATTATCTGCTATCATAAAAAGATATTTTAAATAGATTATAGAAGAGACACATGTTGTAATGGACAAAACTTATTTGCATGTGAATTTTAAAATTACAGGTTACAAGAACTATATGGATAAAGATGTTACATTGGAAATGAAACCAGCTGATCACTTAATATTAAAAAAGGGATATACCAGTAGTATAGTAGTTTTTTACAAGTTTGAAAATATGATTTGGTGTCTGGATGGCTCCTGCAGTGGGGCTGAGAGGCTAAAGGGGGCAGCAAGTTCCCTCCCATATTTGGATCTGCCAGGAGACTTGACAGAAAAACATTTAAATGTCCCCTGGCTCAACTGATAAAAACGAGTAGAGCCTGTGGCCTAGTGGGTAGAACCTGTAACCCAGGTTCTAATTCTATGAGGGTATGTCTAGCTGATGAGAGGTAAAAAACTCGAAATAGATTCCCTCTATTTCTTTATCAGTTCTTTACAAGTTTGAAAATATACACTGCTCAAAAAAATAAAGGGAGCACTTAAAAAACAGAATATATAACTTCAAGTGAATCAAACTTCTGTGAAATCAAACTGTCCACTTAGGAAGCAACACTGATTGACAGTCAATTTCACATGCTGTTGTGCAAATAGAATAGTTGTGCAAATGGAATATTCAATGAGAATATTTCATTCATTCAGATCTAGGATGTGTTGTTTGAGTGTCCCCTTTATTTTATTTTTTAAGCAGTATATATATATGTAACATATTTTGCTGATAATGAAAAGGAAGGGAGACTACTATAGATCTATTTTGGGCTTATTTGCCTTCATCAGGTAGCCACACCTTTACTGGAATTTGAACCTGGGTCCTCTGCCTTGTAAGGCAGAGACCTTAGCCATTAGCCAGGCTATATATAGTACTATCCGAGTCTCCCTTAATTTTAAAAAAATCAGCAAAAACATGTGACACACACACACACACAGTAAAATACTGTATATAGTAAAAGTTTGTACCACATTTTTATATTTGTAATTGTAAAGTATAATAAAACTATTATAAAACAAACAAACCAATCAACAAAATATCATGCACGTTATATCCCTAATTGGCCAGAAAATAACCCTGGGGTTTGAAAATCAGTGCTGTAGAATTTGCTTGATATTAGCATGGCTGCCTGCCCCAAGCCATAAAAATGTGCTGGGTTGAAATTCTAAAGACTTGGGGCAAGGAGCTATAGTTTAAACAACATTGATTTTCCAAGCCAGGAACCATTTCCAAGCCAAGTGGGCTTGCATTTTGCAAAGCATTGATTTGCAAAGCTTTCCATTCCCTCTCCATCACTCTATAGTTTCTGCAATAAGCCTAAAGAGTTTGCCTTCTTAGCTTCTCCAAAAACAATTTATTAAGGACACTTGTGATCATATTTATTTTTCAGCTAAAGATTTAGTGCATTCAAAAATGCACGGGTTATTTTTTTCCCCTTGCTTAGGTGTTTGATTTGTTTGGTTTTGCTTTTGCTTTTGTTTATTGCTTCTGTGGGCAAGTCAGCTGAGCAATAACTCAAATCAACGCTTGCCATTTATCTTGCTCACGTGGAATCCAGAATGCCTGCACAACCCCAATGTTTCTTAGACACAAACATTGGCTACAGAAAAGTTGCAAACGGGAAAAATGGCAAGTGGGATAAGTCACACTCTGCAAGAAGTTCTGAGGCTTATTAAAATGCCTGTTATAGAAGAAATCGTGCAAATCATATTAGGAAAGATATCAAGATACGGGTAAGAAAACAGTCCGCCTTTGGGGTGGAAACTCACTGAATGATTTTGAAACAGTCATATTATCCCTCTCTTTCTCTGCCCACCTTATCTCAGAGAATTAGTATGGGGATAAAAAGATTTCTGTTGCAGCCCACCAGCAGTTAGTAGCCGATTCCGGCAGAGCAGAGGCTGATGTGGTGATGCGCTAGCAGCCGGTGCAGCTGTCACCTGTGTTGGACTGTGGAAGCTGGAGAGGACTCGGTGCCAGGACGGAGATTCAGCCAGGGCCTTCAGATCCTCCATCAGTAACAAAAAAGAGGAGGAGGAGCCTATTCTCAATGCATGTGCAAGCAGAGCTGCCAAAAGGCAGGAATAGTTCTTCAGGAGGAGGTCTACTCAGGAGTAAGGCTTGGGGCTAATTGGCCACTCCCCTAGTCTATTTAAGGGATGATGAGGAAGGAGCCAATTTTCAGGAAACAACTTTGTTCCTATTACTGTCTTCACTCCAGAAAGATCTGATTGGCTCTTGTTCTCTCTCTTGGCATTTTTTCTGCAAATTGCTTCTGGGCATTTTGCCAACCACCATAAGATTGCTGACTGTTGACTCAGAATTGAGTTATTATTTCATGGACTCATACTGGCTGTTAATGAAGCCGATGCTCAGAAAAGACTGCTTTAATCTGTATTTGTGTTTGACAACTATTAAGAAAGCTCATTAATAATACTTAATTATTAAGAATTTGTACAAACTTTGTGGGGAAGAACAATTTCCAACAAGCAGCAAGGGTGGTTCTGGATCCTTTTGCTGCTGGTTTGCTCAGAGTTCTGCCATGTGTGCACATGCACAGTAATAAAAAATAGCTTCTAAGCATGCACAGAAGCAAAATCCAAGATGGCAGCATTCATGGAGACACCAACTGAACTGGCTCCATGATGTCATTACTGGATGACTAACAGTTCTAAAGAACTACTTAGAACTGATAGGAATCCGTCTCTGAAACAGAGACATTAGCTTCAAAAATGGACGTACCACTGGGAAATTGAGATATCTCTTTATGTCTGTGAGAAGAATATGACGCATCATTAAAAGCTGTCATTTTGGAGTAGCTATTGCAGCAGTTGCTCTGCATGTTAGCCAGGAAGGAAAGAAGGAAGGAAACAGACATGGACAGCATGGTGGTTACTGGCACTAAGCATTACATTCCTTCTTTGGCCATTCTAATGCTATTCTAATTCCAATTCTGAGATTTCTTTACATGTTTGAGGATTAAGAATATCTTAAAATCTGTTCTTAAAAATATCTTCTTAAAAACCTCCAGTGATAAGAGCACCCACAACTTCTGAAGGCAAGTTGCACATATTTTAGGGAACTATGTAACCGATGAATTTAACATCAGGCATCTGTTGCTTTAGACTAGCACTAGGAATGCATCAATAAATATCCAGGTATTTCATGGATATTTGGATATTTCACTTTGCATAACCACATCACTTCTACACTTCCCATGAAAACACCCATGTCATCCATGTAAGCTTATAAAAGAAATACTTTGAGCCACATTAAGAACACAGTCTTTTCGGTATACGGTTTATTATGGTATAGCCACCTTATAGATTTTAAACAAGTTACTCTACACTCTCCCAACTAACTATAGATATTTTTTGAGAATTATTTTTCACTCTAAAAGTTATTCTAAGAAAAATTTAGTTCTATGGTGGTGTTGCATTTTGTTTTTATTATTGATTGGCATTGCCACTTGCAGATTTTTCCATTCAATGTTGTTAGATTAGAGGTTCAGCTTGTACATATGAAGACATGGGATGTGAAACTAGTATGATCATGATGGTAGGAAACTTGTGAGCCAATCACGGATGTCTGCTGAAGAGGAAAGGAAATGTAAGCAGTTGCCACAAGTATGACACCACACATATAATATGAATGTTGTTGGAAAAAAATGAAAATTCTCTCAAAATGTTCAGTGATTTCATGTTATGAGTAATGTTACTGTGGCTTCTACTAGATGCCTGTACATTCAATGTAAATGTTTCATACAATAATCATGGAAGAGGTGATTAACATCAGGCATGAACAACTAGGCATGCGTGGATAGAGTTCAACTTAGCTAATTTATTGTTCTCTGCTTATAGTACAGGAATATCCCCAGACTAGCAGCTTTCACCTGGAAAAACCAGTTAAGGCTGTAAAGCAGGGGGGTCAAAATCAAGGCCTGGGGGCCAGATCCAGCCCATGAAGTGCTTTGATATGGCCCACATGCCTGCCCTGGAAACTGCGAAGGACCAGCCCGCAGTGACCCTGCTGATGAAAACAGAGCATGCTTGTGGCCCTCTGAAGCTCCGTTTTCACTAGCAGGGGTTTACAGGAAGCAATCATAGTCAAAAACAGAGCTCACAAGGGCTGTGGACAGCACTCCCAAGCTCTGTTTTCACTGGCAGAGGAATGCAGGAGGCCATTGCAGCTGAAACAGAGCGTGGAAGCCCATTTTCACTGGAAGAGCACTCAGGCTACCATAGCCCACACCCATGAGTGACATCAAGTAACTATCCCCACCCCAGCCTCCCAAGGTCAAGCACTACCCTGATGCAGCCCTCAATGAAATTGAACATTCCACCCCATGTAGAACAAATAAATCTAGCCCATTCCATCTCTCTAGCATCTGCCTTGTATTTTAGTCTATGAAATGACACATTTTTCCCAGAGGTGGGTTCCTACTAGTTCAAACTGGTTCGCTAGAACTGGTTGCGGAAATTTCCCTCCACTCACTAAACCGGCAGTGATGGCTGGCTGGACATGACCCCGAAACAGTCCATGGGCTTGAAATCCATCCACTGGAGCCAAATTTATATGAAAATAACCCTCTGCATGTGTGCAAACCCTCCTGTGTATGAGCAGACCAGTTTAAACCAGTAGTGACGGGCACTTCCGGTGCAACCCCAAACTGGTAAGGAAGGTAAGTAGAACCCACCCTTGACTTTTCCACTGTAATATTTCCCAGCTTATATTCCAACTCTATTTTTTTATTCATATTTATTCATAAGGAGAAGCTAAAGTCATTGCTTTCTTCCAGGGTCACCAAGAGTTCACTAAATGCTGATAGACTGAGCTCTCCATTAATGTTGCTAAGCTAACTGCTTCCTAGTTTTGTCAGACCCTTTTATTTAAAGAAATAGCTCTGTGTTTCATGAGAAAATATTTTGCAAAGCTTTCCCTGGCGATAATTTGTCTGGGAAAAAAAGACAGATTTAATTATTTATATTGACTTGGAAAGTTGGTGTTAGATGGCTTCAATACAATCTGGGTTTTGTTTATATAGAAATGTGCGGACAGAAATAAATATCCTCATAATGCAAAGAACCAGTTTCTTATTAGCAAGCTGAATATCTGCAAGTAGGTTATCCTAGCTAATTATTTAATGTTTGGCCCAATTTATAAAGTGGATTGCAAAACATGCATTTAAAACTGGTGAATAAACTGTAAACTTCAATACAGGCTACTGAAATGATCGCAGGACTTGGCTATGGGGTTGGCAGAAAAATTCCAATTATTTGCAAGGAATCACTCTGTGGCCATGAACATGTAATTGTAATTCAGATATTCATTTGCCTTTATTTAGTTTCATATATTTATGGTAATATTGTACTTTTAACTAGAGCATACAAAACATTTGCTAGATTAATTCTTGAATACAGCTCATCTGTCTGGAACCCGCACTACCTATCGGGATTAATACAATTGGAAATGTCCAGAAAAATTTCACCAGAAGAGTCCTCCACTCCTCTGTTTGCTAAAGAATACTTTATGCCACCAGACTTGAAATTCTAGGCTTAGATGATTTACAACTACACCATTTTAGGTCTGACTTAAGTGTAGCACATAAAATTATCTGCTACAATGTCCTTCCTGTCAATGACTCCTTCAGCTTCAACCACAACAATACACAAGCGCACAATAGATACAAACTTAAGGCAAACTGCTCCAAACTCAAAAATACAACTTCAGCTACAGGGTGGTCAATGCCTGGAATGCACTACCAGACTCTGTGGTTTCTTCTTCAAATCCCCAAAATAAATAAATAAATAATATACAGCATGTGTAAGTTCCTGCCCAATACTTGCTTTCCTTGCGGTAAGCTCAGTTGAAGGTTGGTATGGGATAGCTAAGATCTGAAAACCATTTAGGAGAATGCATTTAAAAATCAAAATTGACAAAAAGTCACATTTGCAGTGCAAGATATGTTTACTCAGAAATAAGCTTGGCTTTCATTCTTTCTATGGTCCAACGCTTTCCTAAGCCATTTGTTTGCAAACTTCAACGATGTACAGTAACATTCATTGGCAAGCTAATACAGATTAAAACATAGATACAACAGATATAATATAAAATACAACAGATCGGTAAAACAATTTTGCAAATTTCCAACTCATCCTCTTAACAATTCAGATAATTCTCTTCAAGGAAGACTACAAATAGTCCATAGGGTTTGGATGAGATTAATCAAGTTTGATTTATTTCATGCTTGGCCTTCATTTTCGGGAATGACACTAACCAAATTGGGGACCTTTTTTTTGGGGGGGGGTGTCATAAACAGCACCAGACGATGAGGAAGATGTGTCAGACAACAGACACACCCAGTCATGGCTAGCATTGAAAAAATGTGGTTCTGTTAAACCCCAGGATGCTGTTAGATGCTACTGTAACCATGTAATTAGCGCTTATTCTATATGGGATTTGCTTGTCAGATAGGATCTGTCTTAATTACATGCCCATGAAAATGCTTTCTTTGTGTACATTCATGCAAGCAGTTTGTATGCAAAGGAGTTGTGCAATTGTACACCCAGAAAGAGAGAGAGAGAGAGAGGGAAAGAGATGCAAACTGATCTGATTAACATCCCCGAGGGCTGCTGGATAATTTCAACAAGATTGTTATACTAAATCTAGTTTCGGTAAAACTGGTCATTTTATCTTTTCAGATTTGAGAGTTGCGTTTGTTCATACTTTGTAATCATCCCTTTTTGCAAGGGCTACAGCGAAGATTGAGACAAGCTGATAGCAGATGTGATGATTAAAGCATAAGCTTTCCATTTTCAATGTGCAATTTATAGAATGTACACATTCTTACACTTGTCGTGGGCACTGTATCATAATGCGGTCCACCGATTACCACCTTGTTTCTGGAGAAATAAGATTTCCCTTCCAATGATTCCACTCTACTCCCTACTCTGATGGCATTTTGCAAAATGATAAAACAGTCATCTTCAGGAGTGAATTACAGAATTAAACTGGAAAGCTAGAGAGATTCCCTTCTTAAACACTTCCCATGCCCTCTGTCCTTCTGTGGGCTGAGACACCTTTTGTATGTCAGTTATCCAATCTGTGGCTCCCTCTGTATCTCCCAGGGTCCTTTCTGTATACCATTACATTACATCCCACTATATCTACAGAACTAATGGGAAGTGTTAGTACTGCTCTATACCGCACTGGTAAGATCACACTTGGAATAGTGTGTTTAGTTTTGATCACCAGCTACCAGTTTGCCCCAATTCAGGTGAACCAATAGTGGCGGTAGGAGGCTCCATCCACCCCTCAGATGTCATCACAGATAATTGCGCATAAGCAGAAGGTTCTACACATGTACCGAAGGGCCACAGGCAAGCAAAGCAAGCACGCACATGTTCACAGTTCTGAACCGGTAGCGAAGGTAAACGAAACTCACTGCTAACCACAATACAAAAATTATATTGAGATCCTGGGAGAAAAAATGCAGAGAAGAGTAACAAAGATGATTAAGAGATTGGAAGTTAAAGCGTCCAATCAATAGTGGTGGGAACCAGGTCTGTTGATTATAATGAAGAGAAGGACCAGGAGTGACAGGATAGCAATCGTCTACTTTGTTTTCCTGAAAATAAGACCCTGTCTTATATTTTGTTCAACCCTGAAATAAGCGCTTAGCCTTATTTTCAGGGAGGTATTATTATTTTGGGGTGCATGGGCTCCTCTTACCTGGTTTCCAGCTCTGTCTCCCTAACCCTAACCAGAGGAAACGGCAGAGACAGACTGCACATGCATTTAAATATTTTTTGGGAGGGCTTATTTTTGTGGTAGGGCGAGGTCTTATTTTCAGGGAAACAGTATTTAAGGGGCTGTCACATAGAAGAGAGGGCAAATCTATTATTTGTTTATTTATTTATTTATTGGATTTGTATGCCGCCCCTCTCTGTGGACTCGGAGCGGCTAACAACAGTGGTAAAAACAGCATGTGACAATCCAATAGTAAAATTAGGTAAAAACCCTTGTTATAAAAACCAATCATACATACAAACATACCATGCATAAATTGTAGAAGCCTAGGGGGAAAGGATATCTCAGTTCCCCATGCCTAATGACAGAGGTGGGTTTTAAGGAGCTTACGAAAGGCAAAGAGGGTGGGGGTTATTCTAATCTCTGGGGGGAGTTGGTGCCAGAGGGTTGGGGCCACCACAGAGAAGGCTCTTCCCCTGGGTCCCGCCAAACAACATTGTTTAGTTGACGGGACCCGGAGAAGGCCCACTCTGTGGGACCTAACTGGTCGCTGGGATTCGTGCGGCAGAAGGCCAAACACATGAGGGCAAGAGAAGAAGTAATGGATGGAAACTTATCAAAGAGAGGTCCATTGTAAAATTAGGGAGAATTTGTGTATATGTGTGTGTGTGTGTTTGTGTGAATGAGAACAATTAATCAGTAGAACAGTTTGCCTTCAGATGTTGTGGGTGCTGCTCCATTATTGGAGGCTTAGTAAGAGATTGGACAGCCATTTGTCCAGAATGGTGTAGGGTCTGCTGCTTGAGTAGAGAGTTGGGCTAAAAGACTTCCAAGGTGCCTCCCATTCTGTTATTCCATATTCTGTGAAAACACATACCAAGGAACTCAATTCTGCCATTATAGATAACTAACCTCCTGAAAGAATTAGTTTTGTAGCTGGCATTGTAATCCCACATTCACATGTAGGTCATGTTGCCTAAACCTGGGCAACAGCATTTCTTCAGCTGAAAATTCATGAACCAGTGATACCCATTTCTAAAGCTTTCAGAGCCGACACATAACTTAATTACATATCATTTCGGTTATAGAAACATGATGCTAACTTTGAAGATAATATGGAAATTTATGCTACAACCGGAGTGCTGAAAGTGCTAAACAGTCTCTTTTAAAAAATAATAATGTTCTTTTATCTGTAGTCCTTTGTTTTCCTTTTATATTCATAACTTTTATTACATTTGTAGACTTGTTGCAAATAGGAACAAAGCTCGGATAATACGGTTCGAGCTGTCTTGGAAACATGAAAGGGGAAAACGAAGGAGGGAGTGGAGTGGAGTAGAGATCAAAGTGGGCTGAGCATCTGACATCATCCGTTCTCCATCAGTTGATAAGCAATGTGCGGTTGAAATCGCAACTTCCTATTTAATCTCTAGCTAGTAAGAGATAATATGAGTTCTACCTGGCTATTTCTACTTGTTGCAAACCTCCATTTCCCCCAGCATATTACTGCAGTTGTGGGTTCTAAAACCCTTTACTACCAGTTTGTGTACTTGCAAGCTCGTGTGATGCTTCTGCCTCCCACCACCGGTGCCACCGATTCTTAGAACTAGGCTGAAACAGGAGCAACCCACTGTCACTGAACTGTGAAGTCCTTGATGTGCTCTGAGCTTGATGGTTTTCTTGCAGACATTTGGTTACCTAACTAGGTAACATTATTGGTGCTAAAAGAAAGTGGGGTTTGCTCTCATTTTATATACTAATGGCTTGTCCTGTCAATGTTGGTTGGAGATTGGTCCTCGATTAGGCTGCGTTGTTGTTTACTGTTACTGTTACTTCTCTGCATTGTAGATCTTTGGTTGGGGCATTGTTTACATCATGCTTGTTGGCCTAGTATTAATCTTGGTGTAAGTCTCTTCTTAACTCTGATTGCTGATAAGGAAGTGTTTTGGCCTTCCTGTTCCTTTTTGGGCTTTTTTGATTGTCTCTTTTATTATTATTTATTTATTTATTATTTATTTATTTTGTCCAATACACAATGAGGGTTTTAGTGGGTATATATCTATATACACATAGTAAAAAACACGATGAAGGTTATAGAAGAGATACTCATAGTAAAATATATCTAAGAAAGAATAGAAAAGAAGATATAGTAATAGAACATATCAATGAAAGAATAGAAGAAGAGATATTTTGAATGACATGTAGATGTAGTTTATCTCTTATGTGCCTGGTGATGGTTGATTTGTTTAATGCCAGCCTTCCAGGAATTCTCTAGTGTTCTTAGTCTAGGCTTAGTCTAAGATTCTCACAGTTAAAACTATTGTGAAATCTATCCATGGTTTGTATAATTAAGGAGTTTTCATCTCTTTATGTTCAATTAATGCACTGTCCTGGTCTTCCGCCTGTTTGTTTTACATAGGGGCTCTTACAATCATCTATGGAGATTATCGGTCATCCAGGCATGGTGAGAGGCAACTGGACTTTCTTGGGGGGTTTTGAAGACATTTTGCTTCTCATCCATGAAGCTTGTTCAGGTTTGAGGGACCTTTCTGGTCCTTCAAATATGCTATCATATCTCACTTCAGCCATCTTTTTCTCAAGGCTAAACCTACCCAGTTCCTCAAACTTATCCAGTCTTGTTCCATAAGGCTTAATGTATATGGAGATTCTCAGTCATCCAGGTCATGATTGTCAAAGGTGCTGTTTTGAGAGACAACTGGACTTTAAAGATAGTTTGCTTCTCATCCAAGAAGAAGCAAAATGTCTTCAAAGAAAAACAAGAAAGTCCAGTAATCTCTTGAAAAAGCACCTTTGGGAGAGCTCCAACAGTTTTTACACTGTATATTGTAGATGACTCCAGGTTTTTCTTCCGGAGCTGCTAAGTATTTGACTTAGGGTGTTTTGAAGGGATTTAGTATATTCTTTTCTGCAGCATATTCTAATGCCTATGCAGTGATAGAGATGGGATGGAAAGAGGAGCGAAAGTAATCTTCCACTATTTTGAGGGCCTCTCCTTTGCTATTACACCATTTTCTCTTGCAAATGAATGGTAAATGCTTCATAAACAATTCCACCCATCTGCAAGTGGACCTTGAAAATGAATTATTTTTGTTTGTTTGTTTTTACCCTTCCAAATATTTCTGCCCTTAATGGAGCCAGCTTTTTTTTCTCTCTCTCTCTCTCCCTGCAAGGAAAGAATGTGAAGAATTAGGAAAGCTGGAAGTAAGCAAGACTCTGTGTTTTTAACATGAGGGGCTCTCACGAATCCTGGCATCTGGCCTTCTTGGAACAAACATCTAAACATTGCTTGAGGACCTCAAGTCTTTTTCCCCCAGCCTTGTAGGGTGGTTTGTGCATTATCTGGAGCAAAGCAATGGGGAACCACTCTGTTTCATATTCAAAGGTCACCATTGTTAATATGTATTAGAAGGGTGGATATTTATTTGGGAATAACTTGTTATTTCTAGAAAAACCACAAAGAGTTTAATGCAACAGAAAAACAGTTAACCTTCTTCACATACTAATGAGGGCCAAATCACATTACCACAATTCTTGATTTTTAAAAGGCAATTTACATTTTCCACATGTGTACTTTATGGTACGGTGCAAGCAGGATTGTTAAAGTATTGTTTTCAGATCATGTTTAAATAGAAACAGATTTTGCCTCTGTTCTTGGACTTTGAGAGATGGCTAACAAATGTTTTCCGTATGTTTTTACTTTGTCTTATACATTTAGAAAAACTGTTTTATGTTCATAAACAGTTTTATTTCCAGACAGGCTTGTTAACTTCCACTCTAATCTAGCTATATGCAAAAGCATCTATGTTAATACATATTTGGTGAACAAGTAAGAATGATTACCGATGTATCTATATATTGTCATAGATTCTAAAATTCTGAATTACCTAAATTATTTCTGTCCAGCTTCAGTCTTCAGTTGAGGATGGACTTTGCATTCTGGGCAGTACCCTTGAATAATATCTTCTAACACTGTGGGAGAGCCAAGGGGAGGTGTTAAGCAAGTCACCAGCCTAGAGTCATTACATTGTAGACTACAGTAATTAGTTTTAAAATTAATTGGATTAGGATGTTCGCATTGTTTTTGTACAATGAAAGCTGCCCTGAGTCCTCAGAGAGAGGCAGCATATAAATCAAACAAACAAACAAACAAACAAACAAACAAACAAACAAATAAATAAATTCCATGAAAAACTGAAGTCCAGCCCTTCCTGAATTCCTTTGACCCTTATTTACTGCCATTGAATGTTAATTGAGTAGATTCTTGTATATAGGCTTGAGCAATACATCTTCTAGACTGAAGCTTAATGTGGGGTCATGATTCCTTACACTTGCGCAATCACATTATTATATCATTGTATGATGTCTGATTGCAATTGTTTTCTACTGAAGAAACTTTGGCATATTTTCCCTATATCCACGTAACCAAGACTCTCTGAGCAAGTTGATTGAGCAAGATGAAGGAGGTCCATATTTATTTTATTTATTTATTTATTGGATTTGTTTGCCGCCCCTCTCAGGAGACTCGGGGCGGCTAACAGTGACAATAAAACAGTGTACAATAGTAATCTGATATTAGAAATGATTAAAAATCCATTAATATAAAAACCAAACATACATACATATCCCTGCTGTTCTGTTCGGGTCGTATGTGACCCGAAGCCAAGTTTGAGTCCCTGTAAAAAATTTCCCCTGCATATCTGAAACTTGAAATTTCATGACTTTTTATCATTTCAGGGGTTCTCTCTATGAGAATTTTTTTTGGGGGGTGGGGGGCTTAGTTTTTGCTGGGCAAAAAAAGTTCCTAATGTTATGTTCGGGTCACATACGACCCGGACCGAAAACACTTCATTTGAAGTGCTTATGTTTGGTCAATTTGAAAACTTTTTTCACTTGGAAAGTAGTCTGAACATTTCTGCACACAATGATATGAAAATTGAAATGAAAAAATTAATCCTTATTGGTTTATTTTGCACATAAATGTGCCCCCCCCCGTTTTTGTGATTTATTTTCAATTTATGGATAGTTTTGCTTGCAAAATCCATTCTATTTTACTGGAGTTGGTGTGGGATTGGTAGCTTGAACATTTCTGAATATAAGAAAAATATAAAGGAACTGAAAAAAATGATTCTTACTGGTTTTTTAACATCAGAAATAAGCCCCCCCCCCCCTCGGCTGCTTGAAATCATTTTCACTTTTTATTTTTTTATGCTCCAAATCCGAAATATTCTTTAAAATCTTAGGCATTCATTTACTCAATTTAACAATGCTGGTCATCAAAAAATATTTTTGGGGTGGTGGCTAATTGTTTTCTGGGCAAAAAAAAATCATAACTTCAAATCTGTTTCTGTTCGTATATGACAGGACCAAAAATATTTTTTTTAGGTACTTGAATTTAATCTTTTTGAAAACTTTTTCAACTGGAAAACTAGTTTGAACATTTATGAACATAATGATATGAAAATTGAACTGGAAAAATTGAGACTTATATTTTTATTTTGATCAAAAAGCCCCTCCCCCCATCCTTTCTGAATTTCGTGTCAATTTATATTTTTTAAGGCTACAAATCCCTGAGGAATTTCCCCCCAAAAGGTTTGATATACTAAATTGAACATTTCTGAACATGAGAAAAATATAAATGAACTGAAAAAAATGGTTCTTATTGGTTTATTTTTGCCACAAAAGGGCCACCCCCCCGGCCTTGCTGTGTGCCATTATTGTCACTGTTTATACATATTTGTCTATAAATATTTGGAATATCCTTTTGAAAATCAACCACATTGTAGCCAGATAACTAATTTTATGAAAGAAATCCATTTTACTAAAAAAAAAGTATGTAAGTTTGAAATTAACAGCATAATTTTTATATAAATTGAAATAAATTTATATGCAAAATAAACCAATATGCATCAATTTTTCCAGTTCAATTTTCATATCATTGTGTGCAGTAATGTTCAAGCTACCAATCCCACACCAACTTTAGTAAAATAGAATGGATTTTGCAAGCAAAACTATCCATAAATTGAAAAAAAATCACAAAAACGGGGGGGGCGGCACATTTATGTGCAAAATAAACCAATAAGGATTAATTTTTTCATTTCAATTTTCATATCATTGTGTGCAGAAATGTTCAGACTACTTTCCAAGTGAAAAAAGTTTTCAAATTGACCAAACATAAGCACTTCAAATGAAGTGTTTTCGGTCCGGGTCGTATGTGACCCGAACATAACATTAGGAACTTTTATCGAACAGAACAGCAGAGATATACATACCATGCATAGAATTGTAAAGGCCTAGGGGGAAAGAGTATCTCAATTCCCCCATGCCTGGTGGCAGAGGTGGGTTTTAAGTTGCTTACGAAAGGCAAGGAGGGTGGGGGCAGTTCTAATCTCTGGGGGGGAGTTGGTTCCAGAAGGCCGGGGCCACCACAGAGAAGGCTCGTCCCCTGGGTCCCGCCAGGCGACATTGCTTAGTTGATGAGACCCGGAGAAGATCCACTCTGTGGGACCTAACTGGTTGCTGGGATTCATGCAGCAGAAGGCGGTCCCTGAGGTAATCTGGTCCGGTGCCATGAAGGGCTTTATAGGTCATAACCAACACTTTGAATTGTGACTGGAAACTGATCAGCAACCAATGCAGCATATAAGACAGCTTTGGCCAGACTGGTCTGCTCACATAAATTAGACAGAAAATATGAACCAGATGAGCTAATTCTACTTTATTGTAATGCTACATTAACAGAATCTTGCAAGTCTATATGTAAAAAACCCTCCCACCATTTCACCAACAGCCTGAGAAGCTGAGGAAGGCCCTGATGAGTTCCTTTCTTTGCCCAATGTGCAGCTGTAGGCTATACCCACTTTTATTTTACTGTTCCTTAGGCAGCATTTCTTCATTCTCTCTCTCAAGGTCTTTCTCACATACAATTACATATTTCTAAATTTAATGCAATAGCCTTGCCATATTATGCTTCATGACCTTAGCATACAGTTAGCCTGTAATGAAGAGAGTTTTTTTAAAAAAAACAACAACTATGCCCTGACTGTTTTAAATGCATGCCTCAAAAAGCCAACATTTGCATCTATTCAAAAATAGTGGCATTTCTGTTTGTACATGAGGACATAGCCCATAACTCACAGTCTGAAGCATTTCCGTTGTCCAATAATGTTATGATGTCGAGTTATAAACTCCCTGAAGTGCAAAGAGATTATGAAACTATTAATGGAATCTTTGAAATGATTGCATCTGAAGCAAAGCATACCCAACATGAATAAACAAATCTTGTATGGAGTCTTGAATTGTCCATGGAAGCAGAGAGATAGTGGCTAAGTAATCAACCGTGATTAAGTTAAGCTTCAGCTCAAAGTCCAGATTACCTTCAAAACTTTTCTGGTACTATTTTTATATATATATATTTTTATTGAATATTTTTTTAAGTTAAAGGCATTTATACAACTTTCTCCTTTACAAAAATGTAACATTGCTAAAACATTGTATGTGTTATAGTTTTTTTCCTTTGCAATTTCAATTTCTATTCCTTTTATTTATTTATTTATTTGTGTGTGTGTTTGTTTGTTTATTTATTTATTCAATTTTTATGCCGCTCTTCTCCTTAGACTCAGGGCGGCTTACAACATGTTAGCAATAGCACTTTTTAACAGAGCTAGGCTATTGCCCCACAATCCAGGTCCTCATTTTATCCACCTCGGAAGGATGGAAGGCTGAGTCAACCTTGAGCCGGTGATGAGATTTGAACCGCTTACCTTCAGATCTACAGTCAGCTTCAGTGGCCTGCAGTACAGCACTCTACCTGCTGCGCCACCCCGGCTCATCATTTTATATATATATAAATAAAGGGAACACTCAGATAACACATCCTAGATCTGAATGAATGAAATATTCTCATTGAATACTTTGTTCTGTACAAAGTTGAATGTGCACAACAACATGTGAAATTGATTGTCAGTCAGTGTTGCTTCCTAAGTGAACAGTTTGATTTCACAGAAGTTTGATTTACTTGGAGTTGTTGTTGTTTAAGTGTTCCCTTTATTTATTTATTTTAGCAGGCTGGTGCTTTCGGCTTTGTGCTTTGTGCTCTTTTCTGGTACTTTGCTATCTTAATCAGAAAGACTTGGAGCTTTCTGTTGTGATGGAGTATAAACAATGTTCCAAAATATTCATGAATTTGGCAGAATTTAGAAGTGATACATAATACAGCCAGAATTGGCTACTAGAGGAGCACTGATCTGAAATCTTGAAGAGTCAAGGTTTAGCTCCAACTCAGCCATGTAGCTTGCTGAATAATTTGCCTCTTGCCCCTCTTATCTCATGCACAGAGTCACACCCAAACAAACTCACATGGGTGCACATCAATGCCAGCATCTCTGCTGAAAAACTAGCTCCATTGACTATTGATGTTCTTAATGTCAGTGTGATTGAAGATGAAAATTATTAAGCATAGTCATTCATAATCATACTTCATAATCAGAATAACAAAATTATTTACAAAAGAAAGGCTATGTTATTCAATTCTGATTTTGGCTTAAGATAAAAAAAATCACAATAAAATATGAATGTTGAAAAGATTTACATTCAGGTATCAGTGAATAAGGTTATTCACATTTGACACACATTGGATGTACAATCATCGTTGGGATTCTTTCATTAAAGCTGCTTAACTTTTCTCCAATTATCAGAAGTTCCTAGATTCTTGTGTACCTATTTAATGGATTTCAGGTCAGAATTCCCGGGGAGAAATCTTACTTTCCAAAATGATAACATGTTTAAAGCAGCATGGCTCTATCAAGTTATATCAGAATGTGCTGAACTCACTCTCTTTTTTTTAAACTGGGAAGCCGATCAGCCCAGGTGGGAACATCTATTTGATCTTGTCTGATCTTGAAAAAAGTTGCTTGGGATCAGAGCTATATGAAAAGGGATTATCTTGTCTTTACTGACTATATATAACAGCCAGCATGGGAAATTCAAGTTGGAAAGTTAAGTGAAAATGCTTTTAAAAATCAAACAACCTCACATGTCCTTCAAAAGTTAGCACATCTAACCTGAAACTTAGAGTATAGTAATTCTTCCTGTAGTTTCCATAACCTTCTCTAAATTGTCCTTGTATCTTCTCTCTAATGACTAGAGTAGAGCATTGCAGGAGACAAATAGCTTGTCAAAATTCTCTACCAGATTATGTGGCCATGTCTGTACACTTGTCCTGGTTAAGGAAAAATTATTCAATAATCTTTCAAGGTCTTCTCCATTGCATTTCCAGAGATGGTAGTCATGAAGGTGTCCTTCTGAAGATGTCTTCCTTTGAGATCTAGCTCCAGTGTGCCCATCTCTGCGACAGAACACAAGATCTTCCCAGGAACATCACACCAATTGTGAAATTTTCTTTCCAGACTTTTGAAATAGTGTAAAATTATAATTCTCCCCAATCCTTTGAAAGAATTCTAAGGCAGGGGATATTTTTATTACTGAATCCGAATTTTTCATTTTACCAAACTGATACATTGGAAACATGCACGCACGAAAGCCCAATTGAAAACTTGGCCCTTTCTAAGAAAATTAAATTCAATGGTGAGAAAAGTAAGATTTTCTCCTTAGACAAGAAAAACCAAATGTACGAATATAAAATAAGGAGAATCTGACTCAATAGCAGTAACTGCAAAAGAGTTATTGGAGTCCTAGTGGACAGTCATTAAATATGAGCCAGCAGTATGCGGCAGCTGCCAAAAAGCAATGCAGTCTTAGGCTGCATTCACAGAGGGATAGAATCAATATCATATGAAGTGTTTGTACTGTTTTACAAAGCCTTTCTACAACCACACTTGGGATACTGTATGCAGTTTTGGTCAACACAATATAAAAGTGATGTTGAGATGGGAAAAGGTGCAGAGAAGAGCAGCAAAAATGATGAGGGGACTGGAGGCTAAAACATACAAAGAACGGCTGCAGGAATTGGATATGTCTAATTTAGTAAAAAGAAAGACTAGGGGTGACATGATAGCTACCTTCTAATAATGCCACAAAGAAAAGGTCAACCTATCTATTTTCTAAAGCACCAGAAGGCAAGACAATTAACAGATTAACAGAGTTGGAAGGGACTTTGTAGGTCATCTAGTCCAACCCCCCGCTCAAGCAGGAGACCCAACATCATTTCTGACCAATGGCAGTCCAATTTCTTCTTGAATGTCTCAACTGATGAAGCTCCCACAACCTCCCAAGGCAAGCTGTTCCATTGGTTGATGGTTCTCGATGTCAGAAAGTTCCTCCTTTTTTCTAGGTTGAATCTCTCCTTTGTCAGTTTCCATCCATTATTCCTTATCTGGCCTTGGAAAACAGCTTGACCCCCTCCTCTCTGTGTCAGCCATTCAAATATTGGAACACTGCTATCATATCTCCCCTGGTCCTTCTCTTCTCTAGACAAGCCATGCCCAGTTCCTGAAACTGTTCTTCACATGTTTTAGTCTTCAGTCCTGGTCAGAAAAGAACTAATCAAGGAGAGAAGCCACCTAGAACTAAGGAGAATTTTGCTGACTGTGAGAACAATTAACCAGTGAAACAGCTTGCCTCCAGAAGTTGTGAATATTCATCATTGGACGTTTTTAAGAAGAGATTGGACAGCTATTTGTCTGAAATAGTATAGAGTCTCATGGTTGAGTAGGTAGTTGGACTAAAAGAACTCCATGGTCCCTTCAAACTCTGTTATTCTATTATTCAATTCAACTGAACTATTGTTATATAGCTTATTCACAGGAATTTGCTAAACTAACAGTTCACATCTGCTTGGAGTTGAATTTTTTGGGGGGGAGGAACTGAATTTAGACCACTTGTGTCTATATAGATATTCTAGGACAGTGATGGCGAACCTTTTTTGCCTTGGGTGCCGAAAGAGCATGGACATGCACTATTGCACATGCTTGAGTGCCTACACCCATAATTCAATGCCCAGGGAGGGTGAAAACAGCTCCCCCCACCTCCTGGAGGCCCTCTGGAGGCAGGAAATGACATGTTTCCCAACTTCTGATGGGCCCAGTAGGCTTGTGTTTCACCCTCTTCCGGTTCCAAAGATCTACCTGGAGCAGGGGGAGGATAAAAATTCCCTCCCCCTCCCCCCAGAGGTTCTCTGAAAGCCAAAAACACCCTCCCAGAGCCTCTCTGCAAGCCCAAAATCAGCTGGCCTGCACACACATGCATATTGGAGCTGAACTAGGGCAACGGCTCACGTGACAGCAGATATGGCCTCGCATACCACCTGTGGCAATCGTGCCATAGGTTCGCCATTGTTCTAGGACTGAGAACCTAGAATCTAAGTTGATCCCTCTTTTCAGTCTGCACCCAGGTTCTTTCACTCCTTCTTCTACATAGGTGAGAAACATGGGGGGGGGGTATGTGGCACTACATCAGAGCAGAAGTTAATGTGGATATACTGAAATGTAGATATTTCAGGTAAATGCAAAATAGATGTATATATCCAATTATGTTACAATTTAGCCAGGAGACATTCTTGCATAGGTTTAGGAGGATTGAGGTTCGTTTAGACTCAGCATGGAGTGCAAAACAAACTATAAGAAAGATAAAAGGAGGATAATGACCATGTTATTATGCTTTCACTTATTTTTTTTTCCTCGTGATTGTTTGGTTAAAAATGGATAAACAGGGGGTGAAACCTTAGCCACCGAATGGGAGAGCCTTTTTGAGTCACAAGAACCGAGTGAAGATAATCAAGTGTAGCCATCAAGCTACATCTCTCTTCCACCTCTAATCCAGGAACAAAAATCTGCAACCACAAACCACATTTCAAATATTCACTCTGCTTATTAAAGGACATGCTCCTAGCAAGTTTCTGCCCTGATGGTATCTGCTAAATTGTGTGAGGTTTGTAATCGCTAAGTGGATTGTGCTTCAAAGAGCAGAATGAAAATAGGCAATATATCAGCCTTACTTAGATTATGTAGAGAGGAGCAGGAAGAAAATGAACAAGGAGACCAAAACAGAGCAGCACAAATGGAAGCATCAATTTTAAACCTTTTTTGCGGGTCTTTTTAACCCTGTCCTTTTAAAGAAGTCACGTTAGGGCACCAGCCAGATCATTCCCAGAAAGGAAAAGCAATGACAGGATTTGTTTTGTGCACTGAGAAGATGTGAGAGCAAATTATTTATCAAATTGTGGAGTCCTTAATGATCTGAGCTAGGTAGTTTTCTTGCTGATGTTTTCAGCATGCTGATGATGTTACCTAGCTTGGTAAGGAAACGTCTGCAGGAAAACAACCAAGCTCGGAGAGCCCCAAGGACTCCATAGTTCAACCCTGAGCTACAAATATTCTCTTCTATTTGTCAAATGTGTATGCCGCTCTTCTCATTGTTAAACAACTTTAAGTGTCTTACAAGATGATTACAAGATAAATATAAGGATTGTGCGTGCGTGAGCATGTGTTCATGAATGCATGCGTGAACTGGTGGCAAAAAAATTCACAACTCACCAGTGGCATGTGTGCCAGAAACCAGAAGAGCAGCCTGCCCATGTGCACACCAGGAAGCTGGTCTTCATGTGCACATGCATGCCAGAAACCAGAAGACCGGGAGGTCGCTCTTCTGGTTTCCAGAGCTCCTGTGCATGTGAAGACCAGCTGGCCAGCACACCAGAACCCAAAAGAACAGTGGGTAATGCTCGTATGCTCAGAGACATGGCTCTGCATGCAACTTTTGCCGCATGTGCCATAGGTTTGCTATCATGGACCTAGATGAAATGCTTCACAGAGAACTATCTTTACATATCAGAGATACATATATACTATTGTCTTTCTCCTCCCCATCCCCCATTTTATCCTCATTACCCCCAGCTGTAAGGAGGACTGATAGGCGATGACACTCAATGAATGAAGTCTTAATGAGGATGTCAGGCTCCCAGTAACACACCCATTACAAATCGAACTCTGAGACATTGTACTTCCTCAAAGAACAAATTTATTTAGGTACACCATCTTGGCGCTACTGGTCAAAAGTTCCCGGGCTTTTCATGCCAATATAGGTTTCAGTTTCACAGGCTTTCAAAACAACTGTCACGTTGTCCAACCAAGATGTGAGCTGGTTGCTGGGGGACATCTCTCCTCCTCCTCATCCAGTCTGCCAGATGTTGGAATGTGGTTGACTCATCAGCTAGGAATTATTTATTTATTTATTTATTTAATTTGACTTCTATGCTGCCCAATCCTGAAGGACTCAGGGTGGCTCACAACAGTATAAAATTATGATAACAATAGCAATAGCAATAAAAAGTCAAGGAAAAAACTGAGCAATATCTAAAATCCTAATTAAAACTTTAAAAACAATTCAATAACACACATTATGCTTTGACTGAAGGCTGCATACCCCTCAAGTTCCAAGCTGTGTCAAACTGAATTCATGCCAGAATGCCCAAGCATACAAACAATCCTACATCTCAATCAAATTCAGGCTTGACAGACTGCCCCCCTCTCAGCAGAAGGAAAAACCATGAGATGGTAAAACACTGTGGGGTTGGTAGGTGCTACTTTCCCCAATCTCAATTAAACCTCTGACCATTTTACTATTCTACTGGCTCCCCCCCCCCCTGCATTTTACATTCTAAGTTCAGCCCAAACTTGGGAAATGAAAAGACTGCAAGCAAATAACCAAACTCAGTACCAAAGACTGCCCGGCTTTGAAGGATTGTTTATATATATAATCCCTGGTGCAGAGCTGAAGGGATTGGATACTGTAGCCTAGAGGATAATTCTCTGCCTTACAAGGCAAAGGTTACAGGTTCAAGTCCCAGTGGGTATGGCTAGCTGATGAGGCCAAAATAAGGCCGAAATAGATCTATCCTAGTCTCCCTTAATTTTCAAATTCAGCTTAAACATGTGACACATACAGATAGAATTGTCGGCTATCAATAAAATTAACTGCCTTGGAAATGGCCCTGGGTTGGGCCGAGAGGCAAAAAAGGAGCTGTGATGTTCCTTCAATATACCAGGGTGATTCGACACAAAATGTAACCCTTCCCTGGTACAGAGCTGAAGGGATTGGATACTGTAGCCTAGAGGATAATTCTCTGCCTTACAAGGCAAAGGTTGCAGGTTCAAGTCCCAGTGGGTATGGCTAGCTGATGAGGCCAAAATAAGGCCGAAATAGATCTATCCTAGTCTCCCTTAATTTTCAAATTCAGCTTAAACATGTGACATTATATATATATATATATATATATATATATATATATATATATATATATATATATATATATATATATGTTTTCGTAGATTTTCACGGGTACAGGTATGACGGTCTTGGTATATTCGGGTTTCTTCCCGTGTAGGATTTGGAAATTTCTGGCGACGTTTCGATGAGGTCTCACTCATCATCTTCAGGCTGGTGTTTCTGTCCTTTTTCTCAGGCGAAGACTGCGAGACCTGAGCTGCATTCCTTCTATAAATACTGGTGGCTGGGTGTGGTTTGATGGCTCAGTAATTGCCTGCTGTGTAGAAACTTCCTGGTGAGTCAGAGGGGTAACAATTGGGGTCGTTGATGTAGCTGAGGTATGCTGGTTAGTTAATGGTTGTAGATTAGGCGTGATGTCCTGTGTAGTTAGAACTTGTAGGCTGCTTGATTGCTTTACCATGTGTGTCCTGAGTCTGGTTTCTGTGGCTGGGATATGTTTGAGGGCTGGTTTCCAGATGTCTGGTAAGCGAGAGGTATCATCCCGCTTGTTCATATTTTGGGGATGTTTTTCTATCTCGATCGCTTCCATGATTATTCTTTTGCTGTAGTGTTCTGTTTTGGAAATTAATTTGGTACTGTCAAAATCAATTTCATGTCCTGTGGTTTTGAAGTGTTGGAAAAGGGAGGAGGTTTTTTCTTTTTTCTTTAATGCATTCTTATGTTCTGCAACACGTGCATTAACTCTCCTGTTTGTTTGTCCAATATATGTGGCTGGGCAGATTTTACATGGTATTTGATAAACTCCCTGGTTTTCAAGTTGGATATTGTCTTTTGGGTTTCTTAGGATGTTGGCTATTTTTTTATCTGTACCAAAGGCTGTCTTTATGTTGTGTCTGCGGAGAATTTTACTGATTTTATCTGTGGTGCCCTTGATGTAAGGGAGGAGGGCGATGCCATTGTCCTGTTCTGTGTCTTGGTTCTTGGGGGGTGTCTCTTTTTGGATTAAGTTGTTGATTGCCTCTCTTTGGAATCCATTGGAAATTAATACATTTGTGAGACTGTGTAATTCAGGTTCCAGGTGGTCTTTGTCGGCTAGGCGTTGGGTTCTGGAAATGAGGGTCTTGGCTACGGAATTGATCTGTGCGGGGTGGTGGTGGGATTTTGCGTTCAAGTAGCGGTTGGTGTGTGTCTTCTTCTGGTAGACGGTGTGTCCTAGGGAGCCATCGGGTTTTTTGTAGATTAGGACATCCAGGAAGGGAAGTTTGTTGTTGGTTTCTATTTCCATGGTGAATTGTATTTTGGGGTGTAGGCTGTTGAGATGTGTGAGAAAGCTGTCCAGTTTTTCTTTCCCATGTGGCCAAATTACGAAGGTGTCATCTACATATCTAAGCCAGAGTTTGGGTTTGTATTCAGATTTGTCCAAGGCATTGGTTTCAAAATATTCCATGTATAAGTTTGCGATGACGGGGGACAGGGGTGATCCCATGGGGGCTCCTTCTATCTGTTTGTATCTTTGTCCATTGTGGATGAAGTATGTATTCATCAGGCAATGGTTGGTCAGATCTAAGATGTGCTTCGGGGGGTTGTATTTGTTTTGGATGGCTGTCAGGGCTTCTTTGATAGGCACTTGGGTGAAGAGAGATATGACATCAAAGCTTACGAGAAGGTCACTGGGTTGTAGGTTTTGTTCCTTTATGATTTCTATGAAGTGGAATGAGTTTTGTACATGAGACATGATGGATTCTGCATAGGGCTGGAGTTGTTTGGCGAGAAATTTGGCAAGATTCTGTAGGGGTGAGCCTATGGAGCTGACTATGGGTCTGAGTGGTGTTCCTTCTTTGTGTATCTTGGGGAGGCCATAGAGCTTGGGGCATCTGGATGATTTTTCTCTGGGGATGATTCTTTGCTGGATTTCTTGACTGATGGGAGAAGCTTTTATTTTGGATTTGGTGGTTTTTTCCAGGTAGGTGGTAGGATCTGTGCTTAGAGGTTTGTAGGCGGGGTCTTGGAGTAGGTTGGATAGCTTGTCTTGGTAGTCAGATGTGTTCATCACCACAGTGGCATTGCCTTTGTCTGCTGGGAGGATGATTATGTTATTGTCTTTCCTCAAGTTGGTGAGTGCTTTTTGTTCATCTTTATGTAAGTTGCTTCTGGGTGGAATGCTGGAGCAGAGGACATTGGTGACTTCGAGTCTGATTTTGTTGGCTTCATCTTGGTTGATTTTGGTTAGGCTGGCTTCAACTCCGCATATGATGTTTTCAGTGGGGATGCGTTTGGGGGCGACTGCAAAGTTGAATCCTTTGGAGAGGACGTTGGTTTCTGCTGTGGTGAGGGTCCTGTCCGATATATTGTGTACTGTATTCTTCATGAGTTGCTGTGGAAAAGGTTTTGGCTTCTGGTGTTTTTCCAAATTATGGAGTTTCCTGGTGTGTATATCTGTATTGAGGGAGGTTTCTGTTTCAGCTCTCCAGAGGGCTAGTTGTTTGGATTTGTCCCAGAGTATTGGGTGGATTCTGTTGCTGAGTTTGAGGTGAAGACTGAGTAGGTCTTTGTTGGTTTGGTCTAGTAGGAATCTTTTTCTGTGGAGTTCGTTTCTGATTAGGGCTAATTCAGTTCTTTTCAGGATCCGTTCAGTGGATGGGGTTTTAGAATGGAATTTTAGTTGGCAGCATTTGGGGATCAGGTTTCGGTCTCGGCAGTTGCGTAGAAATTTGAGGTCACATAGGATGGTAGCTCTTTGGACCTCGAGTTTCTCGTAGGTCCTGGTCAGCAAGAAGGTATCCTCCCCGTAGAGGTAAGATATTTGTTTTCGTAGATTTTCACGGGTACAGGTATGACGGTCTTGGTATATTCGGGTTTCTTCCCGTGTAGGATTTGGAAATTTCTGGCGACGTTTCGATGAGGTCTCACTCATCATCTTCAGGCTGGTGTTTCTGTCCTTTTTCTCAGGCGAAGACTGCGAGACCTGAGCTGCATTCCTTCTATAAATACTGGTGGCTGGGTGTGGTTTGATGGCTCACTGAAAACATCATATGCGGAGTTGAAGCCAGCCTAACCAAAATCAACCAAGATGAAGCCAACAAAATCAGACTCGAAGTCACCAATGTCCTCTGCTCCAGCATTCCACCCAGAAGCAACTTACATAAAGATGAACAAAAAGCACTCACCAACTTGAGGAAAGACAATAACATAATCATCCTCCCAGCAGACAAAGGCAATGCCACTGTGGTGATGAACACATCTGACTACCAAGACAAGCTATCCAACCTACTCCAAGACCCCGCCTACAAACCTCTAAGCACAGATCCTACCACCTACCTGGAAAAAACCACCAAATCCAAAATAAAAGCTTCTCCCATCAGTCAAGAAATCCAGCAAAGAATCATCCCCAGAGAAAAATCATCCAGATGCCCCAAGCTCTATGGCCTCCCCAAGATACACAAAGAAGGAACACCACTCAGACCCATAGTCAGCTCCATAGGCTCACCCCTACAGAATCTTGCCAAATTTCTCGCCAAACAACTCCAGCCCTATGCAGAATCCATCATGTCTCATGTACAAAACTCATTCCACTTCATAGAAATCATAAAGGAACAAAACCTACAACCCAGTGACCTTCTCGTAAGCTTTGATGTCATATCTCTCTTCACCCAAGTGCCTATCAAAGAAGCCCTGACAGCCATCCAAAACAAATACAACCCCCCGAAGCACATCTTAGATCTGACCAACCATTGCCTGATGAATACATACTTCATCCACAATGGACAAAGATACAAACAGATAGAAGGAGCCCCCATGGGATCACCCCTGTCCCCCGTCATCGCAAACTTATACATGGAATATTTTGAAACCAATGCCTTGGACAAATCTGAATACAAACCCAAACTCTGGCTTAGATATGTAGATGACACCTTCGTAATTTGGCCACATGGGAAAGAAAAACTGGACAGCTTTCTCACACATCTCAACAGCCTACACCCCAAAATACAATTCACCATGGAAATAGAAACCAACAACAAACTTCCCTTCCTGGATGTCCTAATCTTCAAAAAACCCGATGGCTCCCTAGGACACACCGTCTACCAGAAGAAGACACACACCAACCGCTACTTGAACGCAAAATCCCACCACCACCCCGCACAGATCAATTCCGTAGCCAAGACCCTCATTTCCAGAACCCAACGCCTAGCCGACAAAGACCACCTGGAACCTGAATTACACAGTCTCACAAATGTATTAATTTCCAATGGATTCCAAAGAGAGGCAATCAACAACTTAATCCAAAAAGAGACGCCCTCCTCCCTTACATCAAGGGCACCACAGATAAAATCAGTAAAATTCTCCGCAGACACAACATAAAGACAGCCTTTGGTACAGATAAAAAAATAGCCAACATCCTAAGAAACCCAAAAGACAATATCCAACTTGAAAACCAGGGAGTTTATCAAATACCATGTAAAATCTGCCCAGCCACATATATTGGACAAACAAACAGGAGAGTTAATGCACGTGTTGCAGAACATAAGAATGCATTAAAGAAAAAAGAAAAAACCTCCTCCCTTTTCCAACACTTCAAAACCACAGGACATGAAATTGATTTTGACAGTACCAAATTAATTTCCAAAACAGAACACTACAGCAAAAGAATAATCATGGAAGCGATCGAGATAGAAAAACATCCCCAAAATATGAACAAGCGGGATGATACCTCTCGCTTACCAGACATCTGGAAACCAGCCCTCAAACATATCCCAGCCACAGAAACCAGACTCAGGACACACATGGTAAAGCAATCAAGCAGCCTACAAGTTCTAACTACACAGGACATCACGCCTAATCTACAACCATTAACTAACCAGCATACCTCAGCTACATCAACGACCCCAATTGTTACCCCTCTGACTCACCAGGAAGTTTCTACACAGCAGGCAATTACTGAGCCATCAAACCACACCCAGCCACCAGTATTTATAGAAGGAATGCAGCTCAGGTCTCGCAGTCTTCGCCTGAGAAAAAGGACAGAAACACCAGCCTGAAGATGATGAGTGAGACCTCATCGAAACGTCGCCAGAAATTTCCAAATCCTACACGGGAAGAAACCCGAATATACCAAGACCGTCATATATATATATATATATATATATATATATATATATATATATATATATATATATATATATATATATATATATATTAATTAAGCCAAAAACCAAATTTTGCCCTATTCTAATTAGGCATCTGATTTTAAAGATCCAGGACAATAATGAACAACATTGAAATGTGTGGCATTAAAAAATTATAAATAAATTTGCCTTTTCATAAGTTTCAAGCATAAAAGTTGCAGGAGTTCATGTCAGAGGTCTTCAAACTTGGCAATTTTAAGACTTGTGGACTTCAACTCCCAGAATTCTCTGGCTGAAGAATTATGAGAGACCCCTGCTTTAGTTTAAAATACTGTACATTTCATTGGAACAATGAGTAAATCAAGCTGTCCATTGAGAATAAACTGTCTTTTCTGCAAGATCAAAACCAAGGAATAGAATAGAATAATAGAATTCTTTATTGGCTAAGTGTGATTGGACATACAAGGTGTCTTTGGTGCATATGCTCTCCATGTACATAAAAGAAAAAGATACATTTGTCAAGAATCATGAGATACGACAATAATTGTCATAAGGTACCAATTAGCAATCAGGAAACAATATTAATATAAATCATAAGGATACAAGCAAAAAGTGACAGTGATACAGTTATAAATGGGAGGAAATGGGTCATAGGAATGATAAGAAGATTAATAATAATAATAATAATAATAATAATAATAATAATAATAATAATGCAACCTTAGTGAATAGTTTGGCAGTGTTGATGAAATTCATTGTTTAGCAGAGTGATGGTGTTTGGGGGAAAAACTGTTCTTGTGTCTAGTTGTCTTGATGTAAATAAAATAATAAAATAAAATGTTTTATAGAATAAACGGAGGGAGAGATACAGAAGAATATGAACATAAATATCAAACTGAAAGCCTTCATAAAGAAGAGATCATGCAATGAATGCAATTCCCTTTAATAAAACAAATGTCAGCCTTTATAATTTCACTGAAGGAAAATAACAAAACATATCCATAAAAATGCTCCTGCATTTTTATACAAAGCGGTTCTTTGCAACACCTTTAAAGAGGAGAAAGAAATTATGATGTTGGTAACTGTGATATGAAAGACAAATACTATTTTTGTATAGAAGGAAATAAACACTGATATCTCAGAGTGTCCAGGCCAAACTGAGCTCAACTGAATGTTGGATGTAACAATTGCTTCCATGAACAATTATTGAAGATTGCTCCTTCTTTGCTTACTTACTTAATAATACTTATTTAATAATGCATAAGTAATAATACTTACATAATAATAATAATAATAATAATAATAATAATAATAATAATAATAATTTATTAAATTTGTATGCCGCCCCTTTCCGAGGACTTAGCCTACCTTTCATTCAATCAAAGTCAAAGCAATAGGCATAATGCAGTCTTGTTTGTTTGTTTGTTCCTTCGTTCATTCATTCATTTATTATTTGTTTTGCCAAGTATGTATTGGTGGTATACAAAGATATAACAATATTTATATACATGATACTAGTAAAAGAGAAACATTAGGACAGGGGATAGAAGGCACTCTGGTGCACTTATGCACACCCCTTACTCACCTCTTAGGAATTGGGAGAGGTCAACAGTGGATAGTCTAAGGGTAAAGTGTTGGAGGTTAAGTGATGATACTACAGAGTCTAGTAGAGTTTCATGCATCAACTACTCTATTACTAAAGTTGTATTTCCTGCAATCGAGTTTAGAGAGGTTTACTTTAAGTTTGTATCTATTGTGTGCTCATGTGTTGTTGTGGTTGAAGCTGAAGTAGTTGTTGACAGGAAGGGCATTATAGCAGATGATTTTATGGGCTGTGCTTAGGTCTTCTTCTGAGCATGAAGAGGAAATATCCATCATCTCACAACCAAACTACAGAGCAGAGATAATTGACCTTCAATGAAACATCTAGTTCCCAGAAAGCTTGGATGAAACCTAAGAACCGACAGAAATTGTTATCAACTTGTTACTGTTAATGTGATGGGGGATGCATATGCAGTGAAAGAGTAACAGCATTTAATTTGAACGATGTTTAAAGTGTGAAGGAGACCAGATTTTCACCCTGACCCTGCACATTACTTTTTAGAGGGCAGCTCATTACAGGACACATTAAAGCCAAGTGTGGTTGTCAGTCCACACACACACACAAAAACCACCTTGTTCATCTAAGTTGTAGAAAGGGCAAATGGTAAAATGTGAACTGAAAGGTCATGATAAGGCATGTGGTTTAGTGTGTGACATTTCTGTGAAAAACCTGATAAAGTCAAGATAATGGGTAGATAAGATAAGAGAATCATGTTCACCAGAGATTTTACTGTAATGCATAATATCTCGTAGCGTTCCTCCATTTATGTGGGTGGAGGGCCCCAAGGAACAGGCAAACAAGAGTTCACTTCTCTTACTCTTTTGACTTGTCCTGTTTTAGAGTGAATGTGATATAGTTACAAAAACAGTATTAATGTATTAATCTAATTTTCATCGGTACTGTTATTAGTATAGCCTTCAAATTACAGAAAGCAGTTAGTTCTTCTTTGCTCTGCATTGGGCAACCCACTTGTTTGTTTGTTTGTTTGTTTGTTTGTTTGTTTGTTTGTTTATTTATTTATTTATTTATATTTGTATGCCCCCCCTCTCCGCAGACTTGGGGCGGCTCACAACAAAGTGAAAAAACAATTCACAACAAATCTAAATTTCTACTAAAACATTTAAAAACCCCATTTTCTAAACACACATACATACACACATGCCATTCATAAATTGTATATGCCCGGGGGAGATGTCTCAGTTCCCCCATGCCTGACGACACAGGTGGGTCTTAACCCTTGTATGCTGTTCGAAAAAACTGCCTAATATTATGTTCCCGGGTCTATTTGACCCGGACTGCAAATTGATCATTTTAGGTACTTATATTTGGTCTTTTTGAAAGCTTTTTTCACCTGGAAACATGTTTGAACATTTCTGCACACAATGGAATGAAAATTGAACTGAAGAAATCAATCCTTATTGGTTTGTTTTGCACATAAATGTGCCTCCCCCCCCGTTTTTGTGAAAGTTTTTTCAATTTATGGATAGTTTTGCTTGCAAAATCCATTCTATTTTACTAAAGTTGGTGTGGGATTGGTAGCTTGAACATTTCTGCACACAATGATATGAAAATTGAACTGAGAAAATTAATCCTTATTGGTTTATTTTGCACATAAATGTGCCTCCCCCCCGTTTCTGTGACATAGTCTTCACTTTATGGATAGTTTTGCTAGCAGAATACATTCAATTTTGCTAAAGTTGGTGTGGGATTTGTAGCTTGAACATTTCTGAACATAATGATATGAAAATTGAAGTGGAAAAATTGATGCATATTGGTTTATTTTGCATATAAAGTTATTTCAATTTATATAAAAATTATGCTGTTAATTTCAAACTTACATACTTTTTTTAGTAAAATGGATTTCTTTCATAAAATTAGTTATCTGGCTACAATGTGGTTGATTTTCAAAAGGATATTCCAAATATTTCTAGACAAATATGTATAAACAGTGACAATAATGGCACACAGCAAGGCTGGGGGGGGGGGTCCCTTTTGTGGCAAAAATAAACCAATAAGAACCATTTTTTTCAGTTCATTTATATTTTTCTTATATTCAGAAATGTTCAATTTAGTATATCAAACCTTTTGGGGGAAAATTCCTTAGGGATTTGTAGCCTTAAAAAATAGAAATTGACACGAAATTCAGAAAGGATGGGGGGAGGGGCTTTTTGATCAAAATAAAAATATAAGGCTCAATTTTTCCAGTTCAATTTTCATATCATTATGTTCATAAATGTTCAAACTAGTTTTCCAGTTGAAAAAGTTTTCAAAAAGATCAAATTCAAGTACCTAAAAAAAATATTTTTGGTCCAGTCATATACGAACAGAAACAGATTCGAAGTTATGATTTTTTTTTGCCCAGAAAACAATTAGCCACCACCCCAAAAATATTTTTTGATGATCAGCATTGTTAAATTGAGTAAATGGATGCCTAAGATTTTAAAGAATATTTCGGATTTGGAGCATAAAAAAAAAAAGTGAAAATGGTTGCAAGCAGCCGAGGGGGGGGGGCTTATTTCTGATGTTAAAAAACCAGTAAGAATCATTTTTTTCAGTTCCTTTATATTTTTCTTATATTCAGAAATGTTCAAGGTACCATTCCCACACCAACTCCAGTAAAATAGACTGCATTTTGCAAGCAAAACTATTCATAAATTGAAAAAAACTTTCACAAAAACGGGGGGGAGGCACATTTATGTGCAAAATAAACCAATAAGGATTAATTTTTTCCGTTCAATTTTCATTCCATTGTGTGCAGAAATGTTCAAACATGTTTCCAGGTGAAAAAAGCTTTCAAAAAGACCAAATATAAGTACCTAAAATGATCAATTTGCAGTCCGGGTCAAATAGACCCGGGAACATAACATTAGGGAGGTTTTTTTTTTCAGCAAGAAAGAAACCTCCCACCCCCCAAAAAAAATTCTCATAGAGAGAACCCCCAAAATGATGAAAAGTCATGAAATTTCAAGTTTCAGATATGCAGGGAAAATTTTTACAGGGTCTCAAACTTTGATTTCGGGTCTCACAGACCCGAACAGAACAGCAGGGTTTTAAGGGGCTTACGAAAGGCAAGGAGAGTAGGGGCAGTTCTAATCTCCGGGGGGAGTTGGTTCCAGAGGGTCGGGGCCGCCACAGAGAAGGCTCTTCCCTGGGGCCCGCCGACCGACATTGTTTAGTTGACGGGACCCGGAGAAGGCCCACTCTGTGGGACCTAATCGGTCACTGGGATTCGTGCGGCAGCAGGCGGTCTCGGAGATATTCTGGTCCAGTGCCAGGAAGGGCTTTAAAGGTCATAACCAACACTTGGAGGATGGTGTCAGTTGTGTCTAGGAAAAGAGGAAAAAACCAATGAGGATGATCCTAGAAACAATCAGGATACATTGAAAGAACTGGAATATTTAGCCTTGAGAAGAGAAGATTGAGGAAGAATAGAATAGCAAATATCTGAAGGGACATGAGATTAACAGATTAACAAAATTGCAAGGGACTTTATAGGTCATCTAGTCCAATACCACCACCACACTCAAGCAGGACACCGTACACCATTTCTGACAAATGGCAGTCCAATCATTTCTTGAATGTCTCAAGTGACGAAGCTTTCACAATCTCCAAAGGCAAGCTGTTCCATTGGTTGATTGTTCTCACTGTTAGAAAGTTCCTTCTTATTTCTAGGTTTAATCTCTCCTTGGTCAGTTTCCACCCATTATTCCTTGTTTGGCCTTCATGTGCTTTGGGAAACAGCTTGGCCCCCCTCCTCTCTGTCGCAGTCCCTCAAATATTGGAAGATTGCTATCATATCTCACCTGGTCCTTCTCTTCACTATGCCCAGTTCCTGTGACTGTTCTTCATATATTTTAGTCTCCAGTCCCCTAATCCCTGGTTGCTCTCCTCTGCATTTTTTCTAGAGTCTCAACATCTTTTTTTTTTAAGTGTGGGGACCAAAACTAATTACACTAATTATTACACTAAGACACCATGCAAGATCTCTCAAAGGTACAAGACACGAAAAGATTCAGTAAATCATATTCCAGTTTATTGTTCAAAAATATCTTCCTAACAGATAGGTTACCTAGGGAGAAGTTGAGATTCTCTTTCCTGGATGTATTTAACCAACATCTACAACACTGTCAAGGATGGAGTGATGTGAAAGTTGGCCTCCATGACACCTTCCAACTCATCTTTGGTTCTGTGACCGATAACCACCCAAAAGAGTGGAACTGGAATTCCCCCCCTACTTTTTCTATCAGTTTCCATCCCTTCTGTTTTGCTCTTGGTGTATGACCTTGTATGGTGTTGCCAGCAGAACTGAAAGAAACCTTCTAACACTATTCTCCTGCAAAGCAGAGATGGGCTGAACTTTATGCTGTCGCTAAAAAAAAAAAAGAATAGGAGAGGGAAGTAGAGATGTCTATGAGAGGAAACAAAACCTTGTAGGAAAAGTTTAATGCTTTAATTATTAATTTCCTCCAAAATCATGCATAATCAGAAAAGTGGAGAAATGCCTTCCAAGTCAAAGTACCTCCCCATTCAGCCTGCAGTTCTGTCCACATTGATGCATTGGATGGGATGATTTGATACAGGAAGAAAGGAATGGAAGGATGTCTTTCTGGTTACAGTTCAAGAACGTAGACTTAGAAACGTGAATGTTAAATGCAGCTATAAATAGAATTTGTTCTGAAATCCATAGGGCTTTAGCTTCAATGACACACCAAGATTTAACAGCTGACAGGTCACATGTCTTTATTTGATCACCACTTTCTCCAAACATTGTTCAAATAAGGTCATGCCATCAAGGAGTTATTTACAGAGGGACAATGATAGACTGATTTGCTATAGCATGGTTACTTATATAAAGAAAACTCACTTGCGTCCATAGATAAAAAACAAACAAACATTCAAATTCTGGATTCATATAACAAGCCATGCTCAAGCAACCAAGCTAACATACAATTATGCTAACTGAATTTAAAATTATAGAACTAAGTAGGAAGAATGTATGATCCTATGATAAAATCCACATGACCAGCATTGCATTGAACAGAAGAGCCATCACATTGTCTGCTAGCATCACATATTCTACCCTACAATGGTCAGAATGGCTCATTTGGCCATCTGATTATGGGTGGAAATGGGCTGGATAATTCAGATATATTTACACAAATTTAACAAATGCCCCTCTTTAAAATAATCTGGCTAATCTTAAAGACTGATAATAATTTTATTGTTTACTCCATAGTGTTCTTTTGAAAGAGGAACTCAGACAAGAATCAGGGTTTCCTCTTCTTTAAAGGTTTACCTGTTTTTAAATTCAGGTTGAATGGTGTGTTGCAGTCAACATTTTCTTGTAGCAATTGGTAGGATTTTACATTACAATATGTTGGGGTTGGTAAAAGGTTGGGGAGCCATCAAATTTACCTCCATTTTTGTAGGAGTGGAGATATCATCAATAGGGTTCTAGAATTTGCGGTTCTACTTCAGACCTTGGGAACCTAATTGGAAGGAAATTTCTACTCTCTTCTATTAGTAAACAAAAAATCAGAGAAAAATCAAACTTTCCTCTTGAATGATCTGCCTGTTTCTCACTCTTCATTTACATGCCATTTTTAATAGTTCCAAGCTTCCTGAGAAAAGTAAGGTAAACAAATATTAACTTCTCTCCTTAAAACAAGTAAACAGGTGGTAACATGCCTGAAGATAGTGGAAAAAAATAAATCAATAGAGATGGATCTGGATGATAAGAGCCCTGCCCGTCTACATCCAGTAAATTTAAAAAGAGGCAGGTGTTTTGGTCCGCCAGCAACCTGTGGTCCGCCAGTGAGGAGGCTGGGGAGGAATATGGGCCTGGCCTGGGGTCTGGAGAAGGCTTGATGCCAGAGGCAGAGACCGAGCCAGGGCCATCTGAGAGGTCTGTCCCAACTCCAGAGCCTCCAGAGGCTGACATGAGCGAGGCAGAGGAACGGGGGGAGCCTATTCCCAATGCACACATGCACAGAGCTGCCATAAGACAAGAACAGTTATGGAGGTAAAGGACTACTCGAGAGTAAGGCTTGGAGGTAATTGGCCCCTCCCTTAGGCTATAAAAGCGGAGCATACGGATGTGCTCATTGCAGGAAGCAACTTTGTTCAATTCGTGTCTCAGCATTTCATTCTGACTCCATGTTTAATAGAATTCTTTATTGGCCAAGTGTAATTGGACACACAAGGAATTGGTCTTTGGTGCATATGCTCTCAGTGTACATAAAAGAAAATATACATTTATCAAGAATCACGAGGTACAACACTTATTATTATTTATCAGGAAACTTAGGTCAGAACAGCAGGGTTGGATCGGACCAACATAGTCATCTAGGGCAGTGTTTCCCAACCTTGGCAACTTGAAGATATTTGGACTTCAACTCCCAGAATTCCCCAGCCAGCATTCGCTGGCTGGGGAATTCTGGGAGTTGAAGTTCAAATATCTTCAAGTTGCCAAGGTTGGGAAACACTGATCTAGGGTATTTTGACATTTCCTTTGTAGAACCTCCTAGATGACAGCAGAAACTATTCCAATAATTGTATGTGATCTCATGTTTTGTTTGGGAACAGATAGGCTGGAATCTATGAGGCTGGATCTATGAGAAGATTCAGGCCTAGTTTAAGAATTGACATACTGCTCCAACAGATTAAGCTGGGGAATTCCTTGCCATCCAATGCCATGAAGGCCACTTTTTAAAATGGCATTAAATTCTTGGACGATTGCATGGTCAACAGTTGCCAGCTTTGAGCTCTGATTATAATCTTCCAGCTCACAGGTAAGATGGACGTGTGTCTTAAAAATGAAAACTATAAGATGTTTTGCCTTGAGGAAGCCTGTAGCTCAACCTCACTACAATGAAACACCTTATGGAGGTATCACCTTGATGAAATATTAAGGCAAAGTTGATCTCCCTTGCTTGGTTGCTCTGTGTGGATTGTGCTGTGAATGGGTAGAAGCCCCTGTTATCCTGTGAAATGGTTGTTCTGTCCTTCAGGAAGAGGCACCATCTTGTTTTGCAGCATACTTCAAAGGGACCCTTTGATCCAGATTCCTATACAAATCCGCACAACCCTAACCCTAACATAAGTGAAATATGAACAGTTGAAAAAAAAAAACCAATGGAAGAAAACAAGTTCCCTATTGTGTCTCTCTTTGAAAGCTTTCTGAGATTCAGAATGCTAGACTAGTTTGGCTCTTGGCTCTTCTATAAATCAGATTAACCCTCTTTGCTTATTTTATTTATTTATTTTATTATTTTATTTATTTGTTTTGTCCAATGCACAATAATACACAATGAGGGTTTATAGAGGATATAATCAGGTAGAATGTATTAAAGGGAGAGTAGAGGAGAATATAAAGGAGTAAAATATAACTATGAGAGAATAGCAGAAAAAGATATAGGGATAGAAGAGAAGATATATGAGATATATTTTGGGGAAAAGATTAGAAGTAATGTGAAAAAATATTATTTTAGTAAAAGAATAGTCGATGCTTGGAATAAACTTCCAGCAGATGTGGTCGGTAAATCCACAGTCACTGGATTGAAACATGCCTAGGAAAAACATAGATCCATCCTAAGATAAAATACAGGAAATAGTATAAGGGCAGACTAGATGGACCGTGAGGTCTTTTTCTGCCGTCAATCTTCTATGTTTCTATGTTTCTAGATATAGGAGAGACAATAGGACAGGGGACGGAAGATACACTAGTGCGCTTATGTATGCTCCTTACTGACCTCTTAGGAACATGGTGAGGTCAACTGTGGATAGTCTAAGGGTAAAGTGTGGGGGAGTGGGGATGATACTACAGAGTTCCACGCTTTGACAACCCAATTATTAAAGTCGTAATTTTTTACAGTCAAGTTTGGAGTGGTTAACATTAAGCTTAAATCTGTTGTGGGCTCTTGTGTTGTTGTGGTTGAAGCTGAAGTAGTCTTTGACAGGCAGGACATTGCAGCAACAAAAACAAAAACAGAAAGGATATATTGAACCAACAAAAATGGACAGAAAGACACTACCTACCTATGTCTCCTCTTCCTCAACGCCCCCCCCCCCCCCAAAAACCCCTCCCTCCTTCTGCCAAGTTAATTTTAAGTTAAACAGACCAAGTTGCACCATGGTGGTTAAATGATGTAACATCCCTGGAGAGAAAAGGAAGTGTGTATCTAGGAGTCCAATCAGATTAATCAGATTACCTGACAACTGAGGCTGCTGTAATAGCACTTGGACTGCAAGTTTCTCTGTCTGTGTCTGGTTTTCCATGTTTAAAAACGAAGGAAAAGAGCAATGGTTCCTGTTTTAATCATTAAAGAAGGGATTATGGGGGAGGGCATGGCAGAAATATATCCAGCATTGTATTATTATTAGATTTGCAGTAAGCAGATAGCTAATACACATTTCTCACTGATAATTATTAGGTTCTGGCTGAAGTTTGACAGGACTAGTTTTTAGCACATGAGTGGAGGGGGGGGGAAAGGCTTTTAAAGGAGAGAAGAGATAATATGGTAGTATTTCATTTGATCTGAGGCTGATCAAAACTTAGTTGTTCTTCAGAATCTCAGCCTTCAAAGTTTGTTCAGAAGTTTTACCAAATGTTTAAGCAAACAATAGCAATAGCATCTAGACTTATGTACCTGCCCCATAGTACTTTACAACACTCTTTGGGCTGTTTAGAATGTAAGTATTAGTTGCCTATTGCCCCAACAATCTGAGTCCTCATGTTAACAACATCGGAAGAATGGAAGGCTGAGTCAACCTTCAGATGGTCAGGATTGAACTCCTGGCAATACTGTATCCTAACCACTGTGCCACACCAGCTCTTTCACAATACCTTAGTGAGAACAGATAACTATCAATATTTAGCTATCCCACTCTATTGTGACTATTTGGAAGGAAAAAAATAATGATTTGCCTATTGCCCCCAACAATCTGTGTCTTCCTCTTACCAACCTCAGAAGGATGGAAAGGTTGGTCAATACAATGGTGTGGTAGGGTAGGGTAAGGTATTCGTAGGGAATTGTAAATAATATTGTGGTGTGATGTGATGTAATATAATAATGGAATGGGATGGACTGGACTGGAGTGGACTAGGCTAGATCCCACTTGATAAAAATCATCCACGAAAGATACTTAAAAAAAGATGGATCGACAATTAAAAAGTATTACAGGAGCAGTTGGGAAAAAAGGCTGAGGATCATATTGGCTGGAAATGTGCAGAAGATGCCTTCATCCTGCAGGATAGACAATGGCTAAAATGATGGTGATGATTAAAATTTATCAATAATATAATATAATATAATATAATATAATAATATAATATAATATAATAGTATAGTATAGTATAGTATAGTATAGTATAATATAATATAATATAATATAATATAATATAATATAATATAATATAATATAATATAATATAATAAAATATAATAATATATAATTAATATAATATATAATTAATATAATATAATATAATATATAATTAATATAATAAATCATATCTGGAATCACAGAAACATGTGGCTGGAAATAAGAAGCTGTACTAGACATTAGTTTTGAAAGTTCTTTTGACATTCCTTCTTATTACTCTAAGCCCGGAAGGGCATCAGTAATTGCTTTTAGGGCGGGAAGGGGAAACCACATTTTTTAACACACTCATCTGCCTACCTGTATGCTTAAGGACCAAATGCTCTACATTTGAAAACTATATGAAATGATGGATAGTAAGATTATTTTATTTCCAAGCAGTGTCAGTTTCATAAAGCATGCATTCCATTCATATCTCCGCTTACAGTGCTTTTTAAATATATATATAGAATGGTACTTCTACCTAAGAATGCCTCTACTTAAGAACTTTTCTAGATAAGAACCAGATGTTCAAGATTTTTTTGCCTATTCTAAAGAACTATTTTCTGCTTAAGAACCTGAGCCCGGAAAAAATTTCCCAGTAAATTTGAGAGCGACACAAAAGCCCTGCCATTCCCCCTTTAATCCCGGCCATTGCAGGGTTTTCTGGGCTTCCAGAGAAGCCTTTCAGTGGCGCTTAATGAGGCTTTGGCAGCCCAGAGTGAATGGAGCATTTTCCTTTCTCTGAGTGTTTGGAGAGGGAATAGACCACTTCGCTGTAGTGATTCCCTTGCACTGCCTTCCATACACCCGGCGCGAGGTTGCCTCCCAGAGTGTCTGGGCGCGGAAAGGCGAACAGGGGCGCTTTGCCCTGGCCGGATCAACTCAGGCAAACCGAGGAGTCACTACAGTGAAGGAAAGGCACCGGCTACAAAGCGAGCAAGCAAGAGGAGAGGGGAGCCATTCAGCATGGGAAGGAAGAGGAAGCAGGTAGCAGCAGCAGCAGCCACCTTTCCTTCAAAGGATGGGAGGTTCCCCCCTCTCGCCTGCCTGGGTTTCTCTCTCTGGCGCAGTGTATGGGGGGCTGCCTCATGCCGGGTGTATGGGAGGTGCGTGTTCCTCCTTGCCGTCTCTGAGTCCCTCTTTTTTTTCTTAAGCCTTGAAGTTTTAGATTTTTTTGATTCCCCTCACCTCACCTTCTTCCTTCGGCAGTGACTGTCCTCAGCCTCATCTTCCTCCTCCTCCTCCCACCCAAATTCTGAGCTTTTATTTCTTTCCTAATGGGTTTGCACGCATTATTTGATTCCTATGGGAAAAATTGCTTCTACTTACAAACTTTTCTACTTAAGAACCTGGTCATGGAATGAATTAAGTTCTTAAGTAGAGGTACCACTGTATATATAAATAAGAACAGTAATAGTTCCTTTCCATTCTGCAAATGTTGTATCCAGATTTGGGCACTGAATTTTAGGAAGGACATTGAGAAGCCAGAACGTGTCCCAAGGAGAACAATTAAATTATTAAGGGACAGGAAAGAAAATCTATGATGAAAGAATTGGAAGCATTGGGCATATTTTGCCTGGAGAACAAGTCTATAAGTAGGAAGATATAATATCTGTCTTTGGGTTTTCCCCCTTGTCCCTGGGCAATGTCCTTTCCTTCCATATTGAAGGTGAGAAAACATTTTTCTACCATTACATGAGGATAAGAAACCAACTCCCCTCCCCAAGAATCGTGCCACCCCCACTCTTCTCGCCTCCTGAAAACACACATATGCTGGCAGATCTGGGCCTGTTGAACGATAGTTTTCCACTCTGGCCAATAGTATGAATGAGTGATGATTGTATGCAATTTATACTGGGTTTTAATGGAAGTTCAGGAAAATGTACTTCTGGTTTGCCTTTGTGCTGTTTTTTGCACTCTGGAGGGTTCAGGGAAGTTTCCTGAAGCTCCAGAGTGCAAAAAATAGCACAATGGGCAAACTGGAGGTTCGGAAAATGCACTTCCAGTTTGCCCATTGTGCTGTTTTTTCTACTCCAGGGCTTCAGGAAGCTTCCCTGAACCCTCTAGATTGCAAAAAACAACACAACAGCAAACCAAAGGTGAATTTTCCCTAACTTCCTGTTTGTCCATTGGGGGGGAGGGGGTTGCCTCTGGGGCTTCAGGGAAGTTTCCTTGAAGCATCTGGAGGATGTATAAAGCCTTTCCTGAGTTCTGAAAATTTGTTTGTTTGTTTGTTTGTTTGTTTGCTTGCTTGCTTGCTTGCTTGCTTGCTTGCTTGCTTGCTTGCTTGCTTGCTTGCTTGCTTGCTTGCTTGCTTGCTTGCTTGCTTGCTTGCTTGCTTGCTTGCTTGCTTGTTTGTTTGTTTATTTATTTATTTATTTTTATGCCGCCCTTGTCCTTAGACTCAGGGTGACTTACAACATGTTAGCAATAGTACTTTTTTAACAGAGCAAGGCTATTGCCCCCACAATCCGGGTCCTCATTTTACCCACATTGGAAGGATGGAAGGCTGAGTCAACCTTGAGCCGGTGATGAGATTTGAACCGCTGACCTTCAGATCTACAAGTCAGCTTCAGTGGCCTGCAGTACTGGTTAATTGTTCTCACTGTCAGGAAATTTCTTTTTGATTCTAGGCTTCTTCTCTCCTTGATTAGTCTCCATCTGTTATTTCTTGTCTTCTAGAGGATATGATTTTTAAAAATTAGAAGGAAAGTAGGGTTTTCTGGGCATCAGGAAAATGTGCCTTCATGTAAACAGATTGTCTTAGGAGGCAGCAAAAGTTCTTTAGATGTTTAAACAGTCAGTGAATGGAAGTGTTGGAGAATGCTGCAGTTGATTTCTACATTGGACAATAAATTGGAATAGATGGCCTCCAATATTATTTCCAGTGACTATATTCTATAAATAAAATTATGTATATTTTCCTCCCTTAAGCATGTGCTTTATATATGCATCTATAATAATCTGGTGAAATTCAAAACAACAAAAAACAGATAATTGCATAGCTATCCTGTTAAAGTACATAGCATGAGTAATCAACAGATAAATAAGGAATCAGGTTCTTCTCCCAAGAATTATGTTCTATCTACATTACATTAAAGGTAATTTCCTCATTCCCCAAAGTTTTCATCACACAATGAAATCAACATTAATAATAATTAAAATAAAGTGCAGAATATTTTCAATTCACAAAATATTTGATTTTTTTTAATTGCACATCAAAAACTAAAAAAAGCCCCACCTAAGTATAGTAATGATATCTCTTTCTCTATAGTTGCATATTACTAAGCCTAGGATATTCTTGTGTAGAAATATGGCCAAATCACTAACAATTTTTGCATTCCATCTCTGGACAATTTCATTTTAATAATTGCTCTCTTGAGCTAGAGTTATCCATATTACTAAATCAGGCACAGATCCAAGACAGCGCATTGGATTAAATGCTTGATTCTTTGCAGACGCCAAAGGAACAAGTGGTAGTAACTTGAGAGATTTCAGGCTTGAACAAATTCCAGGGAGTTGAGGGAATAAAATTCATCAGGACAATTTACAGGGCTGATTCTAATAGAATGAATCTTACCACTCCAGCAAACTTCCAAAATTGCAATCTAGTTCTACAAATCGTAGAAAATGCTCGCACGGGGACCCTTCCTGCCTCGGATGCTGTTTGACTAATTTAATCTGCTTAGCTGAACAACCCTTCTAGGGATATTAAAAATTAGGAACAATGTCAATTATGCTCAGTAATAAACTTGATCTTCAAATACTTCTGTATATATTTTTTAATTCATCTCTTTGTTTCGATGGGCAATTTTGCAAGGCTCTTCTAAGTACAGTGGTACCGCATCTTACGAATGCCTCTTCTAACGAACTTTTCAAGATACGAACCCGGTGTTTAAGATTTTTTTGCCTCTTCTTCCGAACTATTTGCACCTTACGAACCCAAACAGCTGCTGCTGGGATGAAGAGGTTTCTTTCTTTCCCCTTTTTGGAAGAAAGAAAAGGGAGGGGCAGCTTGGAGGAGTAAAGATTTTGCATGCTTGCAAAAGCACTGAAAGGGTGTCTTTTTAAGAAAGAAAAGGGAAGGGCAGCTTGGAGGAGTAAAGATTTTGCATGCTTGCAAAGGCACTGAAACTGTGTCTTTTGAAAAAAGAAAAGGGAGGGGCACCCCCCTTGCCTTTCTTCCTTCCCACTCACCCTTTAGCCTAGCCTTGCTTCTTCCACCCGCCCCCTTTAGCTGCTCCTCCCTGCCCTCTGTTCGCCTCCCTTCTAAAGTTTGGGATTTTCCTGAAGGATTTGCACGCATTATTTGCTTTTACATTGATTCCTATGGGAAACATTGTTTCACCTTATGAACATTTCACCTTACGAACCTCCTCCTGGAACCAATTAAGTTCGTATGATGAGGTACCACTGTACTTCTAGAGAAAATCTATACTTGCTTGAAGAACGGGGAGAGGAGTGTTGGTTAGAAGGTTAATCACATTTTTTCTTACTGAGTCCTCCATGAATGCATTTTTTCCTGTCTGTTTTTTAAAAAAACATTAATTTAATGACCCAACCAGTGAGAGTGTTTAATAGGACTACCAAAATACTGACATAGGTTTTGTTTAGATGTTTACGTGCAACAGTGAAACTTCTGTTTGTTCAAGGAGAACACCAGGCTTCTCTAAAAGAGGTCCAGAGCAGCATTGGTCATATAAATTTCTGCAAGGCTTAAATAATAATAATAATAATAATAATAATAATAATAATAATAATAATAATAATTTATTAGATTTGTATGCTGCCCCTCTCCGAAGATAGATTGCACATGCCCCCTGTACACTCCACTCAAAAAACAACATCATCAACAACAACAATTCAAAAGATGCAAAGGGGGTAAAAAAAAAATTAACCATGTCGAATGAGAGGTACCTGAAAGAAGCATTAGGCTACCTATGGATTAAAGAACGCTATGGTCATATCTTAATATTATTTTAATCATTATACACCTACTACTGGAAGGAAACTACTCCCCCTTTTAAATTAATTAATTAATTAATTAGAAAATTAATTTAGCTGCCCATGTAGAATAGAAATAGAATAGAATAGAATAGAATAGAATAACATTGGGGGACAGAAGGGAGAATCACAGCCAAGACAACAGTCAGACAAGAGTATTTCCTCCCACAGATAGAATAGGATAGGGCCACAGCAGGCATTCCTCCCTCCCATTTTAAAAATTGTTTTAAATTATTTCCCCTGCTTTTTGTTGTGATGTTTATTTGCTCTGTTGCCCTGCTTTCTTTTCTCTTTTTGGATTGTGTACACCATTCAGAATTACATCACCAATCTCCTCCCACAAATGGCAGGATGCCTGTATTCTTACAATTTATTTTCACTGTTTCCTAATATGATTTGATTGCTTATTGGTACCCAGACTATCATTAAGTGTTGTACCTTATGATTCTTGACACACTTTATCTTTTCTTTTATGTACACTGAGAGCATATGCACCAATAAAAATTCCCTGTGTGTCCAATCACATTTGTCCAATAAAGAATTCTATTTTCATATCCATTATAGTGGGAGAACACACTCAGTTTCCTGATAAAAAAGAGAGAGAGAGAGAGAGAAAGAAAGAAAGAAAGAAAGAAAGGTATAAATAAACTTCATGCCATTGAAGTATTTTTACATAAAGCTTTCTGAACATGTAATGCTGTGTGACTCAATTTATTTATGCCATCTTCTTGCATCTTGCAACTCTGCCTTTTGGCTAAGATAAAATATGTTGTTTTAAAATCAACTTTTGAATCTAAATGCTTTCAGAGCAAAGATTTCAAAGACATGAATATTGCATGTATGTACAAAAAGACTCAAGTAAAACAGGAAATGAATGCCCTTCCTTAGAGCCCCAATATTAGGGGAAGATATTAAGTAAAGAGGCTCTTCTTTATTTATTTACTTAACTAAAGGAGTTAAGTTGCTCCAACATATGGAAAAAATTAAAAATAGATATCAATTTTGAAGACCTGAAGCCTCTAATATTAATCATTTGTACTTTATCATATCCCTAACATTTATACCTTCGTAATAAGCTTCATTCTGCATTAGTCAGTTTGCTTTCCATTAATTTGATATGAACCATTTGCTGCTATATTAGAAAAGTCACTAACACTATTAATTTCCTAGATAAATTACTTCTTCTATCTTGAAACTTTAAATGAAATGGAATTCGCTAATCCTAATTGGTTCGCCTTCCACCGGAATTATTTCCCATTAGTACAGCATGTTTTCTTGTTTCATACTTGAACAGAAGAGGCTTCTGCTTTGAGCCTTGGGGGTAACATCCATGGCTTTATTAATTATCAGGTATTCATTTAAAGGGGTTAATTAAGCAATAACTTTCCATGGACTGCAGTGTAGAAAGGCAGGCGATTGTAGCCCAGAGTCCATCATTTTGCCTCCATTGTGGAAGAAATAAATATTTTCACAGTATTTAACCAATTAAGGGGGAGGTCTCAAACTCTTCTACAAGAAATTTGGCAGTGGGATCCTTTGAGCTTGCTCGCTTCCATCTGCTACTTCACACAATCGATTCACATGGTAATGAGATAATCAAGAGGGAGGGGTTTTTTTCATCCACACAACAGGGCAGCTTTCTTTTATTGAAAAAAATCTAACATTTGACAATTACCAATATTATGGGATAATCTGTTGAGAATGGGAGGATAAACCCCCTGTTTTACTTACTGGATTCCTTTCCTGGATATTGTTCTGCATGATGTAAGTAGATATTTGATGAGCATTCAGGGTCAGGCCTTGAGGAACTCATAGGTTTTAAGAGTAATACGTTCAGTAAGTACAGATAAAGGACCCAACAAAATTAACAAAGGGATACAATCAAGATCACATTAAGTGTTCATACCATTTCAATGCCACTTTATAATGCCTTGGTAAGATCATAGCTGGAATACAGTACTGCAATTGATTTTGATGGACATGATGTAAAAAAAGATGTTGAGACTCATCACCTGAAGAGAATCACCGAATGGAAGAAAGGCCTCTGACCATGTGCAGAGTGCTTTGCCTTCCCAGCTGAGAACTGCTTCTATTCATCTCTGGATTAGAGGCCCTTTGGAGCTGGGGTTTTGCCAGGCTAATTCCTAGAAGCAGGGGGGAAAGCCATCAAAATCTTCCCTTAGTTTGGTGGACTCCAGGGGTCTTTGCAACAGCCCCTCCCCACTTGCAAAAATTTCTCCATATGAAAGCAGAGGCAGTAATTTTCCTTAAATCAAGTCACCTTGCTTGGATTCAGTTAAAATTATCCTAGATCCTCTGATCCAGCAGCATATATCCAGCAGCTTCAATCGCAACAACACAAGAGCACGCAACAGATTCAAACTTAATATTAACCGCTCCAAACTTGACTGTAAAAAATATGACTTCAGCAACCGAGTTGTCGAAGCGTGGAACTCATTACCTGACTCAGTAGTGTCAACCCCTAACCCCCAACATTTTCCCCTTAGACTATCCACGATTGACCTCTCCAGGTTCCTTAGATGTCAGTAAGGGGTGTGCATAAGTGCACCAGTGTGCCTTCCGTTCCTGTCCAATTGTCTCTCCTTATCTCATTTATCTTTTCTTCTATTCTTTTCGTTACTTATATTATTACATATCTTTCTCTTCAATGTGCATTATGTATTGGACAAAATAAATAAATAAATAAATAAATAAATAAATAAATAAATAAATAAATAAATAAATAAATAAATAAATATTGCAGAGAAGAGCAACAAAGATGATTAGGGGAATTCAGGATAAAACTTATGAAGAATGGTTGCAGAAATTGTATATGTCTAGATTAATGAAAAGAAAGAGTATGGGTGTTCTAAGAGGGGCGGCATATAAATCCAATAAATCTAATCTAATCTATAGAGCTGCCACAAAGTAGAGGGAGTCAAGCTATTCTCCAAAATACCCCAAGGCAGGACAAGGAACAAGGAAACTAATTAAAGAGTGAGCCAAACTAGTCTTAAGGAGAAATTTCCTGACAGTTAGAAAAATTGATCAGTGGAACAACTTGTCTGCAGGAGTTGGGATGCTCCAACACTGGAAGTTTTTAAGGAGAGATTGGATGACCATTTGTCTGAAATGATATAGGGTTTCCTAGCTAAGCAGGGTGTTAGACTAGAAGACCTCTAATATTCCTTCCAACTCAGTTATTCTGTATTCTGAAAAGAAAAAAAAAGAAAAAAACCCATCCACCAACAGAAGACAAAGTTTTAATGGATTTGACCAATGCACTTTCTATGTCCTAGTCCAGTGATGGCAAACCTTTTTTCCCTCGGGTGCTGAAAGAGTGTCAGCACATGCTATCATGCAACCCATAATTCAATGCCTGGGGAGCACAAAAACAGCTTTCCCCCCACCCACCCAGAGGCCCTCTGGAGGCCAGAAATAGCCTATTTCCTAACTTCTGGTGGGCCCAGTAGACTTGTGTTTTGCCCTCCCCAGGCTCCAAAGGCATCATGGAGCTGGAGGAGGATAAAAATGCCCTCCCCCTCCCCGCAGAGGATTTCTGGAAGCCAAAAACGCCCTCCCAGAGCCTCTGTGCAAGGCCAAAATCAGCTGGACCACACACACATGCACGTTGGAGCTGAGCTAAGGCAATGGCTCACATGCCAGCTGATATGGCTCCACATGCCACCTGTGGCACCCATGCCATAAGTTTGCCATCACTGTCCTAGTCCTATTGATTGAATTCTGCTCTAAAGATAGAGCAGACTTTCAGGGGTTTGATGATCAGGTTGATTACAGAGACCAAGAATCTGACAGTTTAACTCAGATATAGAGGCAGAAAGAGATCCACGTGTATAGAAGGTTCAAGATCTAGACCCAGAGGAGAGATTTTTCTTCAGAATAGGGAGAGGTGCTTGCTGCTGGAGGTTGCTGATGTGGTAAGAAGATTTGATCTCCATGTTATCTGTTTCCTTGATTCTATCGGTAGTGATTATATAGGTTTTAACATTTTATTTGTTTTAGTATTTATCTTTTTGGCCTTTGTAAGCCACTTAAAGTCACCTTTTTATGGAGATAGGCAACTACTACTACTACTACTACTACTACTAATAATAATAATAATAATAATAATAATAATAATAATAATAATTTATTAGATTTGTATGCCGCCCCTCTCCGAGGACTCGAAGCGGCTCACAACAAGTAAAAACATCATATACAAATCCAATATTAAAACAGTTTTAGAAACCCTTATTAAAAAACAATCATACAACCCAAACAAACCATGCATAAACCAAGACAGCTAAGGATATATCAATTCTTCCATGCCTGGCGACATAATTGAATGAATGAATGAATGAATGAATGAATGAATGAATGAATGAATGAATAAATGAATGAATGACTCCGGGATTCAGTCTTGTTTCCAAATATTACTTTTGACCAATGAGTTCCAAAGAAGCAGTAAGCAAAAGAAACATTGGGGAAAACCCTTTTCTGGGGAGTGGGTGGGGGAAATCTGTACTGATGGTCTCCCGTTATTAGCAATGTATCAACTTTCCCCCCTTATTGAATAATTACAGCAATGAATTAACCTGTTCAGTATCCTGTTCCCAAACAATGTCTAGTCAACTGTGGCTAAATGGGGCCATGAATGGGAGAATAGCATTTTGTGTTTAATTTTTAAATAAATCCATCTGATATGCACTTCTCGGATGTATATGCAGGTTGCTGTTGTTGTCTAGATTCTAGAATCCAATTTTGGTTCTCAATTACCCTCTGGATGGTTGAAGTTACTATGAATTGTTTTGTAGTTCTCCTCCAGATAATATACTACTTCAAAATATGATGCAGTCTAGAAAGAAAACTATTTAACTTCTCCAATCTCCTTACCTAAAAAATGTATAAACAGCTTGGTTTCATTAGATTTGTATGCCGCCCCTCTCGTCCAATTTTGATAGAAATTATATAGGAAAGGTTACTAGCCCGTAAATGGAATCCTGCCCTGTATTAACATTTTATGTCTCTGTCCATTATAACCCATGAATTAACTAGAGGTTTTCATCCATCTGGTTTTCCATTTTGTAGTTTCCTTGAAAATCAATTCTTCATAAAATTTGCTTTTCCAATGAAAAGGATGCATCTAAACATTTCTAGAAGAAACCTGTATTATTTCACTTGTGTTGGGGTAAGACACCAAGGACAGGGTAGGGGAAAAGCAGTGGTTGAGAGTTACTCCAGCTCTCCATTGGACCTAAAATCCTTTTCATCTGCCATGTTACTATAATTAGAGACCCCAGGAAGCATAAGATCTTGGAACAAGCCAGCCAGCAAGACACATCGGAGAGTATTTTGGCTGCAATCTGACAGTTCAAATATGGCCTAGAGATAAAGCAAAGTGCCAAATGAGCATTTGCACTAATTGCAACTGGCTGAGTGAATCTTCATTTAGAAACCATGTCTGCAAATGCTGGAGAGTGAAAAGATCCCTTCCCCAGCAGGAGAAAACCACATGTAAGCTTAGTTAGGTGTGGAAAAGACCTTGAGCTGTGGAAATGACCTTTATGTGTGAAAAGAAAAAAAACCTGAGTCATCCCTGAAGGAAGGCAGTGTCAGAAAAAAAAAACACAGAAGTGCAAGAAGCTTTTTAAAAAGCAGGAGAGCTGACTGGCATGAATTTGCTGTTATTTTTCCCCATTTATTTTGGTGACACATAGTTTTGGTTATGTAAGAATGAAACTTAAAATTCCATCTACTGCCAAACACAATGCCAAGAAATACATGAAATTGTAGGTTATTTAGCTTTACTAGATAAGTGGTCAAAGCAATGGAAACTGCAGTTCAATATTTCCAAATGTAAAATAATGCACTTGGGGGAAAGGAATCCTTTGTTTGTTTGTTTGCTTGCTTGCTTGCTTGCTTGCTTGCTTGCTTGCTTGCTTGCTTGCTTGCTTGCTTGCTTGCTTGCTTGCTTGTTTATTCATTCATTCATTCATTCATTCATTCATTCATTCATTTATTTATTTATTTATTTATTTATTTATTTATTTATTGGATTTGTATGCCGCCCCTCTCCGTAGACTCGGGGCGGCTAACAACAGTGACAAAAAACAGAAAACCCCTTGTTATAAAGCCAATCATACATACAAACATACCATGCATAAATTGTAGAAGCCTAGGGGGGAAGATTATCTTAATTCCCCCATGCCTGATGGCAGAGGTGGGTTTTGAGGAGCTTACGAAAGGCAAGGAGGGTGGGGGCTATTCTAATCTCTGGGGGGAGTTGGTTCCAGAGGGTCAGGGCCACCACAGAGAAGGCTCTTCCCTTGGGCCCCGCCAAGCGACATTGTTTAGTTGACAGGACCCGGAGAAGGCCCACTCTGTGGGACCTAACTGGTCACTGGGATTCATGCGGCAGAAGGCGGTCCTTGAGATAAACTGGCCCGGTGCCATGAAGGGCTTTATAGGTCATAACCAACACTTTGAATTGTGACCGGAAACTGATCAGCAAACAATGCAGACTGCGGAGTGTTGGTGTGACATGGATGGAGGTTTACAACATTGTACAAGAGGTAGCAACTAAAAGCATCTCAAAGAAGAAGAAATGCAAGAAAGCAAAATGGCTGTCTGAGGCTGCTTTGCAAATAGCTGAGGAAAGAAGGGAAGTGAAAGGCAAGGGAGAAAGATACACCCAACTGAATGCAGAACTGCAGAGAATAGCTGAAAGAGATAAGAATGCCTTCTTAAACAAACAGTGCAAAGAAATAGAAGAAAACAATAGAATAGGGAGAACCAAAGAGCTCTTCAAGAAAATTGGAGATATGAAGGGAATGTTTCAGGCAAAGAGGGGGGCATAATAAAGGACCAAAATGGCAGGGACCCAACAGACGTAGAAGTGTTTAAGAAGTGGCAAAATTACACAGAACTATACAAGAAGAAGCTTAATGTGCCTGATAACCATGATTGGGTGATCACTGACCTCAAGCCAGACATTCTAGAATGTGAAGTCAAATGGTCCTTAGGAAATCTGAGCAACAACAAAGCTAGCGGATGTGACAGTATCCCAGCTGAGCTATTCAAAATCTTAAAAGAGGATGCAGTAAAAGTGCTACACTCCATTTGCCTGCTTCATTGACTGTTCTAAAGCCTTTGATTGTATAGATCACAACAAATTGTGGCAAGTTTGTTCATTTGTTTGATTGTTTGTTTGTTTATCAAAAGGTGTACAAGATAATAGATATGGTATAAACATAAACAAAAGCAAAATAGATATAGATAAATTTGGACAGTAGGACAGGGATGGTAGGCACGATGGTGCACTTATGCACACCCCTTACAGACCTCTCAGAAATGGGGTGAGGTCAACTGTAGACAGTCTAAGGTTGAAAGTTTTGGGTTTCGGGAAGAAACCACAGAGTCAGGTAGTGCATTCCATGCATTGACCACTCTATTGCTGAAGTCGTATTTTCTGCAGTTGAGTTTTGAGCGTTTTACATTGAGTTTGGATCTATTTTGTACACATGTGTTGTTGCAGTTGAAGCTGAAGTATTCATTGACCAGTAGGGCATTGTGGTAGATGATTTTATGAACTACATTTAGATCAGATCAAAGGTGAAGTAGTTCTGAAGTAGCTCTAGATTTTCTAAGCCCAAAATTTCAAGACTGTGGGAATAAGGTATTCTGTTGCAAGCAGAGAAGTGGAGTACTCTTCTTGTGAAATATTTCTGGACTCTCTTAATTGTATTAATGTTTGATATGCAGTACGAGTTCCAGATGGGTGTGCTGTATTCGAGGGTTGATCTTGCAAATGTTTTGTATGCTCTGGTTAGCAGAATTAGGTTAACAGTGCCTTTTTGGAAATAATGTTACATGGACTCCGACACTTAGGTCATTAGATATGAGTACTCCAAGGTCCTTAACAGAGTGAAGGTCATCTACAAGGTTGTGTCCTCCAAGTTTGTATTTTGTGTTCTGATTCTTTTTGCCAATGTGTACGACAGAGCATTTATCGGTTGAGATTTGAAGTTGCCAGTTATCAGACCATTGTGATACATGGTCTAGGTCTTTTTAAATGGTAGAAGTATTGTTCTTTTAGGAGATGGGAGTACCAGACCATCTTATTTGTCTCTTGAGACATATGCGGGTCAAGAAGCAACAGTGAGAACTGGGCATGGAACCGTTGATTGGTTCAAAATTGGGGAAGGAGTCTGACAAGGCTGTATATCTTTTTAACTTATATGCAGAGCACATCATGAGAAAGGCGGGGTTAGATGAATCAAAAGCTGGAATAAAGATTGCCAGGAGAAATATAAACAACCTCAGATATTTATTTATTGCTTGCTTGCTTGCTTGATTGATTGATTGATTGATTGATTTGATTTGTATGCCACCCCTCTCCTCGGGGCGGCTAACAACAATAAAAAAGACAATGTAATCAAATCTAATATTAAAAATAATCTAAAAAACCCCAATTTAAAGAACCAATCATACAAACAAACATACCATGTATAAATTCTATAAGCCTAGGGGGGAAGGGAAAATTTCAATTCCCCCATGCCTGACGACAGAGGTGGGTTTTAAGGAGCTTGCGAAAGGCAGGGAGGGTGGGGGCAACTCTGATATCCGGGGGGAGTTGGTTCCAGAGAGTCGGGGCCACCACATAGAAGGCCAACTCTGTGGGACCTAACTGGTCGCTGGGATTCGTGCGGCAGAAGGCGGTCCCGGAGATATTCTGGTCCGATACCACTCTAGTGGCAGAACGTGAACAGGAACTAAAGACCCTCTTGATGTGGGTGAAGAAGGAAAGTGCAAAAGGTGGCTTGAAACTCAAGTTCATGGCATCTGGCCCTCTCCATTTCTGACAAATAGATGGTGAAGAAATGGAGGTAGTGACAGATTTTATTTTCCTGGGCTCCAAGATCACCGTAGATGTGGACTGAAGCCAATAAATTAAGATTTTTGCTTCAAAGCTATGACAAATCTAGATAGCATACTAAAAAGCAGAGACATCACTCTTCCAACAAAAGTGCATATTGCCAAGGTGATAGTTTTCCCAGTTGCAATGTATGGCTGTGAAATCTGGATCATAAGAAAAGCTGAGCGCCAAAGAATTGAGGCTTTTGAACTATGGTGCTGGAGAAGACTCCTATCAGTACCCTGAACCGCAAGGTGATCAAACCAGTCAATCCAAAGGAGATCAACACTGACTGCTCTTTAGAAGGCCAGATCCTGAAGGTGAAACTCAAATACTTAATGAGAAGGAAGGACTCACTGGAGAAGAGCCTAATGCTGGGAGCCTAATGCTGGAGTGAAAAGAAGAATGGGACGACAGAGAATGAGGTGGATGGATGGAGTCACTGAAGCAGTCAGCTCTCGGGGGTGGGGGTAAAGGACAGGAAGGCCTGGAGGAACGTTGTCCATGGGGTCGCGATATGCCTATGTTACTCCAACACTTCGCAGTCTGCATTGGTTGCCGATCAGTTTCCGGTCACAATTCAAAGTGTTGGTCATCACTTATAAAGCCGTTCATGGCACCGGACCAGGGTATCTACGAGACCGCCTTCTGCCACATGAATCCCAGCGACCAGTTAGGTCCCACAGAGTTGGTCTCCTCCGGGTCCCGTCAACTAAACAATGTTGTTTGGCGGGACCCAGGGGAAGAGCCTTCTCTGTGGTGGCTCCGACCCTCTGGAATCAGCTCCTTCCAGAGATTAGAACTGCCCCCACCCTCCTTGCCTTTCGTAAACTCCTTAAAACCCACCTCTGCCGACAAGCGTGGGGGAACTGAAACATCTCCCCCTGCCTATGTAGTTTTTTGTGTATGATATGATTGTATGTATGTTTTTATATACAGTGATCCCTCTATTATCGCGAGGGTTCCGTTCCCAGACCCCTCGCGATAATCGATTTTTCGCAATGTAGGGTTGCGGAAGTAAAAACACCATCTGTGCATGTGCGCCCTTTTTCCCATGGCCGCGCATGCGCAGATGGTGGAGTTTGCGTTCCCCGCTGCCCACGCAAAGGGGAAACCCCGATTCGGCTCCTCGCTGCTGCTGCGCTACCGAGCTGATCAGCTGTTGGGCGGCCGAAGGAACCTTCCCTGGGTCTTCCCCTCTTGCTGGCGGGCGGGCGAGCGGCGGGCATCAGCGAGGAGCCGGGGTTTCCCCTTTGCGTGGGCGGCTGGGAAGACCCAGGTTGGGGGTTTGGGGGGGTGCTGGGAAGCCCCCCATGCCGGCGGCGACCTTTTAAAACAGCCGCGCGGCTTCCCAACTGAGTCCTGAAGCCAAACGCCAAAGGCGAACTTCCGCGTTTGGCTTCAGGACTCAGCTGGGAAGCCACGCGGCTGTTTTAAAAGGTCGCCGCCGGCATGGGGGGCTTCCCAGCACCCCCCCCAAACCCGGGTTGGGGGTTCGGGGGGGGGTGCTGGGAAGCCCCCCCAGGCCGGCGGCGACCTTTTAAAACAGCCGCGCCGCTTCCCAGCTGACTCCCGAAGCCAAACGCGGAAGTGGTGTTTTTTTTAATTAATTTTTTTTTAAATCGCGATATAGCGTTTCGCGAAGATCGAGATCGTGAAACTCGAGGGATCACTGTAATGGGGTTTCTTGTTTTTTGTTATTTTAGATTCTAAATATTAGATTTGTTATTATATATTGTTTTTATCATTGCTGTAAGCCGCCCCGAGTCTACGGAGAGGGTCAGCATACAAATCTAATAAATAATGATAATAATAATAATAATAATAATAATAATAATAATAATAATAACAACTTCACAATGAACAAGCAACAACAAAGTTAATTTAGAGTTGCTTCCATTCAAAATCTGAATGAGGAAACCAATGAAACAACTAAGCAGAACAAAAAAAGTAAATAACGGATGAAAGACCTAGATCAACTAGGTTTGAGAAGGGAGGGAAGAGATAAATGGACTTAAGCCTCTGCCCCCTTTTGTGCTCACGGTTCATAAATACATAACTACCCTTTGGCAGGAAATTCCTAATTTCCTAATACTTTTGGCAGGAAATAGCATTCCCCTTTGGATGCCTTCCACAACAAACAAATAGCAGGCATAAACTGGGACGATAGTAGGAAACTTTATAATTTTAGCGTATATTTTATATATTTATATTTTAATGTTTTTAAATTGTACTGTCTTTTTATACTATTATTAATTTAATTGATTTTTAACGAAATTGGGGCTTAAGTAATGGATGACTGGGATAAACATACTTGTGGTTACGAATGGAATGACTGGTACGATTGGATGGGCGGGGGTGGGGGGGGGTATGGTATGGATGAGTGTATCGATAGTAGTGTGAATGATATGTCTGGCCCACCTGACGCCCGGGAGACAGGAGAGGGAGGGGCACCGATCTCTGGGGTGGCAGGGGGTCGGAATATCCCTGTGTTGCTGGGGAGAGGCAGATATGGCGGGGGCCACAGAGTTAGCCGTTCCAGGGGAACGAGGGACCGTTGCTTAATAACGGTCCCCTGTTCTGGCTCTGTGAGCCCAATCTTGGGTACTGGTGATGAGTGTAACTCTGGCCCTGGGCTCAGGTTGCTGCTGTTGAATGCCAGGTCGGTGGTTAATAAAGCTCTCCTCATCCGGGATTTGATCCTGGATGAGGAGGCCGACCTGGCATGTATTACTGAAACCTGGCTGGGCCCGGAGGGAGGTGTTCCTCTCTCTGAAATTTGCCCAGCCGGGTTTCAGATATGGCATCAACCGCGACCCCAGGGGAGGGGGGGAGGAGTGGCTATTGTAGCCAGGGAGAGCCTTTGCCTGCGTAGACTCATTGCTCCGGAAATAGCGGGTTGCGAGTCTCTCTTGATGAAGTTGGACTTAGGAGTTCAGGTGGGCTTGTTTCTCACGTACCTGCCTCCCAGCTGCGTGTCAAAAGCCCTGCCTGTGCTACTCGAGGAGGTAGCCGGGTTGGCGGTAGAGTTCCCCAGACTTATTGTCTTGGGGGACTTCAATCTGCCGTCGCTCGGCGAAACCTCTGGGTTGGCACAGGAGTTCATGGCCACCATGACAGCCGTGGACCTGACTCAAGTAGTTCAGGGTCCGACTCACGAGGGAGGGCACGCACCTGACATGGTATTCCTTTCCGAGCAATTGAGTAATGGTCTGAGACTAAGGGGCTTAGAAGTGTTGCCTTTGTCATGGTCAGACCATTTTCTACTACGGCTTGACTTCCTGGCTCCAATCCTCCCCCGCAGGGAGGCGGAACCAATGAAGATGTTCCGCCCCAGGCGCCTGATGGACCCAGAGGGCTTTCAGACGGCGCTTGGGGTTATTCCAGAGGCACTCGTCCACAGTTCGGCGGAGTCTCTCGCGGAGGCCTGGAACACGGCTGCAGCGGGGGCTCTTGACCGGATTGCGCCTTTGCGACCTCTCCGAGGCGTTAGACCCCGTAGAGCCCCATGGTTCAACGAGGAGCTCCGGGAGTTGAAACGCCAAAAGAGACGTCTAGAGAAGCGATGGAGGAAGAGTAGGTCTGAATCCGATCGAACACTTGTAAGAGCTTTTATTAAGACTTACAAAGTGGCGCTCAAGGCGGCAAGATGCGCGTACCATGCCGCCTTGATTGCATCAGCGGAATCCCGCCCGGCCGCTCTGTTTAGGGTGACCCGCTCCCTTCTCAACCAGGGGGGAGTTGGGGAGCCCTTGCAGAGTAGTGCCGAGGATTTTAACACGTTTTTCGCTGATAAAGTCGCTCGGATCCGGGCCGATCTCGACTCCAATTGTATAACAGAGTCGACTGACAATGAGTCAGTCGAGGTGACTGGGGCACGTACTTGTCCACCTGTCTGGGAAGAGTTTGATCTGGTGACACCTGATGAAGTGGACAAGGCCATCGGAGCTGTGAGTTCCGCCACCTGTTTACTGGATCCGTGTCCCTCCTGGTTGGTTTCGGCCAGCAGGGAGGTGACACGGAGCTGGGCCCAGGAGATTACCAACGCTTCCTTGGGGAGGGGAGTTTTTCCATCACTCTATAAAGAAGCGCTTGTGCGCCCCCTCCTCAAGAAGCCCTCCCTGGACCCAGCCGTACTTAACAACTATCGTCCAGTCTCCAACCTTCCCTTTATGGGGAAGGTTGTCGAGAAGGTGGTGGCACTCCAGCTCCAGCGGTCCTTGGAAGAAGCCGATTATCTAGGTCCCCAGCAGTCGGGTTTCAGGGCCGGTTACAGCACGGAAACCGCTTTGGTCGCGTTGATGGATGATCTCTGGCGGGCCCGGGACAGGGGTTTATCCTCTGTCCTGGTGCTCCTTGACCTCTCAGCGGCTTTCGATACCATCGACCATGGTATCCTTCTGCACCGGCTGGAGGGGTTGGGAGTGGGAGGCACTGTCCTTCAGTGGTTCTCCTCCTACCTCTCTGGCCGGTCGCAGTCGGTGTTAGTGGGGGGCCAGAGGTCGACTCCTAGGTTTCTCCCTTGTGGGGTGCCTCAGGGGTCGGTCCTCTCCCCCCTGCTATTCAACATCTACATGAAACCGCTGGGCGAGATCATCCAAGGACATGGGGTGAGGTATCATCAATATGCGGATGATACCCAGCTTTACATCTCCACCCCATGCCCAGTCAACGAAGCGGTGGAAGTGATGTGCCGGTGCCTGGAGGCTGTTGGGGCCTGGATGGGTGTCAACAGACTCAAGCTCAACCCGGATAAGACGGAGTGGCTGTGGGTTCTGCCTCCCAAGGACAATCCCATCTGTCCGTCCATCACCCTGGGGGGGGAATTATTGACCCCCTCAGAGAGGGTCCGCAACTTGGGCGTCCTCCTCGATCCACAGCTCACATTAGAACAACATCTTTCAGCTGTGGCGAGGGGGGCGTTTGCCCAGGTTCGCCTGGTGCACCAGTTGCGGCCCTATCTGGACCGGGACTCATTGCTCACAGTCACTCATGCCCTCATCACCTCGAGGTTCGACTACTGTAATGCTCTCTACATGGGGCTACCTTTGAAAAGTGTTCGGAAACTCCAGATCGTGCAAAATGCAGCTGCGAGAGCAGTCATGGGCCTACCCAGGTATGCCCATGTTTCACCATCACTCCGCAGTCTGCATTGGTTGCCGATCAATTTCCGGTCACAATTCAAAGTGTTGGTTATGACCTTTAAAGCCCTTCATGGCATTGGACCAGAATATCTCCGAGACCGCCTCCTGCCGCACGAATCCCAGCGACCGATTAGGTCCCACAGAGTGGGCCTTCTCCGGGTCCCGTCAACTAAACAATGTCGGTTGGCGGGCCCCAGGGGAAGAGCCTTCTCTGTGGCGGCACCGACTCTCTGGAACCAACTCCCCCCGGAGATTAGAACTGCCCCTACTCTTCCTGCCTTCCGTAAACTCCTTAAAACCCACCTTTGCCGTCAGGCATGGGGGAACTGAAACATCTCCCCTGGGCACGTTTAATTTATGCATGGTATGTCTGTGTGTGTGACTGTTAGCATATGGGTTTTTTTAAATATTTAAATATTTTAAATTGTCTGATTGCTTATGATTTGTTTTTTACATGTTGTGAGCCGCCCCGAGTCTTCGGAGAGGGGCGGCATACAAATCTAAGTAATAAATAAATAATAAATAAATAATAAGCAGAAAAGGTTAACATAAGCTCTAGCCCTTTCACCAAGGTCCCAGTGAGTGATTCCATGCAAGACAGATAGGTAAGAAAACTTCACAATTCATAAACTCACTTATGGTTGGAATTACAAGTAGTTTAACCTTTAAACTAAATGTACTACATAAAAGAAGACTATGTAAATGCCCCAGATCTTCATAAGAACCAAGATCTACAACAGCCAACCAGTGGCTCCTGAATAATTCACTTATAGAAGAGGAGGAAAAAAATCCCAAATTATTAACTAATTCTAAGGATTCAGTCCCCCAACACTCTAGTCTTTAATGCTGGGAGCTTGATAACTTCTAGCTCTGACAAGCCCAAAATGAAGTTGTCTAACCCCCCATTTTTAAAAGTCATTAAAATTGATCATCCCTATTAATATTTGGGGCACAAGCTACACAGTTAATGACTCTGTCAAATCTCTGAAATATCTGTCAGATTTTTCAGAGATGTTTAGTTTGAGGCCACCCAAGTAGTTTCATAGCTAAGAATGGTTTAGAGGCTGGTTCTTCAACATCTAAGCCAAACAATTTATTTGTACAAATCTGGAGAAGGTGGTGTTTAATATGCACCTGTATTACTAGAGTTCTCTGAGAACATCAAAGGTAAAAATTATAAAATTGCCCCTGAGTATTTCAAATCACACATGTCTACACCAATCACTTTCCCTTAGTCAAGTAAACTTGAATAGACTTGCCTAGACCAAATTATAAAGATTTATGATGTTTATGACACTAAATATAAAATGATACATTTAAAAGAAATACAAAAGCTAGTTTATTTGTAACAGTTAGACATTCAAATAAGAATTAGTGGATAAACCGAATATAATATGATTAAAGTCAATTCCCATGAACTTCTATGGGAAAAATCTCAAATAGAAATGTGTGCATTAAATATTGGTTTCTAATTTTTCTGCTTCTAAATTCAGTTTGTTCCATTTCCATATCATTTTATGATTTCTTACAAAGAAGAAATTCATAATTAACATTGTTAGCCTTTTTTTTGTATTTTTCTCCAAATGCATGCATTTTTATTTCCAGTTTTTTCCCATCATGCATATTGTAGATTTTCCTTAATATAATGAAAATACGCAGAACTTCCTTAATAGACATGATTTATTTTATATAAGTGGTATGCATTGCAAAATAAATGTTCTGCATTGAGAATGTTTTGAGGATTGGTCCAGCAGTTCCATTAGCAAGGAAGATCCTTCTACTGTTGAAAGCACAGAGCAGGCTCAGAATCCTCCACTGGCTAATAGAATGGCTGGTTTGTCATCTGACACAAAGTCAAGTGTTTCAGTATGGAAATCACTACCTCCATGGCACAAAGCACCAGTCGCTTCCTGAATGAAGTTACAGCTGTCTCATAAAACCAACTTACCCACCACTACAGCTTCTTCTTGAGTGCAAGAAACTGGGAAGCAATGTGGTTCAAATACTACAGATTTCATGCATGGTAACATTGTCTACAAGAATCCAAACGACTAGTGATCAAAGCAAATTGGTGGTAGACGAGAGTCAAAGGGACTTGAGACAGATTACAGTACTAGACAACACAGTATCAACAGTAGAGACCTTCAAATTTCTAGGTTTGACCATATTGCAAGATCTAAAATGTCATAGAACCATATTGCAAGATCTGTCCCATAGAACCAACTTACCCACCACTACAGCTTCTTCTTGGGTGCAAGAAACTGGGAAGCAGTGTGGTTCAAAATCTACAGATTTAATGCTTGATAACATTGTCTTCAAGAATCCGAACGACTAGTGATCAAAGCAAATTGGTGGTAGACAAGAGTCAAAGGGACTTGAGACAGATTACAGTATTAGACAACACAGTATCAACAGGAGAGACCTTCAAATTTCTAGGTTTGACCATATTGCAAGATCTAAAATTCCACTAAAAGTTCACTAAAATCTTCTCAGCGTTCCCATTACCCACTAATGACTGGTGAGTGGGTGGAAATTCTCACTACCAGTTCTAGAGAACCGGTCTGAACTGGCAGGAATCCAGCTCTGGTGCTCAACTTTTGTAACACATTGAACACAATCCTGTGAGTACCGTAAAATCATACAAGTATAGATTGGTTCTTGCAGATTTTTATTTTATTTATTTATTTTGTCCAATACATAATACACATTGAAGAGAATAGATATGTAATAATATAAGTAAAGATAAGAATAGAAGAAAAGATATAAAAGTATAGGTGAACATATTTGAAAGGAAGAAAAGATAAATGAGATAAGGAGAGACAATTGGACAGGGGACGGAAGGCACACTGGTGCACTTATGCACGCCCCTTAAAGCTTTTGTGATAATAAATTGGATGGCTTTTTATGAGTCAAGATTTATTATTACTATTTTCCTTACTCATAGGGGGGTATCATTTTTTTAAAAAAATTCCATTGAGTCTTATCCCAGACTACCTGGACAAGTCCCTGCAGTTTTCTTGGCAAGGTTTTTCAGATATGGTTTTCTGTTGCCTCACTCGTAGGTTTAGGAGAAAGTGACTGGCCGAGGTCACCCAGCTGATTTTTTTTACTAAGGCAGGACTAGAACTCACAGCCTCATGACTTCAGGTCTAGTGCCTTAACTCCTACACCAAACTAGCTATTGGGCATCATTTTATTTTGTATTGATTTTATCGTGTAAGCCGCCTGAGTCTGATGGAGAAAGGTGGCCTAGAAATCCAATGAATGAATGAATGATTGAATGAATGAATGGATTTATCAATATATTCAAGTATATTAAGACTTGCTGTTGGACTTCACCTTGCGAGTGAACCAAAGGTTCAACATGAATTTAAGTAAAGGGGGTGAAATGACATTTACTTGTCCCACATTTTAATTGGTTAATAGTTCTAAATGATGGCTTTCCAAATTTAACAGTATAAGCCCTGAATGGGGTGGGGGTGGGTTTTGTTTTTGTTTTTGTAGATTTAATACTGCATGAGTTCCCCCCTCCCCAGATTTAATAATATATTTTAATAATATGTTTTGCCAATATTTCGCATTTTTCCTATCCTTATATGGAAAGAAAGAGAATCGAAGCTGTCTCTTTATCTTTTTAATCAGTAAGATGATTCCATCTCTATTTTCTGTTCTTGGTTACCTTTTTTAAAGCTAGTGTCATATTTGATATGCCTTTGGCATTTTGACATTCTCTTGGTCATCAGCTGGGAGTCCGGTTCAGGGCCAGCTGAGAATCACATCAGTAAGTATGTGTCTAACATACAGGATAAATTCTATGCTGCATTCTCATTCATTGATTTTGAGTTTTCCTAGAATAACCTTCTTGTAGCAGACTCCCAGGCTGAGCAAGAAAGTGGGGTCAAACATATCCTCAGTTTGAAGTCTCTATACCCTCATAAGAAACCTAACTCAAACCCGCCTGTAAAATCTGTTGACTCTTAGAAACATAGAAACATAGAAGTCTGACGGCAGAAAAAGACCTCCTGGTCCATCTAGTCTGCCCTTATACTATTTTCTGTATTTTATCTTAGGATGGATATATGTTTATCCCAGGCATGTTTAAATTCAGTTACTGTGGATTTATCTACCACGTCTGCTGGAAGTTTGTTCCAAGGATCTACTACTCTTTCAGTAAAATAATATTTTCTCATGTTGCTTTTGATCTTTCCCCCAACTAACTTCAGATTGTGTCCCCTTGTTCTTGTGTTCACTTTCCTTTTAAAAACACTTCCCTCCTGGACCTTGTTTAACCCTTTAATATATTTAAATGTTTCGATCATGTCCCCCCTTTTCCTTCTGTCCTCCAGACTATACAGATTGAGTTCATTAAGTCTTTCCTGATACGTTTTATGCTTAAGACCTTCCACCATTCTTGTAGCCCGTCTTTGGACCCCTTCAATTTTGTCAATATCTTTTTGTAGGTGAGGTCTCCAGAACTGAACACAGTATTCCAAATGTGGTCTCACCAGCATTCTATATAGCGGGATCATAATCTCCCTCTTCCTGCTTGTTATACCTCTAGCTATGCAGCCAAGCATTCTACTTGCTTTCCCTACCGCATGACTGCACCAATTCTCTTTGACCATTAATATAGGGGAGGGGAGGGGAAGAAAAGGATGGGAAAGGGGAAGGATTCAATAGGAATTTTGCAGTTTGATGCCTGATCACTAGAAAGCAACAAAGGAACATAAATAGGACTTTTTTTTAAAAAGGAAACCCATTTGTTAACTTATGAAACAATGTGTAAGAAAGATATGAAGAAGTTAAATCATGGTTATGTGGTTAGTAAAGAGACCATTGGGATACCAGAATTCCCTCAGGGGCACCTAGTCTTGGCAGCAGCACTTACAGCAGCACAGTACATGCCTACACTTGGGGGGTAGAATTGTAACAGGCAATTGATGGTAAAGTTATGTGCATTTTAGTGCCATGGAATTTTCCTTGGCTGATGCATGGTGTCATCTATGAAAATGAAGGTGATTGAAAAAATAATAAAATAAATATAAAATAAAAAATAAAAAAAATTAAATATAAAATATAAAATAATAAAAAGTAAAAAATAAAAATAAAATAAATTTAAAAAAAAACAAAAACAAAAAAACCAAAAAACCCCAAACCATTATAAGACCAGAAAGACCAGGCTTATGTTAGACACATGGACATGGACAAAATCTATGCAGTTAGTATGAGTTGATATAAACTTGATGGCACGTAATCAGTCTATGAAAAATAAGAGAAATGATCCTTAACAGTTTAAAAAAAATAAGAAAGAAACATAAATCATGATAAAAAGATGAAATGCTGCTAGCTGATACTGGAAGAAGAAATATTTACTTATGAAATACATTTTAGAAGGGCCTCTAAGATGTCCAGACCAGTCATAGAACCAAGTCCATCTGGCTCATAAGACTAATTTCAAATTAAAGTTCAAATAAGAGCTTACAAAACTTTCAAAAATCAGTTCAGGTGGTGATTCCCCCTTATTTTTTTTTTCACAAGTGATTTTTTTTTCCTGAGTTGAATATTCAGCAAAGCCACATTGGAAGCTCAACTCAGTCTGAAGGAGAGGATTTAATCTTTGCTGTTGTTCATGCATGAGAATTTATCCATTCATTTGTTCCCACCTTGCAAAAAATCCATGTAAGTGTATTTATAAACCTAATTACAGATCCAGTTAAGTTTTTAATCACAGATTTGTATCAAGTATTAATTAACGAAATGGTCTCAGATATATGAATGAGAAATGTATGTGATTGATCTCCAACAGTTACCATAAAGTAAAACTGGGAATACATGAAGAAATATTGATGCAATTTAGGCCCCTCTTTGATGAGACATTTGTATTGGTTGTTAATAAATTACCGAAAAGAAGCTTAAAAGATACTTGTGAGACAACAAAGATTAAAAATTTAACTAGGGTGTTTGTAGGAATGCAGCCTATCATGAAAAGAAATGCCTTCCTGTCATGTTTTTTTATGTTGCTTTTCATACAAAGATGGATTAATTCAAGACAGAACATGTATTAACATCCTCAGCTGATTAATGAAGGTGGCCTTCCTTCTACTGGATTTAACTCTGCTGAAAATTGTTCATCCATTTAGAAACCTAAGCGGGGGTGAAATTCAGCAGGTTCTGACAGGTTCTATAGAACCGGTGGTGGGAATTATGCGCAGTTTGGAGAACCCATAAATCACACCACTGACTGGCCCTGCCCCTCCCACTCACTCCTTCTCTCCTCCTCCTTGGACTCATACACACTGAGCACACATGAGAAGGAGGCGAGAAGCAGCCAGGTTGAACTCTAGAAAACTTGGGTGAACTTTTCTGATGGTTATGTGGGCGTGGCTTGGCTTGGGCACATCCATCAAGCCACACCCACAGAACCATTAGGGGAAAATTTGAATGTCACCCCTGGTTGAAAGATAAAGACCTGTAATATGAGTTTTATCCACTGGTGTTGAGGAAACAGGGCTGTGATGAAACAAAGATGACCCAAAAACAAAGACTGGGAGATCTTACCAACAAGACAGAGTTTGGCACTCCATAGGAATTATCAGAACCACCATGCTGTCAGATATGAGCCAACCAAGTCTTTTGAGCAGCTCATAATCACTTGATATAGTGTAGTAGTCCTTGGAAGACTCAGAAACATAGTAGAACATGTCCATCAAATACAAATATTTATATTTTCCCCAATATATGCACATTTTACGTACATTGAGAATCTATGCTTGCCATATATGTAAATTTAAGGTTTCTTCTTGTATTCAACAAATCAAACATTTATAATTTACTACAACTCTTATGCCTGTATCTCAGTGTTTCCCAACCTGGGCCGTTTGAAGATATCTGGACTTCAACTCCCAGAATTCCCCAGCCAGCGAATGCTGGGAATTCTGGGACTTGAAGTCCAGATATCTTCAAGTGGCCAAGGTTGGGAAACACTGCTATAGCTAACTGCTAAAAGACAGCATCATAGGGCTACCATTTTAGAAGCAAGGTACCTCAAATCAGTTAATTTACAGAATGTGTCCAAAATCCAGGAGGCATGTCTCTGGTGGGACTGAAATTTAACAAATTTCGGGTTGCTTCAGTGCTGGCATGCTACTCTGTTGCTGCCCAGAGGTTCAATAGATCTGTCCTGTCTTAGCCCTCCAGTCTAGCCACACCTTCAGCTGCTGGAGATCAGATAGACTAATTTTGCTCTAACCGTCTGAAGGCTGGGTGAATTGATCCCACCTGTGAAGTTTCCAAAAGATGCCCTAATTAATTCAGGAGCCACGAGCCAAACTTCAAAAGAAATATAATCATTTGTTAGGAGTAACGTTTCGGTAATACTCTGATGCAGTCAGAACAGAGCTCATGTAGTTACTTGCCCTCGTGACCCTGTTTCCCCTCTCTTCACTGGACATGTCATAAATCACATTCTCCAACGAACCATGTTGTCTGACTCCGGTATCCCAGGACCACAATCAGTAACAGAAACATTTGTGGAATTCTGTTTCAGTTAATACAATCAGCCACTCCTTCAACTCTCCCCCCCTCCTGCTTATGGCAACTTGAAAGCTTTGCAAGTTGATATTGCCATTAGAGTGGGGGACAGGGGACAGTCAAACCAGCAGGAACTTGGACATCCTACTCTCACTGCTTTTAACCTTGGCCATTCTGTTAGGTAAAGCAATATCTCTAAAATGATCATCAAATGGATCACAGGTTGTCTAGTGAATAATAAACGCCAGAGAAAAGAATTTTGCATACCTCCCTTCTATATGATTTTTCCCACCCAGATTTTTGACAGTTCACAGCTTAGGCTTTTATGCTGAGAAATAACCAATTAAGGGACAATGAGCCAATGCTCATCAATCATAACCTAAGGAACAGGACTATAATTTTGTTTTTGTAGAACACAAACTGAGAATGCAGAAGGTCCTTGATTCAATCACTGTCATCTCTAATTACAAAATGAAGCACTGGATAAGGAGAAAGACTTCTGTCGAGGATTTCAGAAAATGGCAATAGTAGTTAGACTAGGCTAGGCTAAGCTTGAGTAGAGTAGAGCAGTGTAGTGTAGAGTAGAATAGAGTAGAATATAATGTTATTGACTGAGTGTGATTAGACACACAAGGAATTTGTTTTGGTGCACATGTTCTCAGTGTACATAAAAGAAAAGAACATTTTGTCAAGAATCATAAGGTGCAACACTTAATGATAGTCCGGGTACAAATAAGCAATTAAATCATATTACCGGTACTGTATATCATATACTGCTCCACAGTGCTTTACAGCACTTTCTAAGTGATTGATAAAGTCTGCATATTGCCCCCAACAATCTGAGGGTCCCATTTTACTGAACTTGGAAGGATGGAAGACTGAGTCAATTTTGAACCAGTCAGAATTGAACTCTGGACCCATGGGCATTGTTAGCCTGCAATATTGCATTCTATGGGGCAGACTATTAAACTAGATCAGGAACAAGACTATTATCAAGTGATATCAGACCCACCAGTCAAACAGATGAGGTTCTAGATCAGGCCTAATCTAATTTTCCTTTTGCCCACTTGAATAAGAAAGTGACAGCCCAATAGAGATCAACATTCAGTATTCGCATGGTTTTTAATTACTGGGGTTTTAAATATCTTTTTTTTCCTAACATTAGATTTGTTGCAATGTTATATTATTTTTTATTATGTTGTGAGCCACCCCGAATCTTCGGAGAGGGGCGGCATACAAATCTAATTAATTAATTAAATAAATAAATAAATAAATGAATAAAAATTCAAGTTGGGAAGGCTTAAATATTCTCTACAATTCATTCCGTTCAGAATTCTGCAGGCTCCCTTTGGCTGCCAATAATATAACAAGTTTAATAAACAGAATAATTAAACAAACAAACAAAGAGCTTCCGTGAACGTACATGAGCAGAAGTCACTGCAAATAAAAAGCAGATGATGAATTATGAACACTACAAAATTAACATAATATTAGCTTGGTTTTTAATCTATTTTTGGCTCATGTGATTTTTACAAAATCACTGATAGCTGTCCTTTTCTATTTCTGCCTTCAGCGATCCTCAAGTACTGTTTCTTCCAATTTGGAGGAAAGAAATAAACATAAATATTTATACTTTTAAAATATACATTTCTAAATTTATTTTCATCGGCATGTTTAAAAGTAGACATTGATCTATTTTTTTTTACCCCTAGCAACACCTGAGAAGTGCAAAAAAGAAAAGCTTTAATGCGCATATTAATTTGAAAGGTGTGAATCAGATGATTCCTATTAAGAATTATAAAAATAGAATTCCTAAAATGGCCTTAATATGTTTGCTGCTTATTTGCTTAGCCACTGCTTGCTTAGAAATTTAGTTTATTTCTATGTATGTCACCTTGGAACAGGGGTGGGCAATTAATTTTGCCAAGGGGCCGCATGAGAAATTGGGATGGTTTTAGAGGGCCGGACTAATATAATTAACTCAGTTCTACCCAGTACTGTATGCAGTATATATATGCTATCTTTTCATAAACAAACAGTATGTTAAACAATGCAAAGATTTACAATACAATGAAAATATGGAGGACCTAATTACATCATTATTTAATGGTGAGATGATAAACTGCAACCAGCTTGTGATTGTTCACTTTAGATAATTGTTAACTTTAACAGTGTTTGGAAAAACTTGCTATTTTAGGTCAGGAGATCATGTTAGTTTTTTAAAGACCAGCATCCCTTTAACTTAGTAAAGAACAGTAAATGAAACATTTCAATAACATGAACAAGTTCAATGAGAGTAATCTAGCCTGTTTTGGGCCTGAACAAGTTCATTGAAGTTAGGTTCAATATCTGAGATGGATATGAGAAGAACAGCACACAAGTGATCATCCCTGAGAGAGGGTCTGTATCTGGATTTGTTGAACTTCATCAGTGAGAATGTTTGTTCATATACGTAGGTAGATCCAAAGAGAACTAACATCCTCTGAGCATGCTTCCTCTACAGACCCCTAATTGTTTGCTTTACGGCAACACAGTGCACCACAGTCACTGTACATCATCTATTTATCTATCTATCATCTGTCTATCTATTAATATCCTTCTCTCTCTCTCTCTCTCTCTCTCTCAATCTATCTATCTTTCTATCTATCTAACTATCCTTCCCTCCCTCCCCCCCTCTCTCCTTTTGCCCCCAAAATAAGACATCTGATAATAAGCCCAATCGGGTTTTTAAGTGCATGGCAATAAGGCCAAGTGCTTATTTCAGGGTTCAAAAAATATAAGACAGGGTTTTATTTTCAGGGAAACACTATCTGCCTGCCTGCCTACCTATCTACCTATCTACCTATCTACCTATCTACCTATCTACCTATCTACCTATCTACCTATCTACCTATCTACCTATCTACCTATCTACCTATCTACCTATCTACCTATCTACCTATCTACCTATCTACCTATCTACCTATCTACCTATCTACCTATCTACCTATCTACCTATCTACCTATCTACCTACCTACCTACCTACCTACCTACCTACCTATCTACCTATCTACCTATCTACCTATCTACCTATCTACCTATCTACCTATCTACCTACCTATCTATCTATCTATCTATCTATCTATCTATCTACCTACCCACCTATCTACCTATCTACCTATCTACCTATCTACCTACCTACCTACCTACCTACCTACCTATCTATCTATCTATCTATCTATCTATCTATCTATCTATCTATCTATCTATCTAGTTTTTCCCCAAAATAAGACATCCCTTGATAATAAGCCCAATTGGGCTTTTAAGCTCATGGCAATAAGACCAAGGGCTTATTTCAAGGTTCAAACAAATATAAGAGAGGGTCCCATTTTGAGGGAAACATGTTAGTCCTCAACTTAACACCATACCGTAATTTTTGAGCCCAAATTTTCTGGTACCAAACAAGACAGTTACCGGTAAGTTAATTTTGCCCATTTTTATGACCTTTATTGGTACAGTTGTTAAATGAAACACTGCAGTTAGTAACAGAGTTGTTTAATGAATCTGGCTTGTCCATTGACTTTGCTTGACGGAAGGTCACCGTAGGTCAGGGGTAGGCAAAGTTGGCTCTTCTATGACACGGGGACTTCAATTCCCAGAATTTCTGAGCTAATCATGCTAGCTTAGGAATTCTGGGAGTTGAAGTCCACATGTCATAGAAGAGCCGACTTTGCCTCTATGGTGATCTTTACCTACAGTGACAGCCTTATGTGATCATATGATCCCAGGACAAGGCAACTGTCATAAATATGAGTCAGTTGCCAAAAGTCCAACTTTTGATCACGTGGTTATGGGGAGGCTGCAACAGGACGAATATTTTTATATGCAAAACAGTGGAAAGATTTGGCAGTATGTCCAATGGAAGAATAACAATATTACAAAATAACAAAGAGTAAAACGAACATGAACAATCAACAACCCCAACATCCCACTATCTAATAGTAGATATGCACGTCCACAAGATCATCCAAGTTTACCGCTAGACATCTAAAATACAAACTACTCAATTGCAAGAAGCCTCACAAACAAAATGCCAGAGTTTCTTCTACTACTAAATACAGCTCAGTTTAACTTAAGATTTGTCTGCGAAATGTGGATAAGCAAATCCTTTCCTGACTCCATTATCACTACAAATGACGACCATGTTCACCGATCTGACCGTGAAATCTGAAGCGGAGGTGGTGTTGCTATCTTCTACCAAAAGTCCTTAGATCTGAAAAATATTTAAGTAACACAAGAGCTCGTTCTTTCTAAGACCATTATCAGTGATCTATCTCTAAATACGACAATTTACAGATTTCCTATTATGTTACAGAGCCCCTGATTATGACCTTGATAATGCGAGCAAACTAACTACATATCCCATTAGCTTTCTTGGTGACCTCAATTTACCTCTTATTAATTAATTGATTGATATTGATTGATTGATTGATTGATTGATTGATTGATTAATTGGACTTCTAGGCTGCCCTTCTCCATAGACACAGGGCAGCTTACAAAACAAAAATAAATACAGATTAAAACATATAAGAAATCCAAACATTAAAACTCATCTAATCTAATCTAAAAAAAACCCCAATTATTAAAAAAAACAATCATCATTCATTCTATCACAATAATACATAAGTGCTCAACGTCCCCAAACCTGCCAGCACAAGTGAGTTTTAAAACCTTATTGGATCCTTAATGAGTGCTCAACTGCAACAGTACATATGATCCTATATAATGCCATCACTACTTTAGGACTCGATCAATTGGTAACTATCAACACTATATTTAAAAACCGCCTCGATCTAATCTTCTGCAACAGCTTAAAGACAATTTATAATTGTGTTTAAACTGATTTGATATGATTTCTTCATATCAAAGAAACTTTTTCCAACAGTTTCAAAGGCTTTTTTTTCTGAAGCTCCATTTCAGAGGCTCTTTTCAGCCTCTGTAACCCCTGTTTGAGAGGCTGGGTGGGGCTATTTGGAGTATAAAACAAACCCAGATTTTCACCCTGTTTTGGGAGGGGCTGAAAGGTGCATTTTATACTCCCAAAATATGGTACTTAGGTCACTTTTAAATGTTTGAATCCTTCTTGGGTCGAGGCAGCATCTACAGAATAAAAACCACCCATCTCCTGTAATCTCCTGCTCCACATTTGGAAGAAAACAATCATACTTTTAAACAATCCTGCATCCTTTTCACAGCCAAGAAAAGAGTTCGAAGGAGGAGGAGGAGGGAGGGAACTTTTCACTCTTTGGAGTCTTGTAAAAGTGTCCTTGTTCGTGTTTTTGGAAGCAAAGTTCGGCACTTGGCACTAAGTGGATGGAATGAAGCCTAGTTGTATAAATGGTCTGCTTGGACCTCTCAGCTCCCAACAATTGCCCCCCAATTCTGCTTTCTCTTTTCCCCCCTCCAGAGTTGTGTTGCTAAGCAGATGTCCCGGTGGCTAGTGAGAACTCCCTTCGGACCCTTATAGCAAAGACCAATTCCATCTTTTTCTTCCACCCTTTAAGAAAGACTTGCTTCTCTTGCTTGCTAATAAATAAGTCAAGTTTGTGCAAACAAAACTAAGTGCACGCTTTTGCCAAGAGCACAAGAGAACAACCTCAGAAAAGGGGGTTTGCCCTGTGGTCTTTCTCTGTCTCTTTTCTCTCATTTTCTCGCTCGCTCGCTTTCACACATACACACACACACATATTTTAACCTTGAGGGAAGGAGGCTATTGTAGATCATTACCCTGTCAGACTTGTTCTGTTTTTTCTCTTTCTGTTTGCACAGCCTTAAGGTATTGGTGGGTCACACCCAACACCGCCCCATTTGTCATCTTCATCCTGCTGCTGCTTTTTAATAACTTTATCAACTCAGTAAACTGGAGGGGTAGTTCCCTGCCACTCAAAATTCTCACTCTTCTTCTTAGCCGGGACTTGGATCCAGCTAGTTTTGCCATGAGCAAGTGTGCATGTGTTTGTGTGTGTGTGTGTGAGAGAGAGAATGAGAGAATGAGCAAGTATATGTGTATTTGTGTAAAAGAAAGAAGGAGTGAGAGGGGATGAACTGTATTCAATTTAACATTAATGCAAAAATATTTTGGGGGGATGAAAGGATGTATGTATGTATGTATGTATGTATGTATGTATGTATGTATGTATGTATGTATGTATTATCCTGGGTGTGTGGGTGGAGCCTCCCATCGTCGGCATTAGTGGTTTGCAGAACCGGGCCCTACCGGGAGCAACCCATCACTGAGTAGGATTACAACTCACATTCTTCTGGTTTTTAGACAAACACCCCTGCACTGTACCAGACTGGCTCTAAATAGTAATTGAAGCAAGTGGAATTTGTCAATTGTGTCTAGAGCAGGGTTTCCCAACCTTGGCAACTTGAAGATATTTGGACTTCAACTCCCAGAATTCCCCAGACAGCGAATGCGAAGTCCAAATATCTTCAAGTTGCCAAGGTTGGGAAACACTGGTCTAGAATAATTTGGCCTGCTTAGTTGTTGTTGTTTTCCCCTTTTTCTTATTGGCTTTTTTCTTTTGTACTGATGAGTATTGCATAAAGGAACCGAAGAAAATAAATGGAAGTAACAAGATGATTGAAAGTGCTCAACACACTTAATCTGGTTTCCGAATTAACCATGGAGTCAGAGGGACGTAATATATTAAATCATAACAGACCAAGTGAGTTGGGTTTTCACAATTGCCACAAAGTCAAAAAAGTGACCAAGGCTTCTGAGAAAACCTGTTGTGTGATCAAAGCCATTGAGCGGCATTTAAATTCATATCAAAGGAAATAAATTGACTTCTTACGAATGATTAACAAAACTAATTTGATATTTAATCATCAAATGAATGGAAAATAAAATAGGGGAGAGGGAGGGAGGAATGGAATGGAATGTGCAGATGACCTTGGGGAACCAAAGGGAAAAAATACTGCTTAGGAAACAACCAAAGAAGAGAGGCAGGAACCCCAATTGATCAAAGGAAGAAAGTTAGGAAGGATCTACCCCAAAGGAACAAGCTGTTAAAAGCAGCAGTTTGCACCTTTAGATTTCTTGCAGGATTCCATTAATATAATCTTACAATAAAGTAAAATTATCTAAATTAGAATTTTCTGCTGATTTATCTGTTTGACCTGTTCAGGTTTATCAATCCTGTCTGGTTTACCTGAGTGGGCTGACATTAATCTTGCATGTCTGAAGGTACAAATTTCCCACCACCACTTTTAACCCTCTGAACCGATGGGTCAGGTCTATCCCCAACTTCTTGCTTTGACCACGAAGTAACTGAGGCCTCCTTCCTTTCTTGTCTGATAGTTTCCTATTAGTTCCTATTCATTCCTCCTGGTCATCCACACATCCCATTACACAAAATCACACAATCCGACATAGAAGGTTAATATCTGTGTATGTTTTATGAACTTTCAAGAAGTCATTCCGATAAATAAGGCTTAATTCATGGCACTGTACTCTTAAAATAGATTGAAAGTAATGGGGCCTGAATGCAAGAATCAAGATATAAATTCCATGGGGAATCTGCGTTCAGGAAAACCTTGTTATGCATATAGTTCTTTGGGCTATTAAGTAATCCAGATTTCTCCACATTGCCTTCCAGATTAGAAGTCATTTTCCTGATTAATAATAAATAATTTCTTATCTGGTAATTTATCTGAATGGCTACTTTCCCATCTTGTTGTCCTTCTCTATGAAATTTGTTTCCCAGCTGGGCTGAATAATAATAATAATAATAATAATAATAATAATAATAATAATAATAATAAGAAGAAGAAGAAGAAGAAGAAGAAGAAGAAGAGGAAGAGGAAGAGGAAGAGGAAGAGGAAGAAGAAGAAGAAGAAGATCTAAAAATCGAGCTGCAACGACTCTGGCATAAGCCAGTGAAAGTGATCCCAGTGGTACTTGGCACGCTGGGCGCAGTGCCAAAGGATCTCAGCGGACATTTGAAAACCATCGGAATTGACAAAATCTCCATCTGTAAATTGCAAAAGGCCACTTTATTGGGATCGGCAGACATAATTCGCCGCTACATCACGCAGTCCTAGGTGCTTGGGAAGCGACCAACTGGTGATGAAATACGAAATGCAGCATAGTGATCTCGTTTGCTGTGTTGTATTGACATAATAATAATAATAATAATAATAATAATAATAATAATAATAATAATATTTTAAAATCAGAATTGAGGGGAAGCAGCTAGAGAAATGTATAAAATGCAAAGATATGAACATTGAAATAATAATAATAATAATAATAATAATAATCAGAATCAGAATCAGAATCAGAATCAGAATCAGAATCAGAACAGAATCAGAATCGAGGAGAAGCAGCTAGAGATATTTACAAAATACGAAGATCTGCATAAGACAGTGGTCCTTGGCAACTGGGCACAATGCCAAAAGATCTCAGTAGACATTTGAAAACCATCAGAATTGACAAAATCTCCATCCGTCAATTGCAAAAGGAGGCTTTACTGAGGTCGGCATACGTAATTCGCCACTACATCATGCAGTCCTAGGTGCTTGGGAAGTGCCCAACTAGTGATGAAATATGAAATCCAGCATAGTGATCTCGTTTGCTGTGTTATATTGGATAACACAGCATGGATAACAACAACAACAACAACAACAACAACAACAACAACAACAATAATAATAATAATAGATTATTATGTGGAATTATGGAATGTGATATCAAAATATATCCCAAATGGATCAGCAATTTAAAGTGTTACCCAGTGCTCTTATAGATATGAGATTTGGGAGATTTGAACCTTTAGGTAAGAAGAGACATAATTGTTCCTTTGGGTTTACCATTTATGAATGTATCAGGTCTCTTCACATCTTCAGATGAAGCATGTGTAATTGTACTTTTCTCCTTGCTATCTCTCAGAAGCTATTCTAGCGAATAGAAGAACAGTTCTATCTTCTAATCAAGGGAAGCATATATGATTTAGATGGTCCTCTCATGGTATAATTATAGTATTATATGTTTGGTCTTTTTCACATTGCCAAAAAAGAAAAAAAAATCTTCCCAGAAGATTTTCCTCTTGTCTCCTCATTGTCTCCTGTCAATATTCTTGGGTGGTGTAGAGGAACCTTGAAAGATCAAATTAAAAATGTAATTAAATTAAAAATGTAAATTCTGGCAATTAAGAATAGCAGGATTGACAGGCATAAGTAGTTCCCATCCTTTGAGGAGAGGCCTTATTCGAAGATTATTAAATCACAGTGTCAGGATAGATGTTTACGACTTGTGGAAAACTGTACACATAGCTAGCATCTAAGATAATGGCAAAGATAGAGGTAGGTTCTCCCCATATTATAAATTATTGGCTCACTTGTTAAATTTAACTCAAGAAACAGCCCCTTGGTTTGATAATTTCACTGTTTCTTCAGCCTAATGGATATTCCTACAGTTGCCTAACTCTAAAAGACCAATTTGCTTTTGCACGGCCAATTCATAAGAGGTAGAGAAATTAATCTTCCTTGTTTTCTACTTGGCATCAAGTTGGTTTGATGAAAGAGAGTTTATAAGACATTATTTCAGAGAAGAGAATTTGGAGGAAATCTCATGGGTGGCCAAAAATGGTACATAAAGGTTTTTATCCTATTGAATGGCCATCTCAGCCATTGTTCGCAATCCTCTTCGTTTTGAACATTTTAGTTAAATCACAAGATCAGACTTTTTGAAGGAATTATTTCTATTGGCTTTTTTCAGTAATGAAGCAAGCTGTATTGCTTAAAGTTACTCTTGATATATTGTTGGAGAAATATTCCATCTTATGAAGAAATTGTAAGAAATGTCCCCTTCCATGTCTCTATCCAAATATTTATAAGGTCATTTGTGTTCAGTTTAACTTAAAAACCCCCCCACAATCGATGAATTCACTTATTATACAAAGCACAATGTTTGCACATGGACTATATCCTCATTAAGGCCCAATGTCCTGATTCTTCTGCTCTTCTAAGATAACTCCATACAGAAGAGGAGAAACACTCATATAAGTAAAGAGAAAACCCATTTTTCTATAGGCCAACAACTGATACATCACTTACCTCTTTTACCATTGAAACAAGTTTTGAATGTAGGCCCAACTACTAACCAACATGGGCTACATATGAAGTTTTGTCCCAAAAGCTCCACATATATTTTCTGATCTTGCTTGATATTGATTTAATTATCACTATTCATTGCTACAAAACATATTGTTAAGATTATAAGACAGAGGCCAAAATGGAGACATCACTTACCTGACCAAGTTTTGCAGAGATTTCCATGAGCTAATCATAGCACTAAGCAACATTAAACCTTTTTCTTCACAGTCCAGAATATATGAAGTTAATCACCAATCCAAGTGGTAGTTCTTGAAAAAAAAACAGACTTTGATGAAATAGTTCAGCAATGTTCATGTTTGTTGTTGGCAATTGGGGAAAAGATATCATTTATGTCTATGTGTTCCATTTTTATATAGAATTCTTGCAGAAATCTATCTCCATTCACTTGTTGACAATTGGAGACTGACTGCAGAATCTTTGCAAATCTCCCTAGCATAACAATCAGTAACAAAGTTACCCACTATGGGAATGTAAATGTAACATGTGTAGCTACTCCAAACTTAAAGAAGAAATAGGATAGGATAGGATAGGATAGGATAGGATTCTTTATTGGCCAAGTGTGTTTGTACAGGCAAGGAATTTGTCTTTGGTGCATATGCTCTTGTACATAAAATAAAAGATACATTTTTCAAGAATCATGAGGTGCAACACTTAATGATTGTCCTAGGGATCAAATAAGCAATGAGGAAACAATCAATATTAATAAAAATCTTAAGGCTACAAGAAACAAGTTACAATCATACAGTCATAAGTGGGAGGAAATGGATGATAGGAATGATGAAAAAAACTAGTAGTAATAGTAGTGCAGACTTAGTAAATAGTTTGACGGTGTTGAGGAAATTATTTGTTTAGCAGGGTGATGGCATTTGGGAAAAATGGTTCTGGTCTCTAGTTATTTTGGTGTGCAGTGCTCTGTAGTGATGTTTTGAGGGTAGGAGTTGTAAACCGTTTATGTCCAGGATACGAGGGGACAGTAAATATTTTCACTGCCCTCTTTTTGACTTGTGCAGTATACAGGTCTTCAATGGAAGGCAGGTTGGCAGCAATTATGTTTTCTGCAGTTCTGATTCTCCTCTGAAGTCTGTGTCTGTCTTGTTCAGTTGCAGAACCAAACCAGACAGTTATGGAGGTGCAGATGATAGACTCAAATGATTCCTCTGTAGAACTGTATCAGTAGCTCCTTGGGCAGTTTAAGCTTCCTGAGTTGGCACAATTAAATAAATTAAATAAAGGTCGCCTGCCATGGTTGGACTAGAAGACCTTGAAGATCCCTTCCAGCCCTATGATTCTACGATTCTTTAGACATATTAAATAAAAAAAATGGTTTCTTGTCTTCTTCACATCATTACCATATTCTACTCTAGCTTTTATCTCCCGGTCTCACCAAAACATTAAAGATAGTCCTTAGCCACTACAATATCTTCCAATACAATAAGATAACTAAAGAATGTCGCTTGGCGGGACCCAGGGGAAGAGCCTTCTCTGTGGCCGCCCTGACCCTCTGGAACCAACTCCCCCAAAAGATTAGAATTACCCCCAACCTCCTTACCTTTCGTAAGCTGCTTAAAAGCCACCTCTGCCATCAGGCATGGGGGAATTGAGACCCTCTTCCCCCTAGGCCTTTACAATTCTATGCATGGTATGTATGTATGTATGTATGTATGTATGTATGTATGTATGTATGTATGTATGTATGTTGGGGTTTGGGGTTTTTTTGTTTTTTTTGTTTTTATATTAATGGGCTTTTAATTATTTCTAACATCAGACTACTATTGTACACTGCTTTATTGTTGCTGTTAGCCGCCCCGAGTCTCCGGAGAGGGGTGGCATACAAATCCAATAAATAAATAACAGAAAAGAGACAAGTAATTTATATATAGGAGATCATACCAGGTAGCCATAAAAATATCATAGCACTATATAATAAGTACCAAAACTATTTATAGATGACAGATAAAATCAAGTTTTTCAACTAGTTCACTAAAACACCTGTTAAGACTGGAGTATTTTCTTTCTTTCTCAGAGTAAATCACGAAGAATTGCAAATACAGAATGGTGATTCCATTCCATCACATCGCAACAGAGGTATGTCAACTATTGTACAACAATGTGTGGCGATTACGCTAGAGCAACTTTGACAAAAAAAAAAAAGAGCTACCTCAGCAAGCTGTCAACTCAATGTTTTGTGCATGTTCTTTTTGTGCATGTTTGCTCTAAATTTCATCTCCCCTGTCTGATGCCATAGGCTACAAGTCTGTTACAAAACTCAGGCTCCAGCATGTCAAGTGTAATGAAAAGGGGAAGCGGAGAAAATCTTGCTTAAAACCTAAACCACCTGCCATCTTATTTCTGGAAAATGGAAACAAATATTTGTGTTAGTTGAAAAAAAGGAGTCCTTTCCCAGCCAAGCTGTTAAAGATAGCAGTTTGACCACAATAATAGGGGAAATTGTGAGTGTGCCTGACAGAAAATAATGGGTATAGAACAAGGAGAATATACCAACGTAAGGCATGTCCAATTTTTCGCCTTTCAATTTCCAAACATTAGGGGGCTCAAACATTGTTACGTGCCTTGGGGGCAGTGGTAAAAACTATGTATCTTCCCTACTGGTTCGGAAGCTTGAGCTTCACCGTGGCATGTGGGTTTTTTTACATTTTGTGTGTATACAGAAGACTGTGCATGTGCAGAGGTTTTTTTTTAAAAGAAAGTGGCGATGTCCTGGCTGGTGAGTGGAGCCTTGTGCTGCTGCAGTCACTGATTCTCCAAACCATGGGAAGCTGCTACTACTGGTATGCCTCTACCGGGCTGAATCGGTAGCATTTCACCCCTATCTTGGAGGTTGTAAAACTATAATTTATTTACTTATTTACTTATTTACTTATTTACTTATTTACTTATTTACTTATTTACTTATTTACTTATTTACTTATTTACTTATTTACTTATTTACTTATTTACTTATTTACTTATTTACTTATTTACTTATTTACTTATTTACTTATTTACTTATTTACTTATTTACTTATTTACTTATTTACTTATTTACTTATTTACTTATTTACTTATTTACTTATTTACTTATTTACTTATTTACTTATTTACTTATTTACTTATTTACTTATTTACTTACTTACTTACTTACTTACTTACTTACTTATTTACTTATTTACTTACTTATTTACTTACTTACTTACTTACTTACTTATTTACTTACTTACTTACTTATTTACTTACTTACTTATTTATTTACTTGCTTGTTTGTTTGTTTGTTTGTTTGTTTATTCAATGTTTATGCCGCCCTTCTCCTTAGACTCAGGGCGGCTTACAACATGTTAGCAATAGCACTTTTTAAACAGAGCTAGGCTATTGCCCCCACAATCCGGGTCCTCATTTTACCCACCTCGGAAGGATGGAAGGCTGAGTCAACCTTGAGCCGGTGATGAGATTTGAACCGCTGACCTTCAGATCTACAGTCAGCTTCAGTGGCCTGCAGTACAGCACTCTACCTGCTGCGCCACCCCGGCTCAAAATAATGCTCAAAAAAATAAAGGGAACACTCACAGAACACATCCTAGATCTGAATGAATGAAATATTCTCATTGTAATACTTTATTCTCTACAAACTTGAATGTGCACAACAGCATGTGAAACTGATTGTCAATCAGTGTTGCTTCGTAAGTGGACAGTTTGATTTCACAGAAGTTTGATTTACTTGGAGTTATATTTTGTTGTTTAAGTGTTCTTTTTATTTTTTTGAGCAGTGTATTTAGGCTACTTTAATATAATTTAGATGTGCTTGGTAGGTATCTGCATGGATATTGTTAATATTGTGTTTCATTATAGTCCTCGACTTGCAACCACAATTCAGCCCCAAATTTCTGTTCTTCAGCAAGATATTTGTTAAGTGAGTTTTACACCCATTGACAACCTTTCTTGACACAGCTGTTAAGTGAGTAATATAGCTATTAAGGGAATCTGGCTTCCCCGTTGATATTGTTTGCTGGAAGGTCACAAAAGCAGATAGCAATAGCATTTAGACTTATATACCGCTTCACGGGGCTTTTACGGCCCTCTCTAAGTGGTTTATAGAATCAGCCTCTTGCCCCCAACAATCTGGGTCCTCATTTTACCCACCTCAGAAAGATGGAAGCCTGAGTCATCCTTGAGCCAGTGGTGAGATTTGAACTGCTGAACTACAGCTAGCAGTTAGCTGAAGTAGCCTCGGATCACGTGTCCCCAGGACACTGTAACCATCATCATGAGACAGTTGCTAAGCATCTGAATTTTGATCATTTGACCACGGAGATGCTGCCACAGTCTTGTGAAAGATGGTCATAAGTCACTTTTTTCAGTGCTGTTGTAACTTTGAAAGGTCACTAAACAAATCGTTATAAATCAAGGACTACCTATAATCTAGAATGAGGATGAACAACTTTTTTAGGTTGGTGACCACCCTTGTTCTTGGGATAGTGCGCAGAGGCTGCCTTTTAAAAAGTGGTTAATACACCAGAAGGTGGAGATGAGGAAGGAGAACAAAAGGTACATCTAAATTATTTTAATTTGCATTTAAATGTGATTCAAATTAACTCGGATGAATTACATTCACTTAATAAAATGTAGAAAAAAGTTAAAATCTCCTGCGAGTGAGCTCAGCTTCTTGTGACACATTAAAGTAGCTTTCATGGGAACAAAATCGATTTTAAAAAAATATATCCCAATGTAGTTTGCCACTCAAAGGTTTTCTGGTGGTCTCTTATCCACCTATATTACAAGTCCAGCTTTGTCTTTTTGATTGGGTAAAATAAGCTCAGCACTGCCACCTAGCTGGGTAAAAAAAAAGATGGATGATGGATGGTTGGGATGGATGGATGGAGGCTATTTACTTATTTTATTTATTTATTACATTTCTACATTTCTCAATCTGTATAGTCTGGAGGACAGAAGGAAAAGGGGGGACATGATCGAAACATTTAAATATATTAAAGGGTTAAATAAGGTTCAGGAGGGAAGTGTTTTTAATAGGAAAGTGAACACAAGAACAAGGGGACACAATCTGAAGTTAGTTGGGGGAAAGATCAAAAGCAACATGAGAAAATATTATTTTACTGAAAGAGTAGTAGATCCTTGGAACAAACTTCCAGCAGACGTGGTAGATAAATCCACAGTAACTGAATTTAAACATGCCTGGGATAAACATATATCCATCCTAAGATAAAATACAGAAAATAGTATAAGGGCAGACTAGATGGACCATGAGGTCTTTTTCTGCCGTCAGACTTCTATGTTTCTATGTTTCTATGTTTCTATGTCCCCATCTTCTCTACAAGGTGACTGGGCAATTATAGAAACAGGTGAAAAATAATTTAAAAGATTAAAATGACCAAACATTAAAATATTACTAAAAATTGTTAAAAGGCGGACCATAAGAAAAACTGAATGCCAAAGAACTGTTGCCTTTGAACTCTGGTGCTGGACTCCAAGGTGATCCAATCGGTCAGTTCTAGAGAAGATCAACCCTAACTGTTCATTAGAAGGTCACATCCTGAATGTTTTGGCCATCTAATGAGAAGGAAAGACTCACTGGAGTCTTTCCTTCTCATGTTCCTTCTCATGGAATGTTTTGGCCATCTAATGAGAAGGAAAGACTCGCTGGAGAAGAGCCTGATGCTGGGGACAATGGAGGGCAAAAGAAGAAGGGGACAACAGAGAATGATATGGTTGAATGGAGTCACTGAAGCAGTCAGCATCAGATTAAATGGACTCCAGAGGATGGTAGAAAACAGGAAGGCCTGGAGGAACATTGTCCATGGGGTTCCGATGGGTTGGACACAACTTCACAACTAACAACAGAAAAGTGTGCTAAAGCCATGCCTACAAGAGCCAGATTGGATGAGGAAAAGATAAATGAACAGACAGATGGGAGGTACAGGATTCAATCAAGTTAAATTATAATTTGGTACCAACTTACCCTGATATTTATTTCAACAGCTAAGGCATACATGCTCCCTTCTTGCTGTTTTCTACAGGAAAAAGAAAGTTTCTCGGTTATTTCCTAGCAATGGAGTGGCACTGAAATTCGGTACTGTATGCAGGACATACAGACAAGAATGTGCAGGTCCCAGAATTCCCCAATGGTTGATTGATTGATTGATTGATTGATTGATGTTGGAAGGGACCTTGTAGGTCATCTAGTCCAACCCCCTGTTTGAGCAGGAGATCCTATACCACCCCAGACAAATGGCAGTCCAATATCTCCTTGAAAGTCTCAAGTGTTGGAATGTTCTTTGGTCGAATGCAGTGGTTACCAATGGCCCACAGGGGGGGATTTAATTTTTAATGGGGGCAATTCGAGTCATTCTATTCTATTCTATTCTATTGTTTAAACCTCTGCATGTTTAGAGTTCACTTTTTGAAAAGTAAGAATTATATGTCATGGGGTGGCGCAGCAGGTAGAGTGCCTTACTGCAGGCCACTGAAGCTGACTTGTAGATCTGAAGGTTCAAATCTCATCACCGGCTCAAGGTTGACTCAGTCTTCCATCCTTCCGAGGTGGGTAAAATGAGGACCCGGATTGTGGGGGCAATAGCCTAGCTCTGTTAAAAAAGTGCTATTGCTAACATATTGTAAGCCGCCCTGAATCTAAGGAAAGGGCGACATAAAAATTGAATAAATAAATAAAGGGGGGGGGCATCAGGATTTTAGAGATGCTTGGATGGGGCATGGCCAAAGAATGATTGGGAACCACTAGTCTAATGTATTAGACCCAAAGTGCACTATATAGATTATAAATGACAAACTCCATTAGTTCTCATAATTACCCATGCTCTCTGGGCATGATAGGAATTGTCCCTTTGGTGTTTCATACCTTGTTGTCCTGCTTTGACTTTCCCCCTTCCATCCTTGGAACCACCTGAAAGCTCTTTCGCTGTAGGAAGTCTGGCTGTGAGCCTGAATGCCGCACCAGATCCCAAAGCCTTAGGCAGATTCCATATCGGAAGACTTCCCACCTGAAATGTGAACTTCTTGGCAATGAGAGCCTCTCGCTTGCCTCTTGCCGTCTAATTTGGCCTACAGGAGAAGTTTTATGTAGGACCGATCATGCTCAGACAAAAGCATCTGGAAGAATTTGGAGAGAACTTGAAAGTTTTGGAGAAAGATTCTTGGGGGTGAGGTTGGCCCAAGTCCATACATTTGATCCTTGCTGTCTCCAATTCAACAAGAGCAATTTATTCTCTAGCACCTGTTCCTGATAGAAAACAGTGTCCTGGTTTGCCTTTTGTGGCAACATTTTAGTAGTCTTTTCAAACAACTCTTGAGTTGGATTCATAGCTTTCTTTTAACCCTAAAACCAGATTAAATGAAACACCTGCAGTGGGATTCTCATACAATACCAAATTGATAAACCATTCTCCATTCTACAGTTGAATCCCATGTCCATAACAATGGTCTAAGACAGTGATGGCAAACCTATGGCACAGGTACCACAGGTGGCACGTGGAGCCGTATCTGCTGGCACACGAGCCATTGCCCTAGTTCAGCCCCAACATGCATGTGTGTGCTGGCCAGCTGATTTTTGGCTCACACAGAGGCTCTGGGAGGGTGTTTTTGTCTTCCAGAGAGTCTCTGGGGGAATGGGGGAGGGCGTTTTTACCCTTCCCTGGTTCCAGGGAAACCTTTGGAGCCAGGGGACGGTGAAACACGAGCCTACTGGGCCCACTAGAAATTGTGAAACAGGCCCTGTCCAGCCTCCAGAGAGCCTCTGAGGGGCGGGGGAAGTTGTTTTCACCCTCCCCAGGCATTGAAATATGGGTGTGGGCACTCACACATGTGCGATAGCTCACGTCCACGCTCTTTTGGCACCTGAGGAAAAAAAGGTTTGCCATCACTGGCCTAAGAGAATGGCAATGTTTATTTATTTATTGTTACAGTTGAAAGGGACCATGAAGGCCATCGAGTTCAACCCCCTGCCCAAGCAGGAACCCTACAGTACACCAATCAAGTGGCAGTTCAATCTCCTCTTAAAAATGTCCAGAGTGTTAGAGTTCACAACGTCCACTGGTAGGTTGTTCCATTGGTTGATTGCTCTGACCGTCAGGAAGTTCCTCCTTATCTCCATGTTGAATCTCTCCTTGGTCAGCTTCCAGCCGGTGTTCCTCGTCCGGCCCTCTGGTGCCCTGAAGAATAGAGTGATCCCCTCCTCTCTGTGACATCCCCTCGTATACTTGTAGACTGCTATCATGTCCGCTCTGGCCCTCCTTTTCTCTAGGCTATCCATGCCCAGGTCCCTCAGTCTCTCTTCGTATGTTCTTCTGAACCTGAGAAATCCAACAACTTGTCTAGCATGTATGGAAACTCAGCCAATGTGTCTGTATCAGTGGTGAAATTCAGCAGGTTCTGGCCGTTCTGGAGACCTGGTAGTGGAAATTTTGAGCAGTTCAGAGAACAGTTCAAACACCACCTCTGTCTGGGCCCATAGTGGGGAGGGAATGGGATTTTGCAATATCCTTCCCTTGCCATGACCACCAAGCCACGCCCATAGAACTGGTAGGGAACATTTTTTGAACTTCATCCCTGAATTAAATGTGATAATGATCTACACATGTATCTTGTTTAGGCCTTCTCTTGTATATGAAGCCAGTAGAGTCAATGAGGTAGGCAACAGATGTTGGGTACATGAAGATAAGAGGCTAGAAGTCTGAGAACAGGGCGCTCTTTGATCTCATTCAGAGAATGGGGCTATTGTATTTAGATTACAGAACTTCAGGTGACTACTAGATAGTAGCCAACGTCAAGAAAATCTTCTTACTGCCATCTCATGTCCATCTGAATGTTTGCAGTCCAAATGGAGTAGTCCTTTATTCTGAAGAACTTAAAATAGGCGGAAAATACTTATTTATTTATTTATTCATTCATTCATTCATTCATTCATTCATTCATTCATTCATTCGATTTTTATGCCACCCTTCTCCTAAGACTCAGGGCGGCTTACAACATGTTAGCAATAGCACTTTTTAACAGAGCCAGCCTATTGCCCCCACAATCCGGGTTCTCATTTGACCCACCTCGGAAGGATGGAAGGCTGAGTCAACCTTGAGCCGGTGATGAGATCTGAACCACTGACCTTCAGTTCTACAGTCAGCTTCAGTGGCCTCCAGTACAGCACTCTACCTGCTGCGCCACCTCAGCTCACTTAGCAACCATGTGAAATTTATCCTCTGTTTCTTCTTCTCCTATATACAGTTTTGAATTTTTGAATTTTGATATTTTTTTCCCCTTCTGGGCTCTGGGTTGTTCTTCCTATTGCAGTAAATGAGGTTGAATGTGTATAATTTTAGAAGAGCTGTGCGTGCGTGTGTGTTTGTACATACACATACAGTTCATGTAGAAGTAGATAATATATATTTTGGTGTGCCTGTGTGTAATATGTATGTACACATATGGCATATATACATGGAATTAAATAGTATATTTTGGATGTTCAGTAATAGTAAATAGATAGGGAAATTGTATCTCTTTGAGGCGAGGAGAGGCCAGGCACCCTAACCCTAACCCAAACCCTTGACGTGAGTGACATCAAGTTGGCCACCTTTAAGCCAGTCACATGACCTTTAAGCCACCCCTGTTACATGATCAACAAGTCACTCCCACCTGGTCATATGGTCGGCAAGCCACACCCACAAAATAAACCACACCCACAGTGTGGTAGTACAATTTTTTGCAGCCCTTCCCTGGGCGGGGTCCTAGGGGCTTGGCAGAGTTTGGGTGTTCCTCTAGCCCAGTGTTTCCCAACCTTGGCAACTTGAAGATATCTGAACTTCAACTCCCAGAAGTCCCCAGCCAGCATTCGCTGGCTGGGGAATTCTGGGAGTTGAAGTCCAAATATCTTCAGGTTGCCAAGGTTGGGAAACACTGCTCTAGCCAACAATGCTGGGGTTCAATGAATCTCCACATGCCACCCCGGCTGGCCACGCCCACCCCTCCCAACCTGCCATGCCCCTCCCAGGAGTCTTCACATGGCCTGCATCATGCCAGGTAAGTGCAGGGGCCAGGCAGAGAGACTGGGAGGGCAAAAAAATGCGCCGATAGGCGGTTCTGGACGTCCTCAGTTTTCATCCTCCTGGAGGCTCAAGGAAAGCCTCAGGAGTCTGGGCAGGGAGACCCCCCCCCTGCTGTGATGCAGGCAGCAAACTAGGCCACACCTACCATGGCCATGCCTACTCAGCAACAGGGCAGGAAACCCATTGCTAAATACTCTGAAGCCCACCCTGCTCCCAAATCTTGTTCAACCATTGCTTGCTTAGCCAATGGTTTGTGGAGGAAACCACAATTGATTGGGGTCATATGTAGCATGTTAGGGCAACATCTAACCAATCACAATATATGGACTGTGTCCATCCAGATAACTCGATAATATATGTCTACAATGAGTGGGCATGAGCAATTTCAAATAAGGGTATTTTCTAGCCCTATCTGGAAAAGTTCCAGATTTTCCTATCTGGAAAAGTTCCAGATTATCACACATAATCCCCACTCAGTTAAAGACCCTGGTATACTAATAACAAAAGATTTAAGTGCCAAAGCCCACTGCAACAATATAGCCAAGAAGGCTTCAAGAGTTGTAAACCTAATTCTACATAGCTTCTGCTCTGGCAATCACACACTACTTACCAGAGCTTACAAAACTTTTGCCAGACCCATCCTCGAATACAGCTCATCTGTTTGGAACCCATATCGCCTCTCAGACATTAACACCCTTGAAAATGTCCAAAGATACTTCACCAGGAGAGTCCTTCACTCCTCCACTCGAAATAGAATACCTTATGAGACTAGACTTTCAATCCTGGGCCTAGAAAGTTTAGAACTAAGACGCCTTAAACAAGATCTAAGTATTGCCCACAAGATCATATGCTGCAATATCCTGCCTGTCAACGACTACTTCAGCTTCAACCACAACAACACAAGAGCACACAACAGATTTAAACTTAATATTAACCGCTCCAAACTTGACTGTAAAAAAATATGACTTCAGTAACCGAGTTGTCGAAGCGTGGAATTCATTACCGGACTCCATAGTGTCATCCCCAAACCCCCAACACTTTACCCTTAGATTATCTACGGTTGACCTATCCAGATTCCTAAGAGGTCAGTAAGGGGTGAGTACAAGTGCACTAGAGTGCCTTCCCTCCCCTGTCCTATTGCTCTCCTATATCTCCTATACCTTTCTTCTATTCCTATATCTCTTCTTCTGTTCTTTCATTGATATGTTCTATTACTATACCTTCTTTTCTATTCTTTCTTAGATATATTTTACTATGAGTATCTCCTCTATAACCTTCATCATGTATTTTACTATGTGTATATAGATATATACCCACTAAAACCCTCATTGTGTATTGGACAAACAAACAAACAAACAAACAAACAAATAAATAAATAAATATAAATCGAGTCTACCATTGGGTTACTCAATTCTCACAAATGGGTCTCCATTCTGCGTAGCTCTGATCTGTCATCGGATCTTCAAAACCTGTGTTAACAAGAACTTCACAGAATGCATTCCAAGGTTTTTTTTTACTACTACACACTCTCGGTGTTGCATCGCCTATGAGAAAGAGCTGGTATTTACATTGTGAGTAATAGCAGCTTTGGGCCTGTGGCAATGGGAGTAAATTATTAAGGTTATAATTAATCACTGAGCACAGTAAATTCACCTAATGGAACACTTGAGATATCTGTCTTATTCCTGTCTCCAGTCAACTAGCTGGCCAAATGAAAGTTGTGGCCATTTCACACGTTTCCAAGCTATATATATTGAGCAAAAGAGGTATGTTGCATTAACTATAATTGTACTTTATATAACATCACCCAAATCTTCAATTACCAAGAGTTAGCAGAGCATAAGTACTGTGGGAAGCAAAAACATGTTTCAAAAGCAGCCTAATCTAAAATGCAACCCAACTTCCTGCAGGATTTTCACTTGACTTATTAACTTAGAACTCAATTTCAGATTACTCCTCACCCCTAGAATATGAGCTACATTTTTTAAAAGAAAGAATATAATAGCAACACTTTCAGATGAGTCTTTGAATTGTGCTATCACCCTGTTTATATGCAAAACTTTAAATTTCTTATTTCCCATCTTCTCCAAATTCTTCTGCTGTTTTTCTTGTCAGTCAAAAAAAAATCTATTAAGGAGGAAAGTTTGGAGTATAAGTCTAAAGCAGGGGTCAGCAGTCCATGACTCTGGAGCCGCATGTGAATAGAATGGAATTGTTTATTGGCTAAGTATGAATGGACACACAAGGAATTTGTCTTTGGTGCATATGCTCTCAGTGTACATAAAAGAAAAAGATACATTTGTCAAGAATCATAAGGTACAACACTTAATGATTGTCATAGGGGTCAAATAAGCAATCAGGAAACAATCAGTATTAATAAAAATCTTAAGAATACAAGCAACAAGTGACAGTCATAAGTGGGAGGAAATGGGTGATAGGAATGATGAGAAAAAACTAGTAGAAATAGTGCATACTTGGTAAAAAGTTTGACAGTGTTGAGGGAATTATTTGTTTAGCAGAGTGATGGCGTTCAGGGAAAAAACTTTTTATTTGTTTGTTTATTTATTTGTTTATTTGGGTTGGTTAGTTAGTTAGTTAGTTAGTTAGTTAGTTAGTTAGTTAGTTAGTTAGTTAGTTAGTTAGTTAGTCCAAAACATGATGAAGGTTATAGAGGATATACTCAGAGTAAAATATATCAATGAAAGAATAGAAAAAAAGATATAGGAATAAAATACATCAATGAAAGAAGAGAAGATATAGGAATAGAAGAAAATAAATAAAAAGAAATATAGGAGAGACAATAGGATAGGGGATGGAAGGCACGCTGGTGCACTTATGTACGCACCTTTATTTATTTATTTATTTATTTGGGTTAGTTAGTTAGTTAGTTAGTTAGTTAGTTAGTTAGTTAGTTAGTTAGTTAGTTAGTTAGTTAGTTAGTTAGTTAGTCCAAAACATGATGAAGGTTATAGAGGATATACTCAGAGTAAAATATATCAATGAAAGAATAGAAAAAAAGATATAGGAATAAAATACATCAATGAAAGAAGAGAAGATATAGGAATAGAAGAAAATAAATAAAAAGAAATATAGGAGAGACAATAGGATAGGGGATGGAAGGCATGCTGGTGCACTTATGTACGCACCTTTATTTATTTATTTATTTAGTTGGGTTAGTTAGTTAGTTAGTTAGTTAGTTAGTTAGTTAGTTAGTTAGTTAGTTAGTTAGTTAGTTAGTCCAAAACATGATGAAGGTTATAGAGGATATACTCAGAGTAAAATATATCAATGAAAGAATAGAAAAAAAGATATAGGAATAAAATACATCAATGAAAGAATAGAAGAGAAGATATAGGAATAGAAGAAAAGAAATATAACGAAATATAGGAGAGACAATAGGGTAGGGGATGGAAGGCACGTTGGTGCACTTTTGTACGCCCCTTACTGACCACTTAGGAATCTGGAGAGGTCAACCATGGATAGTCTAAGCGTTGGGAGTTAGGGGATGACACTACAGAGGGCAGATATTATACTCATGACCTCTTTTGAAAAAGTTGGAATGGATCCCTGATTTAATCTAAGACCTTAAATAACATTAATCCTGCCATAAGAGTCAGATAGATAGGGATATAGACAGACAGACATATATTTTGAAACCCTCTCTCACAGAAATGGGTAGTGATGAAGACAAAAATATTTTGTATATTCCTCCCTTCCATCTCCATGGTTCAGTTGGAGGTCTATTCAGTGAATCTCAGTTTAATGATTTTGTTATGGCAGTGTAGCAGAAAAAGATTGTTCAGTAGCACTGGCAGAGGTCATGAAAATCCATGATAGCTATTCCCTACAGAATTTTCAGTTACTGGAAAGAATAGAAATTATTAAATTATCCCTTTCTCATACTACTCCTAGCCCTTTGTTAACAACAAGCTCAGACTCCCTTATTTAGTATTTACTTGTTCCATTTATATTCCTCCTTTCCACTAAGAGTTCAAGACGATATAAAGTGTTCTCTCGATTTTCGCGGGTTTGAACTTCGCGAAAAGTTTATACCACGGTTTTTCAAAAATATTAATTAAAAATACTTTGCGGGTTTTTTCCCTATACCACGGTTTTTCCCGCTCGATGACGTCATATGTCATCGCCAAACTTTCATCCGACTTTAATAAATATTTTTTTTAATAAACTTTAATAAATAAACATGGTGAGTAATGATCTAAATGGTTGCTAAGGGAATGGGAAATTGCACTTTTGGGGTTTAAAGTGTTAAGGGAAGGCTTGTGATACTGTTCATAGCCAAAAATAGTGTATTTACTTCCGCATCTCTACTTCGCAGAAATTCGACTTTCGCGGGCAGTCTCGGAACGCATCCCGCGCGAAAAGTGAGGGAACACTGTACAACAGGATGTACAATGCTTCCTTCTCCTATTTTTTCTTCACAAGAATCTTGTGAGCTAGTTTCGTATATTAAATCTCACTCCCCAAAAATGAATGTGCAACTGCAGAAAAAAAAGATCAGATGGTTAAAAATAGATCTTTCAATTCCTGAATTATCACTGCAAGGATATTCATTAGGTCTTTAAAAAAACATTTTTTTAAAAAAATCTCATTCACACTTTCTAAATCTGGTATTGACCAAATCTGTTCTTTTTTGACTCCTGGGATATGTTTTCCAATTCATTTAAAAACAGGTTGAAAAGGGTGTACAGTACATTAGAAAAAATAATTAAAAGGGAGTATTTGAGAAAAGTACACAAATGTCTGCCTTGCACGAGAGAAATTGCTGGAGAAAAGTAGACACAAAAATGCATACATTAGCAAAAATGTACAATCAAAATTCATACATTAGAACCACATTGAAATAAATCTTTCAACTCCTGAGTTATTACTGCAAGGAAATTCATTGTCTATTTTTTAAAAAAAATTAAAATCTCATTTACACTTCCTAAATCTATACTTAGATTGGTATTGACCAAATCTGCTGTTTCTCTTTTCTTGGATGTGTTTTCTTCCTTCCTTCCTTCCTTTCTTCCTTCCTTCCTTCCTTCCTTCTTTCCTTCCTTCCTTCCTTCTTTCCTTCCTTCCTTCCTTCCTTTTTAGATATAAAAGCAGGAGAAATAAGCCCAAATAAATACCCATCATTGCATTTGGTAAATCTTTTCTTCAAAAGGTGACCAAGAATTATGGTATCTGGGATCCGCTTCTATATTCCTTTTCCCACACTCCCTGAGCCAATTGCCAAGTCAATTAATCCAGATATAAATAAGCAGCTTTGGTAACCTCATTAATATTAATGCATCTTAATACGGTGATATGGTTTTTATTATAACATAATCTTCATTAGAATTTTATTTTGTTTATTTGCATGGCCCTTAACAAACAGTTGCATGAGTCTTATTCAGTAGGGAGAAGGAAAAAGAAAACCGTAGAAGAAGTACATTTTTGATGCAGGCAAACTTTAGTTAAAAATAAATTCAACCAGCTTTAAAAATTTAAATTTTAAAAGATTTGGCAACTCTCACTTGTCAGGAAAGATGGCAGTGTGATCCGAAGCTCATTCAGAGAACACATCAAATGCACTTTCCTTCAAAGAAAGTTCTTTATTAACTTTATCATGGCTTGTGATATATATCTGCAACTCAGTCATCCTGCCTTCATTTGTTCCTGTATGTGACAAGATACAGCCTGATGTAGTCTGACAAATGGCAAGGAGGCCAATGCTTTGTACATTATGACGACCCATTTTAAAAAGAACAGGAGAAAAACAGACGCACAGCACCAAAACTGAAAGCATGCACCCAAAACAGATGGAGAACAGTGACTGAAGTTTGCCAAACATTAAGACAAACATTAAGACAAGGAAGTTTGACAATTTTAAAGCAAGAAAAATCTTCTTCTTCTTCTTCTTCTTCTTCTCCTCCTCCTCCTCCTCCTCCTCCTCCTCCTTCTTCTTCATCATCATCATCATCATCATCATCTTGTGTACATCCACTTTGATATCCACCATTTTTCAGGCTCCGAGTTTGTAATAGCACTTCATGATTGTGCGATTCCCTGACATTTGGAATTTCTGCTGTTTTTTTATTTGTAAGTTTTGTTTGTTTTGTTCCTGTAGCCCAGAGGTCCCCAAACTACGGCCCGGGGGCCGGATGCGGCCCGCTGAGGCAATTTATCCGGCCCGCGGAAGCCCACGAGATTTTATCAATAGATATAATAAGCTCCCGAATCTCCTGTCAACTCACCGCAGTCTGCTGCTGAGCGAGGAGGCGGTACAGAGGCAAGGGGCGGGGAGGATAGGAGGGAGAGAGAGAGAGAGGGAGAGAGAGAAAGAGGGAGATATACAAAGAGGGAGAGAGAAAGAGAATGAGTGAGAGAAAGAAAGAGAGAGAGAGAAAGAGAGAGGGACAGAGAAAGAAAGAGAGAGAGAAAGAGGGAGAGATAGAGAGGAAGAGAGAAAGGGGGATAGATGGAAAGAGTGAGAGAGAGAGAGAAAAGAGAAAAATGAGAAAATGATGGAGAGAAAACAAGGGAGAGGAAAATGAAACAAATGAGAGAGAAGGAAGAAAAGAGAGAGGGAAGAGAGAAATGGAGAGGAAGAAGGGAGGGAGGGAAGGAAGGAAGGAGAAATGGAGGGAGTTTGTTGATTTAAGTTTAAATTTACTTCTTAATAAAGAAGTATAAATTACTTTATTACTTAATTATTTAATTACTTCTTTATTTTAAATATTGTATTTGTTCCCATTTTGTTTTTTACTTTAAATAAGATTTGTGCAGTTTTCATAGGGATTTGTTCATAGGTTTTTTTTATAGTCTGGCCCTCCAACAGTCTGAGGGACAGTAAACTGGCCCCCTGTGCAAAAGGTTTGGGGACCCCTGCTGTAGCCCATTTGTCAATGGCTGCCCAGGTTCCTCGGCAGCCACTGCGGTCCTTTTTATCCTGGGTGCTGATCAAGCCAGTATAGACTTCTTTTTGTTTTGTCTCTCCATTAGTTTAAATGGGTTAGGTACGTTTAGTCTGACTCTTCTGCTTTGACCACTCCAGCAAGGTTAAATCTACCAGTAGTTTGTACTACTGTCGGCATAGCTCTCAGCTTCACTGAAGCATGCAAGCCCCACCACCACAGCAAGGCATATCCGTCAGTGGAGTGGTGCCTAACGTGGAGCCCGAACCCACAATCCTTAAATTAAGAGTCTCATGGTCTGCAACGACTCTCACATAAGCAAGTGAAAGTGGTCCCAGTGGTGCTTGGCATGCTGGGCGCAGTGCCAAAGAATCTCAGTGGACATTTGAAAACCATTGGAATTGACAAAATTTCCATCTGTCAATTGCAAAAGGCCGCTTTACTGGGATCGGCACACATAATTTGCTGCTACATCACGCAGTCCTAGGTGCTTGGGAAGCGCCAGACTGGTGATAAAATATGAAATCCAACATAGTGATCTCATTTGTTGTGCTGTATTGTTGTGGAACAGTCATGGAGAAGAGGGGGGTTGACTAATTCTACAGAGCACATGAAGTCAGGACAAAAAGTAACAGGTGGAAGATCATTAAACAGAGCTCCAACCTTTATAACTAAGGAGAAATTTCTTGATAGTGAGAACTATCCAAGGAATGGTTTGGTCCAGAATGCTGTAGGTTTTCCTGCTTAAACCTGAAGACCTCCAAGATCCCTTCAAATTCTGTATTCTGTATTTTTTTTGCAAGTCTAAAAAATCAGGAGTTTTGCTTTTTTTTAATAGCCTACTGGAATTGAATTTCCAAAGAGAGAAGGAATGTTTAAGCTGTAATAAACAAGGATTCCATCATTTCCAAATTCTAAAGCTGGCACATCTAAGCTCTCCCTAGTTCAATAAGCAAAAATTTGCCCCTACTCCTGTTCTGATGATATCGTTGTTCTAAACACTGTGCAACAGATACAAGGTGTAATTTTCAAGAAATGCTCCTCCTTAACCTTTTGCAGAAGTCAGTTCCATTGAGTTCAGTGAAACTTAGAGCAAGATAAATGTATGTGCAAATGGAAACCTTAATCTCTTATCATCTCTATCTGCTTTTTCTGTGGTTAATTACAGAGTGTTGTGATAGCATCAGTTCAGGAAGAGGAGTAAAGAAAAGGAATCATTTTTTATCCTCCAGCTCTCCAGCCCTCGCTTCTTTCAGCAATTGATTCACAAATGTAATTTTGTTTTATGGTTTCCTGACTGCACTAATGAAGTATGATTAATCAGGGACCATAATATGAATCCCCTCCTACACGACCTTTATCCATCCTATCCAGTAAATATAATGCAGGCTATTAATTTGGACTACAATGTAATTTGCACAAGAATGTTTGTATTATTCTAATGTGATGTGTTTATCATTAAAAATTATGAGATAAAATTAACTCAGCTCTACCATCTATCCCCCCGCCGAAATCTGGTATGACAATAAAATTAAGGGAAGAGCTGTGAGATCTATCTATCTATCTGTCTGTCTGTCTGTCTGTCTGTCTGTCTGTCTGTCTGTCTGTCTGTCTGTCTGTCTGTCTGTCTGTCTGTCTGTCTATCTATCTATCTATCTATCTATCTATCTATCTATCTATCTATCTATCTATCTATCTATTCACTTTTGAGTCAGACTAGGCTCCTGGCAATCGCTTGGACAGGTCCACAAAATTTTCTTCACGACTTTGTTGGAAACAACTTGCATTTTCCTTCCTTCCTTCCTTCCTTCCTTCCTTCCTTCCTTCCTTCCTTCCTTCCTTCCTTCCTTCCTTCCTTCCTTCCTGGGGGTATTCTGGGATGCCAATCCACCCACCAATCTTTTTTTTATTGTGTCTTATACTCCAAAACATATGGTGTGTGTGTGTGTGTGTGTATCCCAGTGAAGGCCTGCAAAAAGTTTTACTACCACACTGTGGGCGTGACTTATTTTGTGGGTGTGGCCTATCAGCCATGTGACCAGGTGGGAGTTACTTGATGATCATGTGACCAGGGGGTGGCTTAAAGGTGGCCAACTTGACAACATTCATGTCAGGGGTTTGGGTTTGGGTTTGGCTTAGGGTGCCTGGCCTCTCCTCGCCTCAAAGAGATACAATTTCCCTATCTATTTACTATTACTGAACATCCAAACTATACTATTTAATTCTATGTATATATGCCATATGTGTACATACATATTACACACAGGCACAAAAAAAATATACATTGTCTACATTATAAACTGTATGTGTATGTATACACACACACGCATTCACAGCCCTTCTAAAATTACACACATTCAACCTCATTTACTGTGATAGGAAAAAACATAAACAGAGTCCAGAAGGGAAAAAAAGACCAACATTTTTCTACCGGTTCTACGTACCTGATCATACTTGTAGGAGCCCATCACTGATAAACTGAGCCGGGGTGGCACAGCAGGTAGAGTGCTGTACTGCAGGCCACTGAACCTGACTGTAGATCTGAAGGTCAGCGGTTCAAATCTCATCACCAGCTCAAGGTTGACTCAGTCTTCCATCCTTCCGAGGTGGGTCAAATGAGAACCCAGATTGTGGGGGCAATACACTGGCTCTGTTAAAAAGTGCTATTGCTAACATGTTGTAAGCCGCCCTGAGTCTAAGGAGAAGGGCGGCATAAAAATGGAATAAATAAATAAATAAACAAACAAACAAACAAACAAACAAACAAACAAACAAACAAATAAACCAACCAACCAACCAACCAACCAACCAACCAACCAACCAACCAACCAATCAATCAATCCCCCCAAAGGTCAGAAGGAAGCAAATGAATACACATAACGCCGTGTTTTATATGCAAATAGGATTTTCCAGTGAGTTGAGTTGACACTATTTTTCACCCCATTTACATTCAGAAAGAAAGAGATAATTTGCCAACATTTCCAAAACATTGGGATGCTCAGTTGGAGATGGAGTGGCTGGTAGCCAAGAAGGGTGCTTTCTCTCCATGCAATTTGCAAGCAATACCATCATGGAATTTGGCTTTGTCAAGTTCTCCGTTTTCTTTTGCTTTTCCTGCGAATAAATTACACTTTAGCAAGTCCCAGTGGCAGATAGGGTTTTCTCCATCTGTTTTCTTATAAGTGAACATAGGATTGTAAAATAGCTTTTCCTTAATGATTTCACCAGTGGTTCTGGAATTATAACCCACAGTCAGATTGCCAGAACATGTTGGTTAAGTGCCAAATATATTTAAGCTTTGTGTTTAGGGGTTGATGGGGGAGAAAAACCTTGGAAATAACTGCAGTGAACTGATGACTACTAAGGTTAAACAGTCATCAAGTTAAATTAAATTCAATTTAGCTTTAATATTTTATTAGAAAGGGGGTAGCATAAGCGGGGAGAACCAAAATCTTTATTTCTTAATTAGTTTCTTTGCTACATTTACCCATAAATGTGGAAGCAGGGAGGGGGGAGGGGGAATGGAAAATGAGATAATTAAAAGACAGGAGTTTAGAATAAAATGAGTGCCACAGTGGGAAAAGAGACCCATGGAATTTATAATAGGGCTTAAAAAAATACAAATCTCCATTGTCCAAGTGCAAAAACATTTAGCGGATCCATATATTTAGGAGCCTCTCAGTTATTTGGACAGTAATATCAAATTTGGCTTTCATTGTTTTTCATGGCAACCAGTTTTCACCAAGGAAACTGTATGAACCCCAACATACAGAATAACTTACTAAAATAAACTCAACCTTTTCATTGCTAGAATGGAGCAACAGGACGTTGTATTGCAAGCCAGACGAAATGGTTTTTTTCCTTCAGTCCTAAAGAGAGTCCTCCAGCACCCTATTATTTTAAACTTTAGATTTAGGGTCATTTGTCCATCAAAGTTCTGCCTCAGTGGTTCTGGTTTGTATTATGCTCAAACATAAGTGGTCTTTTGTCTACTTGATTAGAAGTCTATTCACACAAACAGCTTACAACAGCCACCCCTCTGTTTCCAATTGATGGGACCATTCCCTAGTCTCCCTTCTTTGTTCAATTCTCCATTCTCTTTTTAGTTTCTCTGAGACTCCCAGACTGCAGTGATTCTCACCTGGATAATTTGATCACTCTATTCATCCCTTCAAGGAAACAAGAGGCAAAGAGAGGCCATCGGTTCTGGGTTTGCTACATGGACGGGGGTGGGGGACGCCATTCCAATAGTGAAAATGGAGCTGCGCCTGTAGCTCCAACTGACCAGCGGGTGGGTGCGCATGGTTTTTTTGCAAGGACATGTGGGCACATGAGATTTTATTCATTCATTCATTCATTCATTCATTCATTCATTCATTCATTTATTTATTTATTTATTTATTTATTTATTTATTTATTTATTTATTTATTTATTTATTTATTTATTTATTTATTTATTTATTTATTTATTTATTTATTTATTTATTTATTTATTTATTTATTTATTTATTTATTAGATTTGTATGCCGCCCCTCTCCGTAGACTCGGAGCGGTTCACAACATATAATAAAACAATTCACAGCAAATCCAATAAATTTTTAAAAACTTTAAAACCCCCATTATTAAACCAGACATACCATACATAAATTGTATACGAGTCTTCGGAGAGGGGCGGCATACAAATCTAAGTAATAAATAAATAAATAAATAAATAAATAAATAAATAAATAAATAAATAAATAAATAAATAAATAAATAAATAAATAAATAAATAAATAAATAAATAAATAAATAAATAAATAAATAAATAAATAAATAAATAAATAAATAAATAAATAAATAAATAAATAAATAAACGCCCGGGGGAGGGGGGAATGCCTCAATTTCCCCATGCCTGACGGCAGAGGTGGGTTTTAAGGAGTTTACGGAAGGCAAGGAGGGTGGGGGCAGTTCTAATCTCTGGGGGGAGCTAGTTCCAGAGAGTCAGGGCCGCCACAGAGAAGGCTCTTCCCCTGGGACCCGCCAGATGACATTGTTTAGTCAACGGGACCCAGAGAAGGCCCACTCTGTGGGACCTAATCAGTCACTGGGATTCGTGCGGCAGAAGGCGGTCCCGGAGATATTCTGGTCCAATGCAATGAAGGGCTTTATAGGTCATAACCAGCACTTTGAATTGTGACCGGAAATTGATCGGCAACCAATGCAGACTGGAGTGTTGGTGTAACATGGCCATTCCTAGGGAAGCCCATGATTGCTCTCGCAGCTGCATTCTGCATGATCTGAAGTTTCCAAACACTGTAGAGAGCATTACAGTAGCCGAATCTCGAGGTGATGAGGGCATGAGTGACTGTGAGCAGTGAGTCCAAATAGGGCCGCAACTGGTGCACCAGGCGAACCTGGGCAAACGTCCCCCTTGCCACAGCTGAAAGATGGTTGTCTAATGTGAGCTGTGGATCGAGGAGAACGCCCAAGTGGCGGACCCTCTCTGAGGGTGTGAATAATTCCCCCCTCCAGGGTTATGGACGGACAGATGGAATTGTCCTTGGGAGGCAGAACCCACAGCCACTCCATCTTATCCGGGTTGAGTTTGAGTCTGTTTTGCTGATTTTTGCTGATTGTTTGCTTCTGTGCATGCACGGAAGCACAAAAAAAATCGGCGAAATCACAGAAATCTCATGCTCGTGCACGTGCTTGCAAAATGTTTGGCTTCCTGAGCATGTGCAGAAAGAAAATCTCACTCCAACACAAACACACGCATGCCAGGGTCACGGAGTTCTGCGGAAAGTGCACCAGTAGCGGAGGTAAGTGGAATCCACCCCTTGAGGTTGCGGTATTGTTATAATGGAATTGTCCTCCTAGACCAGGGACAGGCAAAGTTGGCTCTTCTATGACTTGTGGACTTCAACTCCCACAATTCTTAAGCCAATCACGCTAGCTCAGGAATTCTGGGAGTTAAAGTCCACAAGTCATAAAAGAGCCAGCTTTGCCAACCCTGCCCTAAGACTCACAGCTAAGATTAGATCAATACCTAGCTAGGGGGACCTTTGCATATATTCGACTAGTGCACCAATTGCGACCCTACTTGGATCGAGAGGCTGTTCTCACAGTCACTCATACCCTTATCACCTCACAGCTGGATTGTTGCAATGTGACCTACATGGGGCTACCCCTGAAGAGTGTTCGGAGACTACAGTTGGTCCAGAATGCAGCTGCGCAAGCTGTTGTGGTTGTGCCCAGATACACCCACACTACATCAGTTCTTTGCAAGCTGCACTGGCTTCCTATCACAATTCAAGTTGTTGGTGTTACCTTTAAAGCCCTACATATCTTCGAGACCGCCTTCTACCACATACCTCCCAGTGACCGGTAAGATCCCACAGTGTTGGTCTTCTTTGGGTTCCTTCAGCTAAACAGTGTCAGCTGGTGAGTCCTTGGGAGAGAGCCTTCTCTGTGGTTGCCCCAACTCTCTGGAATCAGCTACCTCTTGAGATCTGCACTACCCCCTTATTGACCTTCTGGAAAGCCATAAAGACCTGGCTTTTCCGACAGGCCTGGGGCCATTGACCTCAGGCCCATGAATGCGTGGATGACTGCAATTATTTTAAGTTGAAATGTTTTTATTCTGATTCATGTTTATTGTTGTTGTGAGCCGCCCTGAGTCCCTAGCGAGTTGGGCGGCATAGAATATGAATGAATGAATGAATGAATAATTTAATAATAATAATTTATTGGATTTGTATGCTGCCCCTCTCCGTAGAATGAATGAATGAATGAATGAATGAATGAATGAATGAATGAATGAATGAATGAATGAATGATTCAAATAGGCAACTGTCAATTTTGGACATTTTCATAGATAAAAGAACTTATTTTCTGTTGTCATCTTGGCAAGTTGCATGGCAAAGAGAGCTTCTATGCAACACATTCTTCCCCCACAGAGCTAAAATTACTATGAAACAGAGACAAGTGCTGTCCCTAGTCACCTGACTGGACTGGGGAAATCTTTATCTTTTGCTGAGCTCTAGAGGAATTACTGTATATTAGTATCCTAAGCGTACAGTATTGGATACAAACTGAATCCACATGGTGCTAAATGATACTGAGCTGCATCTCCTGTCCATTCTATTTATTATCTTTCATAACCTAGATTTTAAATTATACACTGATTTCCTTCCTTCCTTCCTTTCTTCCCTCCATCCCTCCTTCCTTTCTTCCTCCTTTCCTATTTTTATGAAGTTAGTTACTGTCAGAACTGTTTTGAGTAATGAAAGTAATGAGTGTTAGAAATGAGTAATAAAATACACCTTGAGGGTTGACAAACAACCCTTTGGTGGCATGTTTTACTTGTTCATCCTGTACTTCATTATGTGCAAAACACTTTTTTTTCTTTTTTTTCCAAAACCAGAAGAGTCAAGAAACTTCCTTCCCCTTCCTTCTAGAATAATTTAATCCTTAAAATGCTAATTTCATTCTGTTAAGATCTAAAGTTGGTTTCTAAAACAAAGCTTACTTTAGTGACAACTATTTTTCGTCATAGACCACATGCAAGGTTATTAAGTTTTAGGTTGTCACTCTCAGTTTTTGCTGTATATATTTTTTACCATAGTTGGAATAAACAGATAAATCCATTTCCTCTCCATGTGAAGTTTTCATACTTCCATTGTGAATCTGCCCAAATTTCATATTTAAAAGTAAAGTCATGTCTGAGTCCATCTTTTCCCAAATGCACATTCCAAAGCTACTTTGTTAAAGAACTTTCCTCTTTTTTAACCTTAAAATAGCTATATTTAAAAATGCACTTTGGTTTCTTTGCTGATTATAATGCCCAAAGATGTGGGATATCTTACAGTCAGGAATGGGCTTCTGGGGGTTCGTAGAGCTTTGGGAAAAACTCTTGCTAGGATTCTGGGTAGTTTAGAGCAGTGTTTTTCAACCAGTGTGCCACGGCACACTACTGTGCCGCAAGAGACGGTCAGGTGTGCCGCAAAGCTCAGCAAGAGAGAGCAAGAGAGAGAGAGAAAGCAAGAGAGAGAGAGAGAGAAAGAAAGAGAAAGAAAGCAAGAGAGAGAGAGAAAGAAAGAGAAAGAAAGAGAGAAAAAGAAAGAGAAAGAAAGAAAGAAAGAGAGAGAAAGAAAGAGAAAGAAAGCAAGAGAGAGAGAGAGAAAGAAAGAGAAAGAAAGAAAGAGAGAGACAGAGAGAGAAAGAAAGAGAAAGAAAGCAAGAGAGAGAGAGAGAAAGAGAAAGAAAGCAAGAGAGAGAAAGAGAGGCAGGGAAGGAGGGAGAGATAGAAAGAGAGCAAAAAAGAGAGGAAGGAAGGGAGAAAGAGGGATGGAGAGAGAGGAAGGGAGAGAAAGAGGGAGAGAAATAGAGCGAAAGGGAGGGAGAGAGAGAGAGAGAGAATTTTGTTGTCCAAACTTTCTTTAGCCCCCCCCCCCCCACTCCCCTCTGCTCAAGGTGCCCCATTATTTTGTATATGTAAAAAATGTGCCGCAGCTCAAAAAAGGTTGAAAATCACTGGTTTAGAGAACCCCCAAATCCCACTGCTGGCTAGCCCCACCTATCCTACCCCACTCCTGTCAGAAGGCTCCATGTGGCCCATTTTGGATTCAGTTTAGTACAGGGTGAGAGTGGGGACTCGGGGAGGGTGAAAAACGGGCCTACCGGAAGTTCGGTAAGGCTGGAAATTGACCTGTTTCCAGCCTCCAGAGAGCCTCTGGAACCTGGGGAGGTCATTTCCAACCTCCCGGAGGCTCAAGGAAAGCTTCTGGAGCCCAGGGAGGTCAAAAACGCCGCCTCCCGCTGTGATGCAGGAGGCTGACAAAGTCACACACCCCAGCAATGAGGCATATAACTCCTTAATAAAATTTTTGGAGCCCATCCCTGCTTAAGGAGACTTATTCCATATCGCATCCTGCAGTTTAGAGGGATGACTGAGGCCAGTTTGCGTCAGAATTCATGAAAATTAATTTCCTTAAGGGTGCATAATGTATGGCTTTACTTTTTTTAAAAGAGGAAACAGGACAGCCAGAGACACAAACGCACTCTGATTAGGAGGAGACACTCCATCTTCCAGCTAATCTCCTTCCCCAAGGCTTTAAATAGTGATCTCTTCGTTTTGTCTTTCTTCTGGTCAACGTTACCCTCACTTTTGATTTGCTATGTAATATTATCATCCATTAAAAGTTAAATTGGACCAGGGAAGTCCTGAACATTAAAGATCAAAGCAGTCAATTTGGTTGCCCCACCTTTGTACCCTAGTTAGTATTCATTAAGATAATTGTGTGGTATTTGAGCCGCTGCATCACTCATGTCTAGTTTCTTAAATGATATGGCTTGTAAAGACCTAAGATCTAGGAATGGCTTTAGGCATGGTGTAATGGTGGGAAACAGGAAGTGCAAGTGGTATGTACTTCCTCTTCTTTCTCCTTCTCCATAACTTTTTAAGTGGAACTTTCTCTACCAAGTTGATTCATGAGTTCCTGTTCCTGGTCTGGCCAAGCTTGATTGGCTTCTTCGGGGCCTTCCGGTAACTGACCTAGATTACTAAGAGAGTAGGATTTTATGGTAACAGGGAGAGTTTATTACAGGCAGGTAGTCATAATAAGCTGTTGTAGAAAGGGAGATGATATTAATAAACTCACACCGACACAAATTAATATTTTCAAAGTTCTAATGCTGGCCTTGGCCTCTGTCCCTATGTGAAACTGCTTAAGAAAATAAGAACATAAGCACAACCTTTCATGATGGGATTGCAGGTCCATGTGGCCCAGCAGTCTCTTCTTAGAGTAGTCAACGAACTCCTCAAGGAAGCCCGTAGTTTGTTTGTTTGTTTGTTTATTTGTTCGTTCGTTCATTCATTCATTCATTCATTCATTCATTCATTCATTCATTCATTTATTCGATTTTTATGCCGCCCTTCTCCTTAGACTCAGGGTGGCTTACAACATGTTAGCAATAGCACTTTTTAACAGAGCTAGGCTATTGCCCCCACAATCCGGGTCCTCATTTTACCCACCTCGGAAGGATGGAAGGCTGAGTCAACCTTGAGCCGGTGATGAGATTTGAACTGCTGACCTTCAGATCTACAGTCAGCTTCAGTGGCCTGCAGTACAGCACTCTACCTGCTGTGCCCCCCCCGGCTTTTTCCTAGCAGATGGCCTTCGGGTAGTACCAAAGCCTCTGAAACGGGGATGGGTTCCTCCTGATTAGGTCCAGATCGCTTGAACCATTATGGACCGGCTGATGATGTAATTTTGGCATCACGGATCTGCTTCTGTCTGTGCCAGTCCATGTGCATCGCCATCTTTGGGTGGGATTTTTGGTGATTTTTTTTTCATTGTTTGCATGGTTTTTCCTCTTCCTCTGCTGTGAAAACCCCTCTGGGTTAATACCGACCATTATTTCTTTATCCGTAGCACAGATGAACACTCCTGTTTTGGCCTGAAACCACCTTTTCAGCATGCGCGGCACTGAAATTGCACCAAGGGATGTGCACCAGGAGCAAAGGTAAGCGGAACCCACCCCTGATCTGAAAGGCTGATATTCTACTACAATAAACGTTAAAAGTGATGATCTTTTTTTTTAAAAGAGAAAAACTGTATTTTTTGATGAGCAAACATGATCTCGAGCTTGATTTTCTAAACAGAAATAAGAATGTATTTCACAATAACCTCAAGTGATTTGTAAGCAAAATAACAATAAGGAAAACAACACTTGTCTGGAATGTGATTGCTCCCTGTTCTAACAACCAAGGATTTGCGCAATCTAGAATAACCTTTTGTTGAATAATCTTGATTTTTTTTTTTAATAGCCAACTATGGTTGGTAGCAGGGGTGAAATGCTACCAGTTTGGCCTCGTTCGGGTATACCGGTAGCGGTGGCTGCCGATGGTTTGGAGAACCGGTAGTGGCGGTACCCCGAGGCTCTGCCCACCACCCAGACATCCCCATTTCATTTTTTTACCCCTCTGCACATGCACAGGCATTCTGCGCATGTGCAGAGGGTAAAAAAATGCACTCTTTTGAACGAATGGGGAAGGTAAGTAGATTTCACCACTGGTTGGTAGAATAGCCTTTTGAAAGAATAACACTTTTATTTTAAAAGTTTATGGTTCCAGTTCTAGAGTCTCATATCTCACATCTTCTCTTTTTTCTGAGAAGGGAATGTTGTCTAAGAGATTTTTTTAGGTAGTTAGGATTGACATATAGTTACTTTAATGCTAATGTAATGCTAATATGTGTACATACTACTATTGATTGATTGATTGATTGATTGATTTTATTTTATTTTATTTGTATGCCGCCCCTCTCCGTAGACTCAGGGGGGCTAACAACAGTGGTAAAAACAACATGTGACAATCCAATACTAAAACCACTAAAAACCCTTATTTTAAAACAAATCATACATACAAACATACCATACATAAATTGTAGAAGCCTAGAGGGAAAGAATATCTCAGTTCCCCCATGCCTGATGGCAAAGGTGGGTTTTAAGGAGCTTACGAAAGGCAAGGAGGGTGGGGGCTATTCTAATCTCTGGGGGGAGTTGGTTCCAGAGGGCCGGGGCCACCACAGAGAAGGCTCTTCCCCTGGGTCCCGTCAAATGACATTGTTTAGTTGATGGGACCCAGAGAAGGCCCAATCTGTGAGACCTAACTGGTCGCTGGGATTCGTGCGGCAGAAGGCGATCCCGGAGATAATCTGGTTTGGTGCCATGAAGGGCTTTATAGGTCACATAATTTAATTTTCTTTGATTTTCTTCTGTACTTACTATTATGTTCTCTTTTTAAAAAATGGAAAATTAATAAAAATATTTAAAAGAGGGAAAAAAATACAAGCTTTGTGATGGGTGGTCACCATCTTTCATCAGATGGAAAGCCAATGAAGACCACTTAAGAACCCCATTTAATTTGAGGTAGCACCCACTAGATCTGCCTAGGTTTAAGTGTTACACCCACTTAAAACTATAGGGGAGTAAGGAAATAAAGCATTATGCATGTCTATTTCCTGTTCCCAACTTTGTAGTAATATCTATAGTGGTGTACAGAAGATAATTTGATCTGCATGTTAATACTTGATTCTTGGAAAAATTGCAATACATTGAGAGAACTCTTTTTCTTGAACTGATGATTGATGATGATAATGATTATACCTAGTTATCTAATGCCTTTCCCTAGAGACCAAAGTGATTTTAACACGGTTTTCATTCGGATACCATGACTATTGACCAAAGCTTTCAAAGTTATCTGATCCATAACTAGATTTTCAGTATGATAAATAAACCAAAGTATAAACTAAAGAACAGTTATGTTGATATTTTTATATTAACTTGCAATATTAATAGACCACTTTAACCAATTAAGACTACTGAGTAATAAAACAAGAATAAAATTAGGATTGTTTGTATGTATGTGTGTATGTATGCATGCATGCATGCATGTAGAATAGAGTAGAATTTTATTGGTCAAGTGTGATTGGACACACAAGGAATTTGTCTTTGGTGCAGATGCTCTCAGTGTACATAAAAGAAAAGATAGGTTTGTCAAGAACCGTAAGAAACAACACTTAATGATAATCCGGGTACAAATAAGCAATCCAATCATATTAGGAACCAGTCAATATAAATTGTTAGGATACAAACAACAAAGTTACAGTCATACAGCCATTTATGGGAGGAGATTGGTGATGGGAACGATAGTAGTGCAGACTTATTTTGACAGTGTTGAGGGAATTGCAGTATTTGTTTGGCAGAGTGATGGCGTTCAGGAAAAAACTTTTCTTGTGTTCATGTATCTTGTACGTATGTATGTTTCATATGCATATGTCTTATTTCTTTAACTAAGTGTTGTATGCTGTTACTTTCTGGATGGCTATGCAAATATGATACATAAAACAAATAAAAATAAAACAGAAGAATCTTGTAGTAACTTTTTTGAGTTTTGTAGCACCATTGTACAAAGAAAAATGCACAGTATATGTGTGTGTGTATACACATACATACATACACACACACACTGTGTGAATTGCTTTAAAATTAGAAACATGTTTACTCGAGGAAGTAGAAATGCTTAAGAATGCTCATCTAATAAATTGAAATGAATGCTGAAAATTAATCCTTAAAGGGGGGGGGGGGAGAGATAACCAAACCAAAATGGAAGTTTTGTCTTTTCCTTGAATCAGCCAGAGGTCCTTTACTGTCAAGCTGAAAAGAAATTGTCCTGATTAGATTTGTATAAATTTTATATTCCATTTTATTCTGTACATTTATTTTTGACCCCAATTCCTTAATTTTTATTGATTTGATTTTTTTTTAATTAATTCTATTTCCCCCAAAAAGGTAGAACATTTGACAAATTTCCAAACATTGGCCTCAGTTAGATTGCTCTGAAGAATACTTTCCTGGGAGAAATTCCTTCATTTTCCTTAATCATGTACCTGTTGCAGTGAGACTGATGTTCCAGTTTGTCTGCAATTTTCTTCAACATTAATTATAAACTAGCTATGATACACTTCATAATAAACCACAAGACTTAAGTATAGTGAAAATGTTGGGCTTCAGAAAACCAGATTGTCCCAATGAGATTATAGGGCATGACACTGTTTTCACAAAAGAATGTTTCTGGGAAACGTCAGCAAATGTTCTCTGAAAAGCATTACCATTTTTTTAATCACTTGAGAAGTTTACGTATATTTGCAATAAAGTGGTCCATATTTGCTCCCCTGATCACCTTTTGGTGTGATTTTATTACACACACAAACAGTGTTCCCTCTAATTTCTTAGGGGGGTGGGCGGAAAAGTATAGTGTCTGAGCGGCAGTTCCTTCGGGACTGGGCGGCACAGAAAAAATAAATAAATAAATAAGTAAGTAAGTAAGTAAGTAAGTAAGTAAGTAAGTAAGTAAACAAACAAACAAACAAACAAACAAACAAATAAAAAACCCACCCTGTTTTGCCTGAGAGAATTTCAAAATAAAATACTGTACTGTGTGTCTATAACAGTGAGCTCATAATAGGGCAACTCTATCAATATCAAAATGCCACTTAAATAGTTGAGCTAGTTTCAAACTAGATTTTGATTTTCTTTCTCTCTTCCTTACTCCCATTCTTTTTCTTTCTCTTTTCCTTCCTCTCTTTTTTCTATCTGTTTCTCTCTCTTCCTCTCTCTCTCTCCTTCCCTCTCACTCTTTCCCTCTCGGCTTCTGGGCAGGTTTGGAAAACTCTGAGTTGATGATGATTTTTAAGTGAGCGATTGCTCACTGCTCAGCTTACAGGGAACTATGCACACAAACACACACACACATACACACACAAAGACCTCGATTTTATTTAGTGACTGTTCAAACTGGCAACCGCCATGCCAATAGTGATCAATGATGATTGCAGCATCCACATGGACATGTGATCAAAATTTTATATTTATAATAGTGGCTTTGTCCCAACTTCTGATAAGCAAAGTTAATTAAGAAGCCTGATTCACTGTTGCTAACAGCAACTGCAGTCATTCACTTAACAACAGTGACAAGAGCGTTCGTAAAATGGAGCAAAATTCACTTAACAGCTGTCTTGCTTAACAAAAGAAATTGTGTGCTCCATTGTAGTTGCAAGCCATATTCTTCCATCTCATCCAAATAAGCCGGGGTGGCGCAGCAGGTAGAGTGCTGTACTGCAGGCCACTGAAGCTGACTTGTAGATCTGAAGGTCAGCGGTTCAAATCTCATCACCGGCTCAAGGTTGACTCAGCCTTCCATCCTTCCGAGGTGGGGACTGTGGGGGCAATAGCCAAACAAACGAACGAACAAACAAACAAACAAATTTATTTATTTATTTATTATTTAGATTTGTATGCCGCCCCTCTCCGAAGACTCCGAAATAAATCTCCCACCCATCCTCTTTTTCTCCCTCTGTGGTAATACTGTGACAATAGTGGCTGACATTTTCCATGGCAAACTACAGCTCCTTCAAATGCACTAAATGGAGCTTGCATCTCATCTAATCAATCAGATAAGTTAATTAATTTAACTCCCCTCCTCCAAAAATCAAGTCCCATTTGTATAATTCAGAAGATTTGCATAATTCATTCCAGGAACTCTTTCCTGCAGAGGTGAAAGGCAAAAATTTTCATTATCGGTTCTGTGGGCACGGCTTGTGGGCGTGGCAGGGGGAGGATACTGCAAAAGTCCCATTCCCACCCCACTCTGGGACCAGCCAGAGGTGGTATTTGCTGGTTCTCCAAACTACTCAAAATTTCCACTACCAGTTCTCTAGAATCTGTCGGAACCTTCTAAATTTCACAGCCACAAGAATTGCTTACACACAAAAATGGAAAAACCCACAGACACCTGATGATAAGGAGATAATTTTTTTAAAAAATGAATGTGCAGAAATGGACTAATCCATGGAACTAATCCATCAAAAGGACTCGGATTATTACTTGGACAAAATGGACACAAAAAAGAAATGCAAAATAAAAGAGATGGACAAAAAGGAAAAGATCATTACAACGGATTATGTATACAATGTATAAAGGTATAATGTATTGATATGAATGTAAATATATGGATGAAAATAGTAAGATGTAAATATTTAAAAATCAATTTAAAAATATGGCAAAAAAAAGAAAAACCTGCTGAATTCCACCCCTGATTTCCAGCGATAGTATATGAATGACAAGGGTTGCAGATTTATTTATTTACTTGGATTTATATTTATTTATTTATTTATTTATTTATTAGATTTGTATGCCGCCCCTCTCCGAAGACTCGGGGTGGCTAACAACAATAAAGAAAACAATGTAACAAATCTAATATTAAAAATTAATCTAAAAAAACCCAATTTAAAGAACCAATCATACATACAAGCATACCATGTATAAATTCTATAAGCCTAGGGAGAAGGGAAAAAATTTCAATTCCCCCATGCCTGACGACAGAGGTGGGTTTTAAGGAGCTTGCGAAAGGCAAGGAGGGTGGGGGCAACTCTGATATCTGGGGGGAGCTTGTTCCAGAGGGTCGGGGCCGCCACAGAGAAGGCTCTTCTCCTGGGTCCCGCCAAATGACATTGTTTAGTTGACGGGACCCGGAGAAGGCCAACTCTGTGGGACCTGACCCGTCGCTGGGATTCGTGCGGCAGAAGGCAGTCCCGGAGATATTCTGGTCCGATGCCATGAAGGGCTTTATAGGCCATAACCAACACTTTGAATTGTGACCAGAAATTGATCAGCAACCAATGCAGACTGCGGAGTGTTGGAGTAACATGGGCATGCTTTGGGAAGCCCATGATTGCTCTCGCAGCTGCATTCTGCACGATCAATATGTCGCCCCACTCCTGGAGGACTTTGGGTGGCTTACAACCAAATACAAATACTTATACTAATTAATAAATTAACTAATAAATTAACTAATGAGCTAATTAATAAAATATTAATCTAATATCCATACCCCTATCATGAAATCAGGGAGCAAGATCCAACCTTGCCAACTTGTGGATTCCAACTCCCGGAATTCCCCAGCCAGGCAAGCCTTAAAGTTGCCACAGTTGGACATCCTTGCTTTAGATGAAAACATTTACAAAGTGTGCTTCATAAAAAAATCTTCTGGAATTGCTCAACTACAACCGAGAGAATCCAAAATCTTACTTTCCTATTTCCTTAAGGGATATATGCCATACTGATTAATGCAGTATTGTCTGAAAAATGCCAAAGACTTCCTATGAGTAATCCAGACATCTATCCACATCTATTTAAATTTGTGATTCTGGAGAGTCTCAACATATTCTAAACAACTCTGTCTTCCACTAAGCTTATCAACAACATCAGCCTGCCTAAAGAATGCATTTCTTTGGACATCTTCCAAGGAGCTGTTTCTGTTGTGATCTAGTTGATTTCACATCCAACTCTGCCGAAATGAGAGTCCCATCCTTTCTTTAAATGGGTTTCTGAAAGTAATAAAGATATCTTGCTTCCTTTTAAGCCGGCTTGTAATTACACCTTGCAACCATATGTTGACCTGGTTTCTCTCAAGCTTCCTGATGACTACGGTTTAATTATTTCAATTTCAAGTTGCTCTTTTTCTTAATGACTTCTGGCCAATCTGGAGATGTATTTTCTCCATTAAACAAGACAACAATCTTTTCTAATTTAGGTTAACATGCTCACTTCAGTTAACGCGTGAACTCTTGGTCGTTTTCATAGCAATTGCTGCTATAATTGTCTTCCCAAAGCCATTCACTTTAGGCCGTAATACAAATCTTCCCGATGGGTTACAAAAGCTTGGAGATCAACAACCGGATCGTGGATGCTTATAAAACAGGCAGTTAAGTATTATAGCATCAGATTGATGATGGATAATTTCAGAGAGAATAATAGCAGAGAATAAAGTGGAGACATCAAGTTTCTTAATCGTGAGGGATCTTGTAGCTCGGGGGTCTGCAACCTGCAGCTCTGGAGCCACATGTGGGTCTTTCATCCCTCTACTGTGGCTTCCTGTCACTCAAAATATGCATCACAACCGCGAATGTGCGACACTTGCTGGCACGTGATTTTCGACCCATCTTTTTTTTTTTTCAGATTTCAAAACATTTTTGCCGCATGCAGAAATAAAAGTGTGTTTTCTCTGTAGCAGGTCATTGATTTCATAAATGCAACACACTATAGGTTTTTTATACATAGCGTAAAGGTAACAAATGATATATGGAGTGTTTTCTTCATTTTAGATGTTGAAAGGGTTTTGTGGTTCCCAGTGTTTTCTTTTGCAGGAGAGGCGGAGTAAAGACACGGACACAAGAGCTGGATTTAAAACTGGGTCATTTTTATTAATTAAATTTGCATAATTTATTTAAATAAATTAGCATAATTAGCATAATTAACTATAACCCTAACAAGGACCCGCAGGGTCAAACAATTGCTTCCGGGGCGGAAAATGACGTCAGAAAAACTTCCGGGGCAACTTATGGGCATAGCTCCATGCTAATCCAGGTGAGGGACCACTCCCTCACCTGAGACATTGCCATGCACTTGCATGTGGGAGGTCCCGCCGGCTAACCCCTACAAGGGGAATTAAATGGGCGGGACCCAAAGACAGGTTCCCCCCAATTGCTCAGGTCGCTCACACCACAAGCCTTTGGAGAGAACCTGTCAATTATCCCCAAAGATGCCCAACGGAGAACACACAGTTGCTAAACCACCACCCAGTTTTCCGCCCCTAACCTGCCTACCCAAATGACCAAAGGTAAGCCAATTAACTTAAGCAGGGGCAGAACACCCCCTAACCGCTTATCCGTCTCCACAGTGTGGAATAGGCGAAAAAACGGTTGTGGCAAATGCCAGGACCACCAAAAATTCCTATTCGGCCCCATAGGGCGACCCACGGTAGCACACTGCAAGATAGGGAGGGTGGGTGGGTGCTTGCTTTCTGACGAGTCCGGAGCGAAAGACAGATTTCGAGCCTGCCAGCCCTTTTATAGGGCTGGCAGGCTCCTCCCTGGACTCATCATCGGGTAGGCCCAAGCCACCCGAGATTTCGGGTGAGATCTCGCGAAGCCTCGTGAGATCTCGGCCTCTTTCTATGATGGTGGCTACGCCAGTAGCCGTGTCCCACGGCCCTCCCGCAAATGCGCCAGGGGATGAAGACCACCAGCGGAATTCTGTGGGAAATGGGTCCAAATGGCTTTTTGTGTGTTTAAGGTTGCCAACCCCTGTTGTAGCTAGTATAATCTGCTGAATTAAAGGAAAACTTCATAAGGAATCAAGGCATCTAGTCTAAATTTAGTTTATTCTGATTTTATCTATTTATTTGTTTATTTATCCATTTTTATAGCCACCCATTCCCATATTTAGATATTATTTAGATATTTAGGTGTGTGTGCATGTATGTGAAAGGATGCATATATCAGAATACAGAATTTTACTTTTTAATGTGTGCCACAGTGTTCACAGAAGAAGAAAAAAGTAACAATAAAGTTTACCTTATCTCACCCTATTTAACATTAAGGAGACACAGTGGTCTTGGGTGCTCCAACAAGCCATTCACTGTGCAAGTTTACTCTCCAAATGCCTTCCACATTGTTGTTGTGTTCTTAACCATTTAGTCATGTCTGACTCTTGGCAACTTTATACACAAGTGCTCTCCAGGCATTCCACATTTATAGACATTAATACACAGTAGATGACATCAATGGGACATTTTTTGAACACTAGCTAGCTCTTGCTTCCTCCAGCATCGTTCCAGTTTGACCAGTCTGATTGCCTTCCCTCCCCCCCTTCATTTCACTTATGGTAGGTTACCCTTCTCCTTGGTAAAGACTTTGCTTTCAGCAGTTTTCCTTTAAATATATTAAATAGTTGCAGCGTATAGGGACACCAGAGAAGTTGGACTTGTTGGACATGTTTCTGCAAATACATTAAACACCCAGGAGCCTTCCATAAGTCAAGACTCAACATCACTTCTTATTATCAAGATTACTACAAGAGTACTACAAGATTACAAGTAGAAAGTAACATTAGTCACGCATGTAAAGGGATGATGGTGATGGTGATTTCCTAGTGTGCCACTTGGCATTGGGAACTCTTAGTCTCAGATGCACATGTCAGACTCACTGTGTAAAACGTTTAAAAAATGATTATTTCCAAAGTTGATCCTCACATATTCTCACCTGCCTGCCATTGAGGACCTCATTGAGGACATGAGTCAAAAAGAGGGCTGTGAAAGTATTTACTGACTCCTCACATCCTGGACATAAACTGTTTCAACTCCTACCTTCAAAATGTCGCTACAGAGCACTGCACACTAAGACAACTTGACACAAAAACAGTTTCTTCACAAATGCCATCACTCTGCTAAATAAATAATTCCCTCTACACTGTCAAACTATTAACTAAGTCTGCACTACTATTACTACTATTTTTTCTCATCATTCCTAGCACCCATTTCCTCCCACTTATGACTGTAACTTGTTGCTTGTATCCTTAAGATTTTTATTAATATTGATTATTTCTTCATTGCTTATTTGTACCCTATGACCATTATGAAGTGGTGTACCTGATTCTTGACAAATGTATCTTTTATTTTATGTACCTTGAGAGCAGATGCACCAAAGACAAATTTCTATTCTATTATTCTATTATTCTATTATTCTATTATTCTATTATTCTATTATTCTATTATTCTATTATTCTATTATTCTATTATTCTATTATTCTATTATTCTATTATTCTATTATTCTATTATTCTATTATTCTATTATTCTATTATTCTATTATTCTATTATTCTATTATTCTATTATTCTATTATTCTATTATTCTATTATTCTATTATTCTATTATTCTATTTATTCTATATTATTCTATATTATTCTATATTATTCTATATTATTCTATATTATTCTATATTATTCTATATTATTCTATTCTATTCTATTCTGGTAGCAAGCTGGTAACAAGGTAAGTCAGAACTCACCCTGGGATGAAAGGACTGAGTTATAAGGACTCCAGTAACTAAACCACTCCCTATTTAAAACTAATATATCCTGTGGTCTATTCAGATGGAGACAGCTTGGCTATTTACTTCACAGCTTCCTATGAAGACACATCCCCACCCCCCACAGATAATAGAGAAATGTGGAGCCACCTAATTCCCATAACGGTCTCCTCGACCATTATTCTTTATCATTTTATCACATCACATGTGGTTTATTTTCAGATATGTTCTAATGAAGTGCCTGCTTGATTAAAAGATGATGCACTCTTATTAGAAATGGTTATCCACTTCTGCCAACCATTTTCTAAAAATTAAATATGCTGTTCAAAAAATAAAGGGAACACTCAAAGAAAACATCCTAGATCTGAATGAATGAAATATTCTCATTGAATACTTCGTTCTGTACAAAGTTGAATGTGAACAACCGCATTTGAAATTGATTATCAATCAGTGTTGCTTCCTAAGTGGACAGTTTGATTTCAGTTTGATTTACTTGGAGTTATATTGTGTTGTTTAAGTGTTCCCTTTATTTTTTTGAGCAGTGCATATATTCCTATCTTTGGGTTACTTAGTCACTCCTGAGAACAGCGTTTGTCTCCTTTTATGGAGGAATGCAAAGTTCTCACTAGACGTATTTTAGTTTTCAGATGATATGGATCCGTAGTGGATTGCACTTACCTTTGCTACTGATTTGGGAATGGGCACGCGTGCCATAGGTTTGCCATCATGGACATAGAGCAGTGACGGCAAACCATTTTTTCCTTGAGTGCCAAAAGTGTGTGCACTATTGCGCAAATGCCCATACCCATAATGCCTGGGAAGGGCAAAAACAGCTTTCCCTGCCCCCTTGGAGGCCCTCTGGAGGTCAAGAATGGCTTGTTTCCCAACTTCTGGTGGGCTCAGTAGGCTTGTGTTTCACCCTCCCCAGGCTCCAAAGGCTTCCCTGGAGCCAGGGGAGGGTAAAAAATGCTCTCCCCCATCCCCCTGGAGGCTCTCTGGAAGCCAGAAACACCCTCCCAGAGTCTCTGTGTGAGCCAAAAATTAGATGGCTGGCACACACATGCACGTTGGAGTTGAACTATGGCAATGGATTGCATTTCAGCAGATATGGCTCTACGTGCCACCTGTGGCACCCATGCCATAGGTTTGCCATCACTGATCTAGAGAGTTTCAAGTTAGGAAATGCTCAAAACTAGTGATTGGAAAGAAATTGTCTCCCACACATTACTACAGCTCAAAATGATGGCGACAACTCTATTTTAACACCCTTCCCTTCTCCCTTCAGCTCAGGTGAGTCCAACTGGAGTCTACTTTTAAAGAATTAGAAAGAATTCCAGATACCATATTAGGCAGACTTTTCCTATCTTGTTAAAGTGTACCATGATTTTCTTGTCATATTTAAATGTGTGGTAAGCCAGATCTATATGTACAAGGAAGAGAGTGCTTGAATTTCTGCCTCAAAATCCTCCTCTAATGACAACAATGAATCAGGTGTAATAACACAATGAATAGAACCTGCAGTTTGTTTAGGATTAAAAGAAGGTTTAACATTGTTCATCCGGAGGGGAAAGGGAATTGGGGGGGGGGGTCAGGAAGAGTTGGGATGCAACTTTCAGTATGTTATAATGAGCCGGGGTGGCGCAGCAGGTAGAGTGCTGTACTGCAGGCCACTGAAGCTGACTGTAGATCTGAAGGTCAGCGGTTCAAATCTCATCACCAGCTCAAGGTTGACTCAGCCTTCCATCCTTCCGAGGTGGGTGAAATGAGGACCCGGATTGTGGGGGCAATAGCCTAGCTCTGTTAAAAAGTGCTATTGCTAACATGTTGTAAGCCGCCCTGAGTCTAAGGAGAAGGGCGGCATAAAAATCGAATAAATAAAATAAATAAAATAAATAAAATGTTCATTCATTCTTTCCAAGTTTGGGACTCTAATCTCCTGTCTCTTTGCCCTTCAAACGTTCTCACCCAAAACTGAAGAGAATAGGAGAAAATTGAGTTGGGAAGAATTGGTAGCGTAATGCCATGTTCAAAAAGGGTTGGATTAAAGTGGGATCTACAAATGAAAAATATACTGGGAAAGATTTTCCACATCTACCTCTGGGAGAGAGGTGTCTGCAAATATTGCTGACTGCTCCATTCTAAGCTTCCCTTGCCTAGCAGTGGGTTTCACTTACCTTTGCTATCAGTTTGGGAATGGGAGTGGTGCACAATGCTTCTGCACATGGACAGAACGTTCATGATCATGTCCAGGCAGGTGTCCGAAGCATCCCACTGCTGCTGCTATCAGTTGGCCCGTAAAACCCACCGCTGCTCCCTGCCTCTTGGTCATATATAGTGATGGGCGAACTGAACCTGCACAATTCAGGTCCGTACCGAATTTTGCGGTATTCGGTATGCCAAACACGAACCCAAAATGTTTCCAAAGTTCGGGCAAAGTTCAGGGTCATGTTCGGCGTTCGGAGCTTTGATGTCACCAGCAGCTTGCTAAGGACACCAAGGTGATCACTTCCTGGATTCCATGGAATCCAGGAAGTGATCACCTTGGCGTCCTTACCAATCTGCCGGTGACGTCAAAGCTGCGCCCCTGGAATCTCTTTGTGGGAGGGATTCCCCAGCTCCTTCGAAGGGAGGTCTTCACGTAAAAATAAACATTGTTATTTTTACGAAAAAGGGCACCGCAGCGACGCTGCAAGCAAAGGGCGGTCCTTTCATGTAAAAATAAGCATGCAGCTGTCTTGGACTTCCCAGACAAATATCCACCAACACTACTTTGTGACCCAGAAAAAAATGAAAGAAATGAAGTTGGAAAGAATTCCACAAAACTATGCATTGTGTGCTTTTCCTACCAATTCCAACATGTCTCCCATTTTGTAATTCCACTTCTATGGAGCAAGAAGCAGTGCGGTATTTAATTAGACACAAGGACAGAGCTTGTGTTCTTGCAAAAATTCCTCAACTGGTCCCTGACCAATGGCTATCCTGGAAGGACTGGCAGGCGTTGCAACTCAGGAATTTTGGATGTCTCCAAGTTGACCATCCCTACATTATAGTGGTTCACCTAGATTCATATTCCTTTTCAGTGTGATGGAATGTGCAACTGAAGAAATAGTGGGATGAAGCAACACATTCTGAACCTAAGAGACTGGGCAGTCCTGAACTGGATGGGAGAGGGAGGAAAAGATCCAAGACAGCCATGTCCTAGAATCTTCCAGGATATATCTGTTAGTTACAGTGTTTCCCAACCTTGGCAACTTGAAGATATTTGGACTTCAACTCCCAGAATTCCCCAGCCAGCGAATGCTGGCTGGGGAATTCTGGGAGTTGAAATCCAAATATCTTCAAGTTGCCAAGGTTGGGAAACACTGGTAGAAGGTTATAGCTTTAGTCTGGCAAGATTTTGTCTAGTCAGTATGAGCAAATAATCAATTGGATCATATTGTATCATCTTTGAGTTCAAGTCTGACTTTCACTCATGATATTCATGGGAAGATTTTCAGTGAGGATAGAATAGAAAAAGTCAAGATGGCAGCCACAATAGTCAGACCTCAACAAGTTCCTTTAAGAGGGTTTTATTGCACCATCATAGAATCGTAAGGCTGGAAGGGACATTGCAAATTTTCTTGGTCAACCCCCATCCAAGGCAGGAGATTTTATGTCATCCCAGACAAACGAACATAATCTTGATTCTTTTGACAGTAGTTTTCAGGGCCAAACATAATCTCCTTGCCTTTGCACTTTTGCAAATAGTAGTAGATATTTTGCAGTAGATATTTTGACTATGAACACTTGGCCTTGGGGATCCAGGGAGAAAGAAGCAGTTCATCCTGTGCTATTATATTGTTACTTCTCCAAGGATATTTGGAATAATTGTGCTTTACTCCTGCTGTGTCAATACCCAGGAAGAACTGATAATTATTATATGAACCTCTTTCTCTCAGGTATAAAACATATCTATCATCTATATTGTAGCATAATTTTGTGTTGCCCCAGTGGAAATGAGGCAATAGGTGATGTAAATTTGAACACTATAATTTTCTGTTTTTAATTATGCTTTTAATTAATACAGTATATTAATCATTAATCTGTAGGAAGTTAGCACCCACCCCTCTCCTAGAAAAAATGAAATATCATATTAAAAAGGAAGAATATTATATAGTCTCCGGAGAGTCTCCGGAGAGGGGCGGCATACAAATCTAATAAATGTAATCTAATATAGAACATCCCCGGAAACATGCTTTTAAGTAGAAAAAAGACTCACTCTTAGTAGCCCTCACCTTTGTCAATGTGCCATCAAGGAATGGCCCAGCTCACTTATTCCCCCCACCTTTGTTAATAGCCTGGACCAGAATATTCTACGTAACAAAGATCTGCCTCCTTCAGACAATTAGGAAGTGTCCAAAGTGCTTTCATTCCACCATCACTCAGCAAGGATCAGCCAAACCTGAACTCAAACTTGGCCCCATGGGAGTCTGACAGCCAATCAGAGTGCATTTTTTGCACAGGAGTAGGAGGTCCCCGGGATGGGGCCCAAGAGAGGGCATAAAACAAGGAGCTCTCAGTATCTTAGCTCTTTTTCTCTTCACCCAACATCTGGAAGCTTGTGATCCACCTTTTCTGCTCAGGAGCTCACGCCATGTGCTCCCAGCCACCATTAAACCTTCTTTCCAAGCAACTTCCATGAACCCACTGTCTTTTTCCCACTTGGAACTAAACCCGGAAGAATATTCCTTACAACAGATCAAAAGAAGATTTGATGGTGTCAAAGGAGGCGTTATCTAGGTCATCCCAGAAAGCCCAATTTTATTTATTTATTGTTAGAGTTGAAAGGGACCATGCAGGTCATCAAGTTCAACCCCCTGCCTGAGCAGGAATCCTAGAGCACCCCAGCCAAGTGGCAGTCCAATCTCCTCTTGAAAGTGTCCAGAGTTGGGGAGTTCACAACCTCCGCAGGCAGGTTGTTCCAATGGTTGATCGCTCTGACCGTCAGGAAGTTCTTCCTTACTTCTAGGTTGAATCTCTCCTTGGTCAGCTTCCAGCCGTTGTTCCTCGTTCGGCCCTCTGGTGCTCTGGAGAATAGAGTGACCCCCTCCTCTCTGTGGCAACCCCTCATATACTTGTATACAGCAATCATGTCCCCTCTGGTCCTCCTTTTCTCAAGGCTATCCATACCCAGTTCCCGCAATCTCTCTTCGTAAGTTTTGGTTTCAAGTCCCCTAATCATTTTGGTTGCTCTTTTCTGCACCTTCTCCAGAGTTTCAATGTCTCTTTTAAAGTGTGGTGACCAGAACTGGATGCAGTACTCCAGATGTGGTCTGACCAGGGCGTAGTAACATCTAGGGGGAAGGGCACTAGACATCCATTTACTCTTTAGGAGCCAAGCTCAACACAAGAATCTTTACTTTTATTCTGAACTGATTTGCAATAGAGACTTCAAGTCTTGCATGTACGCAGACATTGTTTGCACAAATGTTCTCATCTTTTCCATGGTCTGGCGGGGGGCAAGTCAAAAAAATAGGAAAATGCTATTTTGAGCAACATAATCTAAATCAGACTGTTTTGCTATTGTTAACCTTGTGATGTTCCTTAATCATAGAAGATACCGCCATGAAACGGGAACAGAGGAAAGCCAATAACTGATAAAATAAGTCAGGAAAGACATATCTTTTTAAAGGAAGTACATGATATAACTAAGTCCCAAAATTCAGGTCCTGACTTCTCTAAGGAATAAACTCTCCAGGATTTAGCAATCTGGCAGCAGCAGTTTAGCCCCATTAGTTTCATTTTTAAAAAACAAAAATGTTTTGTCAAATACATATTGGTGGTACACAAAGATATAACAATATTTATATGCATGATACTAGTAAAAGAGAAACATTAGGACAAGGGACAGGAGGCACTCTGATGCACTTATGCAGCCCCCTTACTGACCTCTTAGGAATCAGAAGAGGTCAACAGTGGATAGTCTCAGGGTAAATTTTTGGAGGTTAGGTGATGATAGTACAGAGTCAATAGTGGATTGTCTAAAGGTAAAGTTTTGGGGTTAGGTGATGATACTACAGAGTCTGATAGTGAGTTCCATGCATCAACCACTTGGTTACTAAAGTCGTATTTCCTGCAGTAGAGTTTACTTTAAGTTTGTATCTGTTGTGTGGCTGGGACTGAAGCAGTCCTTGACAAGAAGGGCTTTGTAGCAGATGATTTTATGAGCTATGCTTAGGTGGTGTTTAAGGTGATGTAGTTCTAAGATTTCTAATCCTAGAATTGTAAATCTAGTTGCATAGGATATTCTGTTGCGAGTGGAGGAGTGAAGGGCTCTTCTAGTAAAGTATCTCTGGACATTTTCCAGAGTGTTTATGTCCAAAATGCGATGTGGGTTCCAGATAGATGAGCTGTATTCAAGGATTGGTCTGGCAAAAGTTTTCTTTGCTCTGGTTAGTAGTGTGAGATTACTGGAGCAGAAGCTATGTAGGATTAGGTTAACAACTCTTGAAGCCTTTTTAGCAATGTTGTTGCAGTGGACTTTGGCACTTATTTATTTTATTTTTATTTATTTATTTATTTTGTCCAATACACAATGAGGGTTTTAGTGGATATCTATATACACATAATAAAATACATGATGAAGGTTGTAGAGGAGATACTGATAGTAAAATATATCTAAGAAATAATAGAAAAGAAGATATAGGAATAGAACTTATCAATGAAAGAATAGAAGAAGAGATATAGGAATAGAAGAAAGGTATAGGAGATATAGGAGAGCAATAGGACAGGGGACGGAAGGCACTCTAGTGCACTTGTACTCGCCCCTTACTGACCTCTTAGGAATCTGGATAGGTCAACCGTAGATAATCTAAGGGTAAAGTGTTGGGGGTTTGGGGATGACACTATGGAGTCCGGTAATGAGTTCCACGCTTCGACAACTCGGTTACTGAAGTCATACTTTTTACAGTCAAGTTTGGAGTTAGGTCACTTGATATGAGTATTCAAGGTCTTTCACGGAGTGAGGGTTGTCTGTAAGGTTTTGTTTATTCAGCTTGTATTTGATGTTCTGATTCTTTTTGCCAGTGCCTCAACTAGTTGGAAATCAAGGAATTAACCTTGGGTTGGAGGTTTGTGCAAAAAGAATGTGACAAAATAAAGCAGGAAGAACTCAGAATATTAAGTTGTCTATAAACCAAACTCATCTGCTACAATCTTCTACAATCCTAACACAGTTACTAACTCATCAGTAACACTCACTGGTCTATTCCCACAGTGCCTCAAGGTGTTGGGAGGAAATGCAGTTAAATCAAAAGAAATACAAGGTTGGAGCAGTAAACAACTTTCCTTAGCAATTTTACCCAGATTGTGGAAATGACAAGGAGGCATTTATTCTCATCAGTCTGTACAGCCGCCACACAGCTGTAGTTGAGAGCAGCAAAACCACAGAGCTTTTCATTTGATGGCTTCTGATCTGCTGAATTCCCTCTGCAAGAAACATTGTCTATTGCTTATATTATTGTTATTTAGATTTCTTATTGCTGCCCCACTCGAGAAGACTCATTTTAAGTCCCAATATAATTATATACAACTGAGGGGGAGGAAGGGAGGAGGAGGAGGAAGAAGAAGAAGAAGAAGAAAAAGGAGAAGAAGGAGAAGGAAAAAAGGAGAAGGAGAAGGAGGAGGAGGGGGAGAAGGAGGAGGAGGAGGAGAAGGAGGAGGAGGAGAAGGAGAAGAAGGAAAAGGAAAAGGAAAAGAAGGAGAAGGAGAAGGAGGAGGAGGAGAAGAAGGAGAAGGAGGAGGAGGAGGAGGAGAAGGAGAAGAAGGAGAAGAAGGAGAAGAAGGAGAAGAAGGAGAAGAAGGAGAAGAAGGAGAAGAAGGAGAAGAAGGAGAAGAAGGAGAAGAAGGAGAAGAAGGAGAAGAAGGAGAAGAAGGAGAAGAAGGAGAAGAAGGAGAAGCAGAAGAAGGAGGAGGAGGAGGAGAAGAAGGAGGAGAAGGAGAAGGAGGAGGAGGAGGAGGAGGAGAAGGAGGAGAAGGAGAAGAAGGAGAAGAAGGAGAAGAAGGAGAAGAAGGAGAAGAAGGAGAAGAAGGAAAAAGAGTTGCAAGATTCTGCTACAGCAGCCAATCTCAGCCAAAATAGCATGCGCAGAAGCAAAAAAAACGCCAAAAACTCTCACACACCTGCCTCTACTTGCAAGATTTTGCTTCCTGCACAAAAGCAAAAACACACTGGGACACACACACACACACACACACACACACACAAGACACTTGAAGCTGTGTGCGCAGTGCACTGGTAGCAGCAGTAGGAGCAATCCTACCCCTGCCCATTTCCCAATGTTTTTGACCTCTGGAAGACATCTGGGTGGTGGTGAAGAAGGCCGTTTTCACCCTCCCCAGGCTCCGAGGAAGGCTCTGGAGCTTGGGGAGAGTGAAAAACATGTGTGCCAGGAGGGGTGTCATGCACATATGCATGGGGGTTACATGGAATTAAGAGTATGGGCATACACATGCGTGACCCCCCTTTTGGTACTCAAACCAAAAAAGGTTCTCCATCACTGCTTCAGACTGAAAAAAAGATTCTGCAATTTTTCCATTTAGGTTATCAACCAAGGAGAAAGGATTGAACTGCCTCTTAGGTTCTTCGGGGGTAATACAGTTGTCCTTCTATGGTTAATTACAGGTTAGTGGCTTTGTAATACAAATGATTGAAAATAGCTTCTCCAACCAGACATCTTATGAATGGGATGTAGAAGTCATTAAATTTAGGCTTCTCTAGGGCTCTGGGACAATTTGATTCAGAGATTCGATAACAAGGCAATTCCCAAGCCTTTCGACCTGTATGGAAATGTTCTTTTCTTTCTCCTGCACTGAAAAAAATATTGAAATTTAAATACTTTTATTCGGATTAATTTCAGTCAACATAAATTGGCTATTCAAACCAAATTGGGGTGATTTGCATACCCCTGCTGCTCAGTAATTACTGAACAAGGAAGGTTGAACCAGCATTCATATGGAGTGAGTTAAAGAATGCATGCAGATATCTACATTTACCACATTTACAATTTACCATATTTTTTCAATTGCTGATAATCATTGCCAAAAACAAGGACCAGAAGATTTTATTTTATGAGATGTTAAATTTGTTTGCCATCCGTCTCGTATCGGAATGATTCTGGGCAGCTTAAAGCATTAAAACAGTAAAACCCTAATAGATAAATATTTCTAAAATGGAAAAATAGAAATCACAAATCCACTTTTAGCCATGAAAGTATATTTAGTGAAGCTCAGCCTGGTGGGGGGGGGGATTCTATATATCCCATTTTGATTGCCAAAAAGTTAAGATGTAAATCTAAAAAATAGATTCACAGAATCCTCGACTTACAGCTACAGTTGAACCCAAAATTTATGTTGCTAAGCAAGACTGTTGTTAAGTGAGTTTTGACCCATTTTACGGCCTTTCTTGTCATCGTAGTTAAATGAATCACTACGGTTGATAACTTAGCAATGATAAGTTAGTAATTCAGTTGTGAACTGAATCTGGGGTCCCATTGATTTTGCTTGTCAGAAGCTCGCAAGATCACATGGCCCCAAGACACTGCAACAAAAATCATAAATACCTGCCAGTTGCCAAGTGTCTGAATTTTGATCATGTGACCACGAGGAAGGTACAATGGTCATAAGTGTGAAAAATGGTAAGAAGTTGCTTTTTCCACTGAAACTTCAAATAGTCACTAAACCACCTGTTATAAATCAAGGACCATCTATACCAGTGAGGGTGAACCTTTTTTTCCTCGGGTGCCGAAAGCACACATGCAATAGTGTGTGCATGCGTGCCCATAACCATCAATGCTCCCATGTGCTCCTTCACATGCACATGTGACCTCCCTATGCATACAACCCTTCCCTACGTGTTTCCCTGTGGATGTGCGCATGACCTCCCGCCACCAGTTTGGGGCCTAGCAGGCCTCCCTGAAGCCTCTGGAAGCCAGAAATGGACCATTCCCTGACCTCTGCTGGGCCCAGTAGGCCCATTTTTCGCCTTCCACAGGTTCTAGATGCTTTCTTGGAGCCCGGGGAGGGTGAAAATGACCTCTCCTTGCCCACGAAGGCTGCAAACACCCTCCTAGAGCCTCAGCACGAGCCCTGTAATTATCTGGCATCCAAAATGGGCAGCGTGAAAACTTCTGAGAGAGGAAGGGTGGTGTGGGCAGAGCCAACCAAAAATCAGCTGGCCGAGGTGCACATGTATGCTGAAACTGAATTAGGGCAATGGCTCGCATGCCGCAGATATGGCTCCACATGCCACTTGTGACACCCATGCCATAGATTCACCATCATGGATTTACTGTATAGTGTCCAATAAATAGATTGAAAAACACAGATGTATATCAACGCTACAAATCTGATATCAGATATTTATGATAAACTGTTTCTTACTTATTTAATGAACTGTCTCAGGGCAGCAAGGGTACATTTTTAAATAAAACTGAAAATGTTGTGTTTTACCATTCAGTCATCCGTATTTATCCTTGAGTAAACTGAACCCGAAGTGCAGTAAACTCCTTGCGAATTTTAAGAGAAAGCTGTCCAATTTTTGTGGGCCAAGGCCACACTTCACTCTTGAGAATTATGACGGTAGGAGGCTGTTCTCCAGAAAAGTAGTTGATGGAATCTGTATAAAAATTGTATTTGATGCCATGTGCATTAACAACAATTAATTAAAAAATCAACCTGATTCATCTCTGGTTTGCGTTGTAATTTAATGACATTTAGAGATTTCTGGGCTCTAAAACTAAAGTTGTAGGTTGTATGTGTGTTTATTGTTTTGGTTGTTGTTATTGTTGTTTTTATTATAGCTGAAGATTAATTTTCCAGAACAAATAAGCTGAATCCCGTGTTTACAGTGGGCAATGATATCTATTCGTCTGGTCTAGGCTGCAGCATTCCATTGACTTGAAGCAAACAACGTGCAGGCTGAACTCTAAGTGACCGAGTTGTTCCTGCTAATCACTGGCTGATTACTAGCTAATCAGTGTCTTGTTTAGAGCAGAGAAGCCAAAAAACACTTTGGACTCGGCTGCCTTTGGGAAGCAGGACACATTTTTGCAATTTTCATTAACATGTTGCAATTATACCGAAAGCTGCACAAAGGAAATGAATGCGAGGCCCGAAATCAACGGCAAATTGTAAACCTTGGCACCGTAAAGGGATTCTGGACATGCATTAAAATGACTGTAAATCGCTCTGATGTTTTTCTTCTTCTAAGTATGTGGAATGCCAGGCAATCTTAATGGTTCTGAAGGCTGTGATCTCTCGTTCAATTCAAGTGAAGGCCTTCGCATCAATCTCTTCCCCAGATGTTTTGGATTACCCCTCCCATCATCCATGAATATTGCTCGTGCAGGCAAAGCCTGGTAAGAGTCCAGATGTGTCGGGGAAGGTAAACTGTAGGTGTAAAACAACACACGAGCAGGCCAAGAGTCACAGGCAACATCTGTTGGGTTTCTTATTATCCAGCGACTTCTGAAGTTAGTGAGATGGTGGCATCCCAAATGTAGGATGCCTCTTCAAATCTGCTCAGGTTAGAATGGAATAAATTACTGCTGATACTCTATTATAATTTACAGCCAGATTTCATCTTCCTCCTTGTTTCTTTTACTATCTTTTATCATCCTCGTCCTCACTCTAGACCCCCAGGTTGTCTGCCTTGCCATCTAGTTTCTTTCTCTCGATGTGGGTCTCACTGCTTTTAATTATTTTTATTCTGCATTTTTCCTACCGAAAAGTTTCCTTGCATCATTTTCACAGCTAATGCCGCCCATAGTCCTTTGGGAATGAATGAATGAATGAATGAATGAATGAATGAATGAATGAATGAATGATAACAGTAAAATTGATGCTTTCCATGGCTATATACCAGTAATGGTGAACCTGTTTTCCCTTGGGGTGCCGAAATAATGCATGTGCATACGTACCCACACCCATAATTCAAAGCCCCACACTTGCCCCAATCCCCTGCACATGCATGTGCGACACACACTCCCCTGTTTCCCAACTTCCTGTGGGCCCTGGAGGCCCATTTTTCATCCTCCCCAGGCTCCAGAGGCTTTCTTGGAGCTTGAGAATGGTAAAAACGCTCCCCCCGCCACCCTAGAGGCCCTCCAGAGGCCAAAATCATCTCTCAGAGCTCTGCATGAGCCAAAAATCAGTTGGTGGGCAAGCACACACACATTGCAATAGCTCACATGCCAGCCGATATGGCTCCACGTGCCAGCTTTGGCACACATATCATAGGTTTGCCATCATGGCTGTATAACTTCTGACCACAATTGAGTGCAACATTAATCTTGAGAAATGTGTTAAGTGAATTTTGCCCCATTTGACAACTTTTCTCAATGCATTTGTTAAGTGACTAATGCGGTTCTTAATTTAGTAACATGGTTAAGAGAATCTGGTTTACCCGTGGACTTTGCTTGTCAGAAGTGGATTATGTGACCTTGGAACGGTGCAACCAGAGGTGGGTTCCTACCAGTTCTAACCGGTTCTTTAGAAACCATTAGTAGCTCAGTGATGACACCATGGAGCTGGTTCTGTCAGTCTCTCTGTGGGCGCTGCCATCTTGGATTTTATTGATTGATTGATTGATTGGACTCGAGGCGGCTAACAGCAATAATAAGACAGCGTACAATATTAATCCAATATTAAAAACAATTAAAAACCCATTAATATAAAAACCAAACATACATACAGACATACCATGCATAAAATTGTAAAGGTCTAGGGGGAAAGAGTATCTCAATTCCCCCATGCCTGGCGGCAGAGGTGGGTTTTAAGTAGCTTACGAAAGGCAAGGAGGGTGGGGGCAATTCTAATTTCTGGGGGGAGTTGGTTCCAGAGGGCCGGGGCCGCCATAGAGAAGGCTCTTCCCCTGGGTCCTGCCAAGCGGCATTGTTTAGTTGACGGGACCCGGAGAAGACCCACTCTGTGGGACCTAACTGGTCGCTGGGATTCGTGCAGCAGAAGGCGGTCCCTGAGATAATCTGGTCCGGTGCCATGAAGGGCTTTATAGGTCATAACCAACACTTTGAATTGTGACCGGAAACTGATCGGCAACCAATGCAGACTGCGGAGTGTTGGTGTAACATGGGCATATTTGGGAAAGCCCATGATTGCTCTTGCAGCTGCATTCTGCACGATCTGAAGTTTCCAAACAAATGTTATTGCTGAGGGTGCACATGCATGCACGGCACGAACCTGAGTGATCCAGGATCCAGAACCCACCCCTGACTGCAACCATCATCAGTGTGAGTCAGTTGTCTATCATCCAAATGTAAATCAAGTAGCCATTTATTTATTTACTAAATTTATATGCCACCCAACTCCCGAGGGACTTACAGCAAAAATCAATATCAAAAACAGTTTAAAAAACAATTGAAAACCCAATTAATAAAATCCATTCCTTGCACATTTTCATCCTTCGACAAATGTCACGTTCCGTGTAGGAAGATTCAGAAAGCAAGGGCAAGCTGCACAGTCCATACATTTTAGCCCATCACACAGGGAGCAATGACCATAAAGGAATTAGATCTAAATCTCAGCCCTGATGAATGAGAAATAAGTTTGAATTAGACCTGTGAATGAGGGCCTTCTACTTCTTTTTGAGCATAGGCAAGGGCAGCCAGGGGAAGTAAACATAACAGAGGAAAGAAAAGTGAGATAAGTAGAGAAGAGCTAGAGGAAAAAGGAATAGGAATCACCCTTTTGCCTCTATCCAAGATATAGCTTTCCTACAAGTCCCAAAGAATAGGTGGAAGTGACTTAAGGGAACTTGCCTTGACCCTCCATATATATCTGCACAGACACGGGACTATCAAGAGAATACACACACTATTAGACAATGAGAGTTGACTGGACATTGAATGTCCTGCCAGATGTTTTCAGGTCAGCTTTTCTCAAAAACATTCTCCCCCACCCAAGAGTTGCAGCAAAAGGGCACAATCATATCTCTTGTTAATATATCAATTTGGATATAGCTCTATCTTGTCAGGTGCTTCTGCCTCAGATCTATTTGACTTCTATAGGACTTCCATAGGACTTCTATAGGACTTACTTACTTACTGTTTGTTTGTTTGTTTGTTTGATTGATTGTTTGTTTGTTTGTTTGTTTGATTGATTGATTGATTGATTGATTGATTGATTGATTGATTGATTGATTGATTGATTGATATGCCTTCCCTCTCCGAGGACTCGGGGCAGCTTACAACATATAAAAAAGAACAATGAAGTACAATATGCTAAATCCAATTAAGTAAGATTAAATAAACTACTCTAAAATAGTTAACTATATTAAAAATCAGTCCTACCCATTCAAACAGCAACCATACATAACATTCGTTGGCCAGGGAGCTAGGGTCTAATTGCCCCAAGCCTGGTGACATAAATGAGTCTTATGATTCATATGGAAGGCGAGGAGGGTGGGCGCAGTGCAAATCTCTTGGGGGAGATGATTCCAGAAGGCTGGGCCCCCCACAGAGAAGGTTCTTCCCCTAGGTCCCGCCAAACGATATTGTCTAGTTCAGTGTTTTTCAACTAGTGTGCCGTGGCACACTAGTGTGCCATGAGACATGGTCAGGTGTGCCATGGAGAAATTAAACATGGGTCCCCAAGCTACGGCCCGCATGCTGGATACGGCCCGCAGAGGCCAGCCGCCTCCGAACATAAACATTCCCCTCACAAGCCCTCCAACTATCAGCAACAGGAAGAGTGGAGGCACATGGGAATGCTCGCTGACCAATCAGCTTCTAGGATTTATGCCGACCACTAGCAATGAACCAATAGCAGGCCACCTCTCATCCACACCCAGGAAGGTCCCCGCTGGGGCTGCCTCGCACTCGCCATTGTGGCAAGTAGTTGAAGCTGCTACTCCCCCCCATGGTCCCGATTTCTAATCCTGGTCAGGACTGGAGGTAAATGTTGCCACCACTAGATGAAGGCCTCAGCTTCAGCTGGTTATGTCTATCCTGATGGTGTATAAAATATGTACTGTGTTAAAGTGTCATTTTGGTTGGTGGTGTGCCCCAGGATTTTGTAAATGTAAAAATGTGCCATGGCTCAAAAAAGGTTGAAAATCACTGGTCTAGTTGACAGGACCTGGAGACGGCCGACTCTGTGGGACCTGACTGGTCGCTGGGACTCATGGGTGATCCTGCAAATATTCTGGTGCAATGCCATGTAGGGCTTTATAGGTTATAACCAACATTTTGAATTGCATCCGGAAACCAATTGGCAGCCAGTGCAGTCTGGACAGTGATGGCGAACCTTTTTTTTCTCAGGTGTAAAAGAGCATGTGTGCAGGTTATCATGCATGCATGAGTGCCCACACCCATAATTCAATGCCTGGGAGGGCAAAAATAGCTTCCCCTGTCCCTCGGAGGCCCTCTGGAAGCTGGAAACAGCCTGTTTCTCAACTTCTGGTGGGCCCAGTAGGCTTGTATTTTGCCCTCCCCAAGGCTCCAAAGGCTACCCTGGAGGGTAAAAATGCTTTCCCCCATCCCCCCGGAGGCTCTCTGCAAGCCAAAAACACCCTCACAGAGCCTCTGTGCTTGCCAGCAGACACATGCACGTTTGGAGCTGAGCTAAGGCAAAGGTTCGCGTGCCGGCAGTTATTGCACCACGTGCCACCTGTGGCACCTGTGCCATAGGTTCCCCATCACTGCTATAGGACTTCAACAGCTGTTCAGCCATTTGACTTTTGCTTAAACTATATTTGTGGGGTGTTGTGTCTTCTGTTGTTTTTGCTAGATTTGTATCTTGTCTTTCCTCCTGGAGCTCAAGGTATTAGTTACACCCTCCTCCTCCTCCTCCTGAACAATTCTGTGAGATAGGTTGGGCTGAGAAATAGGGACTAGCCCCAGAGTCACCGAAGGAGTTTTGAGGGCTGAGTGGGAACTGAACCTGGACTAGCAAGTTAGCAACTGCCCCACACTTAAGTGGTTTTTGCCTTCAGGAGGAAAGTATATCTGGTCAATTATCAGGAGGACATAGGAACACATATTTATTTATTTATTTATTTATTTATTTATTTATTCATTCATTCATTCACTTACTTACTTACTTACTTACTTACTTACTTACTTACTTACTTACTTACTTATTCATTCATTCATTCATTCATTTTTGCTTTTTTTCATTCAGCTTAGGCAAAAAAAGATTTTGGAAAAGATACATTACCTTCCCATATGAGAAATGTTAAAGTAAGCAAGAGTTGAAGGACCAACTGGTATTAAAGTTGGATTCTAACTGGAGCAGCAGTTGGTTGCTCCTGGTTTGGACCGGTTCGTAGAACTGGTAGCACCAGCAGTGGGATGCTCCGCCCACCCACCCAGGACACTTCCGCGCATGCATGAGCATGAACTCAAAATGGCAGCAAAATAATTTACAACCCACCACTGAACTGTGGCATTAGATACCTGCCTGTTTTTCCCCCATCAGACCAAAACTGTCTCTTTCTTACTTTCTCTAAAATCTGGAAGACTATTTGGTTGCATTTGGGGGTATCGCCTCCTGCGCATTCCACGGAGGGTAGCCCTCAGAGGCAGAGGTTCCAGATGCAGCGGAGAATCCAGCTCCATGATAGAACTATGGACTAGGAGTCCTCAACTTAAAACAACTTGCTTAGCGGCCATCCAAAGTTAACAAAGGCACTGGAGTAGGGAACTTAATGCCCAGTGCTCACACCACATACGACCATTGCAACATCCCTACAATCACAGGATCAAAATTTTGGGTGCTTGGTAATTGGCATGGATCTAAAACAGCTGGATCCCAGGATCACGTGACCACCATTTACAACCTTCCCAGTAAAGTTAGTGGGGAAGAAGACGGGTTCCCTTAATAACCAGGTGTTTCACTTAACAGCCATTATGATTGGATTAGCAATTGAAAAAAAGAAAGACAGACTCTGACTCACTTAACAAACACTTGCTTAACTTTACAATTATGGCTGTAAACTTGGATCTATCTGTATCGATTGATTCAATTCAGTTTATAGGGCCTCCCATCTCAAACACTCATTAGGGTCAGTAACTTAATTATCTGGAAGGAATTAGGCCTTTGGATTAAAATGCACAAATTTCCCCTTCAGATCCTTACACTTCTGCTGCAAGCAGGCTTCCTTGTTAGCCCTGTATAAAAGGTACGTGTGGAACTGGCCGGGAGTGAAATGCTCCCGGTTTGCTTGTGCTTGTTAGTCATCGGAGAGCCGGTTGTGAAGGGAGCCTCCAGCAAAAAAAAAAAAAGAGGGCAAAAATTGCCGGAATCTTGCCTGTGCATGCACAGAAGTGAAGTCTCACGTGGGGGCGCATGCACATGTATCAGGCTTGCATGCACCAGCCTCTGGATCCCGGTACCAGTAGGGAAAGGTAAGCGAAGCATGCAACAGCACCGGTAGCAGCGGCAATAAGGAATCCCCACCTGCAGGGGTGAAATTCTCCTGGTTCGCTCATGCCTGTTAGTCATCGGAGAGTCGGTCAAAAAGAGAGTGCGAGGCTCCATCCATCTGCCCATTTGGGTTCTTTTACCCCCTGTGCATGCCCAGAAGGCTTTGCAGATGCACGGGGGGTAAAATAATCCAAATGGCGGCATCCATGCAGGTGGATGGAGGCTTTGTGATTGACTTTGTGACCGACTCTCCGGTGACAGACAGGCACGAACACACACACACACCACACCGGCATCCAGCGATCCTACCAGATCGCTGATCCCATTTGTACTAGGGTGGACCCATTACTGGCTCCACATCCCCTACATGTGCATATGCACACCGGTATGAGATTTGTTGTGAGCCGCCCCGAGTCTACGGAGACGGGTGGCATACAAATAAAATAAAATAAAATAAAATAATAAAATAAAATAAAATAAAATAAAATAAAATAAAATAAAATAAAATAAAATAAAATAAAATAAAATAAAATAAAATAAAATAAAATAAAATAAAATAAAATAAAATAAAATAAAATAAAATAAAATAATAAAATAAAATAAAATAAAATAAAATAAAATAAAATAAAATAAAATAAAATAAAATAAAATAAAATAAAATAAAATAAAATAAAATAAAATAAAATAAAATAAAATAAAATAAAATAAAATAAAATAAAATAAAATAAAATAAAATAAAATAAAATAATAAAATAAAATAAAATAAAATAAAATAAAATAATAAATAAATAAATTTGCCTTCTGCATATGTGCAGGAAGCGAAATCTCACATGAGGATGCTCACGTGTGCGAAATTTCCCCAATTTTCGGTGATTTTTTGCTTCACGTCAGGGACGCGGAATGTGCACGCAGCTCAATTTTTCCTACCGGGACGCCATCCCACACTGTCCCCCCCCCCGGAACCCAAAAAACCCTAGCAGATTTCTAGGACCGCACTCCGTAGAAAGTGCAGGCGATACTCCTAGTTGCAACCAAATAGTTTCCCAGATTTTGGAGACAATAAGGAACAGATTTTTTTTTTTTTTGTCTGATAGGGGAGAACAGACAGGCGTCTGACTCCAGAGTTACTATCTAACTTTAATGCCAGGACCGAAAGCCAAGGGGTTTTCCTCTCTTTCTCCCCTTCCTAAGTAGTAAACATACTTGCTTAGATAACTCCAACCACAATCAAACACCCTTTTCCTTTTAATATACTATAATGAGGGTTTTGAGGGAGAGGCTAGACATAACCTAACATAATGAGACTGGGTAGGGTTGAATGGTTCAGCTTCTCTTCTGCCACTTCTGATAGCTCAAGATAAGGCTCCCCAAAGCTTCATCATCTACTTTATTCTTTGCATTAAAAAAAAGGGCAGGGGGATAATAGAGCACCACCAAATTCCAGCGGTACAAGAAAGGACCAGAGATAAGGAGACAATCCACCCTTCACAGAACTCCAAGAGCTTCAGAAAGGAGGTCTCCAGGTGTCGGCTCCTGCGACATTATGTCTTTTGGCCCAACCTTGGAAAACCTTCTCTGCAATCTCATTCTCTACCATCTTTTCTGGCACACCTGATGGTTAACCACTTGACTATTACTCAGGGTATGGAACTCAACGAGGGATGAGTAAACAGGCAGGGACTTTTGCTCAGTCCCGAGAGGAGGAGACAGAATGTCTATAGCGTGAGGATTTCTTTGGACAAGAACACCCCCTCTCACCCTGCAGCTGATAATTAAAAGAAAAGAGTTTTGTTTTAAAAAAACCAAAAGAATAAAAATAAAAACCAACCACCCTCTCTTCCAAAGGGTTTGTCTTTCCCTAGTCCCCAACCTTCAGATCTAAGGCATTCAAGAAACGCACAAATTTGTGATTATCTGCAACTATTATCTAAAATTAACTGTGGTTTCCTTATGAAAAACATTAAAAAGAACGATCAGATAGGAATGGGGCCTGTGCATAATACTTTTACAGGAAGGGATTAAAAAGAAAAGAAAAAAATCATCTGATGCTCTAAATGAAACCAATGTGTAGCTCATAATGCCATCGCTGGTTGGATCTCATTTTGCTTTCTTTATTGGTAACATATAAAAAGGATGTTTTATCGTGTCCATCAATAGTTAGCTGAAGTTAATAAACAGCAGAAAGACACTTTTCTTTCTTCATGTTTTAACCACTATTTTTTATAAACAGCATCATCCTTTGGGGATGTCCTTGCACATATGTTCCTAAAAAATTTCTGCAGATACTTAAGAGTCCTGGGACTTCTGGGAAGAGGCTGTGAGTGGGTTAGCTGGAGGGGGACCAGACTCTTCAATGTAATATGCAGGTTGTCCTCAACCTACAAGTACAATTGAGTCCAAAATTTATGTTGCTAAACAATTAAAAAATTGATTGTTTTCTTAAGTGGATTTTGACCTGTTTTACAACCTTTCTTGCCACAGTTGTTAAGTGAATCCTTGAGTTACTTTAACCATTGTTAAAGTATTAGCAATGGTTAATGAGTCTGCGGAGAAGGGCGGCATGCGCAGAAGCAAAAAAATAGCTGAAATCCCGTGTGCGCTTGGGTCCCCTTGTGAGATTTTTCTTCCTCCACATGCGCAGAAGGAAAATCTTGCTCAGAGACGTGCGTGCATGCTGGAGACGTGAAGCTGAGTGCCCTTATCCGTACTGATAGCAACCCACTACTGGTGTAACCACACTCAGTAGCAGTGACTATTTTATTTATTTGTTTGTTTCGTCAAGTACTTATTGGTGGTATACAAACATATAATAATATTTATATACATGATACTAGTAAAAAAGAAACATTAGGATTAAGGGACAGAAGTCACTTACTGACCTTTTAGGAATCGGGAGAGGTCAACAGTAGATAGTCTTAGGGTAAAGCTTTGGGGGTTAGGTGATGATACTACAGAGTCTGATAGTGAGTTCCATGCATCAACTACTCAGTTACTAAAGTCATAATTCCTGCAGTCGAGTTTAGAGCGGTTTACATTAAGTTTGTATCAGTTGTGTGCTCATGTGTTGCTGTGGTTGAAGCTGAAGGAATCGTTGACAGGAAGGATGTTGCAACAGATGATTTTATGGACTATGCTTAGGTCATGTTTAAGGTGACATAGTTCTAAGCTTTCTTGACCTAGAATTGTAAGTCTAGTTGCATAGGGTGTTCTGTTGCGAGTGGAGGAGTGGACGGCTCTTCTAGTAAAGAATCTCTGGACATTTTCTAGAGTGTTTATGTCCGAAATGCGGTGTGGGTTCCAGACAGATGAGCTGTATTCAAGGATTGGTCTGGCGAAAGTATTAGTGGAAATTCAGCTAACCATGAGCCAGTAGTGTGCAGCAGCAGCCAAAAAAACCCAATACAATCCTAAACTGCATTAATAGAGGGATACAATCTAGGTCTAGGGAGGTACTAATACTACTCTATAATGCCTTAGTGAGACCACATCCAATTTTGGTCACCACACTACCAAAAAAAAAAGATGTCGAGACTCTAGAGAAAGTGCAGAGGGAAGCAACCTGGATGATTAGGCAGTGTTTTTCAACCAGTGTGCCGTGGCACACTAGTGTGCCGCGAGACATGGTCAGGTGTGCCGCGAAGCTCAGAGAGAAAGAATGCAAGAGAGAGAGAAAGCAAGAGAGAAAAAGAGAGAGAAAGAAAGTAAGAGAGAGAGAGAAAGAGAGGGAGGGAAGGAGAGAGAGAGAGAGACATAGAGGGATGTAGGGAGGGAGAGAGAAAGAGAGCAAAAAAGAGAGGAAGGAAGGAAGAGAAAGAAAGAGGGATGGAGAGAGAGAGAGAGAAAGAGGAAGGAGGAGGGAGAAAGAAATAGAGCGAAGGGGAGGAAGAGAGATAATTTTTTTGTTCAAACTTTTTTTAGCCGCCCCCCCTCCCGCTCAATGTGCCCCAGGGTTTCATAAATGTAAAAAATGTGCCGCTGCTCAAACAAGGTTGAAAATCACTGGATTAGGGGATTGGAAACTGAAACATACCAAGAGTGATTTGGCTCTTTGTATGTTTTACTGGGCATGGCTAGTTTGGCAAAGAAGGGCCAGGGGAGACATGATAGGAGTGTTCCAATATTTGAGGGGCTTCCACAGAGAGGAGGGGGTCAATTTATTTTCCAAAGCACCAGAAAGCCAGACAAGGAATAATGAAATGGAAACTGATCAAGGAGAGATTCAACCTTGAAATAAGGAGGAACTTTCTGACAGTGAGAGCGATCAACCAGAGGAGCAGCTTGTCTTTGGAGGTTGTGAGAGCTCCAACACTTGAGACTTTCAAGGGGAGATTGGACTGCCATTTGTTGGAAACCGTGTAGGGTCTCCTGCCTGAGCAGGGGGTTGGACTAGATGACCTTTAAGGTCCCTTCCAACTCTGTTAATCTGTGTTCTTGTTAATCTGTGATAGACGTTCTAATTACTACTTGCTAAGCATTCTGGGAGTTGTAGTTACAACTCATCCGGAAGGCACCAAGCTGACCTAACCCACTACAAAATCGGCAGGAAGCATTTCAGCGCTCTTGACATGTCCCATTAACATCAACGTCCTTGCACACCGCTTGGATATTATTGTTTGTCAGTTGCTGCTCCGTAGGTAATTGCGACATTTGTTCTGGTATGTTTTATTAACTCTCTGCCGCGTTAGGTCATCCTGTGTGTCATGCTGTTATTATCATTCATTTCACTCTTTTATTGATTCTAATTATTTTTACACACCTTGGGCATTTTCTGGCAAAAAGGAATAAAGTGTGTTTATTAATAATTATTATTTACACAGAAACAACTGAAATAATAACTAAGCCAAGAGACATTGCTGTGCTCAAGACTTGCAAGCAGCTTCCCACCCATACCCCAAGCTTGATTTTTACAAGTGATTTCTCATCTGGAAACTCTCTGGTGTTTAAGGAATGAAAAGAACTTCTGGGTTTTTTTTCTCTCCTCCTCGAAACATTCCAGAATATGTGTGCGTTCGTACACAAAGGTCCTGTGTATTCCTCTTCTAAACTGTAGCTTAGTGTGACCTGGATGTGGTTGTGCAAACAGCCACATCCCATCTTTGGGGATGAAGAAATCAGAAATCTAAATCTAATAAATTATTATTAAATCAGAGATCTAGAGAGGTTGGATGGTTGAAGTCTTGAATCGGGACACCGCAGAGAAAATGGCATTTATTTATTAGATTTATTTATTTATTATTAGATTTGTATGCCGCCCCTCTCCGAAGACTCGGGGCGGCTAACAACAGTATAAAAACACAATGTAAACAAATCTAATATTAAAAATAATCTTAAAACCCCCAATTTAAAGAACCACTCATACATACAAGCATACCATGTATAAATTCTATAAGCCTAGGGGGAAGGGAAATTTCAATTCCCCCATGCCTGATGACAGAGGTGGGTTTTAAGGAGCTTGCGAAAGGCAAGGAGGGTGGGGGCAACTCTGATATCTGGGGGGAGCTGGTTCCAGAGGGCCGGGGCCGCCACAGAGAAGGCTCTTCTCCTGGGTCACGGCAAACAACATTGCTTAGTCGATGGGACCCGGAGAAGGCTAACTCTGTGGGACCTAACCGGCATTGCCAGCCAGTTGCACAAGGCCAATAATCCTATCTTTGCTTGGTGGCATGCTACATGGGGCAGTAATGTTTCCACTATTTTTATTTTCATTGTACACGTGTTATATGGCTCAGGGCCAGACTATTTACGGGACCGCCTTCTGCCTCATACCTCTCAACAGCCAATAAAGGCCCACAGAGTTGGCCTTCTCTGGGTCCCACCTGCCAAACATTGTTGGCTGGTGGGGCCACGGGGAAGGGTCTTCTCTGTGGTGGCTCTGACCCTTTGAAATCAACTGCCTCCAGAGATCTGTACTATCCCCATCCTACCGGTCTTCTGGAAAGCCATTAAGACCTGGCTTTTCCGGCAGGCCTCAGAGTGTATGCCTAGTTTTGGAGGTTTTTATGTATTTTGTATTACAGTATTTGTTGTTTTTATCATTGTCACATTTTATATTGTTTTTAATTGTTGTGATTATTGTGAGCCACCAGAGGAAGCGACCCAGCAGCAAGGTAATTTGGAACCTACCCCTGCACCCAACCAACTACTAACTAGAGCAAAGAGTATTGCAGGTCCCGTTCCCTTAAAAAGTACATCTGGTGGGACACAGAAATATCATCCCTTCAAAAATTAGACTGGATCCCACTTTGACACCCTTTCATAAGACCCCAGAGATCTTGCCAGACGGCTTGAGGAACACAGAGGAGGATGGAGCCCATCAGATACAGCACCTCCCAGTGGCCAATAAGAGCCCACAGAGTCGGCCTTCTACAGATCCTGTCAGCCAAACAATGTTGGTTGGCGGGTCCGCAGGGAAGGGCCTCCTCTGTGGGGGCTACGGCTCTATGGAACCAACTGCCTCCGGAGATTTGCACCCTTCCCACCTTACCAGCCTTCCGTAAAGCCGTGAAGGCCTGGCTCTTCCAGCAGGCCTAGAACTGTTGAGTGAATGGGATCCTAGATTTTCTAGGAGTATGTATGCTGCCTGGCTGGGTTTTATCAATGTTTTTAATGCTGTTTTTATGTATTGTTTTTTATTCCTTGGAAGCCATCCAGAGCCCTTTGGGAGTTGGGTGGCATATAAAAAACAACAAACAAACAAACAAACAAATGGATGGATGGACAGCTAGCTAGAGAGAGAGACAGAGAGAGAGATAGAAGATAGATAGATAGATAGATAGATAGATAGATAGATAGAGATAGATAGATAGATAGATAGATAGATAGATAGATAGATAGATAGATAGAGACAGACAGACAGACAGACAGACAGACAGACAGACAGTGAGAGGTAGGTAGGTAGGTAGGTAGGTAGGTAGATAGATAGATAGAGACAGACAGACAGACAGACAGACAGACAGACAGACAGACAGACAGTGAGAGGTAGTTAGGTAGGTAGGTAGTTAGGTAGGTAGGTAGGTAGGTAGGTAGATAGATAGATAGATAGATAGATAGATAGATAGATAGATAGATAGATAGATAGATAGATAGATAGATAGATAGATTTGCCACTGGGATGGGAAGGGGGGTATTGCTTTTAATTTTTTAATTTTTTTCTACAATGTGCTTTATTGTTTGCAAGTACTTAAAGTCACTGTGAAGGAGTAGGTTATACATTTTCTAAATAAATAAACTCACACATGGTGTCTCCTGTGCTCTTACAGGAAAAAGGACTTATAGAAAGGACCGTGACTTATAACTAATCTCAAACTAATCTGTTTTCTCAGACCATTTCTTTCTTTGCATCCCTTTTCAAACGAGTCCTAAATTGTAGTGAATGTCAAGAATGACTTATTTAAATAAATCATATTCATAACCTCTGAGGCAGAGCTAGCTTATTTCACGCAAGCCTTCGTTGATGCTAACCAAAACTCAGCAAGCTGGATAAACTTATCAAATTCACAAATGGAAACATAAAATGGAACCGGATGCTTCGGAATTGTTCCTTGCAGCCATATCAAAGAAGAAAGAGGCATAAAATCTTATGGTACACTGCCAATCATTCTGAATGATGCTTTTGTGTGACATCTGGATGTGTTGACAACGGCTGGGTTCAGAAATATAGTTAGGCCTTATTTTCTTGATCACAATTAGCTTTAAGATGTCACAATTGTTTAGATTCTGCACTGGAAATTAAACCATAAAGGATGAGTCATAGGATACAATGTTCCCATAGCAAATTAAAACTATGCTATATGATAATGTGTTATGCGAAGTATGGATTTCTGGGTAACCCCTCCTCAATCCACCCTGAAGTTCGAAAAATATTTCAGAGGAGAGGAGTAACTTTTTTTTCCAAAGACAAGTATAATTCTGGGGATGTTAAGCTGAGCGTTGGCCTTTGACCAATAGCAAAGGTGGATGGATATAAAAAGATAAAAGGAATCAACATAAGGCTTAGCAATCTATAGACACAACACCAGTGGCTGTAAACTGTTAAAAAAAGGTCCTGTCATAAGATAGAGGAGATGTTTTTAAATATCTACTGAACTTGGTTTTACCCTGCTCCTCCTGATATGTTCTTAATGCTTCTTTTTTAAAAAAAGTTTAAAATTTTCTTCTAATCTTTTGCCACTCAGATTGATACGTATCATTCACCTACACATATACAGGTACACATATACAGTAATAACAAAAATGCTTCTATACCAGACACTTTATGTGATAGAGCAAAACTAAGGATATTTTGGAATCAACACATCAAACTACACTGCTCAAAAAAATAAAGGGAACACTCAAAGAACACATTCTAGATCTGAATGAAGGAAATATTCTTATTGAATACTTTGTTCTGTACAAAGTTGAATGTGCTGACAACATGTGAAATTGATTGTCCATCAGTGTTCCTTCCTAGGTGGACAGTTCGATTTCACAGAAGTTTGATTTACTGGGAGTTATATTGTGTTGTTTCAGTGTTCCCTTTATTTTTCTGAGCAGTATACATAAAACAGACACATCAATTTTGTTCATGATTTTTTTGTCTTGAGTCCACCAGTGTAATAAGACCTCCCCAAAAATAAAGCCAAGTGTTTATTTGGGAGGTGAAAATAAAATAAAACCCTGTTTTTATTTTCGGGGAAAGCACGAGGTTCCTTTAAACTTTTGGAGAACCAAAAGCCTGCTTTGCCTTTCACCTGGCAGAGCTAATCAATGGCAGGTGTTATTAATGTCCAACTGAATAGCCCCCTGGAGCTCCGTGGAAAATTAAAATGGAGGCCCAGACTTAGCCTGGACCAGTGTTCCCTCTAATTTTTTGGGGGGGGGGGGGTGGAAAAGTATAGTGTCTGAGCTGCAGTCCCTTCGGGACTGGGTGGCACAGAAATAAATAAATAAATAAATAAATAAATAAATAAATAAACAAACAAACAAACAAACAAACAAACAAACAAACAAATAAATAAATAAATAAATAAATAAATAAATAAATAAATAAATAAATAAATAAACAAACAAACAAACAAACAAACAAATAAAAAACCCACCCTGTTTTGCCTCAGAGAATTTCAAAATAAAATACTGTACTGTGTGTCTATAACAGTGAGCTCATAATAGGGCAACTCTATCAATATCAAAATGCCACTTAAATAGTTGAGCTAGTTTCAAACTAGATTTTGATTTTCTTTCTCTCTTCCTTACTCCCATTCTTTTTCTTTCTCTTTTCCTGCCTCTCTTTTTTTCTATCTGTTTCTCTCTCTTCCTCTCTTCCTCTCTCTCTCCTTCCCTCTCACTCTTTCCCCCTCGGCTTCTGGGCAGGTTTGGAAAACTCTGAGTTGATGATGATATTTAAGTGAGTGATTGCTCACTGTTCAGCTTAGAGGGAACTATGGCCTGGACTGTTTTATATTGTTATATTGGAAACCTCTATGTATCAACCTTTATCAATGATTTCAAGGAGGTTTACCAATAACAAAAGCAACTGGATTTCCTGCTGGGGGCCATCACTGAAATATTCCATCCACCTGGTAGGTTTCTGAAGGTAACAAGGGGAGACTTCTCTTTGGATACATAGTTAGTTGGAATTGTTAGCTTGCCTGAAGTAGAGAAAATCAGGAATTTAGAAATATTACATGCATCAAGCTAAGCTATAGATTTCTATGGTTCTGATTTAGTGTGATGTATGAAACCAGCTTTTGTGGCTTGCGAGACATAGTTTATGGCTTAACACAATGTGAGGTTAAAAAACAATGTATGCAACCAGTGGTTCTCTTTTTAAAACCTGTTGATCAAATGTTCTTCTGTGGTATCACAACTGCAGCCAATTACCTTCGCCCAATATTGGAAAAATAATATGGGAAACACAGGCATACATGAATCTGTGAGCAGGAGGTTCCTTTAAATCTTCTTTGGAGAACCAAAAGCCTGCTTTGCCATTCCCAGGGCAGAGCTAGTCAGTGACAGGTGTTATTAATGGTCCACCTGAATAGCCCCCTGGAGCTCTGAGGGAAATTAAAATGGCACCCACAAAAAATAACACAGGTTTACAAAAAAATATTTTTGTAATAATGGCAGTTGACCTTGTACTTTTCTGAATCATTTTTTGTTCTGATTTCAAAAATATATATACAGTATATAGTTTTTCTGTAGCAGTTATAGTTTCCATGTAGCAGCATCATTATATAAGGTACAGGAAATATACTGGCAGCAATAAGAAAACAGTAACACAGGTTTACAAAAAAATATTTTTGTAATCTTCTTCGCAGCTGACTTTATAGTTTTCTGAATCATTTTTTTGTTCTGATTTTTAAAATGTATAGTTTTTCTATAGCAGGTATAGTTTCCACGTAGCAGCATCATTATTATAACTTTATAAGGTATAAGAAATATACTGGCAACTTTAAGAAAACTGTAATCTACATATCAGAAATAAAGTAATAACATAAATGCTTCTATATCAGACACTTTATGTGATAGAGCAAAACTAAGCATATTTTTGGAATCAGCACATCAAACTCCATAAAGAGACACATTACTCTTGCTGATATTTTTTTTTGTGTTGACCAGTGTAGTAAGACCTCCCCGAAAATAGCCAAGCACCTATTTGGAAGAAAATAAGACCCTGTTTTTATTTTGGGGAAACACAGGTATACATGAATCTTTGAGCACCAGGTTCCTTTAAATCTTTGGAGAACCAAAAGCCTGCTTTGTCTTTCACAGGGCGGAGCTAATCAATGACAGGTGTTATTAACGGTCCACCTGAATAGCCCCCTGCAGCTCTGAGGGAAATTAAAATGGAGGTCTACAGACTTAGCCTGAACTGTTTTATATTGTTATATTGGAAACCTCCCTTTATCAATGATTTCAAGGAGGTTTATCAATATTAAAGGCAACTGGATTTCCTGCTGGGGGCCATCACTGAAATATTCCATCCACCTGGTAGGTTTCTGAAGGCCTTTAACTCTGAGACCTTCTGATAGTTCTCTTTGGATATGTGGTTAGTTGGAATTGTTAGCTTGACTGAAGGAGAGAAAATGATGGATGGCTTTAGAAATATTACATGCTAAGCTATAGATTTCTATGGTTCTGATTTAGTGTGAGGTATGAAGCTAGCTTTTGTGGCTTGCAAGACAAAGTTTATGACTTAGCACAATATGAGGTTAAGAAACAATGTGTGCAACCTGTGGTTCTGTTTTTAAAACCCGTTGACCAAATGTTCTTCTGCAGTATCACAACTGCAGCCAGAATTACCTTCGCCCAATATTGGAGAAATACAGAAACCCCTCAGAAAAAGCAGTAATTAATAAAATATATAATTGTTCCGAAATGGACAAACTGAGGATGGAATTAAGTGGCCAAAAAGATTCTGAGTATTATGAAATATGGGCAGAATGGCACAGAGGGATTGAGTTAAGAAACAGAAATAAAAAGATCACAAAAGATACATAAAGATCAGTAAAATAAAGAATATAAATATGTAAATATGAATGATTTGAATAGGGATTTTGTGATTATAAGAAATAATACAAATATTTCATTAATTAATTAATATGAATATTATTATAGGATTTCATGAAATATCCGATGTAGCAATGCAGAAATACTGAATGTTTGCTGATATTATAATTTTGTTGTTGTTGTTTTTGTTTTGTTTTGTTTTATTTATTTGGGAAGTGAAAAGAAAATAAGACCTTGTTTTTATTTTCAGGAAAACATGGGTATACGTGAATCTGTGAGCACCAGGTTCCTTTAAATCTTTGGAGAACCAAAAGCCTGCTTTGCCTTTCACCTGGCAGAGCTAATCAATGACAGGTGTTATTAACCTGAATAACCCCCTGGAGCTCTGAGGGAAATTAAAATGGCGGCCCAGACTTAGCATGGGCTGTTTTATATTGTTATATTGGAAGCCTTTATGTATCAACCTTTATCAATGATTTCAAGGAGGTTTACCAATATTAAAAGCAACTGAATATCCTGCTCCGGGCCATCATTGAAAGATTCCACCCACCTGGTAGGTTTCTGAAGGCCTTTAATTCTGAGAGCTTCTGAGGTAATAAGGGGAGAGTTCTCTTTGGATATGCAGTTAGTTGGAACTGTTAGCTTGCCTGAAGAAGAGAAAATGATGGGTGGTTTTAGAAATATTACATGCATCACGCTAAGCTATAGATTTCTATGGTTCTGATTTAGTGTGAGGTATGAAGGTAGCTTTTGTGGCTTGCAACACATAGTTTATGGCTTAGCACAATATGAGGTTAAAAAAACAATGTATGCAACCAGTGGTTCTGTTTTTAAAACCTGTTGACCAGATTTTCTTCTGCAGCAGCATGACTGCAGCCAGAATTACCTTCACCCAATATTAGAAAAATGAGAGGCCAGGCGAAATAACGCCTGGACGAAAATTGCCAATGGCGGGAAGCAACTCGGCTCCCCCCATCAGCTGTGGGGCGTTCCCCGCGTTAGCGCGGGAACGCCCCAGAGCAATCAGCGGCCGCTCGGGCATTCTGGGAAAGCCGAGGGGGCGGGGGCGTGTGCCCTTTATCAGGGTTTGCTTGCCCCCCCGGCTTCTCTTGCCCCCCGAGCTCACCGCAGAACGGACACCCACCCACCCTCCGCTCAATCCAGGATGTTTTTTATAGGTCGCCTGGTAGGGGCCGAGTAGGAATTTTTGCAATCTTTGGGCATTTGCTACGGATTGTTTTTCGCCTACTCCATCCTGGACGAGGGTAAGGATTTGTGGTTATGGGGTGCATCTGTATGTAAATAGGTTCTGATTCAGCAATTTGATGTTTATATTCTTGGTCACTATATGGCAGAAACGGGGCGGAAAGGGTATCAGTAGCAACTGTGTGTTCTCCTTTGGGCATCTTTTGTAAGATGATTGGCACCCCCATTGCACAACTCATGCTTCCTCCACGGACAGAGAGGTGTGAAGGGGGTGCCCTTGGGGCTCACCTACGTCATTTCCGGTTCCGGGTCATGCAAGGCGAGCCCTCCCACATGCTGGGCGTGGCTTACTGGTCGGGAGTAGGCGGAGCATGCCTCACCCTGACCAGGCATGGAGTAACGCCCATTTGAGTTGCCCAAGTATGTTGTGTTCAGGAAACTCCGCCCCATTTAGCGACCCCTGCAGGTCTTTCTGTTAATATTTAATAAAGTGACCCATTTTACCCAGCTTGGTGTCCGAGTGTTCATTTCCCGTCCAAGGCAAATACAGAAACCTCTTCAGAAAAAACAGTAATTAATAAAATATATAATTGTTCCGAAATGAACAAACTGGGGATGGAATTAAGGAGCCAAAAAGATTCTGAGTATTGTGAAATATGGGAACAATGGCGCAGATAGATTTTTTTATTTATTTTCTTTTCATTGTTATTTATTTGTCTGTTTCAAAATATATTTGAAAACCAATAAAATTTCTTCAAAAAACCCCCAGCAACAATGGATGCAGTCAGTGGTTCTGTTTTTAAAACCTGTTGACCAAATGTTCTTCTCTATGGTTTTCTCTTTTCTTTACTTGTAAATGTGGCCCCTTTCCTTACAAATTGAATGCACATCTGCCCAACAACTTTAACATTGATTTCCAATGCAAAAAGGAAGACATTTTTATTTTTTAAAAATATTTTTATTTGGGTTTTTAAAACAAAAACAAAAAAAAGACAAACCACATAAAAAGCAATATGTGACAAAAACAGATTTAAAGACATACTGTATTTACAGTTACATTACTGTTTCTTCGGTTTCTCTTAATTTTTTTAAAATTTACAATTATCTTATTCCTTTCTTTCCAGCAATCCAATTATAAAATTTATCCCACATGGTATAGTATTCTTTTTCCTGTTTATTCTGTAATTCTAATATAAAGAAAGACATTTAAATGACCCCACAAATTGGAACAGGTGGTATGATTGGCTGAACAAAAAAAAAATACTTAATTATAAAATGTACTAAAATTAAAATGACTGATAACCGATTAATCCACACTGTTTGGAAGATGAATGGATATATATACAAGTAATCTAACAAGTCCTATAGTCAATAAGTTGGAAAGAACAAATAAATTATTAAAACCAATTTATTTTAATTTATAGATACAAAAGGTCTAATGAATCAACAACTGTATACTAAAAAGGAAGTACATAAAAGTTTAAGATAGCTTTATAATATTATAAGTAGGCTGTTAGATATAATAGTCAACAGGATGGTTGACATTTGTGTTATTTGTATTGTATTTAAGCTTTGGCATAGACTTCTATATATTGAATTTTTCTTTTTTTTTAATGGGTGTATGTTTTGTAAAGTGTTTGTCTTTTTATGTAAATACTTAATAAAGATAATTTTTTTAAAAAAATTAAATGACCCCACAAAAATGGGTGCCATGTTAGCAATGGACAATCCTGAGTAGGATTCACACTTCACATGCGATCTGCCAGTACTCTGTATATAAATAGGGCATTATTTATTTATTTATTTATTTATTACTTAGATTTGTATGCCGCCCCTCTCCGAAGACTCGGGGCGGCTCACAACACGTGGAACAAATCATAAATAATGTGACAAGTTTAAAATATTTAAAGATTTAAAAAAGACCCCATATACTAACAGACATACACACAAACATACCATGTATAAATTAAACATGCCCAGATGTTTCAGTTCCCCCATGCCTGACGGCAAAGGTGGGTTTTAAGGAGTTTACGGAAGGCAGGAAGAGTAGGGGCAGTTCTAATCTCTGGGGGGAGTTGGTTCCAGAGGGCCGGTGCCGCCACAGAGAAGGCTCTTCCCCTGGGGCCCGCCAACCGACATTGTTTAGTTGACGGGACCCGGAGAAGGCCCACTCTGTGGGACCTAATCGGTCGCTGGGATTCGTGCGGCAGGAGGCGGTCTCGGAGATATTCTGGTCCAATGCCATGAAGGGCTTTAAAGGTCATAACCAACACTTTGAATTGTGACCGGAAACTGATTGGCAGCCAATGCAGACTGCGGAGTGATGGTGAAACATGGGCATACCTAGGTAAGCCCATGACGGCTCTCGCAGCTGCATTCTGCACGATCTGAAGTTTCCGAACACTTCTCAAAGGTAGCCCCATGTAGAGAGCATTACAGTAGTCGAACCTCGAGGTAATGAGGGCATGAGTGACTGTGAGCAATGAGTCCCGGTCCAGATAGGGCCGCAACTGGTGCACCAGGCGAACCTGGGCAAACGCCCCCCTCGCCACAGCTGAGAGATGTTTTTCTAATGTGAGCTGTGGATCGAGGAGGACGCCCAAGTTGCGGACCCTCTCTGAGGGGGTCAATAATTCCCCCCCCCCCCAGGGTAATGGATGGACAGATGGGATTGTCCTTGGGAGGCAAAACCCACAGCCACTCCGTCTTATCCGGGTTGAGCTTGAGTCTGTTGACACCCATCCAGGCCCCAACAGCCTCCAGGCACCGGCACATCACTTCAACCGCTTCGTTGACTGGGCATGGGGTGGAGATGTAAAGCTGGGTATCATCCGCATATTGATGATACCTCACCCCATGTCCTTGGATGATCTCGCCCAGCGGTTTCATGTAGATGTTAAATAGCAGGGGGGAGAGGACTGACCCCTGAGGCACCCCACAAGGGAGAGACCTAGGAGTCAACCTCTGACCCCCCACCAACACCGACTGCGACCGGCCAGAGAGGTAGGAGGAGAACCACTAGAGAACAGTGCCTCCCACCCCCAGCCCCTCCAGCCGGTGCAGAAGGATACCATGGTCGATGGTATCGAAAGCCGCTGAGAGGTCAAGGAGCACCAGGACAGAGGATAAACCCCTGTCCCGGGCCCGCCAGAGATCATCCATCAATGCGACCAAAGCGGTTTCCGTGCTGTAACCGGGCCTGAAACCCGACTGCTGGGGACCTAAATAATCGGCTTCTTCCAAGGACCGCTGGAGCTGGAGTGCCACCACCTTCTCAACAACCTTCCCCATAAAGGGAAGGTTGGAGACTGGACGATAGTTATTAAGTATGGCTGGGTCCAGGGAGGGCTTCTTGAGGAGGGGGCACACAAGCGCTTCTTTATAGAGTGTGGGAAAAACTCCCCTCCCCAAGGAAGCGTTGGTAATCTCCTGGGCCCAGCTCCGTGTCACCTCCCTGCTGGCCGAAACCAACCAGGAGGGACATGGATCCAGTAAACAGGTGGCGGAACTCACAGCTCCAATGGCCTTGTCCACTTCATCAGGTGTCACCAGATCAAACTCTTCCCAGACAGGTGGACAAGTACGTGCCCCAGTCACCTCGACTGACTCATTGTCAGTCGACTCTGTTTTACAATTGGAGTCGAGGTCGGCCCGGATCTGAGCGACTTTATCAGCAAAAAACGTGTTGAAATCCTCGGCACTACTCTGCAAGGGCTCCCCAACTCCCCCCTGGTTGAGAAGGGAGCGGGTCACCCTAAACAGAGCGGCCGGGCGGGATTCCGCTGATGCAATCAAGGCGGCATGGTACGTGCATCTTGCCGCCTTGAGCGCCACTTTGTAAGTCTTAATAAAAGCTCTTACAAGTGTTCGATCAGATTCAGACCTACTCTTCCTCCATCGCTTCTCTAGACGTCTCTTTTGGCGTTTCAATTCCCGGAGCTCCTCGTTGAACCATGGGGCTCTACGGGGTCTAACGCCACGGAGAGGTCGCAAAGGCGCAATCCGGTCAAGAGCCCCCGCCGCAGCCCTGTTCCAGGCCTCTGCGAGAGACTCTGCTGAACTGTGGACGAGTGCCTCTGGAATAACCCCAAGCGCCGTCTGAAAGCCCTCTGGGTCCATCAGGCGTCTGGGGCGGAACATCTTAATTGGTTCCGCCTCCCTGCGGGGAAGGATTGGAGCCAGGAAGTCAAGCCGTAGTAGAAAATGGTCTGACCATGACAAAGGCAATGCTTCTAAGCCCCTTAGTCTCAGACCATTATTCAGTTGCTCGGAAAGGAATACCATGTCAGGTGCGTGCCCTCCCTCGTGAGTCGGACCCTGTACTACTTGAGTCAGGTCCATGGCTGTCATGGTGGCCATGAACTCCTGTGCCAACCCAGAGGTTTCGCCGAGTGACGGCAGGTTGAAGTCCCCCAGGACAATGAGTCCGGGGAACTCCACCGCCAACCCGGCTACCTCCTCGAGTAGCACAGGCAGGGCTTTTGACACGCAGCTGGGAGGCAGGTACGTGAGAAATAAGCCCACCTGAACCCCTAAGTCCAACTTCATCAAGAGAGACTCGCAACCCGCAATTTCCGGAGCAATGAGTCCACGCAGGCAAAGGCTCTCCCTGGCAATAATAGCCACTCCTCCCCCCCTTCCCTGGGGTCGAGGTTGATGCCATATCTGAAACCCGGCTGGGCAAATTTCAGAGAGAGGAACACCTCCCTCCGGGCCCAGCCAGGTTTCAGTAATACATGCCAGGTCGGCCTCCTCATCCAGGATCAAGTCCCGGATGAGGAGAGCTTTATTAACCACCAACCTGGCATTAAGCAGCAGCAACCTGAGCCCAGGGCCAGAGTTACACTCACCACCAGTACCCAAGATTGGGCTCACAGAGCCAGAACAAGCGACCGTTATTAAGCAACGATCCCTCGTTCCCCTGGAACGGCTAACTCTGTGGCCCCCGCCATATCTATATATTAGTATATAATTCCCTCTGTGTGACTGTGCAGGGGCCCATGTGAAACTGTAGATCACATTGTGATTGGCTGTAAGTTGAGGGCATATATCTAGGGTAGTGATGGCAAACCTATGGCACGGGTGCCACAGGTGGCACGCAGAGCCATATCTGCTGGCACAAGAGCTATTGCCCTAGCTCAGCTCCAACATGCATGTGTCTGCCGACCAACTGATTTTTGGTTTGCGCAGAGGCTCTGGGAGACTGTTTTGGGCTTCCAGAGAGCCCCCAGGCAGAATGGGGGAGAGCATTTTTATTCTCCCGGGAAGCCTTTAGAGCCTAGGGAGGGCGAAACATGAGTCTACTGGGCCCGCCAGAAATTGGGAAATAGGCCATTTCCAGCCTCCAGAGGGCCTGAAAACAGGGGAAGCTGTTTTCGCCCTCCGCAGGCATCTAATTATGGATGTGGACACATGCGAATGTGCGATAGCACACACCCATGCTCTTTCGGCACCTGAGAAAAAAAAGGTTCACCATCACTGATTTAGGGGTTATGGTTAATATAAACTATGTTGTGCTTCAATTGTTAGACAGACAAAACATTGGTATTTGACCACAGAACTTTCTAACATTTTATTGGGTTCTACAAATCTAGGTGAAATGTTTAATAGGCAGTATATTACTAGCCCAAGTATCAGGGGTGAAATGCTTCTGGTTCACTCATGCCTGTCGGTCGTTGGAGAGCCGGTCACAAAGGCAGCACGAGGCTCCACCATCCAACTCAGATGCTGCCAATTGCACAGAACACTTTTGTGCATGCTCAGAGGGTAAAAGTACCCAAATGGTGGGAGCATTTCACCATTGCCAAGTATGATATGCCCTATGCTAAATAAATAAATAAATTCCTTATAAATAAATAAGGCCCATCATAAACCTTTTCATTTTTCTATTTTGCAGACAAATAACCCACCTCAACACCTGTCCTCGACCATTATTGGTGTACTTGAATTAATGAAAAAGTGCTCACTTCAGACCTGGAGATGCTCTTGATACAGCAGCAGGTAGGAATTACACATGGTTTACTTTTAAAAAGGAAGGTTATGTTGTTTGAATAATGTTGAAGATAAAAGAGTTTCTTTCTTACATTAGCAATTCATTTTAGACTTGTCATTAGGGTTCAACAAGCCCTTTAAAACAGTAAAGATTGTGTTGCTATCGCTTGTTTTGTTTTTTTGTTTTTACTTTTGTCTTCCCACGATACCAACAGTGATGGAAAACGGAATATACAGTCTGTATTGCTTAACTAGAGCCTAGCTCTATGCAGAACTAATATTGCCTCCTGCAGTTTTTTTCAATGGGGGCAGTTTTTGTCTTCCCTCTCTTCAACAGCTCTTGGATTTCTCATCGTTTGAAAGGAATGGTGGCTTGACCAGCTTTGCAGCCCTTTCAATTTGCAGTTTACCCAGGCAGTGTGAGCGGAGATGAATTTGATTAGAGCTTCTGTTTTCTATTTCAGTTGCAACAAGGTTGGCTTGTAAAGAGTCAGGATGCTTGGCTGGGTCTTTCTTTTATTTTCTCTGATGCCTAGACTAAGAATCCAAGACGTTCTGACAGGTTCTGGAAAGCCCGTAGCAGAAATTTTTAATAGTTTGGAGAACTGGCAAATACCACCTCTGGCTTGCTCCAGGGTGGGATGGGGATGGTGGTTTTGAAGTATCCTTACCCCAGGAGTGGGAAGGGAATGGGGACATCATGCCTGTCAAGTCACACCATGCCCACCACACCACACCCACGGAACTGGTAGTAATGCTATGAATGTAGGGATTTGTAATCTCTTTTGGCAAACCATTTCCAATTCGTGTCATGTCAAATTGCCCGAAGTGAAGGTGATCATGATTTCATTTCAAGCACAAAATATAAAAGGGTTGCTCACATTCTATTTCATTTTTTACTTCATAAAGTCTAGTTATGTAGGGCTGGCCCTCCCACACCATGGAGGGGAATGGTCTGATTTGAAGATCACTCTGTTGATCTTAAAAAAACAAGAACAGATGCCATAACCTTTGAAGATCCACTTATCCAGGGTCACCTTGTGGATTCAGGCAGAAAATGTTTTTAGTCAATAGTGCTAAAACCCTAGGTAACCTAACCGGACAGGGAGAGAGATAAGCAAAAATGGAAATGTTGCTTTTAAAATATTTGGAGTGTGGTCATTGGAAATGTTAGGAAATAGCTAGAGAAACTACAACTTAGAGTCCCTGAAGCATTTTGTATATCTGATCACATCTTTGTTTTTCATTTTTATAGAACAACTTTTAACTTTTTTTTAAGTTTCCACTTGAGAAATGTTTTCCCAGCTGTTGGAACTAATTAGCCGACACAAGGAATGGCTTTGTTAAATTTTCCTCTGGATAGGAGCAAAGTGATTTCATCCAATTCTTATTTATTTTTTACACAACTCTGCCGGGCGGTGCGCTGCATACAGAGCAGTTTATTTATATTGCTTTATCTCGCACCTGTTTGGATCCTGGTTGTTTTATGATACTTAAGCATCTTGTTTTTTGCCAATTGCTTTATCTCCACCGTTCCCTGTATTCGCCATCAATGTTTCTCGTTAGCTGTAGAAGAAATTCCAGTTGGATACAATTAGCAAGGAAAAAATAATATAATTGTTAATTACATCCAGCATATTATTACTGAAGACCTATAAAACAGTGTTTTAAAACACTGGAGGGACACAGGAAAAACGTAATGTGTATGAAGGACAGTTGTTCTTTTGGGAAAAAGCTCTTTACAAATGGGGAGAAAAAAGATTTGGTTTTTATGTCTTCTTCTTCTCTCTCTCTCTCTCTTTGGTCTATTGACATCTAAAGTTTAGTTTGCCCTGCAAGAAAATGATATAGAATTTCCAGGAACTGAAGAAGTGGGTTTTGCAGCTGTCTGTTATTTTAAATTCTCCTTACAAATAGAAAATGAACATATCAGAGAGAAAGAAACACATGAGTTTGACTTCTGACTTTAACTTATCACTTGTTCCCATCAGTCTATTATATTAATAAGACAAACGTCATTAAGATATTAGGAACCCAAGGAAAGTGCTTCAAAGTTTTTAGGGTGGCTTGCCAAGAAGATGAAGACGTCGCTAGGCTGAATTTATGTTGCATTTAAGTAGCATCAAAGGACTGATTTCAGTCTCCAGCTAAGCCACCATTAAATGAAAAAGAGGCATCATCCTGCCACTCAGACTTATGAAAGTTCAGATCCTCACTTGATTTCACACTTGGAGCAGCTTGTGGTTGATGTAATGAGCTGCATCACCTGATGATTTAGACTTATCTAACTCGTATGACTAAGTTAACATGCAGCTAGCCTGAGGATCCTGCTCTTCCAGCACTGGGTATTGATAGAGATGCCTGTATTTCCTTTGTAGGGGACACCCCTGGTCAGATTAATTCCCCTTCTCTTTTATTAATACTAATGTTTACTTTCTAGAATGGAATAGAATAGAATAGAATCAATATTAATATAAATTATAAGCAACAAGTTACAGTCATACAGTCATGGGTGGAGATGGGTGATAGAAGCGATGAGAAGACTAGTAGTAATAGTAATGCAGTCTTAGTGAATAGGTGAACAGTGGTGAGAGAATTATTTGTTTAACAGAGTGATGGCGTTCTGGAAAAAACTGTTCTTGTGTCTAGTTGTCTTAGTGTACAGTGCTCTATGGTGTCATTTTGAGGGTAGGAGTTGAAACAATTTACGTATAGGATGCGAGGGGTCAGTAAATATTTTCACAGTCCTCTTTTTGACTTGTGCAAAGGTCCCCAATGGAAGGCAGGTAGGCAGTATTTGTTTCTTCTGCAGTTCTAATTATGTTCTACCTCAGCAGATAATCACTCCTTCTTCCATCTGCTATTCTAAGCTTTTAAACTTAGAACAGACTGTGTATGGATACAAGAAGATCCAGTAACACTCTGACCAAATGGACCTACCCTGTGGCTTCTGTTCCTTGCGATTGTAGTAGCTGTACCTTTCGTGTCCTGATCCGAGTCCATTTGACCTCCTGGCAGCGTGACAGCACACAATGTGCGACAGTGTCTGGGCAAGATGTGCTTCATTTGTACATATTTTAATCTTGCATTTTGTATGTCATATTTTAATCGTGATGCTTCTGACATGAATAAACAAGATTTTAAAAGAAGCAAAAGGTTTTATGAATAGACAAGTACTGTAGTAAAAAGTCCGATACGGTAGTATGGGCTACCAGACAAGTTAATGGGTTAATAAATTAACTTGTTGGCTGCTTAATTTCAAAAAGGACAGTTTGGGTCACGGTGGCGCAGTGGTTAGAATGCAGAATTGCAGGCTATCTCTGCTCACAACCGGGAGTTCAAACCTGACCAGCGCAAGGTTGACTCAGTCTTCCATCTTTCCTTGGTCAGTAAAATAAGCATCCAGATTTTTGGGGGCAATATGCTGAGATTCATAAACTGCTCAAAGTGTGCTGTAAAGCAATAGAGACCAATACAGTGATCCCTCTTTTATCGCAGGTGTTATATTCTAGGACCACCCACAGTAAATGATAATCCGCGAAGTAGGGATGCTATATTTATTTAAGTATTTTATTATTATTATTATTATTATTATTATTATTATTTATTGGATTTGTATGCCGCCCCTCTCTGCAGACTCGGGGCGGCTAACAACAATGATAAAAAAACAACATGTAACAATCCAATTTAATAAAACAACTAAAAACCCTTATTATAAAAAACCAAACATACACACAAACATACCATACATAACTTGTAATGGCCATGGGGAAGGAATATCCTAACTCCCCCATGCCTGGCGACAAAGGTGGGTCTTGAGTAATTTGCGAAAGACAAGGAGGATGGGGGCCATTCTAATCTCTGGGGGGAGTTGATTCCAGAGGGCCGGGGCCGCCACAGAGAAGGCTCTTCCCCTGGGACCCACCAAATGACATTGTTTGGTCGATGGGAGAAGGCCAACTCTGTGGGACCTTATCGGCCTCTGGGATTCATACGGTAGAAGGCGGTTCCGGATGTATACACTATGTTAAGGCTTTATAAACCCTCCCCCACACTTTTACACTACATAAACCATTCCCATAATAACCATTCCCACACTGTTCTGTGCATGTATTGTACCTTTACACTCACTGTTTTGAATTCCTAAACTTACGTGACAAAACGATGCTCCACTTGAAATGGTCGAGTGTAGGAGCAGACTCAGAGATGGGGAAGCTGGGCACATACGAACAGTAAACAAAGCGCTACTGTACTGAGCCAATCAGACTCTGGGATTCAAAGCAGCACTCTCTGGTTGGTCACTTCTCCATCAATCAACCAATTGTTTGTTTTTTACAATCTCATATAGGTAAGTGACGTCTCAGGTGGAAAGAAAACCCGCAAAGTAGAGAAAATCCACGATATATATTTTTTCCATTAATATTTTATAAAAACCTGCAATGCACCGAGTCCGCGAAAGGGGACCAGCAAAGTGGCGAGGGAACACTGTATATAAGTCTAATTTCTATTGCTATTGATGTTGACAAAAGGTTTCTCTGTGTGATGGATCCTGACAAAGGATATGCAAATAAACTGAAATCATTTTTGTTCTCTAAATGACTTTTTTGAAAAGATAGAGCCATTTCAACTAGTATGTCTATTCTATTGAAGAGAAGGATTAGCGGTGACATGACAGCTGTCTTCCAGGGGCTGTCACAGGGAGGAGAGGGTTCGACTTTCTCTCCAAAGAACAGACAACAGAGGGAAGGATAAGAAGTAATGGATGGAAGGGATCCAATCTGGAACTAAAAAGAAACTGGTGATATTACAATGACGTCACAGAACCAGAGCAGCCGGTTCATGGAGGCTGCCATCTTTTGGGGGGGAATTTTTTTTGTTTTGATTTTTTTTTTAAATCAGTTTTATTTCTTTTGCACATGCACAAAAGCTGAGTTTCTGGCATTGGGCAGGGATCTAGATAGCAGGTCACTATCTTGTTTTCAGCTTTTTTGGGGGGGATTTTCTGATTTTTTTCTACTGCGCATACATGCGTGCACACCCATGAGGCATGACCATTTAGCATGGAAGGAAGTGAACTGGCATCGTGGTACGTTAGAACCCATCACCATAGTTCCCTCTAAACTGCGCAGTGGGCTGGAGCGCACTAAAAATTGATGCCTGGTGCATGCTTTTCTATGGCTGCTCAGAGAGGAGGATGGCGGAGGGGCCCTCTCGCCCCCACCCACCACTGCTGCCACCACCAGGTCTTTGCCGAGACCGGCAAAGCGGCGTTTCACTCTTCCTCCTCCGTCTTCTCCTCAGCAGCAGCTCTGCAGGGATTTTCAAATGTCATGCCATCCCGGATCACAGGGAGGGGAGGGGAACTCTTCCCTGGCCAGGCGACAGCGAGGCCCTCCCAATGCTTGCCCGCTGTCCAGGCCCCGCGCTGGGGCCTGCCCCTTGGAGCTGGGGCGACAGGCCGAGCCTCGGCTTACTTGGCCCCGGTGCGGCCGAAGTGCAGGGCGGAGTAGGCGGTGGCTGCTGCTGCTGCTCCGGGCCCTCCCCCGAGCTGGGCTTCCTTTGGATCCTTGGATCGGGGAAGCCGTCCAACCCCCACCCCCGAGTCTATTGAAGCTCACTGCCAGCTGCTCCAGGGACTCCCTCTTTCCCTCCAGCCGCCTCCTCCACCTCCATCCTCCTCCTCCTTTTCGCCTCCTTCGTTCCCACCCTCAGTCTCTTCTCCTGCGGCCAGTCCTTCCTTCCTTCCCCGATCCACCCCTCTCTCCCATTTTCTCCTCCTCCCCCTGCCGTCTTTTGCCGTGGCTCCTCCTGCAGCACTGGCGGCGGCTGTGGCTTCTCCTCCTCCTCATCCACGTGCCCAGCGAGGAAGCTGTGAGAGCGCTTTCTCGGAGCACTTCGGGAACGCCCTGCCCCGCAGCTCCTTTGCTGGGAGCACTTTTGTCCCGGGCTGTCAGCGAAGAGGCTGCAGGAGAGGCTGGGCAGGCATTCCTGAAGCGCTCCAAGAAAGCGCTCTCACACCCGCTTCGCTGACAGACAAAGAGAGAGAGCAACAGACAGAGCGAGATAGAAAGGAAGAGAGAGGGAGAGAGAAAGTGAGAAATAGAGAGAGAGAGAAAGAGGGGGAGAGAGAAAGAGAGAGAAAACAAGAGAGATAACAAGAGAGAGAGAGAAAGAAAACAAGAGAGAAAGAGTGAGCGAGAAAGAAAAAGAGTGAGCGAGAGAGAGAAAGCAAGAGGGAGAGAGAGAAAGAAAGAGAGAGAAGAGAAGGGAGAGAGAGAGAGGAAGAAAGCAAGAGAGAGAGAGAGAGAAGAGAGGAAGGAAGGGAGAGAGAGAAATGATAGAAAAAAGGGAAGAAAAAAGAAATTTTTAGTTTTAATAGTAATAGATTTTGGTTTGGTTTTATTATTAATTTCTTTTAATAAAAAGAAGGGATTTCCCCCTTATTTATTTGTTTGTTTGTTTATTTATTTATACTTCTATGCCGCCCAGTCCCGAAGAGACTGCCACTCAGACACTATACTTTTCCGCCCACACCGGAAAAAAATTAGAGGGAACATTGCCCATCACTGGTCCTTAGGAAGCCTTTTTTTAAAAAATGGAAGTCAACCTATTTTCATAATTCCACTTGTTTGCATGCTGCAAAAATAGGTTGCATCATATCTACTTCTTAATATTTTGTTTCAGATTTCCAAATCCAGTTTTTGTGGACTAGGGTGGACTAGGGTGAAATGAATACTAGCCAGACTTTTGCCACTGTCCTTATTTGTGCTAAAACGGGGGCCAGTAGAAATAGAAGCATCCAAGTAAATTAGTTGCAGAATCCTTTGCCGAGCTCAAGTAGTTACAGTTATCACTCAATATCCAAAGTTTACAGGGGTCACTTTCCAACCATATGCATAGTTATCTATTACCAACCCTGAGACAATGTATAATGTAGCCAGGCTCTGCAAAATAAACTCATGTTAGCCAAAAGCAATTGAACTTGCTTGATTAATGGTGCAATAGATATGGCTTATTCTCAGTCCTAAATTGTGCACCAAATTGAATTTTATGTGAAACTTGTTTGCTTTATTGTTTTATTTGCTTTGAGGCCGGTTAATGATCACAGCTTTGATTTGGAAGCAAGTTTTTTCCAATATTGTTAGGTTAAAAACTATTCCTAGAAAGTTGTGGGTCTCCTCAATGGAAGCTCCTCCACTTCTCTCTCTCCTGATGTAGTTTACCAATTTGTTTCTAACCTTCCTGCTTCAGCTATCCATGGAATGTATCACAATAGCCTCTGCAAAAGATCTCATTTACTCTCCAAATAAAAGATGTGCATAAGCACACAAAAATGCGCCAATTCATGGTGCAAATCTGAAGTCTCTGCTTTTATCTACAGCCAATATACACATAAACTGAAATCTTTTTTCTTGTTTTTTCCATTCACATTCTTCCTCATTCCTTTCTTCAAATCTGTATGAGCTTTTGACCAAAATTCGTAGTAACTGAATGGCTGGTACAACTTCCAAGCTATTATTTACTTACTATTTACTTATGTGTGATGAAAATATACAGGGGTTTTGTTTTGTTTTTGTCAGTGTCCTATACTTGCTAGAAATTCTGGAAATAATAGAATATGTCAGTTTAACAACGGTTCTCAACCTTTCTAATGCCACGACCCCTTAATACAGTTCTTCATGATGCGGTGACTCCCAACCATAAGTCTAGCACCAATTCTCCCAACAGAGCTTTAAGCTGATTGGCAGGAAGGTCAGAGGGACACCCCCACTGTAAACGCCTGATTGTTCAGATTGTAAAAAAATGTTCCAAGGCACCAAAATAGAAGCTTTAGTTCCTAACACCATGGGAAATTTCACAGGCCAAGTGAAGTGGTTATTCAACTCCCAAAGGGGTCCCGACCTGCAGGTCGAGAACCACTGGCTTAGAGGAAAGCGTAACAGATAAATTTGAAGGAGCCATATATTGTCTAGGTTCACACAGCATGCTAAAACCTAAGCCTGGCTAACCATACACAATTCTTGTCTTCACCTAGCCTATTACAGTGATGGTGAACCTATGGCATGCATGCAACAGGTGACATGCACAGCCATATCTCTGGGCATGTGAGGTGTTACCCTATGTCAGCTCCAGTGCACATATGCGCGTTGGCCAGCTGATTTCTGGCCTTCTGCAGGGCAGGGAGGGTCGTTTTCACTTTCCCCAGGCTTCAGGAAAGCCTCTGGAGCTCGTAGATGGCGAAAAATGGACCCAATGGGTCTACCAAAAGTTCAGAAACATAGGGCCATTTTTCACCCTTCCCAGGCTCTGGAGGCTTTCCTGAGGGTTAAAAATAGCCCAACAGGCCGGGTGGAAGTCTGGAGGCTTCAGTGAGCCCTGCACACATGCAGGGGAGGGCAGTGGGGGAGGGGGGTTATGGGTGTGAGCATGCACATCCGCTACCATGCACACGCCCTTTTGGCACCTGAGCAAAAAAAGGTTCCTCCGCTATCACTGGCTTATGAGATCCAATTGCCATGCATAATACAATGGACTGCTTCATGCAACATGATAAGACAGTGGTTGGCAGTCTCTTTTAAAGCTTGTTAAATGTGTGATTGGCTGAGGAATTCTGAGAGTTGAAGTCCATATGTCTTAATGTTGCCAGATTTGGGGACCTCTGATCTAGCTCCTTACCGCCAGCAGCAACTTTGAATATTTTTGTTCAAATGAAAGGCCTAAGATTTCTGCACGGAAACTGTATTCTCCACTGTGTCACTGACCTGGCCAGGGTACCGAGCCACATTGTTAAGCAGCTTACTGCCAGCTAATAAAATTCTATCAAGCTCAGTTTCTCAGGGGCTTAAAGCAGGGGCCAAAGTTACAACCTTCCTTGCAGGAACCAAATGCAAGGCCTGTAGTTCTCATTCCAGGAATTTGCTTGAAGGCAAATATTACAGGAAAGTTGGGGGCCTTCATGAGGCTGCAAGGAACTTAATAGCACTTCCACTTTCTAAGGAATTTGTAGGTGAATACAGATTCAAATAGGACAGTGATGATGAGCCTTTTTTGGTTTACGTGCCAAAAGGGAAGGGGCGCAGGGTGTGTATTCCCACACCCATAATTCCATGTGGGGGGCCCACCCATGCCTGCGTGGCCCCCTCCTGGCATGTGACGGCTCTCCCATTTTTCACTCTCTCCAGGTTTCAGAGCCTGTCTAGGAGTCTGAGGAAGATGAAAACAGCCTTCCTCATCCCCTGGAAGTTCTCCAGAGGTCAGAAACATGCCATTTCTCCGGGACCGCCTCCTGCCGCATGAATCCCAGTGACCGATTAGGTCCCACAGAGTTGGCCTTCTCCGGGTCCCGTCAACTAAACAATGTCATCTGGTGGGTCCCAGGGGAAGAGCCTTCTCTGTGGCGGCCCCGACTCTCTGGAACCAGCTCCTCCCGGAGATTAGAACTGCCCCCACCCTCCTTGCCTTCTGTAAACTCCTTAAAACTCACCTCTGCTGTCAGGCATGGGGGAATTGAGGCATTCCCCACTCCCCCGGGCCTATACAATTTATGTATGGTATGTCTGTGTGTATGTCTGGCTTAATAATGGGATTTTAAATTTTTTTAAATTTATTGGATTTGTTGTGAATTGTTTTATTATATATTGTGAGCCGCCCCGAGTCTATGGAGAGGGGCGGCATACAAATCTAATAAATAAATAAATTTCTGGCCTCCGGAGGCTTCTGGTGGAGGAGGCCATTTTTGCCATCCCCAGCTTCCTAGAAAGCCTGGGGAGAGCAAAGAAACAGGAGTTCCAGTTCAACCAGAAGTTGGCAAACAAAACATTTCCAGCCTCCAGAGGACCTCCGGTGGGTGGGGGGAAGCACATGCACACAAACCAAAAAAAAGGGCAAAAATTGCAAAAATCTCACCATTGCAAGCATTCTCACGTGAGATTTTCCTTCGGGTGTGTTCACAGAAGCGAAGTCTCATGCGGGGACACACACACAAACATGTCGGGCGTGTGCCCGCCCATGCCGAACTCTGGAGCCCACTAAAAAGTCCTATGGATTGCCGATCCCATTCGTAGCGGGTGGGCCCGTCCCTGGTGCAGGAGGAAGCAAACCGGCAGTGAGGTAAGTTAGAACCTATCCCTGCCCTGGATGGGTAGAAATAACCAGGCAGTGACAGTCCTATTTATCAGCCAGCCTTTTCACAGTAGAGGGACTAAGGTTGAGAATAATCATTTGCCCAAATAGCATTTAGATCCTTGGAACAAACTTCCAGCAGACGTGGTTGGTAAATCCACAGTAACTGAATTTAAACATACCTGGGATAAACATATATCCATCCTAAGATAAAATACAGAAAATAGTATAAGGGCAGACTAGATGGACCATGAGGTCTTTTTCTGCCATCAGACTTCTATGTTTCTATGTTTCTATTTAGACTTATATACCGCTTCATAGTGCTTTTACAGCCCTCTCTAAGCAGTTTATAGAGTCAGCATATTGCCCCCAACAGTCTGGGTCCTCATTTTACCCATTTCGGAAGGATTGAAGGCTGAGTCAACCTTGAGCCAGTGGTGAGATTTGAACTGCTGAACTACAGCTCGCAGTTAGATGAAGTAACCTGCAGTGCTGCACTCTAACCACTGCACCACCCTGGCTCTTCAGTGGTTAATCAGTGGAGAAGGCTGGAACGAAAGGTTGGGATTTGAACCAGAAGCTCCAAGCCACAATACTAAACCAACTGCTATGGAGCAGCATCGTAAATTTATTGCAAGGTGTGAAATATCAAATCTCCTGGCAAGTAGCTGAAGGACTATAATAATAACAGTGTTAAACAAGGGAGAGAACCAGGTTTTAAATCATCCCTACACCATTAATTCTACTCGGTGCTTTTGGGCTAAGTTTAGTCTCTCAACTTTTCAACCTTCCTGGAAAAGTTGCAGTTGAGATGAAACAATGAAAATAGCATCAATCTCGCCCTGGAAGAAGGGCAGAATTATAAACATGCAATATATAGACGTAAGTACATTGGTGAAAAGTATACACCCATACTGGTAAAGGACGTGCAAGCCCATCAGCACTCTTAGCAATTTATTTGCGCTGCATTAAGAGACTGATTTAAGTCCGGCTTGTGGGCACGCAGCACAAGCAATGTAAAGCTGTCTGTCTGGCCCTTGCTTGCAGCCGACAATGGGGAGATAAATCTCCCCCTGTCTTCAGCAGTGCTGACAAACCCATCTCATAACCATTGTCCGCCAACAATGGCAGATTTACAGTCCTGTAACTCAGCCATCTCATTGCTCAACAGTGCTGCATAGGCCATAACTCCCCATCACCATTGCAGTCCAAAAGAGTTAATTCCTGGCTGGGATTGTAATACAGTCTATGGAAATGTTGGAGCAAAGCTTAAGAAATGGGGATCCTCCCCTGCCCAGGAGGGAGGTGCAATACTCTTGCACGGCTTGGCAAGGCATTCCGGCCAGCTGCCAAACTCCCAGCTGATCTCATGAATCGATCCCATAGCCAGAGAGCCACCCTTCGGCCTCCTAACAGTGGCCCTCCCCAAAGCCTTCATTTACAAAACTGTTGGGTGGAATGATGGGGTCGGTCTTGCCTTATGGAAACTGGTCCGACATCAACTGGAATCGTTCGTTTGCAAAGTCTTTGAGCCAGCAAGAGAAAACACAAGCAAGCATTTTTGTGACGTGGTCAAATTAAATGATTTCTACTTGGATTAGCCTGTCTGTCTAATTTTACAAATTAATATCCTTCCTTTGTTTTTCTTTTGGGTCTTTCTTTTAACTTCCATGATTTTACATCTAGTTTCTAGTGGTTAAGACAGCAATGAAATCTACTTCCTTTCCCTTCCAGTTCAAAAGTGCACACTTTGCATGCGTGCCACAGTAATGCACGCTTTTTTACTCTCTGTGCATGCGCAGAACCTGCCCAGAAGCCGAGAGGGAAAGAGTGAAAGGGAAGGAGAGAGAGAGGAAAAGAGAGAAACAGATAGAAAAAAGAGAGGAAGGAAAAGAGAAAGAAAAAGAATGGGAGTAAGGAAGAGAGAAAGAAAATCAAAATCTAGTTTGAAACTAGCTCAACTATTCAAGTGGCATTTTGATATTGATAGAGTTGCCCTATTATGAGCTCACTGTTATAGACACACAGTACAGTATTTTATTTTGAAATTCTCTGAGGCAAAACAGGGTGGGTTTTTTATTTATTTATTTATTCATTCATTCATTCATTCATTCATTCATTCATTATTTTTGTGCCGCCCAGTCCCAAAGTGACTGCCGCTCAGACACTATACTTTTCCGCCCACCCCCCCAAACAATTAGAGGGAACACTGCTTATATATATTTATATTATATATATTTACTAAATATATATATTTTATATATATACAGTGGTACCTCATCATACGAACTTAATTGGTTCCAGGAGGAGGTTCGTAAGGTGAAAAGTTTGTAAGATGAAACAATGTTTCCCATGGGAATCAATGTAAAAGCAAATAATGCGTGCAAATCCTTCAGGAAAATCCCAAACTTTAGAAGGGAGGCGAACAGAGGGCAGGGAAGAGCAGCTAAAGGGGGTGGGTGGAAGAAGCAAGGCTAGGCTAAAGGGTGAGTAGGAAGGAAGAAAGGCAAGGGGGGCGCCCCTCCCTTTTCTTTCTTCAAAAGACACTTTCAGTTCCTTTGCAAGCAGGTTGTTCTCTGCAAAATTTTTCCTCCCCCAAGCTGCCCCTCCCTCCTCCCTTTTCTTTCTTAAAAAGACACCCTTTCAGTTCCTTTGCAAGCACGTTGTTCTCTGCAAAATGTTTCCTACTCTAAGCAGCCCCTCCCTTTTCTTTCTTCAAAAAAGGGGAAAAAAAGAAACCCCTTCATCCCAGCAGCAGCTGCTTGGGTTCGTAAGGTGAAAATAGTTCGGAAGAAGAGGCAAAAAAATCTTAAACACCGGGTTCGTATCTTGAAAAGTTCATTAGAAGAGTCATTCGTAAGATGAGGTACCACTGTATATATGTTTGTGTGTGTGTGTATGGATGTATGGATGTATTATTTATTTGTTTGTTTGTTTACACTTATATTTATTTATTTATTTATTCAATTTTTATGCCACCCTTCTTCTTAGACTCAGGGCGGCTTACAATATGATAGCAATAGCACTTTTTTAACAGAGCTAGGCTATTGCCCCCACAATCCAGGTCCTCATTTTACCCACCTCGGAAGGATGGAAGACTGAGTCAACCTTGAGCCGGTGATGAGATTTGAACCGCTGACCTTCAGATCTACAAGTCAGCTTCAGTGGCCTGCAGTACTGCACTCTACCTGCTGCGCCACCCCGGCTCATATGCCGCCCATCTCACAGACTCAGGGTGATGAACAACAATGGAAAATGCAATACAATACGATAAAGAAATACAAAAGTTAAATGATAAGAAACATTCATCCATTGATCATTCAACAGTGGTAAAATACCATCAGGAACTTCGGAAAGGAACTTTTTCCATGGAATGGGGGTCACCACTGAGAAGGATTGTTACCTGATCAACACCTGTGATTGATGGTAGTCCATTTTTCCAGGAGGAAAGGAGTACATTCCAGAAGAGCAAAAGAGAGAGAGGGTTAAAATAGCTCCTCCCTTAATAATTATCACAGAATAGGGGTGTGTAAATAGTTTGCTTTAGTTTAGCAGGAATTCTGTCTATCAGTGAGGAATAATAGGAAGCAGCTTAGAAAGAAGCTCAGGGTGTCTTTCTTGGGTTTTGAACCTCATAATGTCAGTAATAGGGGGGTCTGCAACCAGGTTCCCTCAGGTGGGGATTGCTGCTCCCGCTGCTACCAGTGTGCTGCACACGCAGCTCTACAGCTCCAGTGTGCGCATGCACACATCTGAAAATGATTCTGCACCAGTGCAGAAGCAAAATCTCACACAACGCACATGCTGGAGACGTAGAGCTGCACACAGAGCTCAATTTTCACTAATACTGTGATGGTGTCAACCGTACCAGTAGACCCTACTTCTGATCTAAAGCAAGTAGTGGTGATGTGTAAACTCCTTGAAAGACTTTCAGGTGGTTCTTTCCCAGCCCTACCTGAAAACTCTGAGATTGTAGTGCAAAGCAGAAGCTGTCACTGTATAGTAGCACTTCTCTGTGTTTCTTCTGCTACAGGTTATTATTATATTATCGTAAAATATTTGTCATATCCATATCTCATATCATCTCATATACAATATCTCTTATCTCATATTTATTATATTATTACCAACAGCCTTGGTGGCACAGTGGTAGAGTGCAGTACTACAAGTTACCGTACTTCTGCTGACTGTCGGCTGACTGCAATTTGGCAGTTCGAATCTCAGCAGGTCAGGGTTGACTCAGCCTTCCATCCTTCCAAAGTCAGTAAAATGAGGACCCAGATTGTTGGGGCAATAGGCTGACTCTGCAAACCACTTAGAGAGGTTTTTAAAGCACTGTGAAGTGGTATATAAGTCTATGTGCTATTGCTATTACATGTGCATTATATGTATTATTATAATACATTTATCTCTGATCAAAGATTTTGCTGCACATTTTTTCTTTCAAACTATGAGTAGTCCTTGACTTAGTTCATTTAGTGACCATTACCACAGTATTAAAACATTATAACAGTATTAAAAAAGTGACCTTTTACCATTTTTTCACACTTATGACTATAGCAGCATCCCCATGGTTGCATGATAAAAATTCAAACACTTAGCAACTGATGATTTTAATGTCCAGGGTCATGAGATTACCTTTTATGGCTAGTAAAGTCAGTGGGAAAGCCACATTCATTTAACAACCATGTTAGTAACTTCAGTAATTCAGTTAACAAGTGTAGCAGGAAAGGTTGTAAACTCACTTAACAAATGTCTCACTTAGCAATAGAACCTTTGGACTCAATTGTGGCTGTAAATTTAGGACTACCTGTATGTTTATTTTCATGTGTGGTTGAGGAAGGAGCCGAGTCATTTAAGAGCTTGAGTAATGCCAAACTGTGTACCAACATTTCAGTGTTCCCTTCAAAAAATGAAATTTCTTCTTTGAGTCTTTCGGGATTGGGCGGCACAGAAGTTGAATAAATGAAATAAATAAATAAATAAATAAATAAATAAATAAATAATTTTAGGATTTCAGGTAAGGTAAAGCGATGTATCCTTAGCCTCTTAGACTGATCTTTGTTCAAGAAATTAGTCTCCGGACACAATTCATGGTGTTCGTTATTACCTATAAAGTCCTACATGGCTTAGGACCAGACTATTTATGGGACCGTCTCCTGTCACATACCTCCCAGAGATCAATTAGATCTCACAGAGTAGGCCTCCTTCAGGTCCAGTCGACTAAGCAATGTAGGTTGGAGAGCCCGCAGGAAGGGACTTCTCTGTGGCTGCCCCAACCTTATGGAACAAGCTACCCCCAATGCCCATACTGCTCCCACCCGACTGTCCTTCCAAAAGGCCCTGAAGACCTGGCTTTGCTGGCAGGCCAGAGGGCCACGAATGTAACTTCTTGACACGACCGAATTGTGACTGATTCTGTATGTATGTGTGAGTGATCAGATAGTTACTCAGGGTTTTATAACGGGTTTTTATTGTTTTTATTAACTAATATTTGACTTTTTGTTATATTGTTCCATATTATTTGTTGTTGTAAGCCACCCTGAGTCCCACTGGGATTGGGTGGCATAGAAATCAAATTAATTAAATTAAATTAATTAAACATGAAGAAAAGGAGTAAACAGAATTTCCTAAGTGTTTGGTTTCCCATCCTTATTCATAGAATAAATTCCTAAAAGATCTACCACAGGCAATTCTGATGTTTCCCCTTCTTAATGACATCTCATCTTGCAGAGAAGCTATTACAGATATTACTGGGATGATTACAAAAAAGTTGTACTTTAACAGTCTAAGGATCATTAATGGAAGTACCTAGAGAAAAATTGACAAAAGCACCAAATGCTTTTAATTATTAGCCATGGCTCCTTGTTTTTCATTCTGTAATATTTTCTTGGCTCTTCTCATAGTTCCTTATCTGTTCTCTGGAGCATTTCTTTTTTATTTCCATCCTTAACTCTAAAATTAGCCAGTCACAACTCTGCTAGAGTGATGACATTTATAAATTCTTTTACTTAAATGTAATATTCAAAAACTCAAAAAAATATTTCAAAGTAATTAATTAAAATATCTGCAATGCTGTCAGTAAAATTTCCTGAACACAGTTTTGACTTCACATAAGATGACGATTTACTGTTCAACCCACTAAGTATATGCCTGTTAAACTGGAAATAGAAAAAAAAGTAAAGTTATATACTGAGAATAGAAATCTTGAGGCATCTGTAGTTTCATGTACTGCAGCCGTAGCACATCCTACCTGGACTTTAAATTCAGAGTCTTTAAATGAGTGCCAAAGAATATACACTGTTCCCTCGATTTTCGCGGGAGATGCGTTCCGAGACTGTCCGCGAAAGTTGAATTTCCGCGAAGTAGAGATGCGGAGGTAAATACACTATTTTGGGCTATGAACAGTCTTTAAACTCCTAAATTTACAATTTCCCATTCCCTTAGCAACCATTTAGATTATTACCATGTTTATTTATTAAAGTTTATTAAAAAAATGTTTTTTAAAGGCAGATGAAAGTTCGGCAATGACATATGACATCATCGGGTGGGAAAAACCGTGGTATAGGGGGGGAAAGTCTTTGGAGAGGGGCGGCATACAAATCCAAATAATAAATAATAATAATAAATTAATAATAAATAAAAAACCGTAAAGTATTTTTTAATTAATATTTTTGAAAAACCGTGGTATAGACGTTCCGCAGTTCGAACCCGTGAAAATTGAGGGAACACTGTGCCTCACGTCCTCAATTTAAGTTCACAATTGAGCTCAAAATGTCCATTGCTAAGTGACAGCATTGTTAACTAACGTTGTTGCCTCATTTTATGACTTTTCTTGACCCAGTTGCATCATTGCAATTATTTAAGTTAGTAACACAGTTGTTAAGTCTACAATTGTGAAAGCCACAAAAAGTGATCACATGACCCATTTTGTCAAAAATACACGCCAGTTGCCAAGTGTCCAAATTTTGATCAAATGATCACAAAGATGCTGCAATGATTGTGAGTGTGAATAACAGTTATATGGCACTTTATAACTTTAAATTAAACATAAAATGAAGTGTTGTATTAAGGACTAAAATTTAATCTATTATGTGTTTTCATAACATATATTTGTCAAGGAAATTCCTTCCATTTCCTAAACCAAACATAAACATTTGACTTTTAAAAATATATACAAGGACCTTATTTACACTGTATACCCAGACTGCTTTAATGATAATCACTTGGTATAATCCAAAACAGCATGGGGAAAAGAGCGACATTCCCTTTACAAAATGCTATTTCAAATTTTATTTTTCTGCATATCCCTTGGAGGTTTTGCTGGATTATTTACAATTGTTACGGAATTTACTTTGGTTGAAATTTCAATAGCAACTTCTGGAGGTACATTTTTATCTCTTTTCTGTATTTCCAAAGAAGTTTGCCTGTGTTTTTCTATCATAGCCTTTGGTTTAAATCTTTTCTACCTCATATTTTCCCCATGCCATTTGAAATAATTGCTAATTAAAGATCATGCCTAGGGATATTGGCTGCATAGATTGATTGATTCAATTTATATGGGCAACCAATTCCAAAATAAGATTTTTTGGGGGGTGGGGGGCAACAGCAAATTAAAAACCACCAATGTAATGTCAAATAAATGCAAGACGTATCTGAAGTCACTCAAACATATGCCTAATCATCTTTTTTAAAAACAGGCCAACATAACACCTAAGCCAGATAAGCCAGATCATCAATGCCTTACAAAAGGCTGGTAATGTCTTTCTCTCAAAAGAATATGTTGTTCCAAGTAGATCCCACAACAGAAACTACCAGGGTCCCATCACATGAAAGTGTTTCACAGAAAAGATCTGGATAATTAAAATTTCTACTGGTAGAAAGGACATGCTGTGGACCTGTCAGTCAAGGAATTTAATTTAAGGTGATGGGGTTCAGGAGAGAGTCTTTTCCGCCATGGCACCTGCCCTTTGAAACATTATGCCCCTCTAAGGTGAGATCTGCATCCACACCTTCAACCTTCTATAAGTGTTCTGCCCCAGCTATGGACCAGAGAAAATGTAGTACACACTCAGTTTGTTCAAACCTATATTTAATTGATTAACCACTACAAATAAACCAGCTTAGCAGTGTTCACACACAAAGAAATCTTAAATCAATATTTTCTTTTAAAAAGCCCCAGCTGTTAATTATACGGCATTAACAGCTGGCATGTCCGTAAAGTCATAAAGCAAAGGTAAGTAATTAGTCCTAGATATTGCAGGAAGCTTACGGAAGTTGGCAAGATGTCTGGAATCAGTCCAAAAAACAGAAGCCAAAATAGATAAGCAGAGCAGAGATTTTCCAAACAAGAGGCACATGAACAAGCTATCAAATGAGTTGTTTCCTGCAGAATTTGTTCCATCTCTGTCATTCCTTAAGCAGGTCAGGGGATGGCCAATTAGCTCCAAGCCTTACTCCCAAGGAGACCTCCTCCTGAGTAGCCATTCCTGCCTTTTGGCAGCTCTGCGTGCCTGTGCATTAAGAAGAGGCTCCTCCTCTTCTTCCTCATCACTGCTGTAAGGTGCTGGAGGTTCCGAAGGCCCTGGCCTCCTCACTCGGAGGCTAGTTGCACGGGCTGCTCGTGCATCATCTCTTCAGCATCGCCTTGGATGGGATCCGCTACCAGCTACATGGGCTGCTGGCGGGTCACAGCATTAAGGTCCTGAAGAGCTGACCATAGAGTTGCTATCAGATTAAGAGAAGATCCCACTTCTCTCCCCATGTATTTCCTTCTCCTTTCCCCAATGTTTCACTTGTAAATTATCATTATTATCTTTATTTATTGTTTTAATGTTTATCAGTTTTTAATATCAGTATTTGTAAACTGTAAACCTCTAGATGAGATGGACAGCATACAAATATAATAAAGAAACACAGAACAAAGCATTACTGCATAAAATTGATACTTAAATATAAATTCCTTATTGTAGCTTGCCTCAGCGCATGAAAAGTGAAGACAAAGTTAAGCACGTCAGAATATACAGTACATCAGCTACATCTGTTATTTAATGACATTAAATTAAATATTATTAATGTGTGTATGAAATGCTTTGATGTGAGATTCTACATATTGGGGGGAAAAAGGCAACAAACTTTGCTCTGCACCAGGGGTAGGTTCCTCCTGGTTCAGACTAGATCACCCTAACTGGTAGCTAGGGTGGCGTCACAGATCCGGTTCAGTTGGTGCTGGGCCATGGTCACTGCCATCTCATTTTGGGATATTTTGGCAAATTTTTCTGTGTTTTAGATGGCTTCTCTTCTACTGCTTGAAAAAGACTCCTCCCGCCTGCCTCCGGGTTCATACTGACCTTTATTGTTTTTGCCCAAAGCACAGCTGATCAGATCCTAAGGTGTGTTTCAGGCTCAATCCTGCTGCTGAACATGTACAGAAGTGAAACTTTAGAGGGCTACTGTGTTGGAAGGTAATCTGGAGGCCCAGAAAAGAAGGACTGTTTCCCCGTGGGCAAAGAGCCAGCAGAGCTCAGAATTTTTGGTAACAGGAAGAGGGCTGAGACTGCCCATCTATAGCAGATCACAAAGTATACCAGCAGTTATGCTGATGGTTGCTTCAGTCTGGTAAGATTCTGTCTGTAGGCAAACAACAATGAAAAACAAACACTCAGTCCATGGGGTCTGATGGGAACCTTTGTGTCTGAAGGAAGTGGACATCAGGGATCAATCTGACAGGTTATTGACAGCTCTGCTACATGTTGCCATTGTTTGTTGCAATCCGTTTAAGGCAAAGTGGAACTCAGCCTTCTTCCCGTTGTATCGTTGCTACAATATTGCTTCTCTCCCTCTTGGGAGCCTGTTTTGTTTTCAAGTGCCAAGCAGGAAAAGGGTTGTCAGATGGTGGCATATTGGCCACTTGGCCCCTAAAACGGGCAACAAGGCATCACTTGTTATCCTGTCAAGGACTCCAGTGCCAGTCTATGCAAACTGATTTGCAATCAATGGAAAGTGATTGCACATTGTTTCCTATCGATTGACATGAGGAAGCCTTGAGAGAATAATGAGCTACAGCTGATGACAATCAAGGACTACTGTCTTATGGCAAGTTTGATTGCACACTCGTCCATGGAAGCAGTGAACGCCTGATACGCAATGTACAGCACACATACAAACACAAAATTATATATTGTTACATGCATACCCCACTTTATATCTCCTGAGCATTGAAGGGTCCTAGGGGCTAGCATTACAGGTTTTGTTTCCTTTGGGTGAGAGAATTAAGATAGCTTTTGAAATATCTTTTTCCTTTGCACATAGCTAAGCAAAGAAACTTTTTTGGAAAATAGCAAATTTGTTGCACCTCACTAGATCCCTCCAAGGAGGTATTGCATCTTCTACAAGGTTAGAACAGAACAGAATAGAATTCTTTATCGGCCAAGTGTGATTGGACACACAAGGAATTTGTCTTTGGTGCATATGTTCTCAGTGTGTGTCCACATCCATAATTCAATGCCCTCATGCCATGCCCTCCTTCTGCGGCCTTCCCCACTCCCTCGCACATGCGTCTCTCAACTTCCGGTGGACCCTGTAGGCCCATGTTTTTGCCCTCTCCAGGCTCCGGAGGCTTTCCTAGTGCTTGGGGAAGGTGAAAATGGCCTCCCCCACCCCCCAGGAGACCTTCCAGAAGCTGGAAATGGCAATTTCCTGACTTCCGGTGGGCCCAGTAGGCCTATTTTTCACTCTCCTCAGGCTCCAATGGCTTTCTTAGAGCCTGGGGAGGGCAAAGGCCCAAAAGACACTCCCAGAACCTCCAAGTGAGCCAAAAATCAGCATTTGCGCACTGAAACTGAGCAAGGGCAATAGCTCCAGTGCTGGGAGATATGGCTCCACGTGCCACCTGCGGAACTCAAGTCATAGGTTCGCCGTCATGGCCCTACTCCATTTCTGACAAATGGCAGCCCATTTTCCTCTTGAACAACTCCATTGTGGGAGCTCTCACAACCTCTGAAGGCAATCTGAGGACAATACCCCAGCCCCCCATTCGCATATATGGACATGTGTTGTGCCTGGGAGAGATAGTATTTGTACAGTTGGGAGCAAGGTGTTATTGTGGGTGGGTTGTCTCTGACAGGTATATGTAAAATGTGGATCCCTTTAACTGTGCAGATATATTGCTCTTATTTTATGTGTAAGGATGTTTCACTAAATTGTTCATCCTCTGAATTTCTAATAAAAGAGAATAACTGAATAGTTAACTTGAGAGATGGATTTAGGGATGTTCTTAGAAATAATGGCAGTTATGAGATTTTCAAGTCCATTGATTGCAGGGCAATAAAAATAATCACAAAGAAAGCAAACATGCAATTCCTTAATTAAATTAATACATTAATTTTAATGAAACTTGCCATGTTCATTAAACAAAGACACTCGTAAGCATTTCAGGAATTAATCACAAGGATTTGAAGTAGAAGCTGAAGTAGAATGAAGAAATGTTATGGAGCCAAGACAAATGTGAAAAAGAAAAGGAAGAATTAAAGAGCAGAGAGTATCTGGGATTCTGGATGTGGGTAGAGATGTCAACCAATATTTAGATAAGGCCATCTCAGTTCTGAATCCCCACTGTAGCTGATTTGCAGCAAAGAAAAAGACAACCTATAGAGTTGTCCCTTGGGAAATTCAAATTGCATTTTCTCTTTTAAATATTTTTTATTAATTTTCCACTTTTAAAAAGAAAACACAAAAGTAAATACAGAAGAAAATAAAAGAAAATTAAATTAATAATAGTATATACAGATATTAGCATTAAAGTTACTGTATTTATATTATATTAATTATACACTAGACTATAATTTGTCTCAAGTATATAAATTAGTACATGTTTTTTTTCCATTAACAAAATAATTTCATATACAGTGGTACCTCGAGATACGAGTTTAATTCGTTCCGGACCTGGGCTCTTAAGTCGAGCAGCTCTTATCTCGAACGACTTTTCCCCATAGGAATTAATGTAAATAATTTTAATTGGTTCCAGCCCTCAAAAAACTCACAAAGTTAGTCTAAATTATGCAGAAAGACATGTTTTTAATGAAGAAATGTACATGTACATATAAATGAATAATGAAGTTTCTTTCACTTAACTTGTAAACTTTCTTAAACTTTTAAATTTACATATGTTCAACTTCTCTGCCACCCAATCCTGTAGGACAGAGGTCCCCAACCCTTTTTGCACCAGGGACCGGCTTTAAGCGATCAACAGAGGAATGGGTGAATGAATGGACGGAGGGTGGGAAGGAAGGAAGGAAAGAGGGAAGGGACAGGAACAGAGGAAGGAAGCAAGGAAACTTATGAAAGGGGAGAGTAAGAGAGGAATGAGTGAAGGGAGGGAGGGAGGGAGGGAGGGAAGAAGGTGGGAAGGAGAAAGAAAAGAAGAAATAGAGGAAGGGAAGGTAAAAGAGAGAAAGAAAAAGAGCAAGAAAGAAAGAAAGAAAGAAAGAAAGAAAGAAAGAAAGAAAGGGGGAAGGGACAGGAACAGAGGAAGGAAGCAAGGAAACTTATGAAAGGGGAGAGTAAGAGAGGAATGAGTGAAGGGAGGGAGGGAGGGAAGAAGGTGGGAAGGAGAAAGAAAAGAAGAAATAGAGGAAGGGAAGGTAAAAGAGAGAAAGAAAAAGAGCAAGAAAGAAAGCTGCAAGCACCCCCCCGAGCCCCCCACGCCGGCTGCAACCTTTTAAAACACGTGCGCCGCTTCGCAGCTGTCTCCTGAAGCCGAACGCGGAAGTTAGCGTTTGGCTTCAGGAGACAGCTCCTTGGCGCTTGTATCTCGAATTTGGGCTTGTAAGTAGAACAAAAATATCTCTCCCCTCCCAGCTCTTATCTCGAGTTGCTCTTAAGTAGAGCAGCTCTTATGTCGGGGTTCCACTGTATAGTTCAATGATTTATCACGCAGGCTTTATTCCCCCCCCAAAAAAATTTTTTTTTGTAAAATCTAGATTTTACTAGTTACATACTTCAAAATATTTAAGAAAATAAAAATAATAAACAAATTAACATTATTAAAACAACTGTAAAGCAAAACATTTTAAGATCATGAAATGTAGCTAGTTTGGTGCAAAACACATATTTGTATGTATGTATGTATGTATGTATGTATGCATGTATGTATGTATGTATGAATGTATATGAGTGAAAATGAAATATAATAAATCAATAAATAAAATGAATAGCTTAAATATTAAAAATTAATTTAGTAATTAAAAAGAAAACCAACTCAAAGGGAAGACTCAATGGACCACTAGGTCTTTTTCTGCCTTCAGCTTTCTATGTTTCTATATTATCCACTCTGTTCCATTTCTTTTGTTCCAGGATGCATGGAATGGGAACATATCTTGTTTCAAGCAGTGTTTTTCCCAATTTTGGCAAGTTTAGGGTGGGTGGACTTCAACTCCCATCAAGGAGAAGCTGGGCTGGCTGGGGACTTCTGGGAGTTGAAGTCCACCCAACTGAAGTTTGCCAAGATTGAGATGTACTGATTGAGAGCATTTGTTTAGAAAAGCTTTTAAACCAACATGTAAAGTCATTTCTCAACGTTCTCTGGAAAACCTGGAAAGTTAGCTGCATGATGATCACATATTAGATTAAATGTGTGATGGCATTTAATGCATCTGGATTTGTTTACTATTGTGAAATGTTATAAGCATAACAGAAAGGAAATTAAGGGGATTCGTGCAATGATAATTATCCATGCCATGGATAAAAGATAACATTGATACCGTCATAACCTAAGGTACAATGCCACTCAAATTGTGTTGCTTATGCATGGGGTAAATGTAAATGCTGTAAATGTATGGTGTAAATGTAAATGCTCAAAAGGCATTGTCAAACAAGGCAGATAGATTTTGTACAGAAATCTCTGTAGCTGGAAAAAAAGTTTATGATAACTTGCTTGGAGATTTCAAATACAACTGCTTAAAAAAAGCAAACCACAAACCTCTGTTTCTGATCTGGGGGGAAAATGATTCAAGTTATGGATATCAAGCTACAGTAATGTTCAGTCACACCCACCCCTGTTCTGCTGAGTAATCCATTCATTATGGTTTAAGTATGCATTATGTAACTTGCCTCTTCAGAGGGACATTGTATGGTGAAGATATGTACCAAACTAGGTGCGATGTGAGAAAATACATTGGCCGTTCCATCTTGAACCTATCAGAGCATGCATAAATTTTGAACTCTTCTGAACTCATAATGAGCATCACAAAATGCACTTATAATGTGTGGGATTTATGGGGTGTGTGTATGAGTGTTTGCAATGGAGTTGATGTTGGACAGAAGGGCTCTGGAAGTGCCTGTCTTAGCTCCCACTCCCCTTATTGGCACATGTTTTGCATTGCTCAACTACCATATGTAAGAATAGCTATGCCTTAAGCTTAACAATCTTCTGTCTCACATTTTCCCCCCTTGGCAAATGAACTGACTTGCTCGAGCTGAGTTTTGAACTGCAAAATGCAGTTTCTTTTATAAATTGGTCATAAGATAAAACCATGCAGTTTGTCCTTGCCACAGTTCATTTAGTCACCATTCAAAGTCACAATAGCCCTATAAAAAAGGGGACATATGACTGTAGGAAGTTAGCACCCACCCTTCTCCTAGAAAAAAGGCAGAATGTCAAACCGGTTAGTTAGAAGTTAGTGATAAATCAATGGCTTGCCACACTATCTGTAAAAGACCTGATGTTTATGGGAACTTGGGAGGCGTGATTTTCATGAGGGAACAGATGCAGCCATCTGGCATTCTTTCAAGAAGTTCAAGGCCATCATATGTCCACCACCTGGGTGGAAGTGGAAGAATTTCTTACACAGGAACAGGAAAATCCGAGGTGGGCCCAACAGAAGTTATAAAAACTCGGGGACTCTCAGCAACTGCTTTTTTTTCTTTTCACCCAACATCTGGAAGCATGTGTTCCACCTTTTCTGTTCAGGAACTCATGCCATGAGCTCTTGCCCACCATTAAACCTTCTTTCCAAGCAACTTAGAGCCCAAAATGTTGGTTGCTAAGCAAGAGCATTGTTAGACAAGTTCCACCACATTTTACAAGTTGGCCACACCCACCCGGTCACCTGACCACCAAGCATGCCCACCCGGTCATGTGATAACCAAGCATGTCCAATGAGTCACCTGACCTCCAAGCCATGCCCACAAAATAAGTCACACCCACAGAACCGGTAGAGAAAATTTTTAGAGTTCATCACTGGTGAGATTCCTAATCTAATTGCAACTGCCTTGGAAATATGGAAATTCATATTCAACATAAGTGATGGAGAAAATTATTCTTTCCTGGTGAGTTGTTTGATCAGATGGCCATGCAAACACTACCAAATGTCTATAGTAACCATCATTCAGGAAGACCCATAATGTTGGAATGTGTTGAATGATATAATAGACCATTATCTCCTAGAAAGTGACATAGGACAAATATTTTTATAATCCATGGGTGATAGAAATACACAGCTTTCTGTATACCTGATTTTCATTTGACCATTGCAACATCCCCAAGGTTATGTGATCAAAATTCAGATACTTGGCAAATAATTCATATTTAGGATGGTTGTGGTGTCCTGGGGTCATGTGATCACATTTTGTAACCTTCTAACAAGCAAAGTCGATGGGGAAGTCAGATTGTCTAAACGACAGTGTTACTGTTAGATTTGTGCATAAATGAGTAAGCAAGGCACAGGAACAGTTCAGCACTTTATTATCTCCAAGTTGTAGTTAATACAGAACTGCCAGCAGGCTATAGGGAAGCCGCTTTTACGAGCTAGCCTGGAGCCTGCCAGCCACTGACAGTCTTTTAAAACTCCCGCTGCTTGATTAGCCAATCAGTGGCCTTTATGCAAATAATCCTACACCCATCGGTAAATAACAGTTACTAATTTGACAACTGCAGTACACTGTAATTCACTTAGCTACAATGGCAGGAAAAATCATGAAATATTGATAAAATTGAACGGGTCTAAAGACAGGCTACAAAAATGGTGGAAGGTCTTAAGCATAAAACTTATCAGGAAAGACTTCACGAACTCAATCTGTATAGTCTGGAGGACAGAAGGGAAAGGGGGGGGGACAGGGTCGAAACATTTAAATATGTTAAAGGGTTAAATAAGGTTCAGGAGGGAAGTATTTTTAACAGGAAAGTGAACACAAGAACAAGGGGACACAATCTGACATTAGTTGGGGGAAAGATCAGAAGCAACATGAAAAAATATTATTTTAGTGAAAGAGCAGTAGATGCTTGGAACAAACTTCCAGCAGACGTGGTTGGTAAATCTACAGTAACTGAATTTAAACATGCCTGGGATAAACATATATCCATCCTAAGATAAAATACAGGAAATAGTGTAAGAACAGACTAGATGGACCATTAGGTCTTTTTCTCTTTCTTCTATGTTTCTAAAATGGGGCAAAACTCACTTATTTTATTTATTTATTCATTCATTCATTCATTCATTCGTTTGTTCATGCATTCATTCATTTTATCAAGCATGTATGAGAAAACAAGTATAGGTATAAACATAACATAAACATATAACAGGTATAAGCATAAGGAATGAGTACAAATAAACGGGAACAATAGGACAAGGGATGGTAGGCACACTGGTGTGCTTATGCACGCCCCCTTACAGGCTTCTTGGGAATGGAGTGAAATCCACAGTAGACAGTTTAAGGTTGAAGCTATGGGAGTTTGAGGATGTAATAACTGAGTCAGGTAGTGTATAGAGGATTATGTGTTGTTTGTATGATTTATTGGGTTAGGGATTTTCTTTCTTTCACTGTGAGTTATTGATATGTATTTATGTTGGATGGGAGGGTGCATTGACAATAAAGATTGAATAGAACAGAACAGGCTATACAACTTAAGTCTTGTGGCTAGAAAACAACATGACTTGGATGTTCCTCCTTGAAACTAGACCAGGGGTAGGCAAAGTTGTCTCTTCTCTGACTTGTGGACTTCAACTCCCAGAATTCCTGAGCCAATCATGCTAGCTCAGGATCAGGAATTCTGGGAGTTGAAGTCCACATGTCATACAAGAGCCAACTTTGCCTACCCCTGAGCTAGACCAATATTTAGAAATTTCCCAGCAAAATTCCCCTCTTATTAAATTTATTCCAACATCATTAGACTTTTTATTTATTTATTTATTTATTTATTTATTTATTATTTGGATTTGTATGCCGCCTCTCTCCGAAGACTCGGGGCGGCATACAAATTTCCTCATTATTACTCCACTAGGCCACCTTATGACCACCATCTGCAGCTGGCAGCGAAACAATGTTTATAAACCGCAAACTATCACAGTTATCCATGGTATCCCAAGATGGCATTGTGGTTCAGCAAAAGCAAAATGGAATGTAATGGCCCTTTTTTTTTTTCTCAAGGAATTGCCTTTTGCTGTTGTTTAACCTGCCATCTGCTTCCAAGCAAGACAATGGTGCCTTTGATGAGCAGGGAGAATCCATCATGTCTGAGTTTTATTGTAGACAAGGCTACTTCTCCTGTAATGGGAGACTTATTAAATGTGGCATTTTGCAGGTAACATTGCAAACTACATTATTAGGAATGGCAAGAATAAACTCTGGATGTTTCTCCTGGGGGTATAGGGGAAAGGGTGTTTGCCGAAGGTTATGATTATAGTGTGTTTTAATATGTAACCTTTTATTGTAAACAGCCCTCTCAATGATGTCTGGGTTTTGTTTGTCACAAAGTTATATGTTTGAGCCAAGTTAATAATTGATAGAGCTATACTGGTAATTTATTGCACAGGCCACTGAGGTCCAATTTGCTGACTGCTCCTTGCTTTTTATTTGCCTGCTGATTTGGACAAGAAAGATATTTCTCACCTGGCTGGGTTGTTAAGGAATACCCCAGCTATCCATTGCTAGCGTCAGGGCCAGTCGATGTCCATTTGAAGGAAAGAACCTCACAAAACTGAGTAAACCTGGTTCTCATTTTGTGAACAAGCTTGAGTCACTTTTGTCCGTTTTCTTCCAGGTGTCAATTCCTTTTAAAAAAAAAAGAGCCTTCCTTTTGACAAAAAACATGGGACTGCAGACCAACATATTAGAAGCAGTTTGGTCTATGGCTCTGATGGCAAACCTTTTTTCTTTTGCATGCCAAAAGGTGTGGGTGGGGGATGCTAGCATGCATGTACGTGCCCACATCCCTTTCTTCTCCTGCATGCATGTGCACTTCTGGAGCCTGGCAGGTGAAAATATGCACAAATGGGCAAACCGGAAGTTCAGGAAAACACACTTCCGGTTTGCCCATTGTGCTGTTTTTTTCACTCCGAGGCTTCAGGAAACTTCCCTGAACCCTCCAGAGTGCAAAAAAAACCAGAACAATGGCAAACCGGAAGTGTGTTTTTCCAAACTTCCAGTTTGTCCATTGGGGGATGTTTTTGTGCCTCCAGGGCTTCAGGGAACCTTGCCTGAAGCATCCAGAAGATGAAACAGCCTTTCCCAAGGCCAAAACCAGCTGGCCAGTGCACACATGCGCAGTGCAAGTGAAACATGGCAAAGTCTCACGTGCCTTCCGATATGGCTCTGTGTGCGGTTCACCATCATGGGTCTATGGTGAAAGCATCAAGCTGGAAACCACGAGACAGTGAGTTCTAGTCCCACTTTAGGCTGCCTGGGTGATTTTGGGCCAATCACCAGGAGACTCCGTTCTAGTTCCATCTTAGGCATGAAAGCTGACTTTGGACGTTGGGTTAGTACATCTCTCACTCTGTCTATCCCACCTTACAGGGCAGATGGGAGTCCCTCGTCATCACCACTACTGGTGTTGGTTGCACACGCAGCTTTGGGTGACTGGCAGGTGAGCACCCATGTGCCAGATTTGGCATGCTCAGGAAGCTAAATCTCATGCAAGGATGGTCATGGGAAAGTGATTTCTTTGCTTCCGCGCATGCAGTGGCGTTGACTGCACCAGTAGGAACCCAATAATATCACAGGGTTGTTGTGGAGACAATAGAAGTAGGTATGTGTTAAGTTCTCATACTGAAGAGGTGTGTGACTAACAGCTCTTTATTGCAAGCGGTAGAATCCAGCAAAAGCCCAGCCCTGCAGAGCTCTCTTTAAATAGAGGGCTGCCGGATGGTTTGAACCAATCAGTGATCTTTATTTTCCTGCTTGGACCTTGGCGTAAGCAGCTCACTAAGATTCAAATGCTTAATACACGACAGTATGTTCACCACTTTGAGTTATTTACAAACGTACTAAAGGAAGGATATGAATAAACAAAATAGAGCCCAGAGATATCCTTGTGCTTGAGAAAGGAGCCTTACTTTTAAAAGTGCTTGCTTCTCATTTATTTATTTATTTGTTTCTTTAAACAAAATGAAAAATGAGGTCTTTTTTTTTTAATGGGGGGATTAAGATCCCCGCAAAGAGGGGCAGCATACAAATCATTGCCTGCGGAGAGGGGCAGCATACAAATCAAATCAAATCAAATTGCAATCAATCAATAAATCAATAAATCAATAAATAAATTGCCAGAAGTCCTTGCTTATTCTCCCTTCCATTTATCTTTCACCATCAGACAATTCCAAAGCAACAAATATTATAGGAAGCCAGCATTCAGAAATTGTTCTTCTGTGGATAAAATAACAAAGGCTGGTCAGTTACAACGCCTACTTATGGAAGGGTTCCTGAGCACAAATAATTGAATGAAAAGGAAACCGGCGAAGCTTTCAACCTCACCCTTAGTATAGAGCAAAAAAGGGGGGGGGGAATGTCATAAGAATGGAATAGAAACAGTGATGGCAAACCTTTTTTGGTTTGCATGACAAAGGCGTGTGTGTGTGCATGTGATGGCTGATGCGCATATGCCCATGCCCAATCCCCCCCCATGCATGTGCATATCCCCAACGCTACCCCTGCATGTGCTCACAGTCTCCCCCATTCTCACACATGTGCACAGACCTCACTAAAGCCTGGGATGCTGAAAAAACAGACAAATAGACAAACCGGAAGTTCAGAAAACGGACTTCCGGTTTGCCCATGGTGCTGTTTTTCACACTCTGGAAAAACAGCACATTGGGAAAACCAGAAATCTGTTTTCTGAACTTCTGATTTGCCTCTTGGGCTGTTTTTTGCACTCCAGGGCTTCAGGGAAGCTTTCCTGAAGCCTCCGGAGGAAGAAATAGCCTTCCCCAAGGCCAAAAATCAGCTGGCTAGCGCACACATGGTTGCTGGAGCTCACATAGAGCATGTTTTCTGCCTAAGCAGGAGCTTGGACTAGAAGACCTCCAAGGTCCCTTCCAACTCTGTTGTTGTTGTTTTGTTGTTGTTGTTGTTAAATAAACTGCTATAAATCAAAGACAACCTCTATTGGGAAATACCATGATAAGCATTTTGTTTTATTTATTTATTTTTCAAAAATAATAGGTCTCTGCTGGTTTCATTTAAATTAATATTAAAAGAGCAAAAACTCTTCAAGATAATTGCATACAAATTTTGGTATAAAGGAAAACTTCTAAAAGAATGACAATGAACGACAACACATGAAAACTGGTGACATTGCCACAGCCTAGACCACAACCAATCTACACACCTCAACTGTTGAATTGTTGTTGTGAATTCTGAACAGGACAAGGTTTTGGCACATGGAATGCCAATCCTGTTTTTTTTTAAAAAAAATCTGTCTTCCTAAATTTTTGTGTCATGAATTAATTTCATTTAGGCATTTTGCAAATCTCTATAGGAAAAATATATTTTTACAACATGTCATAAGGCACTTTTGATTTGCTTCTGATTTGGCACACTAGGGAGTAACTACTTAGAAGGAAAGGAGGAATTTAGGTGTGCATGCATGATCATATGCACATGTCTGCTCTACCCTGAAACATGTTTGCACATTTGTGGCAACTATTGATTCCACAATATTTCCTGTCAGCTATTGGGCAAGGGACAGCCCAAAGGAGTCTCTGAAATAGTTTGGGACAATTGTTTTGAGGATGTTTGATTTACTATTCAGGCACAGACAGCTGTCATGGGGGAAGAGGCAGCATGCCAAGCAGAATGGGGAGGAGGGGAGGGCACCAGAACAGAGCTAAATGTTGTTTATAGGCAGATCTATTAAAGGGATTTTGTAACAGATCCACTCATGATTCCTGCAAAGATGCCTATTTAAAAAAGGTTTACATCACACATAGCACGCAGCACAGGAGTGAAATGCTACCTTTCGGCCCAGTTTGGCCATACTGATAGTGGCAGCTACTAGTGATTCAGAAAACTGGTAGCGGCGGTAGGATGAGGCTCCACCCACCCTCCCAGGCACCACCATTTTTTAAACCCTCTGCACATGTGCGAAGCAAATCGTGCACTTCCGAACTGGTAAGTAGATTACACCACTGACACAATTCATCTTCTGCAAAATTCCCACCAAGTTCTTTTGCTTTTCCTAGACAGAAGTACTGAAGTGTTTGTTGTGGGGGGAGGCACTTAAATTTCGGGGAAAGGATGAGAGTCTGGATTGGACAATATTTGTGAATGGAGTCAGGATTTTTATTTTTCCATGCATTCTTGGGTAGAATTGATTTGTTTCTTCACTTAATTTCTCACACAGCAGGAGATGAGACTGCCCACTCCTACGTTTTTCAGAATCATTTATGGTATCCATAAGGGCTATCTATAAATGATATCCATAAGTTATGAGATATAGATGACAGCAGGGGTAGGTTCCGCTTACCTTCGCTACCTGTGCGTATCGTAAGGTTTCACGTGCGTCCCTTCATTCAATTTCAATTCCGCGCATGTGCAGAAGGTGGTTTCAGGCAACACAGCTGAGGAGGGCTTTTTTCACAGCAAGAAGCCATACAAACAATGATAAAATCACCAAAAGTTCCCCCCAAAAGATAGTGGCATTAATGGACCGGCACAGACAAAATCAGATTCATGATGCCAAATTACATTACCAGCAGGTCACTAATGGTTCGGGCAATCTGGTCTGAATTAGGAGGAACCCACCCCTGGATGGATGGATAAATGGATGGATGGATGCTGCAATGGAGAAAATGTTTGAAGAATAATATCAGCTCTACAAGGCAGACCAGATGAGAGATCACCTAGGCCTAGAGCTACTTTTATTACAATAGTTATAGTAACAGAAGTTTGCAAGTCTGAATGTGCTTCCTCTCCTCCTTTCATGTGATTGGAAGTACCTACTTGAAGTGTTTTTGTAAATCTCTTTCTTGGCATGAACTCAAGGCATGTACATCAATATGTAGCTACTTCCCATTGTTAACTCTATTGATAACATTGTTAACAGCTCTGACAGGCTGGCCAAACAAGGTTGAGAATAGCCGTTGGGTCATTGACCTTCGGTGAGATAGGGACTTGTCTATCCCAAATATGTGAAGAAAGATTCTGGTGGACTGAGCGAATGAAATCTACTAGATTAGGACAAGAGCCATGAAGGTGGTCTCTGCAAGCGATGTAGTACGCTAAGAGCACGGCAAGACGTGAAAGACGCCCTGGTCAACCATTGCACCCACACCATCTCCAACTGTCTTGACTCTTGTCCTTTGATTGGGGCATGTACTTGCCCAAGCTCTCTACATGGGGCTACCTTTGAAAAGTGTTCGGAAACTTCAGATCGTGCAGAATGCAGCTGCGAGAGCTATCATGGGCTTTCCTAAATATGCCCATGTCACACCAACACTCCGCAGTCTGCATTGGTTGCCGATCAGTTTCCGGTCAGAATTCAAAGTGTTGGTTATGACCTATAAAGCCCTTCATGGCACCGGACCAGAATATCTCCGGGACCGCCTTCTGCTGCACAAATCCCAGCAACCAGTTAGGTCCCACAGAGTTGGCCTTCTCCGGGTCCCGTCAACTAAACAATGTCATTTGGCGGGACCCAGGGGAAGAGCCTTCTCTGTGGCGGCCCTGACCCTTTGGAACCAACTCCCCCCAGATATCAGAGTTGCCCCCACCCTCCTAGCCTTTCGTAAGCTCCTTAAAACCCACCTCTGTCATGGCTTCCGGTTTGGTGGAGATCGCGGCAGGACGTGTCTGGCAGGGCTCTGCCAGGCGAATCCTTTCTACCCCCTCCGAAGGTCGCATTTGCGATCGGATCGGGCCCGGATGGCCCGATCCATGAACAGGGGGCTCTCCTCTGCCCGAGGACCCATCGCCAGGACTCCGGAGGCAGCGGTTCGTCCCGCAGCTTCGGAGACGGGAGAACCGCTCCTCCTCGACTAGGAGGACCGGCCAGCGCTTTCTCCCCTCACTCAGTGGGAAGAACAAAATCAAAGAAGAGAAAGTATAAATATCTACATTTATATTGAAAAAGAATATAGCAGAGAAAGGACCTAAGGTAAAAATCTCCTTGTGTTTCGTGTTTAAAGCCAGAGATCGTAAAAGTTCTAAGTAAAAGTTTTTTTTTCTAGGGCGAAAGTGAAAGTTTTTCCTTGTTTAAACCCATCCGCAAATAACAGCCGGATCTAATTCTTTTTTTTCACTTTTACTTTTTCATCTTAACGTGAACTTTGGAACCTATAAAATAACTTTCTGACTTTATGGTTTAACAAAATAGTTTAAATTTGATATGACTATTTAACTGCTAAAGGAAATTCCTAATGAGGATCAGAATTTGTTCCTGATAGATTTTTAAAATCATAATGTTCTGGACTTAATTTTTGAAGCGGAGGAACACAGTCTTGCTGCCTTTTTTTTTTCTTCTGCTGCTCTTTTTTACAATATGAAATAATTTAATAACTATGAATTATGGAATCTAGAGGAGATTGAAATTACTTCTTTTTTGGATTACTTATTGTTGGATTAACCTATTTGGAATACTTGCTGAACCTTTTGGATTATTTGCTGACACCTTTTGGATTATTTGCTGAGAACTCTTTGGTCTAACATCTGCCTGCTGCACCAAAATTAACTTGACTCCATCTTGGGATCTGTTTCTTTGTTCTTTGTTCCTGTCTTGAACTTGGAAAATAAACTGACTTCATTTTGAACGCAAGCAAGCTTTGGATTTGTTTTACTCTTTGAACTTTGAATTGACATTAAATACAACTTTATTCTTTGAGATTTGGATTTTCATCTTCACTTCCTAGCAAACTACAGGATTTATAAGAAGAACTTAAGTATACAATACTGTTATTGTGTCTTTGAATAACTATCTGTTTCTTTTTTCTTCCTGAATTCTCTTTGACTTTCTTCCCTATTTTTGGATATTTTTATTACTAGAAGAAGCTTGATTTGAATTATATGCATTGTTAAAAACCTTGGGTTCCTGCTCTATTCTTAATAGTTGAATTAAAATACTACCCCCCTTCCTTTTCTCTTTTTAAACAACTCTTTTTATTTCATTTTTTTTCCCTTCCTTTTTTTCTTCTCTCCTCCTAAAGTTTCCTTTCCAATTCCTTTCTTTCTGTTTCTTATATACAGCTGACATTCTTTCCTTTTTTTCTTCTTACTTTTTGGCTCCCTTGTACTTGAAAAGGCACCTGTTTTTTTAGTTCTGTGGCACTAAATAATAATATTCTTATTTCCTCCTTTTTTTTCTTCTCTTTTCTTTTCTTTTGAATTTTGTTACTAATTGAATTGTTATTGAATTGGCATAGTCATATTATAAGGGAAACAAAATATATTGAATAGATTTGGAATTTATAGTAATTTTTTTTCCTTTTCACTACATATAAAATTGAAACTAACTTTAAAATTTGAAATAGTTGATTTTAATTTGATAATGTCCCACACCTCAACCCTTGTTAAAACAACCAAAAAACAAACTACACCAACTACTTTATCTCCACAAGTTTCACCTCACTCTTCTCCTTCGCATCAAGTGTTAACCATGTCTACTAAAGACAAAGACAAAGACAAAACAATGCAGTCCAATCTTGCAACTATACATGAGACTTTGAATACTTTGAAGGACTTTATGGTCAAATCACAAGAAGATGCTACTCAACAAAGAGAGGCCATAAAGGAGGAGGCAACACAACAAAGAGAAGCCATAAAGGAGGAGGCAACACAACAAAGAGAAGCTATAAAAGCTGACTTAGCAGAATTTAAAGTGGAGATGGCCCAAATGAAAGCTGATATGGGTGAGATGAAAGACCAGATAAAGCAGATTCAACAAACACTTCAAGAAAGTGATGACCGAGTTAAAAAAGTTGAAGAACAATCTGATAAAAATGAGAAAAGAATGGAATATCTTGAAGGGAGAGCCGATGAGAGATACAAAAGATATGATGAATCCATTATCCAACTGGAGATGCAACGAGCCTCGTACGGACTTCGATTTCAGAATATAAAAGAGGAAAAAGATGAAGACTTAAAAGTGACTATGGCGGAAATCATTGGAGCTATACTTCAAGAGGACCCCATAGCTTTACAGAGAGAAATCGATGAAGTTTACAGAATCTCGAATAGCTATATCCGTCGGCACAACCTTCCAAGAGAAATACATATTAAATTTACAAGAAAGGCGTTGCGAGATGAGATACTTCACTATTCAAGAAACTCCCCGCCCCAACGCCATGGAGTAGAAATAAAGATACTAAAGCAAGTTCCAAGAAGTGTCAGAGAAAACAGAAGAGATTATCACTTTCTAACAAAAATTTTGATCAAAGAAAACATTACCTACCGTTGGCTTATTCCACAAGGACTTTCTCTGACATGGCGTTCTACAAGGTACAAACTGGAAAATGTAGATCAAGCCATGTACTTTCTTGAACAGAGTGGTTTGGGCCACTCCGACTACGCAAGTAAGCAACAAGTGGTTCAACTACAACTAGTTCAACAGCAACCAGGGGAAAAATCACCAACTCAGCAAGAAGAAAACCTGGGGGCAACTGCTCAAGTAATAGAGCAGGACCAAGGTGCGAGAAGAGTTCAACCTCAGCGAGAAACCAAAAAACCCATTAAATGACAACGAATAAAGACCTAAAAATCTTTTCTGTAAATGTTAATGGACTTAATGAACCAAGAAAAAGGAAGCAAATTTTTTCTAAAATTAGAAACCAAAATGCTCAGATTGCAATACTACAAGAAGTTCATATTAAAAAAGATAATCAAAAATTACTGTTGAATCCCAAAATTGGAAAAATGTATGCTGCATTAGCAGACCAAAAAAAAAGAGGTGTAGTGATGTATGTCAAGAATTCTATAAATTCCAAACAAATATATAAGGATAAAGAGGGTAGGATATTGATTGTACAAGTAGATATTGAACCTAGACCTCTAGTGGTTGTTTCTATTTATGCTCCCAATGAAGACCAAATGACATTTTACAAAAATTTACACCAAACAATAATAGATTTAGCTATTGACAATGTATTGATAATAGGTGATTTCAATGCTATCGCGAATAGACAACTAGACCACTCAGGAGGGGGAGGTAATAAAAAAAGGGGAAAAGGTAAAAAAACAAGAAGAAATTTGTTACCTAGTACTTTTCAAAAAATGAAAGCGGAATTACTACTAAGCGACATTTGGAGGGAAAGACACCCTCACAAAAGGCAATTTACCTTTTACTCCAATCCTCACAAAATTTGGACGAGAATTGACATGTTATGGGCACCAAAAACGGTGGCAGAACAAATAAGAGAGGTCGAGATAGACGTTAATACATGGGCTGATCATAACCCAATAGTGGTCTATATGACGATGAACAATAAACAGAACAACTGGCGGATGAATAGGTATATATTAAATGATAAGAAATATAAGGATTGGATTGAAAAGGAATTAAAAATATTTTTTGAAATTAATAAAACATCAGACACTACTCCACAGAACTTATGGGATACAGCTAAAGCGTATATAAGAGGTTTAACAATATCTTACACAGCAAAACACAATAAGGAAAAGAAATTAGAGTATTCACAATTAACAAATGAACTAAAACAATTAGAATCCCTATCGCAGCAACATACTAAGAACAGAGATCTAAAGACAGAAATAAATGTAATTAAACATAAAATTAGAGTTATAGAACAAAACCAACTAACTGAAAAGATCAAAAGAGCAAAGCAACATTATTTTGAACATGCAAATAAACCTGGCAGATGGCTAGCGTACAAACTTAGAAAACAGAGTCAATCAAAATTAATCCAAAAATTAGAAGATAAAGATGGTAAAATAAAATATGACACAGAAGGCAAGGCAGACATTGTTTATAATTTTTATAAAGAATTATATGCTAAAGATCATGTTATCGAAGATGAAGTTTTTAACTATTTAGAGGCTTCAAATTTACCACAAATAACAGAAGATCAACAGGCCACCATGGACGGACCAATAACAATGGAGGAACTCTTAACAACAATTAAAAAACAGAAAAACAACAAGGCTACAGGCCCAGATGCCATACCTGCAGAATGGTACAAGATAGACAACGAAATAATAAGAAACCATATGTTAGAAACTTTTAATTTATGTAGACTGGAGGGAAAAATTCCCAAGTCTTGGTCAGAATCACTGACAACTTTAATACATAAACAGGGTACAGAACCAGAAAAGATTAAAAACTATAGGCCTATATCACTATTAAATGTAGATTATAAGATTTTTATTGCCATTTATGCAGAGAGACTCAAAAGAGTTATAAATGGAATAATACACCAAGACCAAAATGGGTTTCTTCCAGGGAGACAAATTAAAAACAATATTAGAACTGTAATAAATATACTAGAGTACTATGAACAACACTCAGACAAGACGGCATCTTTAATGTTTTTGGACGCTCAAAAAGCCTTTGACAACGTTAATTGGATATTTATAAAAATGCAATTAAATAAAATGAGATTTGGCCCAAAATTTGTTAACCTAATAGATACTATATATTCAAAACAAACAACGAATATAATATTGAATAACAGTCAATTACCAATACTTGACATAAATAAGGGAGTTCGCCAAGGATGTCCTATATCACCATTGCTATTTATTATGACCCTTGAAACCTTATTAATTAAAATAAGAGCGGACCCCAAAATAAAAGGCTTAACCGTAGGAGATGAAACCTACAAACTCCAGGCCTTTGCAGACGATCTAATGTTTATAATTGAAGACCCGATTACAACAGTTCCTACTTTATTACAAACCATTGAACAATATGGAAACGTAGCAGGTTTAAAGATAAACAAAAGCAAAACACATTACTTGACTAAAAACATGAATAAAACACTAGAAACGAAATTAGAAAGTATTTCTGGAATAAAGATTGTAAAAAAAGGTAAAATATTTAGGAATAAATTTAACAGTGAAAACAATAACATTAAAAAATGATAATTATATGAAATTATTAGCAGAAATTAAAAATGACTTAGCAATGTGGAATAATTTGAAAATATCTTTCTTAGGAAGAATTGCAACAATCAAGATGAACATTTTACCCAAGGTCTTATTTCTTTTCCAGACAATACCAATAAACCCAGGGGGTATCTTTTTAAAAACTTTAACAAACTTAGTTAAAAAATTTATATGGCAAGGTAAAAAAGCAAGGATAAAAATGAATTGTTTAGAAGATATTAAAGAAAGAGGCGGATTTGGCCTTCCAAATTGGAAACTATATTATCAGGCCGCTGCATTAACATGGCTTAGAGATTGGATAACTTTAGATAACAAAAGAATACTTGACCTAGAAGGACATGATTTAATGCTTGGATGGCACGCATTTTTATGGTATGATAAGGACAAAAACCATTCATATTTTAAAAGGCATACGTTGAGGAAATACTTATTAGAAGTATGGAAAGACATAAAGAAAAATCATTTTTTAAGTATCCCAGACTGGCTAGCTCCTTTAGAAGCAATAATACATCCAAAGTCTATAAAGGATAGGAAAATAACTTATAGATATAAAGAATTATTAAATGATCAGATGAAGCTTAAATCTAGAATTGAATTACAAGAAGAAGGGATAATAATAGATTGGTGGCACTACGCCCAGATCCGATCTAGATATCAGAAGGATAAAACTCTTTACATTTTTAATAAAAGTAAAAATCCTTTAACTACTTTAATCACCATTAATTCAACAAAAATGATAGGGAAAATATATAAACTACTTATCGCTCATAAAAATATAGAGTTGACTTTAAAAGATACTATGATAAGATGGTGTAGAAATATTGGCAAGGAAATAGATATAGACACATGGGAGAAAGTATGGATTAATAATTGGAAAATGACTAAATCAGTTTCCCTAAAAGAAAATCAAATCAAAATGTTTTATAGATGGCACCTCCCACCAAATAGGATAGCAAAAATGTTTCCTAAAACATCCCCAATATGCTGGAAATGTAAGAAGGATATAGGAACCTACTATCATCAATGGTGGACATGTGGTAAAGCAAAAATATATTGGAAAATGATTGAAAAAATATTAAAAGAAATAATAAAGCAAGATATAGATAATACCCCGGAATTCTATTTACTAGGTGTTACAAATCAGACCTATAAGAAAGAAATCTTTTATTTAATTATACACATATTAACTGCGGCTAGAATAATATATGCGCAAAATTGGAAAGGGGAGGAAATCCCCAAGGAAGAAGAGGTTATAGGTAAAATATTAGATTGCGCTGAAATGGATATGATGACAAGAAGATTAAACGATCAAGAGGATACTAAATTTTATGAAACATGGAACAATGTTTATAAATGGATAGATAAGAAAAAATAAGATATATCTTTAGTTGTTTTTCTTTGTATTAGTTTTTACCTAGGTGATAATAATATTAATATTAGTTTAAAAGGACTTTTTGACGATTATGATATAGTAATGTATGTATGTATAAGTATAAGCAATATACCAAGATGCATAATAGTTGAATTTAGCTTTATTGTTTGAATTGAAGGTTTGATACTATTTTACTACAGTAATTAAGATTATATTAAAGGTATTTTTTGGTAATTATGTTATACTAACCCTACTTAATACTCACATCAAGATTTGTAAAACTTTAATTCAAATTTATTAACTTTTTTTTACTATAATAGTTAACATACATTTAACTATGTATTCTTTTTCTATATTTGAATGTATACTTTCAAAAGAAGCGGGGGAAATATACCCCCACTTTATGTTTATTGTTTGTATGTATTTGTTTGTTTTTATGAAAAAAATAATAAAAAAAATTGAAAAAAAAAAAAAAAACCACCTCTGTCATCAGGCATGGGGGAATTAACATTTTCCCTCCCCCTAGGCTTATAAAATTTATGTATGGTATGCTAGTATGTATGATTGGTTTCTAAATTGGAGTTTTTAAAATTAACTTAAATATTAGATTTGTTTACATTGTATTATTATTGCTGTGAGCCGCCACGAGTCTGCGGAGAGGGGCGGCATACAAATCTGATACATGAAAGGAATAGATGAACATCATCAACTCTATTGAAATGGCAATGCACTGTATTGAAAATTTCATAAGTAGCTGGATGGTTGATATTATATCATATATATTGCCTGGTTTGGGGAATGTTAAATCTTCAAAGCAGGGTTTCTCAGTCTTGGCAGTTTGAAGACATGTGGACTTCAACTCCTGGAATTCCTCAACCAACCACACAAAAGTTGCCAAGGTTGAGAATCACTGCTTTAAGTGTTGAAGTGGTATTTTCAGATGTCCTCGAGATAGAAAAAAGACAAGATCAACGGATCAGATCCACTGCCTACCCTATTCTTATTCCCATTCTTATTGTATCAGTAAATCAACTGCCTCGCTCAGAGAAGATGTAATTCATATCTCTTCATGTGACTTTTCTTAAAATCAAGATTTTTCTCTGAGGGTTTTTGTGGTTTCCAAAGGCTGCCAAGGATAATATACGTGAAATTACAAGCCTATCAGTTTTACTTGGGGATACTGCTAGAGGAAGAGGCATGTTATTTATAAAACAGGAAAACTAAGCTGTAGAGTTTCTTCTCTGGCATTGTGAGATTGACTAGAGGGGATTAAGATCAATTTTCTGATAAAATCCACTTGTGAAATTGACTAGGGAACAAAGTGGCAAGGGAAACATTGTTGGAAGGGGAATTCCCCCTCTTTCTCCAAATAATTGCTTGGGCATGAAAGACTTTTCTTTTCTTTTTTTTTCAAAATCTACATCAGATGCATGTGACTGAAGGGGCAATGTACAGAAATGAAGGTACAATAGATCAAACCTATATAACTTTGCAGGCAAAAATGGATTTTGAAAAATGGTCCGTGGTAGCATTTGAAACTTGTTATTCCATCAGTTAAGGCAGCTGAGAAGTACGCTTTATGCCCATGTTAGAGAATATGAGTTATTACATTACATAGCAATTGCATTTTTAAATTTTATTTTTTTTATTTAATTTGTCAATCATGTATTAGATAACAAGTATAAGTATAAACATGGACAGGAACAAAGGGAAATAGTATAAATAAATGGGGACAGTAGGCACACTCATGCGCTTATGCACACCCCCTACTGTGAGGTCCACAGTAGACAGTTTTAGGTTGAATCTGTGGGGGCTTGAGGATGTAACAACATAGTCAGATAGAGCATTCCAGGTATTGACCACTCTGTTGCTGAAGTCTTATTTTCTGCACTTCAGTTTGAAGAAGTTTACTTTGAGTTTGTATCTATTGTTTGCCCATGTATTGTTGAGGTTGAAGCTGAAATAGTCATTGACAGGTAGGATGTTGTAGCAGACAATTTTATATACTAGGTCAGACAGTAGGCAGCATAATTCCAGGTTGTCCAAGCCCAAAATTTTGACCCTCATAGTGTACATGTTTCTATTGTAAGCAGAGGAGTGGAATAATCTTGTGAAATACCTCTGGACCTGCTCAATTGTATTACCAAACCCCCACTGTTTGATATACAGTGCGGATTCCAGGCAGATGACTGTATTCAAGAATTGGTCTGGCAAAGGTTTTCAATGCTATAGTACAATATTACCAGAAAAGAAGCTTTGCAAGATTAGGTTAACAGCTCTTAATGACATTTTGGCAATGCTGTTTTTTTAGAACATTCCTTCCACCATATCATTGCATGCATAGAAGTGGACGTCTTGACCTTTATTAACTTCCTTCTCTCAGCCTGGACCGCTAGACCAGTGATGGTGAACCTATGGCATGGGTTCCACAGGTGGCACATGGAGCAATAATAATAATAATAATAATAATAATAATAATAATAATAATAATAATAATAATAATAATAATAATAATTTATTAGATTTGTATGCCGCCCCTCTCCGAGGACTCGGAGCGGTGCACAACATATCTTCTGGCACGCGAGCGATTGCCCTAGTCAGCTCCAATATGCATGTGTGTGCTGGCCAGATGATTTTTGGCTCACAAAGAGGGAGGGCATTTTGGCTTCCAGAGAGCCTCCGGAGGGATGGGGGAGAATGTTTTTAGCCTCCCCTGCTTCAGGGATGCCTTTGGTGCCTGGGGAGGTTGAAACATGAGCCTACTGAGCCCACCGGAATTTGGGAAACAGGCTGTTTGCGGCCTTCAGAGGGCCTCTGGGGGGCAAGGTAAGCTGTTTTTGCCCTCACGGGTATTAAAATTATAGATGTGGACACTCACACATGCGGAATAGTGGGCGCTTACCATCTTTCGGCACTCGAGGAAAAAAAGGTTTGCCATCACTGGGCTAGACTGTCTGGCACCTCCCTATAAAAGGGCTGACTGTCGGACAGAGCCTTTGCTGGGTTGTAAATAGTTGCCAAATAAAGAGCTGTTGTTTTGAAGCCACTTCTGTCTGACTCTTCCATTCACCTTATCTAACTGAAACCAATGAAATAACTGTTCCGGTGCTTCTCATTTCCAACCCATAATGTTCCATAGGAGCCAGTGGCAGACCTTTCTAGCTATCCAAGCAGAGGTGAAAGGATTGATGTAAATCCTTCAGGGTAATTTGTCGACTCATAAATGTTTAAATCTTACTTGTGTGTGCAAGTGGAAAACTAATCCATTTTCTCACATCTGAGTCAAATCCACGATGACACTCACACCTTTGTGCTATATTTGCAAAGCTAAAGTTTCAGGAAGGCAAGGCATTCACTTTTTTTAAACAGCCAGGCTCTTTCGATCAAAAGAAAGTTGACTTTCCAGCCAAGATCTCCTTTTGCACTCTACTAAAAAAGCCCAGGGAAAAAAATGAATTTACTTGTAAGCATAAATAATGCCAAACATCCACTCTACAAATACATTCACATGCATTCATTTTACCAATCTGCATTTAAAATCAGCCTAGATAACTCTGCTTTGGGGGGGGGGGGAATAAAACTCTTTCCATCATTTCTGTTAAACCTCATATCGGCCATATTTTGTAAATACACAGACAGAGCCAATGGTCCCACTGATGCTTCATTTCCCAATAATGAGAGAAGTGGTATTTACAGGAAAGATTTAAATATCTTTTTAGCACCAGACCATACATTTTTGTACGTTATGGATGAACCCCTTAATGCGTGGATGAATAATGTATCCATCTAATTAAATTTTTACAACATTCTAGTACTAGACTGTCCAATATTTGTTTGCAGTTTGCTTCCTCGTTATACTGTCACATAATTCTCGCTCTTTCTTCTCAGTATTGCTTTATTATGAGAGAAGCTTCAGCAGACGAAACTGTCTAGCCTTTGTTTTGGTTTTAAACAGAATACAGTATTGGTTTGTTTAGATTTGTTTGCCACCCATCTAACTTCAAGGCCACTCTAGGAAGCTTACAAAGTTAAATGCCAGTAAAACCACCAAGAATAAATATTTCTAATAACAGTAAAAATTACAATTAAAAAGATGAGGAAGGGAGCAGGATGTACACTGAGGGTGCCGCTCCCGCCGCTCCTGGGGCACAGCACGCGCACCTCCGGTGTGCATGTGTGCACCTCTATGCAAGATATTGTTTCTGCACCTGCACAGGAAGCAAAATCTTGTGAGAGGACACATGCACATGAGAGAGTTCAGTGATTTTTTTTTTTGCTTTCACACATGCGCAGAAGCAAACAAATCACCAAAATCTTGCATGCGTGTGTGTCTTCTCATGAGATTTTGCTTCCTGTGCATGCGCATAAGCAAAATCTCCTTCAGACATGTGCACACACAGCCTGGAGCTGTGGAGCCCTGTGCGCTACCGGTGCGATGGCATCGACCATACCAGTAGGAACCGGCTACTGACCTTAGGGAAGGACACAATAGTGGGTGAGGATTTTGCTTCAAGAGGAGGGGAATAGTACGCTCCAAAGGGTAGGCACCATGGCAGAAAAGACTCTTCTCCTGAACCCCAGCAACCAAAATTCCTTGACCAATAGGGTCCGCAGCATGCCCTTCTGCTGGCATAGATAAGACAGATCAGCCTCATTGGTGGTGATGGTGAATCTCCTGAGAAATCCCAAACCTATGTAGACTATATTGAAGAGGGGGGGACTCTCCTGGGGCGGGGATTGGGAAGCTAATGCGAAATCCCAGAGCAGTGGAGTACATAGGAGTGATGGGATGCTCAAATCAATGCCACTTCCAGATTTCATCTGGCTGAAAGAAGTCTGGATATGATGACTTAATTGGTTGTCGTTTGAAGGCATCTCTCTTGCAATTAGATTCATGTCGCATGGATCCCAGCGACTGGTTAGGTCCCACAGAGTCGGCCTTCTCTAGGTCCCGTCAACTAGACAATGTCATTTGGCAGGGCCTGGGGAAAGAGCCTTCTCCATGGAGGCCCTGGCCCTCTGGAATCAGCTCCCCCCAGAGATTCATACTGCCCCCACCCTCCTCGTCTTACGTGGCATAGATGAGTCTCAAAACTCATCTATGCCACCAGACTTGGGGCCTTTAGACTCTAGCCCCCTGGCCAACATGTAATGTTGTTGTTGAGTGGGTATGATTGATTTTTAATAATGGGGATTTTAATCTAGATGAGTGGTTTATATTAATTGGATTTGGATTTGTATTGCATTGTTTTTTATATGTTGTGAAGCCACCCCAATCCTCGGGATTGACCAGCATAGAAGTCGAATAAATAATAAATAAATAAAATAATAAATAAATTATCATCCCTGCCTGTTCAAATGGGCATCCTTCTGGACGTAATCTCAAAGCAGCTATTAAAAATATGAAACTAGTGAAAAATATTGTTCTTTTTACTCTTGCCACTGGGCTGATGTTCCAAGTACATTAGCACAAAATGGTTATAACAACAAACAAACAAAAATCCACAGGAAGTTATGAAACCAAGCTATGGAATCTACTTTTGGCATTTTCCAATCTTACTTGGAGATGCCAACAGTTTTTCTTTACAATTGTCAGAATACAATGCAATGTTTTTTCCATTTAGTATGAATACAAAGAGTGAGGTGAGCTTTGCCAAATGCCCCTAGTTGCTGGTTCTAATTACAATTTTCTAAACATTTGTTCTCTGGCTAAATTAATGTTTGTATTGGGGGTTTTTTTGTGCACTAACTGCTAATTGAGACAATCTAATTTAGCACAAAGCAAAATATTTGGGTGATGTGTGTATATTCAGTCTGCTGGGTCTTGTTTAACAAATCATGGCTTAAGCTGCCCAGGAATAAAAGTGGGCTAACTACTGAGTTTCTAAAAAATTAAAAATTTCAAATCTTAAGGGCAGAACTTCCATCACACAAAAGGTAGTGTGACATGAACACATTTCTGAGTTAAGGGTAACATCGTGAAAAGTGCTATTTCATTTTAATCTCTTTATCCTCACTTTTTAAAAAAGCTTTCTCGTTCTATTCATTTTTATAACCACTTAACAACCACTTTAATGGAAAATGTTCTAAATAAAAATCACTCTTAACTGGACAAGAACTGTACAACTCTACAACTGCTCATCATTTGAAGTAAAATGCCTTGGAAAAAACCTTCAAGGTGTTCAGCAAGAATAAGTGTCTTTAATTAAAGCAATCTCAAAACTGAGATAATAAAATGTATAATTCATAAATCGTGCAATAATACACATTAGCTTTTTAGTATATGAAATTAATACATGGTAATAATACACAAGTCTTGATTTTATTGATTCTCTTTAAATAGAAATGTTACACAGATACTGTATATCAGTATAGTTTCAGCCAGGGATCAAGCATTTTGTGTAGTTTTAGTTTTAATTGGGGATGAAGAAAATGTTCCTTTTTCTTTTTGTAACATTTGTCTTTTTTTCCAGCATGGGTTGGATTTTATGAATGATTCTATTTGCAATGTTGCACATTTCTAAGCGTTTTTGTACAGAATATTCGCACCACAGTTAGGAAATATATAAGTTAAGAGACAGCGATTGTAAGAACACAATCGCTATCTCTTAACTTGTGTATTTCCTATGTAACTATTTTTTTCCTTTTACTAGAAAGTAACACAGGAAAATTTGGAGAAACATGAACATTGAAGAATATTCTTTGTTCTTAAAATCTGAATGAAGCTTTTTCATATTAAAATATGACATATGAAAGAACGGTTGTAGGAACTAGGTATGCCTAGTTTAATGAAAATAAGGACTAGTGGAGACGAGATAGCAGTGTTCCAATATCTCAGGGGTTTCCACAAAGAAGAGGGTAGTCAACCTATTTTCTAAAGCACCTGAGGTAGAACAAGAAGCAATGGGTGGTAATTAATCAAGGATAGAAGCAACCTAGAACTAAGGGAAATTTTCCTGTCAGAACAATTAATCAATGGAACAATTTGCCTCCAGAAGTTGTAAATGCTCCAGCACTGGAAGTTTTTAAGAAGATGTTGAATTACCATTTGTCTGAAGTGATGTAGGTTTCCTGCTAAAGCAGGGGGACTCCAAGATCCTTCCAACTCTGTTATTATATTATATTAAAAATCTGACTCCAAATCAAACTGGACTTTTAATGGTTGATATAAATCGCATTGGTTCTCTCCATATTGACTGAGACAGTTTCTTCACATATGCAGCAACATTATCGCCGGCCGACTCACCGGCTTCCCGGCGCTTTTGCTGGAGGGCCGGCAGACTCGGGCCCTCCCGATGGCGGCCGCCATCTTGTTTTCGGCCGAAATCTCGCGATGCGAGATTTCGGCCGAGAATGCCCTTCCCACGTGGCTGGGCATGACGTCAGGTCCGGGCGGGGCCTGCTGGCCCTATTTAAGGGACAGCAGGCCGGGAAGAGAGCCTTTTCGCCCGGACCTGGTGGCTTGTGCAGACACTTCTTGGGTGCTGCTCGGCCGCCATTTTGGGTCTCCCTCGTGTTGCGGCCGCCATTTTGTGGCCTGCCGAGGGGGCGAAAAGTGCTGTGCTCGTTGCGCAACGAGGTTATCTGGCTCTTCTCCTAGCAGGACGACGTGTGGCCTTATCCTCTCTTCGCGTGACTGCAGTCTTCAGGATCCCCCTCGGGCCCGAGGGGGACTGGTAACCTCCTCCCGGCTGGGAGGAGGGCGTGCTGGGGGGTGTTTTGTCTGGGCCCCCGGTCTTGGGAGGTTGGATTACAGGCCTTTGAGGCCTGCCTGCGCAGGGAGGCTTGCCATTTGGGGGATATCAATCAATTAATACTGTGTCCTATATCTTCCATTAGTATTGTTCCCAATAAAGGGGGTGAAGGGTTGCTGGGGCTTAGGCTCTAGGTTGGGCCCTGCGTTGGGGGAGTTGGGCCTGCCACCCGGGCGGTGGGTTGTGGCCTAGTTTTATTGGCTCATTGCATACAAGGAGCAGGGTGATGGCTCCTAAGAAGAGGCCTGCCTCTACTCCGATGGCTCCGCCAGCGGTGCGACCTAGAAGGGCCCTTAGGCCTTCTGCCCGGGCCCGGGCCAGCAGGGAGGGGACTGCGGGGGTGGTCCCTGACCAGGGGGGGGTGGTCTCGTTGCCTCCTGCCCCTCAAACTGATATTTCTCCTGCTTTGTCTTGGGCCAGGGTGTTGGAGAGGCTCGATGAGCTCGAGCAGTGGAGGAGCGGTGCAGTCCCCGGAGCGGCCAGCAACCAAGTGCCCGCAGCGTTGGGGAGGGAGCCGGCGGCGGCCCAGGCTGGGCAGCCGGCTCCGTTCGGACGGCAGGCCCCGGCAGGGCCGATGGCGGCTTTCCCGGGCCCCGCACCATTGGGCCCCCCGTGGATGTCTTCAACCCCGTACGGGGCAGGTGAGGCTGCACCACACAACACATCCCTGTCTTTTCTTCCTCCCCCCGCCCCGGGTTTTCCCCCGGCGGGGGTCGGGAGTGGGTCCAGCTTTTTGGGGTCCCCCGCGGGCACCTGTGGGCAGGTGTGGGCTCCGCCGGTACCTCCTCCGGGGCCGCCGGCGGCCAGCGCTGCTACGGTGTCTGGGACGGGTCCTGTGGGGACACCAGCGGTGTCCGGGGCAGGGGGGTGGGTTCCTCCGGCCCCTCCTGTCATGCCCCCGCTCCCGGTTTTCCCCTATCCCCATGGGGCGGGTGTTTTTGGTGTGGCGGCCAACTCGGTATGGGACCCCTTCGCTTGTATTAAAGCGGGGGCCATACCGTGCGGGCTTCCATCCACCCCTCTAGGTTGCCACCTTCACCCGTCGGTCAAGGAGGCTATTTGGCGGGGCGAGTACGTGGATCTCTTTTCACTGTTGAACCGTGAGGTTCCCAAACAGGAGAAGGAGATAGTCCCGGGGGAGAAAACTAAGAAGACCAAGGTAACGAAATGCTTCAGCTCATGGCTGTATGCCTTTCTTACCTATGGGTCGGTAGTGATCCAACGGCAGCCGGCTATGGCCTCTGCCATGTTTAAGTATATAGACTTAATCGCCAGGGCCCATTTTGAATATAAGGGCACCATCTGGCGCCATTATGATAAGGGTTTCCGCATGAGGATGTCTGTGGAGCCCAACTTGCCGTGGGATATGGTGGTCCCGGACCTGTGGTTCCGGGCGACGCATATGTCCGGGAAGGAAGGGTGTGAGCGCACGGATAGTGGGCACTTTATGGAGGAGGAGCCCGGCGCGGCTTCGCCGGCCAAGGCGACTCCTGGTGTGGCTGGCAAGGGGGCCTCGCCCGCTTGTCATGAGTTTGCTGCAAAAGGGGCGTGTTTTCGTCCCTTTTGTAAATACAAGCATGCCTGCGGGAATTGTGGGGGGTCCCATGCAGCTTCAGTCTGTCCCCGCCCCAAGAAGGGGGCGGAGAAGAAGGGCGGGGGTCCAGGAAAACCTCCCCCACCAGCTGGGGGAAAAGGGGCCCAGCCCAATTAATGTTTCTGTGCTAGAGGGTTGGTTGATCGACTACCACCCTCGCCCGAGAGCCGAGTTGCTCTTGAGGGGCTTCTCTGAGGGATTTAGGATCCCTTATGTGGGTATTAGGAGGGCCTTCATGTCCGACAACCTCAGGTCGGTTGTCGGGCATGAAGACATTGTACGGGCTAAGATTCGAAAGGAGGTGGCTGAGGGCAGGGTCCTTGGGCCCTTCCCGGAGCCGCCCTTTCCGAATCTTCGTGTGTCCCCCTTAGGTGTGGTCCCCAAAAAGGCGAGTGGTGAATTTAGGTTGATTCACCATTTGTCTTTTCCAAAAGGGGAGTCAGTGAATGACTTCATTCCTGACGAGCTTTGTTCCGTCCGGTACGCATCCTTTGATGCGGCCGTGGCTATGGTTAGGGAGTGTGGGGTGGGAGCCCTTATGGGTAAATGCGACATTAAGTCGGCATTTCGGCTCCTCCCCATTCACCCAGGCGACTTCGAGCTGCTGGGCTTCCATTTCGAAGGTGGGTTTTATGTGGATAGGGCATTGCCGATGGGCTGCTCTATTTCCTGCTCCCTCTTTGAGAGCTTTAGTACCTTCCTCGAGTGGGTGCTCAGGAGGCGGAGTGGTCTGGGGTCTGTCGTTCATTACCTTGATGATTTCTTGGTGGCCGGGCCTGCGCAATCTGAGCAATGCTTTGCTTTGATGCGGGACTTCGAAGCCCTTTGTGCTCAATTGGGGGTGCCTTTAGCCTCCGAGAAGACCGAAGGCCCTGCCACCAGGATTACCTTCCTGGGTATTGAATTGGATTCAGTGGAGCAATCTTCCAGATTGCCCCTGGATAAGTTGATTAAGATCAGGTCCAAACTTGAGGCGGTCCTGGGCTGCAGGAAGGTTACTCTTCGGCAGCTCCAGGAGTTGGCTGGGATTCTTAATTTTGCCTGTCGGGTAGTGGTGCCCGGTAGGGCTTTTTCTCGCCGGTTGTATGATGCGATGAAGGGGCTGAGTTTGCCCCACCATCGTACCCGCTTATGTGCAGGGGTCAGGGCTGACCTCTGCGTGTGGCGGGAGTTTTTGGAACGTTTTAACGGGTTGTCGTTTTGGCGGCAGGAGCTTCTTTTGGAAGCGGAGCTGCAGCTGTGTTCTGACGCCGCAGGGACTTGCGGTTTTGGGGTAGTGTTAGGTGACCAGTGGTGCTGGTCGGCATGGCCTCCGGAATGGAGTGCCTGTTCATTGGTTAAGGACTTAACCTTTTTGGAGCTTTTCCCCTTGATAGAGGCCTTAGAGCTCTGGGGGGAGCAGTTCAGGGATAAGACTGTGCATTTTTGGTGTGACAATCTAGCGGTTGTCCATGTTGTGAACGCCCTGTCCTCTAAGAGTGACAGGGTGATGCGGCTTGTCCGCCATTTTGTGCACAGGTCCTTGTCTTTGAACGCCTTGTTTTTGGCTAGGCACGTCCCTGGTTTAGATAACGGGGTGGCTGACGCCTTGTCCCGTGGTCAGTTGTCCAGGTTTCGGACCCTGGCCCCGTGGGCCCGAGAGTCGCCGGAGGTGTTTCCAGCCCACCTGTGGAGCCTGGGCGGGCTCTCGAGAGCTGGAGAGATGAGGCCTCCAGGGCGATCGCCTTATCGGTAGCTCCTAGTACCCTGCGAGCTTATCAGCGTGCAGGTAAGGAGTTTGGGGATTTCAGGCTGGGTAAGGGTTACCCCCATTGCTGGCCTGCCCCGGTTGAGCACCTAGCTGAATTCTGTGTCCTGCTGAAGGGGCGTGGCCTTTCAGTGAGGACTATCAGGGCTAGGTTAGCCGGCCTCGCCTTTCTGTCCAAGGCGGGGGGGTTTGGTGATTTTACGGGTGATTTTCGCATCCGGAGGATGCTGGAAGGTTGGGTGAGGGAGCGACAGGGGTTTCCCGCCGACGCTCGTCGGGCCCTGACGGTTCAGCAGCTGTCTCTGATTAATCAGACGTTTGGCAGTCTGTGCGCCTCTCCTTACGAGGCTCGGCTGTTCAGGGCAGCGACTTGCGTTATGTTTTTCGGGGCCCTCAGGGTCAGCGAGGCAATGGCCTCCTCGCAGTCTGACTTGTCGCTCCGCGCCTTCCAGCTCGCTGATCTGTCCTTTAGACAGGGGGGTGTCTCCCTTTTGGTGAGACACTCCAAGACAGATCAGTTACACAGAGGGGTTAGACTTGAACTTAGTGCAGCCACCGATAAGTCTGTTTGCCCGGTGGCTGCTTTGCAGCAATTTTGTGTTTTGCGCGGGTCAGGGCATGGGTACCTTTTTATCCACCAGGATGGTTCCCCCCTGACCCGGTATCAATTCTGGGCGATAGTGTCTAAGGCTATGTCTCAGGTAGGCATGGATCCCGCCGGTTATGGAACGCATTCGTTCCGTATTGGCGCCGCCACTAGCGCGGCACTTTCTGGTCTCCCGGCCCAACGGATTCAGGAGATCGGCCGCTGGCGGTCAGCGGCATATTTGGGTTATGTTAGGCCCGCTGAGGATCCGGGGCAGGGTTTAGGCTAGGTAACCTCTCTGTGTGTGTCCTCTTCCAGGTTCCCAGTCCAGGCAGAAACCGACGGCGCTGCTGTGTGGCCACAGCATGGTCTTCTGGGCCGGCCGCTCAGCTGCCAGAAGTGCCATCGGGACCCAGCTGTCGTTGGGACGGTGGGTCAATGTTGTTTGGATGGGCCGGAGGGGTATGCGGTGGGAGGGCCTCCTACCGACGCTGCTGGGTACGCAGCATCTCAGGGCGGTACCCGGCGCTGCTGGGCGGGCGGCTACCCAGGGTCGCGCCCAGATGGGACTGGGTGGTCGGCAGCCCATAGCCGCACCCAGATGGCTGGTCTTGCACCTTGGTGGCAATGACCTATGCCTGCTTGGCGGTCTACCGTTGATCGTCCAGGCGCGCGAAGACCTGCGGCGGCTTCGCACGTTGTGGCCCACCACGCAAGTGGTGTGGTCAGAGATCCTTCCAAGGATCGTTTGGAGGGACGCCATTTCCCTTAGGGCCATCCACCGGGTTAGACGTAGGGTGAATAAGGCCGTGGGAAAGACTGTCAAAGAATTAGGGGGGATTGTAGTTGCCCATCCCCTCATCACTGTAGATCGGCCGTGGCTTTACCGGGCCGATGGCGTTCACCTGTCAGAACAGGGGAACGCCATTTTCTTACAGGACCTGCAGAGGTCTCTGCGTGAGCTGGCGCAGATAGAGGGGGGAGTCGGGGGGCCAAGATAGAGATCTGACCCCCGCTCCGTGGCAGGTTAGGGGCGGAAATCTGGGTGGTTTCAGCAACTGCGCGTTCTCCCTTGGGCATCTTTGGGGATGATTGACAGGTTCTCTCCAAGACCATGGTGGGTGCTACCTGCGCACTTGGGGGGAACCTGTCTTTGGGTCCCGCTATTGAAGTCCCAGGGTAGGGGTGAGCCGGCGGGACCCCCCTCATGCGAGTGTATGGCATGGTCTCAGGTGAGGGAGAGGTCCCTCACCTGGACCAGCATCGATTACGCCCATAGTTGCCCAGGAATGTTGACCTTTTACGTCATTTCCGCCCCGGAAGTGTTTGTTTGACCCTGCAGGTCCATTTGGTTCCGGGTCATAGTTAAGTATGTTGATTATGCAAATTTATGCTAATTTATGCTAATTTAATTAATAAATTATGCAAATTTATTATAATAAAAATGACCCAAGTTTAAATCCAGCTCTGGTGTCCGAGTCGTTACTCCGTCTCTTCAGCAATATCGCCGGCCGACTCACCGGCTTCCCGGCGCTTTTGCTGGAGGGCCGGCAGACTCGGGCCCTCCCGATGGCGGCCGCCATCTTGTTTTCGGCCGAAATCTCGCGATGCGAGATTTCGGCCGAGAATGCCCTTCCCACGTGGCTGGGCATGACGTCAGGTCCGGGCGGGGCCTGCTGGCCCTATTTAAGGGACAGCAGGCCGGGAAGAGAGCCTTTTCGCCCGGACCTGGTGGCTTGTGCAGACACCCACCCGCCCTTCCCTATTTTGCAGTGTGCTTCGGGGTCGCCTGCGGGGGCCGAATGGGAATTTTTTGCAGCCTCGCCCATTAGGCCAGGCTGTTTTTTCGCCCATTCCACACTGGGGAGATGGATGTGCGGTTAGGGGGTGTTTGCATTTAATTAGGTTAATTGGCTTACCTCTGGTCATTGGGTAGGCAGGTTAGGGGCGGAAATCTGGGTGGTTTCAGCAACTGCGCGTTCTCCCTTGGGCATCTTTGGGGATGATTGACAGGTTCTCTCCAAGACCATGGTGGGTGCTACCTGCGCACTTGGGGGGAACCTGTCTTTGGGTCCCGCTATTGAAGTCCCAGGGTAGGGGTGAGCCGGCGGGACCCCCCTCATGCGAGTGTATGGCATGGTCTCAGGTGAGGGAGAGGTCCCTCACCTGGACCAGCATCGATTACGCCCATAGTTGCCCAGGAATGTTGACCTTTTACGTCATTTCCGCCCCGGAAGTGTTTGTTTGACCCTGCAGGTCCATTTGGTTCCGGGTCATAGTTAAGTATGTTGATTATGCAAATTTATGCTAATTTATGCTAATTTAATTAATAAATTATGCAAATTTATTATAATAAAAATGACCCAAGTTTAAATCCAGCTCTGGTGTCCGAGTCGTTACTCCGTCTCTTCAGCAATATCTAATGTTCAATTTGCATAAATTCCTCAAATTAGAGTTGGATTACAAACCTGCATCAGAAATTCATCTTGGATTTTGCCCAATTTTCCTATCCCTACTATGATCAAAAACATGGTAATTCCTAATAGCGAGTGAATGTCCCTACAGGTGACCATATAGAAATCTATTTTTAAGTCCCAAAGGAATTTGGAAATTAAACTGGGAAGAAAGTTTTTTGCATGTGTGAAAAAGGAGTAAAAATTACATAGCCCTCTACATTTATTTTTGCAAACCTGCCTTCAACATTCAGTTAAATCTACAAGCATTTCTGACTTCCCTTTCCCTTTTCTTTTTTCTATTCCCCCCTTTATTTTCTGTACTTTTCCCCCCCAAATACCCCAGTATCTTTTCTTTGGCATGCTTCCTATTTCCAAGCAGCAGCTGCAAAGAATGAATGGTAAATCAAACACCCTAAAGTCTGTTGTTTTAATACAATGTCGGAGATTTGCCGATTCTCTTCCCCTCTCTCATTTTTGTTATAACCATGGTGCCTCATCTTTGTACTGCAGCAAAATAACTAATTGGTATAGCAAAAGCCTGACCTTTGTTTTTTTGGTGAAAATTAGGGGGTAGGTTAGGGGGTGAAAAGCATATAATTCCCCGGCAGTTTAGATAAGTAGATATTATAGGCTTCCCATGTTAATTAGTATTAAATATTTTTTTTCCAATTACTATAGCTTTCATCATCAGACTCCCTTGTAGCAAATGTTAGGGGGTTTTTTTCTATTCCTCTATCTTGGTGCTTAGAAATCTCTCTAAACATTTTTCCACAGCTTGTTTTTTCCACAAAGGCTAACTAATGTGGTCACTTTATGCCCAGGCTTGATGGTGGCGCCATTTAACATTTTATGACTTTAAATTAAGGTCGACAGTAACTAAATTCAACCAGGCATTTGTCAGATAAGTGTCTTTAAGCCTAGTTTTTATCCTCTTCAAAATAAAATAAAAATCCCTTTTGTGTAAAACCAAAAATTTTATTGTCTTTTTGGAGATTTTGGATTGGTTATTGTTTCGTTCTTTTATGGAATATGTTTTTATTGTTTTGTATGCTTTAGGGTTCCTCTGGAAGTCAGAAAGTTAAAAAAAACCAAATACTGTAATACTAACTGTTTGCCAAATCATATTAATGAGTCATCTGACCTAATAAATTGTGTTCTAAAAACCATGTCAGCAGGATAGTGAAGACACTAATTACTTTTCTTTCTTTTTTCTTTTTTAAAAAAGCCAGATGTACTAGATCTTCATAGTTCTTAAACTAAACAGGATGTAGAATTGTTTCTGGTATTATTGTTATTATTGTTATTATTATTATATCTTACTGTAGGACAAAACTTGTATGTTTTTCAATAGATAATACTAGTATGTTCGTTCCCACATTCAGTAGTTGTGTCTTACAAGCTGAAATAGGCTTGCAAATTATAATAGCTTTTTTCCTATAGATTCTCATTTTTAATAATAATATGACAGGCAAACTTAACATGTGGATGACACATGCCCAGGCCCATAATGCAACGGCCTCCCCTCGTGCATGCACACACAACCCACCCTCGAACTGCCCCCATGTTTCTATCGGTATAAGATTTTTTATTTTTTCTCCACCATAAAATAAAACAATATATAGTTATAAACACAACAACAATGCTTAAAATCAATCATATACAAACTTTTCTTTTCTCATTACTCCCTCAGTGGAGGCTCTTACCTTTCTCAGTGTAAAATTTTCTGTTAATTTTATACAATACTAGCAATTCTTAAAAATCTAAATTAAATTTTTCCCCCTCACCTTCTTACTACAAAAGGTTACAACAATGTGAAGAATAAGTCGAATAATAAAATCTCTTTTATCTAAATTTTAATCTTATATCGCTAATTAAAAATTATCTCTCTATATATGTATCTTTAATAAAAGAAACTATTCAGAATATATCACCTACATCGTAAAATAAAGTTCTATATGTTTAAAGTCTAAATAATAAGTAAATTTTGTGTTATATTATTATATAGTGCTACCACCATTTCTCATCTTTGCCATCTGGCTTATAAAGCTTAAATCAAATTCTCTTGTTTCCATTTTTCCAAAATTAACCAATTACTAATACATACAAAATGTATCTCTTAATTTTCTATCCAATTATAAAACTTCCCCCAAATTTTATAATAATCTGAGTTTTGTTTATCTTTAAGTTTCAAAGTCAATCTGATCATCTCTGCACAATCCATATTTTTTCTCAAAACTTCCCTTTCCGTTGGTATCTTATTCAATTTCCAACATTGTGCATATACACAATCCTAGTTTCCCCACGTTTCTGAACTTCCAGTTGGCCTGTTGGGCTGTTTTTTGGCAACCACATGTTCCAGAATAATCCTCTATTTTTATTTTTTGTTAACATCTTCATCTTATTAAAATTGGTCCTTATTAATCTTAAAACAGGTTTGCATATCAAATTATTTTAATTTTTACATTAGTGCTTCTATTCCCTTTAAAGATCCTCCAAATCATCAGTAAATGCCTTTCACTTATAAGATTCTCTTTTAATCTTTAGTACCACACTTTTCTCACATTGAATTAAATCTCTCTTCAATACTAAAATAGCAGACAATCAAAGAGACAATTGTCCTTGCTTTGTCCTTTTTTGCATCTCACAAATGGTTTTGTTAGTTCTTCATTAACAATTATTTGTGCTTTCTACAAAGTATAAATTGAGCATGTCCATTTAATAAAGTTCTCTCCAAAGTTTATGTCTTCCAAAACTTTTAACTGGAAAGCCCAATTTAAATGGTCAAAGGCTTTCTCCACATCTATGAAAATCAGCGCCTTTTGTTTTTTATAATGTTGCTCCAAATATTCAAAATATCCAGCACACTTCTATTTATCCCTTAACTTCAAGGTAAAAACCCACATTGATCTTCATGAATACATTTTTGCAAAAATTATTTTGAATCTCTCAGTCAAAATCATTGTAAACAGCTTATACTCATTATTCATTAATGATGCCACCCAATAGTTTCTTGTTGAAATAACATCTTGGCCCTCTTTAAGTATTAATGCTACATTAATGCTACTCTCCAGCTATAAAGCATCTTTTCCTTCTGTGAAATAGAGTTCATTGCATTTTGGAAACTGTTCTTCATCAGAAACTTGGTAATAACAAGCTAGTATTTATTTTGATTTGATTTGATTTGATTTGATTTGATTTGATTTGGTTTGGTTTGGTTTGGTTTGGTTTGGTTTGGTTTGGTTTGGTTTGATTTGATTGCCGCCCCTCTCCATAGACTCAGGTGCTAAACCATCTGAGGCTATTTAGAGGAGCAGTTGAAGAATGTTGGAGGTTGACCAATTCTGAAAACACGACTTAAAAGTTCTAGACTAGACAAACCAACATTTTGGCCCTGTAAAGTGCAGATTTATACATTCACTATCAAAATGGATGATTTATTACACATTCGAATGTCCCAAATGAGTATCACAGATATTAGAATAAGGTTGCCTGCTATTATGTCTTTATTATTTTTACAAATAACTCAAGACACTTCAATAATGCAATAACACTAGGGCTATCAATAGATACAAACTAAATGTAATCCGCTCTAATCTTGATTGCAGAAAATATGACTTCAGCAATAGAGTTTTAAATGTCTGGAACACTTTACCTGATCCTGTTGTTAGTTTCTTTAACTCCCATACCATTACCTTAAACTGTCTACCATGGACTTTACAGTTTCTTAAAAGGTCTCTAAGGGGGTGTGCCTAAGCTCACCAATGTGCCTACCGGCCCTGTCCTACTGTCCCCATTTGTATATACTCAGTTTACAGCTATGTTTTGCTTCTTTATATCCATTTATTTATGCCATGTTTTCATGTGTTCTGTTTCCTTGGACTTGTTGACAAATAAAAATAAAAGACAGCAAACATATCCAACACATCTTCCCCCTCCTATTTTTCCACAACAACCCTATGGGTTATCTGAGAGAGTGTGACTGGCCCAAACTTACCCAGCAAACTTTCATAGCTAAGGCAGGACTTGAACTCATGGTCTCCTGCTTTCTATGTCTTCTGTCTGGCCGGCATATATCCTTAAATCAAATATTGTTGGCTTTTTAAGTGTCTTTTCCTGAGCAGATTTTCTCCTCGCATTTTTCTAATAAATTCTACCTACAAGATAATAGGTTTAGCTCTGTTACTTTTATTAACTAATTAGTACCTTCCTGCCGATTTGTGATTCGGCCTGAAACTGGCAAGACCTTAATCGGCTATATGGAAGATGCTGAAGGCCTTTGCCTCCTAAAATGCTCTAGCACATTTCTGTGAATGAAAAACCTGCTTTTTTGACCCTGGAAAAAATAGTGTTCTGTTCCCTTTTGCATTTTTAAATTATTTTTTATTCATTTTTTCAATATACAAATCAACAAACCTTACAATACTGTCTCATAGATATCATACAGTTATCTACATTTATTTCTATACATTTTATTTCTCTGCTCTAACCAGTTATACCACCCATTCCACAACTTGTAAAATTCTGTTTCCTCTTTGCCTTTCATTTCCAGAGTGAACCTATACATTTCTGCACATTCAAGTACAGCATTTTATGTATAATCTTTTCATCGTTTGGTGTATTTTCAAGTTTCTAGTATTGGGCGTATACAATTTTTGTTTCTGTTATTATTTGTAAAATGATGTACTGGGTTTGTTTCTTTATCTTATTATTAACGATTCCTAATAAAAAATAGTTCAGGTTTGAATTCCATTTGTTTTCCTATAATTTCCTGTAACTATTTCCTTATCCGTTCCCAATATTTCTTCGCCTTGCTACAGTGCCACCACATATGGTAAAAGTTCCTTCTTTACTTTTACATTTCTAACAATCCAGTTTTATATTCTCATACATTTTTGCCACTTCGCTTTTTTTTTAAACTGGAATTCTTATTGTATACGCCAAAAAGGTTAAAACAGTTTCCTTTCCCCCTGTTTGTCCACCTTTACAATTGGCCTTGTCCTTAATTATCTTTTTTTAGATATCTGGTAATCCTATTTTAGTACAGAGATGGGCAAACCTATGACCTTCCACGTGTTACTGAATACACCTTCTGGTGTGTGTTTTACAGAGACACTAAAAGTTGGTGTTCAGCAACATCTAGACAAGATGTTAACCACGTCTGTAGCAGAAATTTCTAGAGAGAGCGGCCCTTTGCAACACCCAAAGAACTTTATAACATTAGAAAGACTGTTCTGTCTATTAGGTTTTTACAAATCGGAATTCATTTCATCTGATGTCCAGAATCTGGGAACTCCAAAGGATCAGCTGCCTGCTGCATAATTAAAATAATGGATAGCACGAAGAGAAGGAGATATAAGCATGCTTGAAGGCTTTGCCAAAATAGAAACACTGTAGGGGGTTGGCAGGGACAAAATATTCCACGAATGAGCACAGAGCATTTTTCAGTGACTGCCAAGTGTTTGGCATGATGATGAGAAATGAGGAAGATAATATTGTGGAACATCTTGAAAAAAAAGTTAGGTTGCAGGGACACGGGATACTGCCCAGTGGAGGGTTACAAATTTTTTTACTACCATGCTGTGGGCGTGGCTTATTTTGTGGGTGTGGCTTGCTGGCCATGTGATTATGTGGGAGTGGCATGACAATCATGTGATTGGGGGTGGCTTAATGGCAGCGGTGGACTACTGCCCGGATGGGGGGAAATCAGAGGGGTAGTGAAAATGGAGCTACACCCCAGAGCGCCCAATTTGCACTGAAAGATGTTGAAAGAAAATGCAGGGCGTCCTGCATAAGCCCCGCCCACAGTGTGGTAGTAAAAATTTTGGTAGCCCTTCACTGCTTTAATAGTCATGTGGCTGGCTTAAAGATGCCCAACTTGACGTCAAGGGTTAGGATACAGTTTGGGCAGGGGTAGTCAAAGTTGGCTCTTCTATGATTTGTGGACTTCAACTCCCAGAATTCCTGAGCCAATCATGCTAACTCAGGAATTCTGGGAGTTGAAGTCCACATGTCATAGAAGAGCCAACTTTGACTACTCCTGGGTTAGGGTGTTTGGCCTCTCCTCGCCTCAAAGCGAAACAATTTCCCTATCTATTTACTGTTACTGAACATCCAAAATATACTATTTAATTCTATGTATATATGCCACATGTGTACATACATATTACAGACAGCCACACAAAAATATACATTATCTGCTATATAAACTGTATGAGTATGTACACACATACACACACACCTCCTTTAAAATTATACACATTCAATCCATTTACAGCAATAGGAAAAACATACCCAGAGACCAAAAGGAAAAATAATAATAATAATAATAAAAATTTTCTACCCGTTCTGCATATCTAAACAAACATTTTCTACCGGTTCTGCATATCTGACAGTAGCCATAGGAGCCCATCACTGATTCTGCCAGGTTTTATGTCAAGATAGTTATGGTAATTTAACTGTTAATAGAGTGGCAATCAGTACTGGGTTCTAAATGTCATTGCTACTGGTTTGCTCATGTGATGCTTCTGCCTATACGCAGAAGTGTCCTGGGCAGGGCCTCCCGTTGCTGGCACTACAGATTTGCAGAATTGGGCTGAACCAGGAGGACTCCACTGCTGGGGGCAATATAATACAACTCTTACAGTGCCATGAATTACCCACCCCTCCTGAAAAAACAGGAGAGGTGGGTAGGTAAAAACAGGAGGGGTGGGTAGGTAATGCCCATCAAAATGTCCATGTGAACATTATTTATGAATCGCGCAGTGTTAATAAAGCACATACTGGGGGTTTTTGGGACAAGAATGTAATTATAAAATAGCAAAAGAAATCATGTAAGCAAAGGTAAACAAAGATGTGTCAGATTTCTTTCCCTAGAAGCTGGTGGGGTTTTTTTTCACAAGTCTCAAGGAAATGTGAGCATCCTCACACCGCTAAGAATCTGACAATTGTCATCCTCTCGGTGAACAAAAGCCAGGAAATTCAAAGATAAGGTGGACATAAAGTCCTTGACTCCAGACATTATGACCGAACGATTCAGAGATTAGGAGAGAGATGGAGAACGGGTGGGACAATGCTTCCTCTGGCTTTTGAACTTCAAAGGTTAATTTGTGTTCTGTTCCATCCAATAATACCACCAAATGATGAAAACACTAAGTAAAAAAAGGGAAAACAGTTGTGTCTATTGTTGAGGTCTTTTGGTGATGAGAGGGAAACAACATAGAGTTCCTTTCCACATTATGACTGTTGACCAGGTTCACAGAGTACAGAAAGCCATGCTTTGCTGCATAAATTTAGTATGGTATATGAGACCGGGCACTGTGGCTTATACACTATGATAATGGTTCGGCATGATGTGTAAATGGAGGAGGGGAAGGAGGAGGAGGAGAAGGGGAAGGAGGGGAAGAAGAAAAAGGAGGAGGAGGAGAAAGAGGGAAACGGGGAGGAGGAAGTGAAGTGGGAGAGGAAGGAAGAGGAGGAGGAGGCCAAGGAGGAGGAGCAGAAATAGAAAGGGGGGAAGGAAGAGAAGGGGAAGGAGGAGGAGGAAGAGGGGAAGGGAAGGAGGGGGGAAGGGGAAGCAGGAGGAGGAGGAGGGGAAGGAGGGGAAGGGGGAAGAGGAGCAGAAGGTGAAAGAGGAGGAAGAGAAGAGGAGAAGGGGAAGGAGGAGGAGGGGGAGGAGGGGGAGGATGAAGAACTAAACAATGTCATCAACTAAACAATGTCGGTTGGCGGGCCCCAGGGGAAGAGCCTTCTCTGTGGCGGCCCTGACTCTCTGGAACCAACTCCCCCCAGAGATTAGAACTGCCCCTATTCTCCCTGCCTTCCATAAACTCCTTAAAACCCACCTCCCCCGGGCATGTACAATTTATGCATGGTATGTTTGTGTGTGTGTTTGTTAATAAATGGGGTTCTTTTAAAATCTTTAAAATCTTTTTAAATATTTTAAATTTATTTGGATTTGTCATGATTGCTGTATCTTGCTGTGAGCCGCCCCGAGTCTGCAGAGAGGGGCGGCATACAAATCTAAATAATAAATAAAAAATAAATAAGAGAAGGGGAAGGAAAGGTGGGGGAGGAGGAGGAGGGGAAGGAGGAGGAGAAGAAGGGAAATGAGGAGAGAGGGAGGAGGAGGAGGAAGAGGAGAAAGGGAAGGAGGAGGAGGAGGAGGGGAAGGAAAGATATATTTTACCAAAATACACATTATACAAATGGAATGGAGAAATTTTGTCTACTATCACCATGTGCTGGAGCAGGCATAGATCAGAAATCAGGAAATCTTGAGCATTGCAAGATAAGTTGGACAGAGGTAGGGGTGGGCTGCTGCCCAGATGGGGGGGAACGCAGTGGGGTAGTGAAAATAGAGCTCCACCCTGAGCACCCAATTTGCACTGAAAGATGTTGGAAGAAAATGCAGGGCATCCCGCATAAGCCACGTCCCCGTGTGGCTTTACTAACATGCTGTGGTAGTAAAAGTTTTGGTAGCCCTTCACTGGACAGAGATTACCTTCCCCTCATTCTGGAGAACAATGCATTGCTGTGCCTGAGGGACAGTGGTCCAGCAGTGATCATGGAGATGAACTTCAATGGCTACATGGAGACATCAGTTTCATTTTCTTGTCAGTCATTGACCAATGCCTTCTTCCAACCTTTTGTTAAACTTTCCACCCAGCAATACAATCTTTGATTCCCTGTCAATAGTTCTATCCAGGAATTCACCCCCCCATAGAGCATAAAGCACAGCTTTCTGCCCTGAAAGGGCTGCTGGGCATACCTTTAATTACTCAGTCATCAAACATAAAGCATGCAATTAACTGAATGCAGAATTTGGCCCTTCACTGAAAATCCCAAGAAGAAAAAATAAAGCATCCTGATTATCTATTAATGCCTTTTTCAGACTAGTGGGTTTGATCCCAGCACCTCTGCTTTTTGAAAATACTTTAGCTCTACAAATCTAACTTGGATTGGTGCAGAAGTTAGCAGCTGTTCTGGAGTCATTATGGCCTAACCAACAAATAAATATTTGGACATGCCATTTCTCTCTCCCCCTCTCCTCCCCACCTTCCTCTCTCTCTCCCTTTTTAATGGCCTATTTCCTGATAGACATTAATGGTTCTTTACAGCATTTTGTGCTCAAGGGCCATTTCAAAAAGTAGATATTTGACCTGACGGACCTTGGCTGACCGTCAGAATCCCATCCGTGCATTCTGAAGTTGTGCTCAAAACAGAACGTCTCTGTGGAAAAAAGGAATTTGCAAGCTCTTGTTCCATCACGTAGCGTCTATCTTGCCTCTTTCCCCACCCTCTTCTCTGTTTTCAGCGTGAAACAAAACCCCTTCTAAACCAGGTTACCCACAAAGCATTTGAATGAAATACTTTTAAAGAGGGTATTTTTTTAAAAAACGCATGCACATAGTCTATGAATGAAATTGTTTGCAAAATCTCTTCTGTTTTGCACAGATTGATTGATCTATCTACCTACCTATCTGCATGCATACATACATACATACATACATACATACATACATACATACATACATATGTCACATGTTGTTGTTGTTTTTGGCTGAATTTGAAAATTAAGGGAGACTAGGATAGATCTATTTCGGCCTTATTTTGGCCTCATCAGCTAGCAATACCCACTGGGACTTGAACCTGCAACCTTTGCCTTGTAAGGCAGAGAATTGTCCTCTAGGCTACAGTATCCAATCCCTTCAGCTCTGCACCAGGGAAGGGTTACATATTTTTGTGTCGAATCACCCTGGTGTATTGAAGGAACATCACAGCTCCTTATTTGCCTCTCAGCCCAACCCAGGGCCATTTCCAAGGCAGTTAATTTTATTGATAGCCGACAATTCTATCTATATATCAACAAATGCAAGGAAACAGGACAGATTAAAAATGGCACTAATGTAAAGAAGCAAAACACAGCTATAAACACATAAAATGAGTACGTATGAATGGGTACAGTAGGACAGGGAATGGTAGGCATGCCGGTGTGCTTATACACACTCTCTTATGACCTCTTACGAAACATGTTTAAATTAAAAAGTATGGGGTTAGAGAAACTAACAACAGGATCAGGTAAAATGTCCCAGACATTTACTACTCTATTGCAGAAGTTGTATTTTCTGCAATCAAGATTAGAGTGGATTACATTTAGTTTGTGTCTATTGATAGCCCTAGTGTTATTGGAGTTGAAATTAATGTAGTTGCTAACACATAGGACATTAAGGTAGATGATCTTAGGTTGGAATGTAGACGGCATAATTAAAGGTTATCCCAGGCTAAAATTTCAAGTCTACTGGAATAAGGAATTTTATTGCAAGCAGAGGAGTTGAGTACTCTTCTTGTAAAATACCTTATTTTTTTATATCTTTCTCATTAAAAAGAGTTGATGAAGGGGAGGGAGATCAACCAGAATTGGAGTTTATTTTATATACCATGTTTACTTGTGTGCAATGTGTGTTGGTTCTCTCACATACAGTCATTTACTGTGTTTATAACACACTTCTAAGCATATTTAGTTTGCTTAGATTGCACTCTAATCACATATAGAAATTCAGGGTAGACTTGATGAGTTTTTCCACATGTGATCACAACAATTAAAACATCTCTTTTTTCTCCACCCCAATTTCATTTTTATGAATACCCTACAAGGAAAAGTAAGTTGAAAAAATGTTTCCAAACTCAGATTATCCATTAGGCTGTGGGGGTCCCAGATACTTCATTTACACAAGGGGATGATGGGTATTTGGTTGTTTCGTGGCATTGAAAATATCATCACATCATCACAGGACTTCAGTTGTTTCAATTCAAGCTGCCTTTTGTAATTGACTGATGGGGATTTGCCAATGCCCATGGTTTTCAAGTGGTTCTCTACATGCTTTAGGATTGGGAAGCAGAGGAAGAGAAGGAGGAGATCAAGCTTTAAAAAAATTATTGAGACCGTTGTTCTTTTTGGACAACATTCTGGACTCCACATAAATAGTTTGCTAGTGCTAAAATAATATATTTAAATTTAATCCAAAAACTTTAGGAAATATCTAACTCTGATAGTAACAATAAATGCTAAATTTATCTGGTATTGGGATGAAGATCAGTCACACAGAAGTATTATTTCAGTTAGGGCTCACCTGTTGCATAGTCTCCTACATATGCCTGCATTTCGGAATACAGTTCAAGAAGTGAAATAATGTTCTCTCCAAATCATCGTCCATGGTGATTTTATACCATTGATTATCTTCTAAAACAAAATGGAGGCAAAACTGTAATGACGTCTCTCGATCTAGCTTTCAGTCTCTGGAATTATTTGGAGCACCAAATAATTCTTCTATGACGTGTGGACTTCAACTCCCAGAATTCCTGAGCTAGCATGATTGGCTCAGGAATTCTGGTAGTTGAAGACCACAAGTCATAGAAGACCCAACTTTGCATACCCCTGAGCCTAATTCCTTTGGAAATGCCTTGAGAAGACAGTTTATTAAAAATGAAGGAAAGGATTTATGAATTGGTGGACATCGACGTGTCTAAACAATAGTGCCTATGGAACCTTTGCATGGCAGAAACATTTCACAATTTTTGTGGATTAAAATGTCATCTCCTGTACTTAGAAGCAGGATGCTTTTTTTGGCAATTATGCACACAAAGATTAGAAATTCATTAAGCTACTGTCACACCAGAAGGAGTAAGGAATGTCTTTAAGAGTGCTTTTTTTCTAGCAGGCAACAGGCTCATTGAATAAATTTCCTACAAGGAAATCACAACTGGAAATATTTGCCTTGTGTTAAGCCATAATAGCCTCTAACTATAACTAGTTGATGAAGCCACAGTTATTTATTTGTTTGAGTTGAAAGGGACCTTGTAGGTCATCCAATCCACCACCACTCCGCTCTAGCAGGAATCCTTACACCATTTCGGACAAATGACAGTCCAGTCTCCCTTCGAAAGTCTCAAGCTTTGGAGCACTCACAACCTCCACAGGCCAACTGTTCCACTGGTAGATCATTCTCACCATCAGAAAGTTCCTCCTTATTTCCAGGTTGAATCTCTCTTTGGTCACCTTTCATCCATTATTCCTTGTCTGGCCTTCTGGTGCTTTGGAAAACAGCCTGACCCCCTCCTTTTTGTGGCAGCCCCTCAAGTAGTGAAACACTGTTATCATGTCCACCCTGGTCCTTCTCTTCGCCAGACTGGCCATGCTCAGTTCTTATAACCTTTCTTCGTATGTTTTAGTTCCCAGTCCCCTTATCATCCTGGTTGCTCTCTTCTTCATTTTCTCTACAGTCTCAATGACTTGATTCATATGAATCCATAGAGAACCCTGTTTTACAAGCAACAGTGGCTGAATTCACACAAGCCATGCTTTACTTGTATAGTCATTGATCCAGCAGAGTGACCCAGTAGCTCATGTTCTAAATCATGGTTTATAAACCAAAGGGCCATATTGGCAATCCTACCAATATTTCCTGAACGAACCAGCTTCAATCTTTGCAGAGTACAACCATTGCCTGGTTTGCCATGCAAACTGTAGAACTATTGCCTTGCTATCTCCGAGTTAAATGGCAAAATCTTTCCACAGCAATGCAGAGAAGGTCAGAATGTTCCTCTTTGACTTCTGTAAAAGCTTCTAGCTCTAGGAGAGCCATGCAGAAACTTCCTTCGCTTCCTTTTTGTTTTAAATTCTGCACAAGGAGATAACCAAGGTTGGCATGCAGAGGTTGTATTGTGCGGGGTCTGTCCAGTTCACCTGAACCTGTAGCGGAAATCATGGGAGGCCCAACCCACCCACCCAGACTCTCTTTCATCCTTTTTCTGTATGTTTTTAAGATAGGGCGCATGCGCGGAACAATCTGCGCATGCATGAAGGTGTGGTGCATTGCAAACCAGTAAGGAAGCTGGTTCAACACAATTGAGAGAGTCCATAAATATTTCACAAGACTTGAAATTCTTCTATTAGACAACTTACAGCTCCGTGGCCTCTGTTCGGACTTAACTATAGTTCATAAAATCATATAATTATAATAATAATAATAATAATAATAATAATAATAATAATAATTTATTAGATTTGTATGCCGCCCCTCTCTGAAGACTCACAATATACCACAATGTCCTCCCTGTTTGTCACTACTGTACCTTCAACCGCAACAACACACGAGTATGTAATAGATTTAAACTAAATGTCAACCGCTCCAAACTAGACTGCAAAAAATACGACTTCAACAATAGAGTAATCAACACCTGGAATGCTCTACCTGACTCTGTGGTTTCTACTCCTAACCCCAAAACCTTTAACGTTATATTGTCTACAATTGACCTCTCCCGCTAAGTGAACCATTGTGCCTACCATCCCTGTCCTGCTGTCCTATTGTGTTCTATCATTACTTTTTATCATTATTTTTCTAATGTTATGTTTAAAGAAATTACCATCCTATAATTGTTTGACAATTATATGTAAATTAAAAAAATAAAATAAGCTAAGTGAATACTATCCCTGGTAGCATGAGTTGTGTAGCTGCATATCTCCTACTTAGAATCCTTCCTTCCTTCCTTCCTTCCTTCCTTCCTTTCTATTGCATTTCTCATTAGGTTAAAGATGAGCCCCTCTTCCCTGTCAACCCACTCCCTTCCTTACTTTCCCCCTTCCCCCCTCCCTCCCTTCCTTCTTCCCTCCCTTCCTTCCTATTGCATTTCTCATTAGGTTAAAGATGAGCCCCTCTTCCCTGTCAACCCACTCCTTTCCTTCCTTTCCCCCTCCCTCCCTCCCTTCCTCCTTTCCTCCCTTCCTTCCTATTGCATTTCTCATTAGGCCCCTCTTCCCTGTCAACCCACTTCCTTCCTCCCTTCCTCCCTTCCTCCCTTCCTCCCTTCCTCCCTTCCTCCCTTCCTCCCTTCCTCCCTTCCTCCCTTCCTCCCTTCCTCCCTTCCTCCCTTCCTCCCTTCCTCCCTTCCTCCCTTCCTCCCTTCCTCCCTTCCTCCCTTCCTCCCTTCCTCCCTTCCTCCCTTCCTCCCTTCCTCCCTTCCTCCCTTCCTCCCTTCCTCCCTTCCTCCCTTCCTCCCTTCCTCCCTCCCTCCCTTCCTATTGCATTTCTCATTAGGCCCCTCTTCCCTGTCAACCCACTTCCTTCCTCCCTTCCTCCCTTCCTCCCTTCCTCCCTTCCTCCCTTCCTCCCTTCCTCCCTTCCTCCCTTCCTCCCTTCCTCCCTTCCTCCCTTCCTCCCTTCCTCCCTTCCTCCCTTCCTCCCTCTCTCCCTTCCTATTGCATTTCTCATTAGGCTCCTCTTCCCTGCCAACCCACTTCCTTCCTTCTTTCCTTCATTCCTTCCTCCGTCCCTTCCTCCCTCCTTTCCTCCCTCCCTTCCTATTACATTTCTCATTAGGCCCCTCTTCCCTGTTTAACCCACTTCCTTCCTTCCTTCCTTCCTCCCTCCCTCCCTATTGCATTTCTCATTAGGCCCCTCTTCCCTGTCAACCCACTCCTCCCTCCTTGCTGTGCTATCAGCTGGCTAATCTGCCTGCATATTCTGACACACACAGCTGTGAGAGATTGAATCTGTGCCGTTGATAGATGAAACTTGGGATAAGATTACATGGTTTTGAATATCTTGATGACATATTTGTCTGAAAAGTCTTTTAGAGGACAGCCTAATATAAATGCACGGAAATGTTTCTAATGACAAGCATTTGTCTACCCTCCTGTTTGAAAGGCAGAGCATTCACATATCATTTGCATTTGTATGTGCAGGCAAACTTTTCAATAAACGCTTCTTCCAAGTGAGCAGAGTTAACTATTTACTCAAAACATGCTCAGCCAATTACCTCCATGGTGTAATTGGCCTTTGCAAGAATTGGCATTTGCTGCACTTACAGTGGTACAGATAGAGCTGATTAAGTCTGGAAATTGTTAAAACAGTAGTGATACGCTATTTGCTTAACATTGTCCCCAGGATATTTCTGGCATAATTTTGTTTTTATTGGATTTGCTGGAGTACCGTCTATTTCTGAGGAGGATGGTACATGCTCGTATTTCATCTGAATTTATCGCCATTCTGATACTCCAGATGTGTTGGCTTTCACTTCCTATTATTCCCAGCAAGATAGCCTTTGCTTACGACTTTCTTTTAAACTCTGATTACTAGGATGTTGCATAGATCTGGATTCAAAGGGCTAAACTGGATTTGGGAAATAGCCATCTATCTGGAGCAGAACTACATTCTAAAACCCTTTACTACCAGTTCATGCATGCACTCATGTTCACAATGCTTCTGCGCATACACAGAAGTGTTCTGGATGGGTGGGCCAAGCCTCCTGCAGACAGCGCTACCAGTTCTTAAAACCGGGCCAAACCAAGAGCAACACACCACTGATCTGGGGCACCTTAAACCTAACATATTTCCCCCCAGATTTCTCAATAGTGGTGAGATGCTCTCTTGATTCCCAGCAAAGACAAAGCTGCTTTTGAGGAATTTCTGACAAATACAGATAGTCTTCAACTTACAGCCAGTTGTTTGACTGTTCAGAGTTAGAGTGACCTCCTGGCAGTTGTAAAATGTCATGTACTCCCCCTGTGGTCACATGATTCCATTTTGGCAACTGGTTCACTGTTACAACTGATTGCAGAAGTCCACAGTCAGATAGAATTGTAATTTACTACATTGATTGCCTGTTTCTGGGGGGAAAAAAGAAATTTCTTCTGGAGAATGGATTTGCACTTATGACTGTGTGATTTGCTTAACAACCAGTGTAAAAATGATTATAAAATTAGATCCAGTCACCTACTGTATGGCTATATTGATTTACAACCACCATATCTTATGACCAAAATTCCAGTCCCAATTACTGTTGTAAGCAGAGGACTACCAATCGGACTCTTTTTAGAGTCTAACATATTTTTTTTTAAAGTTGCCATGTTATAAAAAGCATGATGGGCCTCTAGAAAGATTGCAGAAAGAGCAACGAAGATGATTAGGAGACTGGAAGGCAAAACATGAAAAATGAATTCAGGATTTGTCTAGTTTTATTAAAAGAAGGACTAGGGGAGACAGGATAGCAGTGTTCCAATATCTCACAGGCTGCCACAAAGAAGTGGGAGTCAAACTATTCTCCTAACCACCCAAAGCCAGAACAAGAAGCAATGGATGGAAACTAATCAAAGAGAGAAACAACCTAGAACTAAGGAGAAATTTCCTGACAGCTGGAATAATTAATCAGTGGACTGACTTAACTCCAGAAATTGTAGTGCTCCAACACTGGAAGTTTTAAAAAAGATTGTACAACCATTAGGATTTTCTGCCTGAACAGGGGGTGGAGTAGAAGACCTCCAATGTCCCTTACAATTATATTAGTCTATGTATGCTTCAGGACATATTTTGCCCTCTGAAATCCAGTTCTTTGCACAATTGTACTGAAGACTGCCCTGTGCTATATCTGTATTTCTATACTATACTTCAAATTTTCGATCAGGGCAGAAACTTTACTTGTATATGTCTTGTTGTTTTAATCTTGCCTGGTGCATTTAATCTATTGCATTAGATCTGTTGATGTTTTAGGTCTGTTTATCAATAGGATGGAAAAAAGTAGCCTTTCTCAGACATGAAGGCTGGGTTTGCACAACATACAGCTGAGAAAGTTCTGGTTCCTAGCATTTGGGGCTGATAGAATAGAGTAGAGTAGAGTAGAGTAGAGTAGAATAGAATAGAATAGAATAGAATAGAATTCTTTATTGGTCAAGTGTGATTGGACACACAAGGAATTTTTCTTGGTGCATATGCTCTCAGTGGACCCAATTAATACTCAATTGTATTAATGTTACTTCTTAGCTTCTGTTACTTGCCCCAGCAGCAATTTGAAAGCATGCAAATGTGAATAGATAAATAGGTATCATTTTGGTGGGAAGGCAATGGTGTTCCACATGACCAGAGAAAATGTATTTGGGAAATGTTGGCTCCTTCAGCCAAAAACTGGGAATGAACACCACATCCCAGAGTCAAACATAACTGGACAGGGAAAGTCTTATTTTTAATCTAAATCTGACATGAATTGTCAGTTCCATGATTCAATGTGAATAGAAAATTCTGATTGACTTGATGCAAGTGTCTGTCAGTTTCAAGGCACCTGATTCAATGCACTGAATGAACCTGTTGATTCAGTCTAAAGCTTTTGTTTTGAAGAGGGATTGAACTGAATCCCAGAACTCCAGCTGAAGCTTGCCTTTCCTGCAGTGTAACAGCCAGGAGTCAACTTTTCCAAGAAGTTAAAATATTAAGCAGATAATTCAATTGACTCCAGTGGGAATCAGGCCAGTTCCATATATTTTTGGACTTACTCAAAATGGAAAAAGCTGTTTTGGAACTTGTGGAGGTAGACACACTTAACACCTGTCAGCAACTTCTTAGAACAGCTGTATCTTTTCCTGTGTCACCTTCTCCAGCTGCAGTGTGATCTCAGGAAAGACGAATCAGGTTTAAGGAGCTGCCAACAGGTGTTCTATGTGTGTGCAACACACTCTGTATGAAGAACTTTTCCCCTCTTTGAATCTAAATCTTCTTCACAATTTTAAATTTTAAGCAACTTTCACAAGCAGGTACTTAGAAGGAAGAATTGCTCCATTGGCCATTCTTTACAAAATGCCTGCTTTGCAACATCCCTTTCATTAGAATGTTAGCACCCTTCAAGGGGGTGACAAAATGTAAGGATACAAGGAGGAGATTTCCAAGAGTGTTCCTTTGCCTTCAGAAACAGTCTTTATTTCTGGAACACTTTATTTCTTCCAGAATTGATTCATTTGTTCTTCTTGTAGTCCATAGTACAGTACATCTAAAATCCATAGCTGAAAAGCATGAATCTCCCATGTCTCATTCTTTTTCAATGTCCAGCTTTCATAGTTATACATGATCAAGTAAAAAAAAAGTGTTATCTCTTCTAATCTTTGTTGTCATAGAAACATTATTTACATTCATGATGTTGTCATTACTTTTTCCCTTAATAATAACAACATCATTTTTACTTCTCTCTTTGCATCCATCCGTGAATCCAAAGGACAAAACAATGCCACATTCTTTCCCCTTCACCCTTCAGAAGAGCTACCATTTTTCATAAAGATAAGCCAATATGGTGAACATTTGCACATCCAGTCACAAAGCACTAGTAAAGTTATGTCACAGATATATCCACTAACTTGTCCTTGCTTGCTCAGTGACTAATTGTATAAAGTATCCTGATTATTGTTACAAATAGGTATCTATGCAAATATGGAAGAAAGTGCTATATTATAATCTCAATTACTGTACATCCATCTAAGTATAGTAAATGTTTTCACTCCGCACCTCCTTCCAGTTGTCTTTACAATTAGCATAATTAGCACAAAAGTTTAGAACATAAAATATAGAATAATAGGGTTGGAAGGGATCTCAGAGGTTTTCTAATCCAATTTTATACTCAAGACAAGATACTTTATACCAATCTGGTCAAATTGTTCACTCGAGTTCCAGTGGAACACCCACAACTCCAGGTGCCAATCTATTCCACTGATTCATTACTCCTGGGTTGGCTCTCTCCTTAACAAGCTCCCACCCATTACTTCTTCTCCTGCCCTCTGGTTCTTTGAAGAATAAGTCAATCCCATCTTCTCTGTGACTGCCCTTCATGCACTAGAAGACAGTTATCATGTTCCCCCTTCTTCCTTCTCTTTGATAAGCTAGACATATCTAGCTCCTTCAACTGCTCATCATAACATTTAGCCACCAGAACCTTCTACTAGTAGAGCTTCTACTGCCCCATTCCCAGTGTCCAGTAAGAAAGTGTCTCAAAACATCTTTGAGTTCTCCATTTGAGCATCACCTGCAAAACCAACCTTCCCTAGTTAGAAAGGCTAGTGTTAGATCACTAAGATCCTTTAAGTTCTGCAAGTGTGCCTAAAAGCTGTAACATTAGTGGAGATAGAATTCACATCAATGGAAAAGTATTCTGGGTGCAAAGAGCAATTATTTTTGCCCTATGGCTAAGTTCTTCACCCGCTCAACTTCCAAAAACATAATGAAGACGACAAGGGGTTGCACCACCAACCCAAGAACAGTGGAAAAGAGTTACATGGAAGTGCAATTGTTGTTGTTATTAGTTTCCAAGTCGTGTCCGACTCATTGCGACCCCATGGATAACATTCCTCCAGGCCTTCCTGTCCTCTACCATCCCCTGGAGTCCATATAAGCTCACACCAACGGCTTCAGTGACTCCATCCAGCCACTTCATTCTCTGCCATTCCCTTCTTCTTTTGCCCTCAATCTTTCCCAGCAGCTCTTCTCCAGTGAGTCCTTCAATAGGAAATAGGAAAGGATATTTGGATAAAGCTTCGTTTTGCCACTGCTACAAAAGTTACATCTTTATCTTCATGGAAAACCCTTCCCTGGAACAGATTACTGATGTATCCTAGAAAAACCTTTCCACCCATTAATTATTGCAATTAGGGAATGTAATATTTAGTTAGCTTTTCCTAGCCTAAGAAATGTTACATATTATTAAGCATGTTACATATTATTGAAAATGACCAGAATGGGTTATCTGAACATCTCTAACGGGTAAACCTTTACCTTTCTTATTATACGTTATCCATGTAATTCTGGGAAATGATTGACTTCCTGGCCCTTGACTCTGTCACAGGAGGAAGAAAGTTTATCTCCCCCTCCCCCCAAAAAATGCCAACTCACATTTTTCTATTTTCTTGGTGGCATCTTTTTGAATCTTTCTTTGTTTTGCCTCTCTTCTGAATCTAAATTGTGAAATTAAGCTGCACTAATCTGATATGAAGATTTCTGAGTATAATAATTTATTCTGAACTTTTCATTATTGAGACATTTGAAAGAACATCAACCCAACAGTTATTCATTCTGGTTGTCCTCAGCTTGCTATTTAAGCAGACACTGAGCACAAAGATTTGGCAACATCCAAAATTGTGTTAATCTTACCCTTATGTGATTTTTTTTCCTAAGAAAATATTTTTAAGACTTCAAGGGGTTTGCAATTGCACACTATTACTCACGCTATTCCATAGCTGTCTGTCTGTTTATCTATCTTGATTTGGTGTCAATGTGGTGTATCAATATGTAGGTCTTCAAAGCATGTTCAATTAAAGCAAATTGATGAAATATGCTGGCAATTTTTATTTTATTGTCACAGACTGTTCCATCATCCCAGTTTCTCAGGTCGCTTCCATTCCCAATATGAAAAAGATCCTTAGGAATTGGACAAGAGAGAGAAGGCTATAAAGACTATACTGTGGTACCTCTACCTAAGAATGCCTCTATTTACAAACTTTTGTAGATAAGAACTGGGTGTTCAAGACTTTTTTGCCTCTTCTCAAGAACCATTTTCCACTTACAAACCCAAGCCTCTGAAACTGTAACCAGAAAAGGCAGGGAGAAGCCTCCATGGGGCCTCTCTAGGAATCTCCTGGGAGGAAACAGGGCCAGAAAAGGTGGGGAGAAGCTTCCATGGGGCCTCTCCAGGAATCTCCTGGGGGGAAACAGGACTTCCACCCTCCCTGTGGTTTCCCCAATCACACACATTATTTGCTTTTACATTGATTCCTATGGGAAAAATTGCTTCTTCTTACAAACATTTCTACTTAAGAACCTGGTCATGGAACAAATTAAGTTCGTAAATAGAGGTACCACTGTACCCGTATATTTCTTTTTATTGCATTTGGTCCACTACTAAAATCAATAGTCCAGGAAAAAGGATGTGCGGGGAGGATACCAGAATATTGATTTTGTTTTATTTAGATTACATTTTAGCTTATTAGTTTGACTGCCTTGAAGAAAAATAATAGATTTTTGCCCACTATTTATCTGACCCACCTCAGTGCTAAGCTAAATTTCTGATATATTGGGGTGGGTGGGTGGAATAATCCCCTGCCTCATTTGCAGATCTTTTAAAGTATTTTATCACCTGTTCATATGGGAAAATGGTATATTGGAAACCTTTCTGTCACTCCATGTCATGTCCAATAAAGATGTATGAATCAGACTTAAACCAAATAATTATGTTCTTTTCTGAAACAGGTTGTTAAAAATTCATTTAAAATAGCTCCATCTGTTTTCTCTCACAACTTTCCCTAATGTAAGAAGCTTTTGGACATGCTTCCCTATAGCTTTTTTTTTAATTGCATTCCCTGAAAAAAAGAGTTTTAATGAAAATTTTCCCCATTATTCCATTTGCAATAAATTTCTCTCAAAGATGCTTTTTTAAAAGTTAACAACTCTGATGTGAAATCTTTACAATCCATAAATATTAAGAGTCAAGAAAAATTTGAAGTTTTGATTCAGTTAGGGAAAAAATGATCCAATCCTAGTGATTTAAGCAAGCAAGTAAGAAGAGGATATTTTCAATAATTTATTCTCGCTGCTTAAAATTAGTTCCTCTGTAGGTCACATAATCAGGAAGAAAAAAGGTGACAGATTAAGAATGAAGAAATAAAAGAAAATAACTTTCCTTTAGAAAATACTTTGTGGATTTTTATTTTATTTTATGACTATTATTATTTGCATAGGCCCCCAAACCTTTTCTAGCATATTTGCAAAATTTGATCTAATTTGGTTTCATTTTTGGACAGCTATCCTCTGAAAGACAAACAATTGGACAAAGTTCTCAAGCACTCTTTTTCCCCCGCTTTATTTAATTAAACAGTTCAAACTTTTTTTAAAAAAACCAGAAAAAAATATAAGCTGTAAAGCAACAAAATTACATGACAAGAACCTTTGCATAATTTATTTCCAACATTCTTTGGGCTGGAAAGTGTACAAAGAAAACAATTGTGTGCGTGTGAAGCAGCTGTCCGAGCTGTCTAAACTGATCCAATTTGATTTTATAATTTATCTTGATTTGCTAGTTGATGTCAGGAAGGCAAGTCCGAAGAAATCTTCTCTGCTTTGTAGGCAAGACATTCATTTAAGAATGTATTTTTCACAGGTGGATTTTTGCTTTGCCTAGTTAAGAAGAAAAAAAGCTGATAACTAGGCTGGGGCAAAGTCTGTTTTGGTAGCGCTTAGAAAACAGCCCTTGAAATCAGTGCTGGTTTTTGGGTTTTTTAAAGAATCCTAACATCCATTCAAAAATCAACAAACTTCTGAAAGTAGAGGCAGTGTCTTCCCAGGGACAGGCAAGGGGGGATTAAAAGAATAAAATAAATCAAGAAAGCACTAAAGTCACATGGTTGCATTCTCACCTATAATGGAATGTGTTAGATGACTTTGGAGAAAGAGGGAAAGGGATGCCAGGTGCAGTGATGGGCTTCTAGGGTCAGGTATGCAGAACCGGTAGAATTTTTTTTTTTCCCCTTCTGGACTCTGGATATGTTTTCTTCTATCGCAGTAAATGAGGTTGAATGTGTATACTTTAAGAAGAACTGTGCGTGTGTGTTTGTGTGTACATACACATACAGTTTATGCAGTAGATAATGTATATTTTTGTGTGCCTGTGCAATATGTATGTACACATATGGCGTATATACATAGAATTAAATAGTATATTTTGGATGTTCAGTAATAGCAAATAGATAGGGAAATTGTATCTCTTTGAGGCGAGGAAAGGCCAGGCACCCTAACCCTAAGCCAAACCTTTGACGTGAGTGACGTCAAGTTGGCCACCTTTAAGCCAGTCACATGACCTTTAAGCCACCCACTGGTTACATGATTGTCAAGCCACTCCCACTTGGTCACATGGCCAGCAAACTACACCCACAAAATAAGCCACGCCTACAGTGTGGTAGTAAAAAAATTACAGCCCTTTACTGTGCCAGGGGTCTCCAACCTCTGCAACTTTAAGACTAGTGGACTTCAACACCCACAGTTCCTTTGCTGCCTGAGGAACTCTGAGAGTTGGAGTTCACAAGTCTTAAAGTTGCCGAGATTGGAGACCAGTAGCCTAGGAGACAATCAGAAAAGAGAGGCAGGAGACCCTCTGTGACTAAATGTCAAAGGTAAAAAAAAACTATGGAGGACCTTGATTATCAAGCTGTTAAAAGTGACAGCAGGAAGTTCGTACTTTCAGAGCAAGATTCTGTGAAGGTAGCCTTTAAAATAAAGTAGAATTAGTTTGTCTAGCTGTGAGCCCTGCCTGCTTAACCTGGAACGTTGCAAGTCTGAAAGTACAAAAGTGCAAAAACTTCTCCTTGCTTTTAAGTACAACTCAAAGTACAACACTTCCAGTGTAACTTCGGTAATAACACTAACATTCTGCTCCCAATTGTGGTCATTAAGTCAAGAATTACCTGTATACACCCGACTGCTTCATAAAAGGCCCTGGGAATCTTTCATGTAGTGCATAGATACCTAATGGCCAGGCTGCCCTGTTTCAAGGTTCGGTTCCAGAAAGGTGCTTCAGAGTAGTACAGGGCCATGAATGCAGCCATGCAATCTTGAGAGAAGATACAGCTGTTTTAAAGTTATAGACAAAAGTGATGGCAAATCTATGGCATGCGTGCTACAAATTGAGCCATGTCAGTGGCCATGTGATCTCAGGTACAGTGTGCATACGCACACCAGCCAGCTGATTTTCGGGCCTCTGGGGATGTGAGGAATGTCATTTTTGCCCTCTCCAGGATCCTAGAATTGCTCGGAAGCCTGGGGAGAGCAAAAAAACCCCAGGATTTTTATTGTATTCTATTGTATTGTTTTTATTGTTGTAGGCTGCCCCGAGTCTTACGGGATTGGTGACATAGAAGTTTAATCAATTAAATTAAATTACTTCCAGTCCAACCGGACGTTGCCTCCGCAGAGCTTCCAGGGGGGTAGGGAAGGCCATTTTCACCCTTCCCATGATCCCCAGAAGCCTAGGGAGAGCGAAAAATGGGTGTGGTATTGTGTGCTAGGAGCAGGATGTGTGTGTCACATGTTCAGACCACCCCCATATGGAATTATGGGTGTGGGCACATGTGCGTGCAACATCCCCCCCCAACCTGCTTCACCCTTTTGGCAAGTGAACCCAAAAAAGTTTGCCATCACTGAGCTATATTCCTGTCTCCATACACATTTATATGGAAACCACATCCATAATGTTGCACAAATGATAATATCCTGTGGCTTTGGCTTTGCTTAAAAAATATTTTGTAAAATGAAGGTTATTATTGCTGAAACTCAGGTTTCTCTTTTCTGTTCTGGAGCAAAAAAAAAATTGAAACTGACCCCCTCCCCCCAGGCTTTCCACTTTTGTCTCTAATTACTTCATTTCTTCATCAGAAGTTTTTTAATGAGAGAATTTGCTGTGCTACGTTAGGCTGGAAGGAGGGAGATGGTGAAATGTGGCAAGGGTGTCTCCCAACGTGTCTTCTCCTCTCCCCCCCCCCCGAGAACATCTTTAATTATTATGTATTGAAAATGACACACAATATAATTTAACATTATTTTAATAGTGATTCATAAATCACATTTTGATGCATATTTTGCCCTTTTTCCTCCAATAGTGGATTAGACCAATAAAGTTGAACTCGTAAATGTGATACTTTCTAGGTGAATAATAATTTATGAGCCAATCTCTTTTTCCACTTATGGTATATAAGAAGATGTGTTCAAGTGTTCCATTTTTCATTCTGAAGCCAATATTTTTTTTTGCCTGCCTCCCATCTATATTCTCAAACATTGCAGTTCTATTTAGTTTTTAAAAAACAGTGTTTCTTAAATAGTGGAGTGCCCTCCCCTCCCGGGGTGGGTGGGTGGTGCAGCAATACCAGGGGAGCAGTGACTCCAGGGAATGTGGGATTTTTTGCTATAGGGAGTAGAGGAATTTTTGCACCAAACAATAGCACAGAGCGCAGAGCAGGAGATATGAAGTGCAGATAACAAACCCTTAAGAGACACCGTGGAAAAATGTTTAACAGGGATGAAAAGAAGGGAGGAGAGAGATGGAGATAATGTGACAAACGTAAGTCTCCCAAAAGCTAAGATGAGGAAATATGACAAAGCATATGTAGCACTTGGCTTCACTCTGACTGCGGTGGGAGACGAGGAAAGGCCAGTATGTTTACTATGTCTAAAAATGTTGGCAGTGGACAGCATGAAGCCAAATAAATTAAGGCGTCATTTAAACACTTTACACTTGTGTTTGTGAAAAATCTAAAGTTTTTTTCAGTAAAAATGTGCTGAATAGTGTAAACTATCGTCCTGGCAAAGAGTTGGAGGGGGCGCGAAATGTTTACTTCTTCCTGGAAAAGGGGGGGGGGGCTAACAGAAAATAATTGAGACACACTGCTTTAAAACATACCAGTTAACTGTGAAAGCTAGTTTGGTGTAATATTGATTAGGCTAGAAAACAGGAAGTTGAGAGTTCTAATCACACTTTAGACACAAAGCCAGCTGGGTGACCTTAGGCCAGTCACTCTGTCTCAGTCCTAGGAAGGAGGCAATGATAAGCCACATCTGAAACTGTGGCAAGAAAACTGCCAGTTTTGTCCAGCACATGTCAAGAGTCAATAATGACTCACACACAAACACACACACACAAAACCCCCCACAAAGCAAATCCACTCAACTGGATGTTATTGGATGAGGAGATACTGTAAAACAGGGATGTGAAACTCACGTTGTCATGGTAGCATCACGTCAGGACGTTTTTTCCCCCTTCGTTAAACCGGGCGGGGCCAGAACATGACGTATCTGGCCCGCAGGCTGTGAGTTTGACACCCCTGCTGTAAAACATGTGCTATCCCTGTAAAACCAGGGTTTAAGTCAAGAAGGTTTATACAGGTCATAAAAAGGGCCTTGAATTGTACTCAGCAGCCAATGTTTCATATAGGCAATAGGAAAAGTTACAATGAACTGATTTTTAAAGAGGCAATCTCTACACCAGTGATGGCAAACCTATGGCATCGGTGCCGCAGGTGGCACACGGAGTCATATCTGCTGGCACGTGAACTGTTGCCTTAATTCAGTTCCAATGTGCATGTGTGTGTCAGCCAGCTCATTTTTGGCATGCCCAAAGGCTCTGGGAGGATGTTTTTGGCTTCCAGATAGCCTACGGAGGGGAGGGGGAGGACATTTCTACCCTCCCCCGGCTCCAGGGAATCCTTTGGAGCCTGGGGAGGGCAAAACACCAGCCTACTACCCTGTTTCCCCGAAAGTAAGGCATGTCAGAGTTTTTGCAGAATTTGCTAATATAAGGCACCCCCCGAAAATAAGGCGTAGTCAAGTTTACATACGGTACAGTGGAAAAACATACGGTACCATTCAAAGCTGTTCATAGCAGTACTGTAATAATGTGGCGTCCCCTGCTGGCCCCTTCCATTGCTTTGTACCATTCAGTACAGCAGACACAGTCTGCTGCTGTCTCACCGCCATTACAGTCTCCACTACAGTGCGTAGATTGTAGTTCCTCTGGTGGCTGGAAGCTGCAATAGCAGGAGTATACTGTTGTACCATATAAGTGCCGTCGTTTGTGTGTGTGTGTGCCATACTGACAGGTACTGTACCGTAATCAGTGTACCGTACGGTACACTTTCTTTGGGGGTGTCAGCTTTATTTACTGCCTCCCCTGGTGAAATTTTGCTTCCTGCGCATTTATGCGCAGAATTTGTCTTATTTGATAAATATAAGGCACCCCCCGAAAATAAGACGTAGCACAACCTTTGGAGCAAAAATTAATATAAGACAGTTTCTTATTTTCAGGGAAACATGGTAGGCCCACTAGAAGATAGGAAACAGGCCATTTCCGGCCTTCAGAGGGCCTCCAGGTGGCAAGAGAATCTGTTTTCACCCTCCCCAGGCATTGAATTATGGATATGGGTACTTGTGCATGTGTGATAGCGCACGCCCATGTTCTTTCAGCACCTGAGGGGAAAAAAGGTTCGCCATCACTTCTCTACACACTATAACGTTTGAAGTCTTTCTGTCAATAACGGGCTTCCACCGATACGGATAAGGATGGTGCACTAGTAGTGAAAATAGACCTGCACATGCAGCTTTGTTTTTGCTGCGGGTGCACATGTGCGTCCCAGCAAGATTTTGCTTCTGTGCCTCCGCAGGAAGCAAAATATCACGAGGGGATGCGCGCAAGAGAGAGATGTTGGTGATTTATTTAATGCCTCCCCTGGTGAGATTTTGCTTCCTGCGCATTTATGTGCAGAAGCAAAATCTCACTGCAAATCTGCGCACGCAGCATACCAGTAGCAGCAGAATCAGGAATCCGCTCCTGCTTTCAGTCAATGGGGAAGCCAGATTCACTTAAAAACTACTGTGTTTACTCAAAAATAAGACCCCGTTTTTAATAAACTTGACTTTGCACAACACTCAGCAGTTTCCCCATAAGGTGGCAGATCCCTCACAGGCAGAGGTGGGTTGTTCCTAGTTTGAACCAGTTCTATAGAACCAGTAGTGGGGAATTTCCCCCTGCTCGCTGAACCGGGAGTGATCGCCGGTTGGCCACACCCCTGAACTGGCTCTAGTGGCAGAGCCTTTTTGCCTCTGTGCATGCGCAGAAGCTTTTTTTTTCCTTCTACAAATTGTTTTGGGCACTGTGCATGCGCATGCATGATGCGTGATGTGCACTTGCCTGCGCAGCATGGAAGGAAGCAAACTGATGGCAAGGAAAGTTAGAACTCACACCTGTTCACAGGTAATCCTCAAATTATGACAAATTTTTAGCAACCCTTCAACATTGAAAAAAGTGACTTATAACCAGTCCTTGCACTTACGACCATTGCAAGCATCCCATTGGTGACATGATCAAAATTTGGGTGTTGACAACCAATAAGAATTTACAACGGTGGCAGCTTCCTAGGGTCATATGATCCCCCTTTGCAATCTTCCCATAAACGAAATCAATGAGGGAAGATGGATTCACTTAATGACTGATTAATGTTAAATGAATCATTTAACTGTGACAAAAAAATTAAAAAATTGGAAATAACTCACTTAACAACCGCCTTGCTAAGCAATGAAAATTTTAACTCCAATTGCAGTCCATAAATTGAGGACATCCTGTAAGGGAGAGGCAGAGGAGGCTTTCAGCAGTTTCCGACCAGTTCTGGAGAACCGGTAGCAGAAATTTTGAGTAATTTAGAGCAGTGTTTCCCAACCTTGAAAACTTGAAGATATCTGGACTTCAACTCCCAGAATTCCCCAGCCAGCAAATGCTGGCTGGGGAATTCTGGGAGTTGAAGTCCAGATATCTTCAAGTTGCCAAGGTTGGGCAACACTGATTTAGAGAACCAGTAAATATCACCTCTGACTGGCCCCACCCTCATCTATTCCCTGCCTCCCAAGTCCCAGCTGATCGAGAGGAAATGGGGATTTTGCAGTATCCCTTGCCTGTCACACCCACCAAGCCACACCCACAGAACCCACCACTAGGAAGAAGGATATTATTTCTATTGGATTGGGGGCTGTAGGTGGTTTTGGGTGGTATGTTAGAGGCAGCAATTCAAAAGTCAAAGGTGGTAGATCCAACCAGAGCATTGGCTCAGAGGCAGCAATTCAAAAGTCAAAGGTGGTAGATCCAACCAGAGCATTGGCTCAGAATTTTTTAAGAATAAAATGGGTACCTCGGCAACAACAAGATTTGTTTGTAAATCCATTTAGCTTTATGCACAAAAAAGATAGACAAGGAGCCTCGGTGGCACAGTGGTTAGAGTGCAGTACTGCAACCTACTTCTGCTGATCACCGGCTGACAGCAATTTGGCAGATCAAATCTCACCAGGCTCAAGGCTGACTCAGCCTTCTGTCCTTCCAAGGTCAGTAAAATGAGGACCCAGATTGTTGGGGGTGAGAGGCTGACTCTGTAAACTGCTTAGAGAGGGCTATAAAGCACTGTGAAGTGGTATATAAAACTAAGTGCTATTACTCACCGTGGAACCCAAAACATATTTTGCACACCCCTGTCATACTCCCCTAAGGAATTCCTTTATTTCAAGATGCTTTTAAGCAAAGTTTGGGCAGTCTTCTTCTCTTCCTACCTCAGTTTCTTCATGATGTGTGGATATTACCACCATTGGAGTTTTAAAATACACAGAGAGATTTATAACTGTCTTCTAAATCAAGTCGGGCATTCTAGGATGGTTTAAGCTGCTTTGAGAGTCTCATTGTAGAGCTCTACAATTGTACCATCAGAATTCAGTAGCAAATGGCCAGACATCAGAAGCACAGTTTCCTATGAGAAACAAAGGACACAAATTACTTTAGGCTTCCAGTTAAGTCACCCAATTAAACTAAAAATGTTCTGCAGACCCATCCTCAGTCCAAAAGTGGTGCCATGACAAAAGCACATGACATGTGGTGGTTGTGCCCTGAAGCAAAAAAATATTGGACTAAAATTCGTAACTGGTTGCACGAAATGCTAGATAAAACTGTAGAATATGTCCCTGAATTTCTTCTATTAGGCATAAATAAGGGAAAATATCCTCAAAATATCAAATATCTAACATTACGTATTACAACAACGACCAGGATTGTGTATGCGCAATATTGGAAATACTTCAACATGCCCAGGGAAAATATGATAATTAAGAAGATATGTGACTATGCCGAAATGGACAAATTAACTATTGAACTTAAAGGACAAAAAGACTCAGAATATTACGACATATGGACAAAATGCTATAATTGGGCCAGGAATAGGAAATTGAAGAGACAGTGTGGGACAAAGATATAGGATTAGAAAATACGGAGAAATGATGTATAAATTGCATAAATACAACAATAATATGCACATATGGCTGTAGATCTGTTTAAAAATGATGTGTAAAATGTGAAAATTGATTTTTAAAAATTAAAAAAAACAGCACATGACCCAATCTCTGGCCCGCATAGCAGAGCCTCCTTTCATGCATCCCCTTGGGTCAAGTTCTCCATAGTCTTCTGCTGGCCCACCTTTATATGTTACTCACATACATTTCCGCGGGGACCCAGCCAGCCTCGTGGATACAGTCATGAAAACAATTCCACCTGGGAGGAAGTGCTCTGGACTACAAAGCTGCCACTTCCCATCCGAAGCTCGTGAAGACGATGATCTCCTGATCATTCCATTGTTCCCCAAACAGGTGACCGGGAAGATAAAAGCCTGTGAATCATCCCAGTTGGATCTAGGGAAGAAGAAAAAAAGGAACACGGGGACCATTAAAACGCTTGTCCTTCTGACCCGAAGATCAGGCTCAGGACAACTGCGGGATGTGGAGTTCACTTTGTCAAAGCCACAGAAGGAAAATGCAGATGGGTGTTTATTTCCCTTATTAAGGAAGGGACGGCAGTTTGGAGTGTCCTGCCAATACCAAGAATATGGCTTTCCTGGAAATGGGTGTTGATTCAAATGACTCTCCGTGCAGTGAAAAATAAAAACCTCCTCACTTGCCAAACTGGCAATGATAGCCGGATGGCCATGCCCCCCAAACCTTGTCCTCTGGTCGCCACTCCTTGAAAGTGTTGGGCAAAGAACTCCCTGGGCATGCGCAAAGGGTCATTTCCCTGACTTGACGCATTTCTGAAGTGATGCAAACCTATACAAATTAGGCGAAACCACACTCACCATGAGTGACTGTGAAAGGGATCTTGGAGTCTTATTGGGTAGCCAGCTAAACATGGGCCAGCAATGTGCAGCAGCGGCTAAAAAAGCCAACACAATCCTAAGCTGCATGAACAGGGGGATACACTCCAAGACCAGAGAGGTAATAATACCACTCTATAAGGCCCTGGTCAGACCGCACCTGGAGTATTGCATCCAGTTCTGGTCACCACACTTCAAAAAAGATATAGAGACTCTAGAGAGGGTGCAGAAAAGAGCAACTAAAATGATAAGGGGACTAGAGACCAGGTCATACGAGGAAAGGTTGCTGGAACTGGGCATGGATAGTCTAGTAAAAAGAAGGGCTAGGGGGGACATGATAGCTGTATACAGGTACTTAAGGGGTTGCCACGGAGAGGAGGGGGACACACTGTTTTCCAGGGCACCAGAGGGCCGGACGAGGAACAACGGTTGGAAACTGACCTAGGAAAGATTCAACCTGGAGATAAGAAAGAATTTCCTGACAGTGAGAGCGATCAACCAGTGGAACGGCCTGCCAGCGGAGGTTGTGGACTCCCCAACTTTGGACATTTTCAAGAGGAGATTGGACTGCCATTTGGCTGGCGTGCTGTAGGATTTCCTGCTCAGGCAGGGGGTTGAACATGATGACCTGTAAGGTCCCTTTCAGCTCTAATAATAAATAAATATGGAAGGTAAATGAACACCACCCCTGCCTTTACCATAAAGCAAAGTTCACCACTATGCTATCCATTATTTCTGCCCCCCCGCCCCCCCATTTTCATTCCATTTCATGGAAAATAAAATTGCTATTGAACTCTTCTTTCCCGCCCCAACTTTAAATTGAGAGTTGTTGTGGTGGTGGCGTTGGTGGTGCTTGATTCTCAAGGGTTGGATCCAATGTTCTGCTTTCTACTATAGTGGCATCATGTTGAAGAAGTGTGGTACAGTGGTACCTCTACTTATGAACTTAATTAGTTCCGTGATCAGGTTCTTAAGTAGAAAAGTTTGTAAGAAGAAGCAATTTTACCCATAGGAATCAATGTAAAAGCAAATAATGCGTGCGATTGGAGAAACCACAGGGAGGGTGGAGGCCCTGTTTCCTCCCAGGAGATTCATAGAGAGGCCCCACGGAGACTTCTCCCCGCCTTTTCTGGCCCTGTTTCCTCCCAGGAGATTCCTAAAGAGGCCCTGCAGTTAAATTATTCACAGCAGCTGTTCAGTCATTCATGCAGTCATTAAGTGAATCCATCTTCCCCTATTGATTTGCTATGGGAAGATTAATAATAACAACAGAGTTGGAAGGGGCCTTGGAGGTTTTCTAGTCCAACCCTCTGCTTAGGCAGGAAACCCTACACTACTCCAGACAGATGGTTATTCAACATCTTCTTAAAAACTTCCACTGTTGGAGCATTCACAACCTCTGTGGGCAAACTGTTCCACTGATTAATTGTTCTAACAGTCAAAAAATTTCTCCTTAGTTCTTATTGATGTAAGTAGGTATTTTAGTTTGTCTATAAGCAAGGAGCAAGTTCCAATTGTGTGAGGATTTTGTAAAATGTTTACATTTTTAATATTGTAAACAGCCCAGAGTTATCCTGCGGTAAGATGGGAGGTCAATATGAAATAAACTGTTTAGAAGCAACTCCATATGTGTTTCTTGTTTTTTGGGGGGGGTCTGGACATGTGCCCGTAAACCAAGCCAGCATGACTAACACAAATTATATCCCGAACATCATTGGCAACCTTTTGTCATGATGCAACTTACTTAATTAACGTCATTTGTTTAATGACATCATGGTGCGCATGACATCATCATTTGTGGTTCTTGGAGTTGTAGTTTAGCAGCCCCTGCAGGCAGGTTATGTTCTAAAGCACTATGGAAACTAGCAAGAGAAACAAAAACCTGTTTATAGAGAGTACAAAAATTGGGGGGAGTTGCAAAACAAATTTCAAAACAGTGCTGATATTTTTTATATATTTTTTTTAAATCTTACCTGCTCATGTCCTAATAGGAAAGAAAACAAGGTGCTAAAATGGAATCTGTGGCTGATACATTTTTGAGTTGATTGATATGTATCCAGTTGCTGAAATTTCAAGGATCTAGCATGTAGAAACAAATTATGACATTTGGTAAATATGGATATTCCCAAAGTGAACAACATTGTCTACAGAAGGATAAAATTGTGTTAAATATGGTAGGATTAAAGGCATTTTTCATTTCAGTCACCTGCAGAGTCCCATTTTCCATTCTTATATTCACACAAGGAGAAATGTTCTAATTCTAATTGTAGCATATTTGTTCCCAGTGTTTACCTGTGATACTTAAAATAAGTTCTTCTGTAATCAACAGTTTACATATTGTGAATTTAGATATTTCTTGGGTTTCAGAATTTAACATTTGTTCCCAAACTTAGCTTTGATATGAAATTAGTGCTGGATTTGTTATAGATGTTCTGTAGACTGATGTGTAATGAACACTATACTTTAATGTAGCATTTACATAAAGGAGTCATTCAGACATTCAAGTATGACTACAAACAGGAAGTGATTCCTCAGTGGTTGTGCTTGATTTTATTGGTTTGGTTTGGTTTGGTTTGGTTTGGTTTGGTTTGGTTTGGTTTGAGATTTGATTTGATTTGATTTGATTTGATTTGATTTGATTTGATTTGATTTGCCACACACTTCATCGTGCCTTTGAGCAATTCACAGAATTTAAAAAAATGTATCTTAAAAAATTTATAGATAGAAAATGTTATATAACAATTGGCAATCAGAGACTATTTGTTACCCATTTCATTTTGGGTTTGCAATTTGCAGTTTTCCTTGCAGAGAATATAGAACTGCTGCCAATTGCTGAATTTATCCTCAAACAATAATTCTGGGATATTAGAAATAATATGTTTAGAATTATAATTGTTCAAATGTCTAAATATTCTGCTTATTGATCTTCATCATCTTGTTCTTTCATAGTTCAGAAATAAATGCAGGCATTGAGGAATCCAAGCATGACTGAGAACAATCATTTTCTATTTGATTACATTGTGTTCTTCAGATACCTTTTTACTAATGATCCTTTATGTTTTATTTAGAAGGGAAAGAGACATCTGAGAACATTCATTTTCTAATTGTAAATAGAGAGCAGAGATTCCATAAAAATAACACCATTTATTCAACAACTGAAATGGAATTTAGTGAGCAATAAAGAAATATTCCATCGAATATATAAGCAAAACCCAAGAGTGAAAATAAACCTATTTCGAAAACAAAATGTATCCTAAAACTGAAACAGGATAAGCTTCCCTCACTAACAAAAGATTTACTTAAGATTAGATGAGGCATCAAACCCATCAAATGAGTATTATATAAAAGTAAAAAAAAAAAAATTTAAATTGCTGCTATCTAGTGATTATTGCAAGTTTTATAACTCAGGCGTGGAAACCCTCACGAAAGATGTTGCGGAAAAAATTATTTACAAAATTGGAAGTGATGTAATGGACAGAGAGGGGGAGAGAGAAAGGAAATGATGATATGGTATCTAGAATTTGTTGTGGGGGGAGGGTTAGGTAGACTTTTCTGTGCCTGTAAAGGAAATTATAAAAATACAGTTTTCTAACATTTATAGGCAGAAAAAATGATTCAGACTCAGTAAATGCAAGAAATGGCAAAAGAAATAATGGATATTATTCTGATTATGATTCAATACTGACTTTTTTATATATATACACACGTTTATCTCTGTTGTTGACTTGAAAGACAATGGATTTAATTCCACTAACAAGAACAATTCCCATTATTGCTCAGAACATTTCCACAGAAAAAAAGGGCGAGATGGTCTATTTTAATCACTCAAATTCTCTTCACTCACTAGCCCTGCTTTCCTGATCTTCTAGTAGAAAGAAGCCTTTGGTGGTGGTGGTCGGGGTGCAAGGGCAGATTGCAAAAGCAAGGGAAATGAAAAAAAAATGGTCATGTCCTTTTCCATCATGAAAAGTACTGCATTTTTCAGAGTATAAGACAGGATAAGACACACTTTAGTTTGGGGGAGGAAAATAGTGGGGGGAAATCTGCCTACAAGATATTCATCTGGCTAGCATCCAGCATTCATCTGGCTAGCCTGGTCAGCTTCAACACATTATTATATCCCCTGGTTAGAGCTGAAAAAACCTTCTTTGGAGCGAGTAACAATGAAAAAGCCTGCAAGACGGTAAAAGCTGGAAAGATTGTTAGCACCTTATTAGGGCTGGGGGGGGAGAGAAATCTTAGTAAAAGCTACATTCGGAATATAAGACACATCCAAATTTTCAGTCTCTTTTAGGGGCAAAAAGGTGTGTCTTATACTCCAAAATATACGCATCTCTATTAGACTGAAATCTTCATCAAGTCCTGCCTTCCTTTTCTCATTCCTTCCCTATTCCCTAATCAGAGAACATACTGATCTGAAACTGACTTCATTTATTATTATTATTATTATTATTATTATTATTATTATTATTATTATTATTAATTAGATTTGTATGCCGCCCCTCTCTGCAGACTCGGGGCGGCTCACAACAGTGATAAAAAACAATATGTATTGACAAATCTAATAATTTAAAATCTAAAATAGCAATTGTACATTTAAAAAATCTAAAAACAAGGAACCCCAATATAAAAAACATACATACATTTAGGATTTCGTTCGATGCTAAGGAGACATTATCGGATAATTGGAGGAAGTCTAAACCAGAGCACAAACAGTGATTGGTCGGCTTGAATTTCCTTCCCTCAACACTCTTCCTATCTCTCTGTCCTATGAAACCCTTGTTTAGTGACACATATGTTGTTTTCTAGCAGTTGGCAAAAAAAAAAAAAAAAAGCCGGGCTTGAAACATCTGGGATCTGGTTCTAAGATGTACTTTAGATATACTCAGATATTAAAATGTTCAATTCAGTTTAATTTGCTAAGCTTTAGAAACCAGAGATAAGGAGCTTCCAGACCGTGTAGACTCTTCAAATCTGCTTAGATTTGAATTACTGAAATTCAGTATATAATTAGGCATGGGGTTTGTTTTTTTAATTTTGATTTTTATTAATTCCAATGGGATTTAAGCACACTTGACATGTTACAGAACGAAGGGCATCCGCTTCAGGAAAGAAGATATAATAGGTATTTACTTTGGTTTCCATTCAGTTTGAACCCAATCTGCTACAATCAAACCAAGCTGCTAATTTACCCCAAACAAGAAACAGAATTAGCCACAAAATTAAGAAATCAAAATTTATGTCCATATGATGCAATCCTGCAGGAGAAATTGCTAGAGGTGTTTAAATGCTATCTCTTCTTGTACTGATTCTGAATTAGATCTGGACATTTCTGTTTATTAAATGCAAACAGAAAGATTGACAAGGCAAATTAAGTTCATACAGATTAACTCATCTTATTTATTTTTTTCTCACTTAGCCACAGTGAGATAAAACTGCCTGTATCTTTGTCTATCCCTTCCTGCCAGAAGCAAACTAGAATTTATTGGACATATGTTTGCATTCCACTTAATAAAATAATGCGCCAATATTTTTCAGATCAACTTTGTTAGTAATTCATGAAGTGACTATTTATGCTAATCATAAAATGTTTGCAGGCCTAATGTAGTGCATAAATCTGAATGCAAAATGTGTAGTTATTAACCAAAATATAAGGTGAAACAAACACTAAATTATAGTCAGAAAAAGACATGTGTGTGTATGTGTGTGTGTGTGTAATCACATAATATAATATAATAATTTTCAAAGCGGGTTGTTTGGGGTCATCTACAACTTACTTAAAGAAAAAAGGATGAATAAATATTGAATTACAAGGACGATTATTCCCATCATAATTCACCTATTTGTAATGACTTCTCGTTATCGCAGGGAGGCTTCATAGCCATAGATGTGAAGGAGGACTCATTTCCTCAGCAATTTTACCCCTATCAGATTATCTCATCTGATTCCATTATTTCTTTCCCATAAATCTGCTAACCGTGATTTGTTATTTGTGGCCCTGTTAACGGATCTGAAGCACTGTTAAAAGGATTTATCTAGCTTTGTGTCTAAAGAGCAGTTGATGTCTTCAGCTTTTGTCACTCCCCGCGTTGGGAAATCAATTTGGTGGCTTTTCATACTTAAATTCAGTGGACACCACACTCAGTTCTGCCCCATAAAATAAGGCGCTGGATAAACAAAAGGTGCAGTAACTGTACTTAATGTGTTGGCCTTGATAAATGAGTTTGTTTAAGTCATAGCAAATGACACTCAAAGTCAATAGAACCCACAAGACTTATTATACTGGCCCCTTTTTTGCAAATCTTCCTTCTGCTTGTTTACTCAGCCAAGGAAGACCTGAAAATACACACTTGAGAGTTTTTCCCCTTTAATTTCTCAGTGATAAGTGGTGTGAAAAGAGGGTGCTTCTCTCTATACCGACCATGCTTATTTTACAAAATTTTGTATGTTTGCAAATGTGAGCACACACAGAAAGAGTGTATTTTGGAGATTATTATGACTGTAACTTTGTTGCTTGTATTCTTATAATTTATATTGAGTGATTCCCGGTATGATTTGATTGGTTATTTGTACCCTATGACTATCATCAAGTGGTGTATCTTATGATTCTTGACAAATGTATCTTTTCTTTTATGTTCACTGAGAGTATATGCACCAAGACAAATTCCTTGTGTGTCCAATTACACTTAGCATTAGCATTTAGACTGCTTCATAGTGCTTTTACAGCCCTCACTAAGCGGTTTACAGAATCAGCCTATTGCTCCCAACAATCTGGGTCCTCATTTTACCCACCTCGGAAGGATGGAAGGCTGAGTCAACCTTGAGCTGGTGGTGAACTGCTGAACTATAGCTAGCAGTTAGCTAAAGTAACCTGCAATGCTACACTCTAACCACTGCGCCACCCAGTGCTGCACTCCAACCACTGCGCCACGCCGGCTCCTATTGGCCACTTAGCCAATAAAAAACTCTATTCTCTTCTATTCTATTCTGAAGTGAAGCTCTCAGAAACCAAGTGCTTGAAAAGTACAGAGCACATTAAAGACAATTGGTTGAATCATCTCAACTCAATGGAAACAAAAACCCCAACTTGTGGTTGAGCAGGCTGAAGGAATTGAACTGTTGGTGCTTTGGTGGCTTGGTCACCTATAATGGACATGAAAATGTGCAGTTGCTTCAGAAGGAGTCCAGCCTTACCGGGAAATTGTTCAGATGCTCATTGTAAGCAGTTAAAACTACAGGACTATCCTGCCAATAGTGAGAGGAACAGAGTAGGGGTGGGGGAGAGAGAGAGAGAGAGAGAGAGAGAGAGAGAGAGAGACTGAGACTTCTGATTCTAAACCTCTATGTGTTTGTGCTACATACCAGCCAATATTTGACAGCTCCCTCATCTGTCATAGGTTAATAAGACTAATATGCACCTCCAGTAATTTGTCTTAATACTTTGGAGGTTTGAGCTCAGTCGTGTTTATAGCCCTCAGTTGCACTGCTATATCTCAGCACAGATTGTGCTAGCCAGATGTGGGGGGGGGGTTTGCATTCCCTGTTTTATCCTTCAGAGCTAACTGAGCTGAGAAACACCGAGAACAAGTCCTCGTTTTGTACAATATGTACAAATATATTACTTCAATGGCAAAGCTTCTCATTCAAAGGGTCCATTCCTCCCCAAAATGCCTGCTCCTCCTTTAAATGGAATGCCACAACTCTCATTTCTCCCCAATCTAAAAAAACCTAAAACAATCTATTGTAGTAGGTTCCGAAGAGCAAGGGGAAAGTAGGAGACAAGGCATGAATCTCTTTAGACTGACAATTCCTTTTTAAAAAAAAAAAATTAAATGTGTTTATTTACACAAACAAACAATAGAGTGACAATTCCTGTCCACACACCCCTATGATCGTGAATCAAACTGGGTGCATCGTATTCAACCTTTTCATAAATTCCATGTCTTGAGCTTCTTCTGGAAAGCACCTTTTCTTATTTAGGTGCTTCCAGTAAAGTGTTTTGACAACCTATGCCTGTAAGCATGCAGGTGCTTCCCAAATCAATGTGTGATGTATCCAACAGCCCAGCCACCTCTTTCAAACTCTTCGGTTGTTGTTACCAGTTAGCACAACTCCACTATAAGAAATTATCATGTCAAGACTGAGTGATGTCAGGGCATCCCTCCATCCACAGTCTCTTTTTGTCTTTGCTTTGCCAGCTTCAGATTTTGAGACTCTCGAGACTCTAAGAGAGGCCAAGTCCCCACAAGCAGAATCCTTAGAATTAAGCAAAGGCTGCTTCAGTAGGAAATTCAAAGGTTGGCCTGGAGGGAAGGATAGTTGAAGCCAATGTACTGGGGTGCAATGTTCATAAGGCTGGTTTAATATATGACTAAGTGTCCGGAGTCAGATTTCTGAGAATTACTTTTCAGATAAGCAGCTTTATAGCACTACATTTTCATCTGGCCTACCAGAGACATATCATTTATCACCAAATTGCTAGTAATTTTAATTCCTGCCATGAAGCCCGTTGGGAATCAAAGCTGAAAGGGGTTTTTAAAAAGATTTTTGTCCTATCTTAGAAAGAGGGAGAATCACAAATACACACACCCAACTCCTCCACAAAGTATCCAGACTAAGGAGAACCGCGTCCCCTTTGAGACTTACTTTCTAGAAATACACTTGGCAGGCCGTATCCTAAGTGGAGAAATCACATTTATAGGAAAACGTTAGTAAAACGCGCATCCTGTTATTAGCTCTAGTCCCAAAATAAACGATCCGGCCAAGCCATGACAAACGTCTCGGACGCGAAAGAGTTAATGTCAGACTGGTGCCGACGCTAAAAGGTCTTAACTTTTTTTTTTTAAACGAGTTTCTAGTATGGATCCCCCCCCCCCTCTAGAAAATTGGAAGCGGTCCAGCATGAAACCGATCTGGGACGAAAGGTGGCGCTGTCGAGGTTTGAAACGAGGAACGCGAGCAAACTTGGATTTTGTTTTAACTCGGTTCTTATTTTTTTGCTTTTAAATTTAAACACCTACCCACCCGCCCACCTCACGAAGCGAGAAAGAGCGCACGTGACTGCTTTTTTTTTTTTAAGTAATTAATTGAGCAGACCGCCCGTCTCCTGCAAATGCGAACCCCGGTTGTGTTGAAATCCAAAGTTTGCAGAACTTCTTAAGGCTCGCCTCCCTCCTCGGTTTTAATTCTCTCCCTTTCCTCTCCTGCCACCCTCCCGTCCCGAGAAAAAAGCCACTTCAAGCTTATGTTTAAAATCTAGGAGTTTAAAGGAACCAGAGAGGGGAAGGGAGAAGTAATCGATGGCGCTGGGGAGAAGAGCACATTCGTGGCTAGCATTTAAGCACTTGCCTTAACTTTCTCGACCTCTTACGGAGCGATCGATCAGAGGGAGGTCGGAACTAAAAAAAATTCCTAACTTTGCGCCGTAGTCCTGGACTTGGAAAACTCCGGGCAAAAAGCCCGAAAGCGCGGCTGAAGGCGTGCAAATGAAATAAAATAAATTAAAAACCCGGTTCGGGGATCCTGTCTGCGCTGGGGGGGGGGGGGAAGGTTCCGAATTCACTCCCTTTAGATCCCAAAGGGCTAAGGGGGGGCTCGGAAGCTCCCTTGCCCAGAAAGAAAAAGCTGAACAAACCGCAGAGTTATTTTGGGGGTCTCCAAGAGAGGCTGCTGGGACCTTCTGGGTCAATGTACCAAAACGCTCTAGTTACAAGAAGGAATTAGTACTACCGAGGCTTGGGGGGGGGGGGAGAGAATCTGCGTGCAGCCGCTCGTCCGTGCTCTGTGTGTCTGTCTTTTCTCACGCGGAGAGACTCGGCCGCTTAAGAAGGGAAGGGAAGGCTAAGCCACTCGAATATATGCATGTACTCCACATTCCCAAACGTGTTCGAGTTACACACATTCACCAGCCAGCCTCCGAAAAACGCAAAACTCCGAAACGCACGTTAGGAAAGTGAGAGACGATGCGTAAAGCACCCTTACCTATTTATTTACCGCGTTTTCTTTTGCAGAGTTGAGATTTCTAGCAGCGGGCTTTGGTGGTTAAATGACTTTCGGGGTCTCTCTCTCTCTCTCTCTCTCTCTCTCTCTCATTCTCCTCTCTCTCTCCCCTTTTCTTCTTCCCCCCTTTCCCCCCATCTCTCCCCCCTCTCCCTCCTAATTGAGTCCGAGGCGGCGCTTTCGGTTCAGAAAGAGTTAAAAAGTTTGGGTCCCAGCTGACAGTCAGCTGATTGGCTCCTTGATTGACAGCTTTGAAAAAGTTTCCTTGTTTCTATACTATTATGCTAATAAGGAGCCGGGTCCGCGGCCGGGGATTGGGAGTCGGGTCCCGATAGGAGCGTGACGTCAGGCCCGCTATAAAACTCAGCAATGCTTTTAAACTCTCCTCCCGGTTCATCTCTTGAAAATATTTTTTCATCTTTGGCGTTGAAGCTGGGGAGTCAGCCGAGGGCTTATTTTTCACCCCCTCCTTTATCTTCCTTTCTCCCCTTTTGCAGAACTCGGGGAGAAAGCGCCCTCTCGCTTTTCCAAACCTCTCCTCCTCCTTTTCTTTTTTTTAAAAAAAAATCCGATTTAGCGACCTACCTGCTCTGATTTTATTTTATTTTTTGAAAGCGTCAACCGCGTTCTCTTTTTTTTCCCCCTTTTCCTTTCCTTGGTGCTGAAACTCTCTCTCTCTCTTCGTTTGGACTCCGGCCAGAAAAAGAGGAGAAAAGAAACACCACGAAGCGTCACCCCCAAAAGACTGACAGCAAGAAAGCCAAACCACCCTTTTTCAAATGAACGCGGAACTTGCTAAGTAACCTTTCCCTGTAAAAAAAAAACAAAAAAAACCTGCAGTTGCGAAGCTGCAGCGAGAGAGAAGTGGGAGAGAGCGAGAGAGCCACGAGCGCGCAGAGGAGAAAGGGGAGGGAAGAGAGAGAGTGAGAGAGAGAGAGGAGGGGAGGAGGAGGAGGAGGAAGAGCGAAAGAAAAACGAAAGAAACCCAGGCGGCCGGATGCAAAAGGCGAGCAAATAGCGCGAGGCGAGGAAGGCAGCGAGGCACGGCCGCTCCGCGCGTTGCCGGCTTTGCAAGCCGGGCGGCTGCTTCTTTGTCAAGGGAAACCTCCGAGCCCCGGGTGCGAGCGAGGCTCTCCTTCTCCCGGCGCTGCTGCGGTTAGCTGGCTTGATCCCCGCCAGAGCCTGCGAGGCGGAGGCGGCAGAGAGCGCGCAGCTCCGGACCAGCCAGCTTCTCTCCGAGGCTCCGGCGACCCAGCCAACCTGGCTCACCCGTTGGCAAGCCAGAGCAGCCCCCCGGCTCCGGGAGCGCACCCGTTCTGGAGGGCTGGAGGCGGCGGAGGCGGCGGCGGCGGCAAGAGGATGGCCTCGGACCTGGCCCTGCACAGCGCCGACCTGCCCACTAGTCCCCTGGCCATGGAATATGTTAATGACTTCGATCTGATGAAGTTCGAGGTGAAGAAGGAGCCCGTGGAGACGGACCGCATCATCAGCCAGTGCGGCCGCCTCATCGCCGGCGGGTCCCTCTCGTCCACCCCGATGAGCACGCCGTGCAGCTCCGTCCCGCCGTCGCCCAGCTTCTCGGCCCCCAGCCCGGGCTCCGGCGGCAGCGACCAGAAGACCCACTTGGAAGACTACTACTGGATGACCGGCTACCCGCAGCAGCTCAACCCGGAGGCGCTGGGCTTCAGTCCCGAAGACGCCGTGGAAGCGCTCATCAACAACAGCCACCACCAGCTTCAGAACGCCGCCGCCGGCTTCGAAGGCTATGCTAGAGGGCAGCAGCTGGCCGTGGGCGGCGGAGGCGGCGGCGGAGGAGGCGGCGGCGGCGGCGGTTCGGGGGGTTCCATGCCGCCGGACGAGATCGGCTCCGCGGCCGCCGTGGTCTCCGCAGTGATCGCGGCCGCCGCGGCGCAGCAACAACAGCAACAGAACGGTGGCGGTGCGCCCCATTACCACCATCCCCATCACCACCACCCGGCCGGCCACCACCACCACCATCATCCGCAGCCCCAGCCGCCGGGCAGCGTGCAGTCTTCGGCCAGTAGCAGCAGCAGCGGAGGAGGAGGAGGCGGCGGAGGCGGCGGTGCGCTCCACCACCCGCACCACGGCGGCGGCGGGGGCGGCCTGCATTTCGACGACCGCTTTTCGGACGACCAGCTGGTGACCATGTCGGTGCGCGAGCTGAACCGGCAGCTGCGGGGCGTCAGCAAGGAAGAGGTGATCCGGCTGAAACAGAAACGACGGACCCTGAAAAACCGAGGCTACGCGCAGTCCTGCCGCTTCAAGCGAGTCCAGCAACGGCACGTCTTGGAATCCGAGAAGAACCAGTTGCTCCAACAGGTAGAACATCTGAAGCAGGAAATCTCCAGGCTGGTCCGGGAGAGGGACGCCTACAAGGAAAAATACGAGAAATTGGTCAGCAACGGGTTCCGGGAAAACGGCTCCAGCAGCGACAATCCCTCTTCTCCAGAGTTTTTCATGTGAGTCTGTGGTCTTCTCTCCCACCTACACCCACCTTACCCCGCCAACCGTTTCTCCAACCCCAAGAAACCCCCCTTCCTTCGCCCCCCCCCCACCCGCCCCTTGCCACTCTTTGGAGCACAAGCAGGCACCCACACAAAAACATGCACGCTGGCGCGCAAGCACGTGTGCAAAAGTTCCTAAGGCTGGAGAGGGGGGAAAGGTCAGGCAGTTGGTCCCGGTATGTTAATTATTGTTAACTTGGGCCATCCGAACCGTACCTGCTATGTACACACCCACGCCGGTCATTACCACCCTGTATTGTTAAAAGAAATAAAGGCAACTTTTGGTGGTACTGATTTAAGGTGGACTGCATCAGAGGGTCAGCCTTACAAGGTCCTGACCTTTCTCGCCTTTTCCAGCCCTTTCCAGCATTAGCTTGTGCGTGTGTCTGTGAGTGAGTGTGCCTGCAAATCCAACTTCCATCAACTTATCTGAAGTTTGCTCAGAGTTTTTTTTTGTTTTTTTTTTAAAAAAAATCTGCTCTGGCCAAAATACAAAACCGCCAATTTTGCCACCCAGAATTCTTCGTGTGGGATATAAACTTTAGATATAGATAGGTGCATAGATTGATGTGTCTGTGTTCATACCACCCGTGAATGCAGACATGTTTCAAGGACGTGAAATAATTAAAAGAAAGTGTTAAGACTTCAGATTGCTGAATGTCCATCTCTGGTTGAACTAAAACCTAGAGAATATGTCAACCTGCCCGTGTGGAGCCTTGATCAACTTCTCCTGAGTTACTGATGTGATCTTTGGCCTTAAGCTGCCAAACAGTGAACTGAGTCTGCTTTTAGTAACCCATCCTCATCTCATGCATTATTACGCTTACTAGTTTGTCTTGCATCAATTAACTGTATAAATATTTCAAAAGACTATGGGGGAGAAAAAAAAGACATTATATTGATAAATGCCCTGCATGCTGGACATGTACGGATTTTTTTTTCCTTTTGCTTGGATATGGACTTTGGAGATATATATATAATGGCATGTCATTCATTCTTTAAGTTGTATTTCTTCACCACTTTTTTGAACTGAAAGCAAAAAAGTGCAACTGTTTTTGAGTCTTCCTTACCCATTCAAGTTTGCCTCTGTTCTGGAAACTGCTTTGAGTGGCACCCCACTTTTCAAACTTCAGACTTTTTAAAAAATGAATTGAAAAAAGAAAAAAACTCTTCTCGCTCTCTCATGTGTAAAACAAAAACAGCAGAGTGGATTGCAATTTACAGTATTACAGGAAAAACAAGAACTTTGGAAAGAAAGTTTTAAAACTGATGCTTAAAAAATTGCTGCAATTTGTTGGATTTTACATGATATTGTTGCTTAAAGCAGTCTAAAATTTATTTTGGAATGATCTACCCACTTCCTCCCCCTTTTTTGTGTGTGTTCCTTTTTGCATTTGGTCATTGTCAAACGTGCAATGCTACGGGATCCTGGTATATATAATTTAATTCAAGCTTTTATTGTCTGTCAGTTCCATTCAAATGTACGCAACAGATAAAGGAATGTTATAGATAATTTGAAAAAAAAAAGTTAGGTCTGTTTAGAAGTAGGTCTCTCTTTTTTTTTAAATGGTGCACTAAATTGTTCACTGTTGTGATGTTAAAAGGAGTAGAATATAAAATGGGACTTTAAAAAAAAAAGTAGCTTATGCAGCATGTGATTGCAACTTAACTATAAGTTGGGTATGTGTAGATCTTGCTCTGCCACCAACTGTATTTGGAAACCAAAGTATTAAAAGGGGAATATCCCTGTTTATATTAATAGGGTTATTTTGTGTTCAAAATGTAACATTGGGGGTTTTTTGGGGGGGATTTAAATATTAGGGACTGAATTGCACTAAGATATAACCTGAAGCAAAATATAAACCATTGCAAACTTGTCTAGGATGCTAATACCATTTACAAAGATGGCATTACTGCTCAGTTTTTTAAATAATGCAGATTTTTTTACAGTTGTATTGTGGTGCAGAACTGGATTTTCTGTAACTTCACAAATTCACAAAGTTTTAAAGGCATTAATCAGCAAATTTTATTGTCAGGGACTGATACTCCTGTCTTTAAAAAAAAGGAAAGTAAATACCACAATAAATATAAAAAAATCTTGTCAGTTATTTTTCCCCTTGACATATTTTGCTGTGCAAAATTGTTTTATATCTTAAGTTACCAACTAATCATGTGTGATGTTCCTTATGTGTTTTCCTTTCATTTTTCAACTCTATGGTTATATCAAAAAGGAGGAATATTCTACTATAATAAACTGCATTTTTGATTCTGTACTGAGTTTCATTAGTTTATAGCTTTGAAGTATCTATTTAATCATAAATATCTGCGGGGGGGCAGGGGTTTAGATAAATTAATCTGAACAGATAATTTAAATGTGTGCGAGCTGAGAATTGACAAGGTAAAAAATAACTGCTCTCTTTAAAAAGCCATTTCATTTTCTCCTAGGTAGATGAAAAGAAAGAGTTTAAATTGTCAGTATTAACTCTTGCAAGTTTTATAATTATTTTAAAGGGATTCTGTGAGCTTCTTGCTCATTATTATTTCAATAATAATAATAACAACAACAACTTAAAATAGCCTTTTCAAACAAAATAAAGCCCTTCACTTCCACAAAACAGTTCAGCTGATTTTGGAGGAAATAAAGAATATCACTGCCAAGGACATTATGTCAAATATGTGGGCACATCTTAAGAGTTACTACTATAATTGATTTGTTTTATATTGAAGCTACGGGGGCAGACATTTAAAGCTGTAACTACCTTGTTTTCCCCAAAATAAGACATCCCCTGATAATAAGCCCAATGGGGCTTTTAAGTGCATGGCAATAAGGCTGAGCGCTTGTTTCAAGTTTGTAAAAGACAGGGTCTTATTTTGGGGGAAAACACAGTAGTATTTGAAGATTCATGAAACAAATTTGGTGGATCTCAAATTTGGGAAGAGAGAATCACAATTCCCCTTGCATAATTACAGAGAGAGAGAGAGAGAGAGAGAGAGCGCTAGTCCCCTTTAAAACATGTTGCTATTCTATAGTTTCCCTGAAACCCCTAACTTGCAGCAAAGGTAAGGCCTATGAGGGCTGGCTGTTTAAAAGTCAAAAATTCCATCAGGCTGGCATAGGGTGGCCTTTCTTAATTTTAGCTTTTAGGTGTTTCAGTCCTTTTATTTTTTTTTATTAAAAATAGACTTTTACAAAAGTATTCTCATTTATGTATGGGATGTTCTGCTAGCCAAATTTTGTCTCATCTATTTTTTTTTCTCAGAGGGAGATTTAAAATAAAATTTAAAAAAACAGTGCATGTATATAATATTTTTAAAAACCTGACAACACACACTCTTAATTTCAAGAAGATGAACGGATTGGGACTCTGTCTCTTGCTTTGGTTTTTGTAATTTTGTTTTAATCTATGAAATGATTAACACAGCAACATTCTTATAACTTGACAACAATGTCATTTTATACAGGGAGAAAAGTACATTCCCTTTCTAGATCCCCAAAAAAAGCAGGACAGGGAGAGGAGGGGGGAGAATCTTCCAATGGGTGTAGTTTTAGATTTTTAGCATCCTACTAGTGAACAGCAGACAGGTAAAAAGAAAACATGCAAACAAACAAAAAAAAACCCCAGACCTTGTTTTAAATTTACAGCTCAATTTCTAGGGGTTCTAAGATGCTTCCCTTAAGGGTTTGTCAAAGCCGCAAGGTCAAAGGTCATTAGGCTTTGAAACAAAGCAACACCTCCCAGTCTGGTAACAAAAGGTGGGGAAGCGAATGCATCTCATCTCATTTCCCATTATTTTTGCTTTGGCTTTTGCTCTGCTGCCTGCACAGGAAAACTTAGTTGCAGTCAGTCCAGCTTTGGGTGGGTGGGGGAATCCAATAACCAGCCCTCTTTTAGCTCTACTCCATGTGGATGAGATTGGGAAGCAAGAAAAGGGGGTCCTAGAGGTGGGGAGGACTACATTATTCCTGCTTGATAATAGACCACGTCCTTTAGAACTTGACCTTCCTATTATTCAGGCACGGCCCCCTTTCAGCCTTCTTCTCCAGACAGGTTAATATGTAATCAATGGGTAAACTGCCTGCCCTTGGCCTATCAGAAAACGATTGTCTCCTATAAAGATAGTGAGGCTTTCCCCCCTCACTGTATCTCCCTTCCTCCCTTCCTAAGTTTATACTTTTTTTCCAAAATTGCACTGCTGGTTTGGCTTTGCAATTGCTGCTCGCTCTGGGTTTTTCTGTTGCTTCCACCACCACTCTCACCACTGTAGGATGAGCAAGCAGAGAAATGAACCTCTGCTCTGCGTTAAGCCCAGCCTTTGCAAAGATTCGAGTTTGCACAAAGACCCATGGTAAATATGCAAAGGTTTCCTCTGCCCCTTCCAAAAACTGGGTGTCTAGTATCGTGCAAAGGAAAAAAAGAGCCCAGCGTGTCTGCAGAAAGCCGTGTCCAGCTTTTGACCTGATACAGAAAAGCTGCTTCTGAAGCCAGGCAATAGATTCCAATTTTTCTTTTAGCCGCCAGGCTCCCAAAATGACAAAAAGAAACCCGGCAAGCAAATAGAAAGTGTGTGCTTGGCCTTGAAGGACAACCTTGAGCGCAGGGCAAAAGTTTTCAAGGTGTGGGGGAAGAGAACGGGAGGAAGAATCTCACTCAGTTCCTTCCTCTCACAAGGAGAAGACACAGAAAGAGAAGGAACTTTCCTTTTCTCTGCCCCCTTACTCCCCCTTCTAAAGACAAGATTTATAATGGGCAGCTTGGGTCCTATTTCTAAAACAGGAGAGGTTTTAGATTCTGCTGATTCGGTGGCACCACCAGGGGTTAGATTTGGGCTGGCAGGATAAGACCGCCGGCGCAAAAGTGTAACCCAAAACTCTGCAGGTGCCTCCAAAAAAGGGGGGGGAGATTCTGATAGGGAAGGTCATTAAAATCTGCCTTAGCCCTTCCCCAGTGAATGCTTGCTTTGCCAGGAATCCAGATGCTGAAAAGTCAACTCCGTTTTGTGAGTGGAACGCCCTGTGGCCTTTCACGCTGTTTTGTTACTGGTGCCATCCTCTCCCTGCCTAGGACAGAGACTCTCCGGCCATGTTTTTTTCTCCTCCAGTGCCTTGCAAAGTTCCCTGGCTGGAAGGCCTCATTCCAGCCTGATCCCTTGCGAGCTTGTTCGGCAATCGTCTTCTCCAAGTTCCAGGGCCTTAGAAACAAAAGTCAGAAACGCAAATTGAGTTAATCTCTCTGCTTTGCCCTTATCCGAAGGCTTTTTTTGCTAACCACATCCTGCACCATGCATGTTTTATTTTTTAATGGCTTGGGTGCAGGCACACACACACACACAGAGAGAGGCATGTGCATCCTTCTATGGGCCTGGGCCCCATAACTGAGCTGAAGGATGACCCACCCATCCTTGACTGGGTAGGAAAAGGGGGCCGGATTCTCAGCAGCCGAGACCCTCTTCCAAGACACAGGTTTGACTTGAGGCTGCTTGGCTGTTTCTAGAAAGTGCTAAAGAGGGGAACTGGTTGAACTAAGGACGAGTTCAGCCTGTCCCCTCCATCAGCAGACAACACAACCCAGGAGAGAAAAGAGGTCACCAGGGTGTGTAGAGGGTCAGCGCCAGTGGGGAAAGAAAAGCACAGCAACCAAATTTGTGTACGCTCCTGTATTATAATAAATATGTATAATGTGTGTGTGAGTGTGTGTGTGTGTGATGTAAATATATGTACGTATGTATATAAATATACACAGACACATACATATGTATGCAGAGAGAGAGAGATTTTTTAACATATTTTTGCTGATAATGAACAAGAAGGGAAACTACTATAGATCTATTTCAAGCTATTTTGTTCTCATCAGCTAGCCATACCCTTACTGGGATTTGAACCTGGGGACTCTGCCTGTAAGGTAATAGCTTTAACCTCTAAACCACAGGTTTTCCTCCTCTCAGCTTGTACCAGGAAAGAGTTATAGGGGTTTTTTTCTGTTGAATCACCCCTGTATACTCAAATATGGGAGGGAGCACACTGCTTCCTTTATGCCTCTCGGCCCCTACACAAGGCTGTTAAAAAATTTTATAGCCGACATACTATATTCTATATGTGTAACATATTTTTGCTGATAGTGAAAAGGAAGAGACACTAGCTTAGATCTATTTCAAGCTTATTTTGCTCTCATCAGCTAGCCATACCCTTACCAGGATTTGAACCCGGGGAGTCTCCCTGTAAGGCTGTTATTCACATTTGTATACATCCAAATATGAATAACAGATTTGCTGTAATCCTATGGCAGAATCAATTTGGGGGTACAGGAAAGCTGCTTCCTCTTTGTCACTCCCGTCTGTTCTTAACCACGTGGGTGCTCCTAGGCATTTTTACTCAGAGGTAAGCCACACAGCACTGTGTACCAAATGCTGGGAGGGAGAGGGAGACAGGGAGGAGGAAGAGGAAGAGGAGGAGGAGGAGGTGCATTCAGACCTCTCCTTGGTTCCCCTCCAGAATGTTCTCCTTTCTTATTAACTTTAACTGAATCTGTGTTACAAAATAAGGACCATATCTGCACCTTGTCTTTATTTTACTTTTTTGAAAAGAACTTGTAAATATTCATTCTCTTTTTCCCAGCGTTCTTTACTGGCCTCCAACTTTTCACTTACAACTTCTAATCCCATCTTTCTCCCAGTTCATCTTTTCTTCTCTAAGGCTTCTCTAAGGCCTCTCCACCAGCTTCCTTGAGATCTCTGCCCACTCAGTCCCCCTCCCCCTTTGCCTTGCTTCTTCTTTTTACATACCCAAGTATTAGTCAAAGTGTGGAAGAGACTTTGCTGGCCTTCCAATATCCTTTTTATCAGATCTAGCCCACCGGACCACAACCTCTCTGGTTGCAGCCAGCAGATAGGATTGTGCACAGCAAAAGTGCAGCATTGGCTCACACTCTAAAAGCCTGTTCTTGTAGGAAAGGGGGGGGGAATGAAATCTTCATATTTCTCAGTATGGCCTGGGGACAATCACAAAGTTGTAGGAGCCTCACTCAAAGGGTGGGCTTTAATTTGAAAGGGCCATGCTCATTTTTATGCATTTCCCCCCCAACTAAGGGGAAAAGGTTTTTGAAAAGTCCACATTTCTCCCTCCAAAGCAGAACAGGTCTTGGAGAGAATGACCACAGGGAGGGAGAACAGCTGAACCAGAAACCATCTGGACGGAGTCCTGGTGTGCAAAAAAAGAAACACCCGTGTGAACAAGCTCTTCCTACCAACAAGGAGAAAATAGCTCGGTTAGACCACGCTGCCCGCCCAGGAAGAAGGACTTAGGTTGGGAGCTGAACTGGCCTGTTCTTGCAACGTTCAGTTTTCCTCGCTTCGGGGCACAGACCCTTCTGGCTGGACTTTTTCCCCCATCCCGCCCTCTTGGTGTGCTCAACTCCGAAAGGCGGGTGTTTGAAGCAAGCTCCTTAACGCATCGCCTTTATCATGTTCGCACCGTTTCGCGCAAGCGGTCTGGGGCGCCGCGGGCTTCAAAGTCCGCGTAAAGGCCGAGCTTTTATTTCCCTTTTCCCGGTTTAGGATCGGAAGGTCTGGCTTCCCTTTAATCGCGCGGACGTCCACCGCGGAGATAGACGCATAGCCGCGCATCCTCACCAAACCGTTAAGCAAAGCGATTAGGAGGCGCACGAATTGTGCATGAGAAAAATCGAAGCTCGGGCGCCGGACGAGCTACGACCCACCGGGCTTTGGGGCCTTCCTGCATGAAGGAAAAGAGCTGGAAAGCAGGGTGGGGTGGGGATTCTCCTTCTGATTGTTTACTTATTTATTTGGATTCCTAGCCCATCTTCTAGAAATTCAAGATAGTTCTCCCTTCGGCAGGTTCTTCCCAAACCAACCCTGCGGCTGCACACACCCAAGAAGTTTGGGTGGCCGAAGGTGGACCTGAATCTAAGTTCCCCTGGACTTTGTCCAACCCGAGAACCATTGCGCTCTGAACCATTGCACTGCGGGTAGTCTTTGCTCGCACAACACTCTGAACACAGAACCAGCCACACGCATTTTAGTCCATCCGATTGTACAGAACGAGATATTTATGATCCGTTGTTGCTTCTGGGTAGCTTACGAAGCCTCGCAGCTGAGTTTTATACCGGAGTTCCCGGTCCTTAACGCACCTTCGCCCGAAAAGCAGCCGAGTTCCGAAGCGAACCACCATTACACACGCACACACAAACACGCGCGCGTTCCTTTTCCCAAAAAACCTTTCACACAGGTTGACATAAATGTGACCCGAATCCTAGTTAGGATGCTAATGAGTGATTCTATAGGCACGGTCCACGTTGGCACGAGAGATGCTTAGCCTAAAGTTAACCAACGGCGCGCTCTGTCGGAACTGGACCTTCGATTCGCGGGTGGAAGTGGGGGGGGGGGGCACGACATCTCGGCTCCCTCTTTACCAGAACCCCCTTTCCTAAGTTCAAGTTAACACTTTCCCGTCTCCCGTTCGCTTTGGTGGGACGAGGGTGGGATGGGAACGCGTTCTTTCTTTCTTTCTTTTTTAACATCTCCCGCCCCTCGTTTGTCGAGTGGAATTTACGCGCGGGCTATCCAACTTTCGGCTCTCGGCACGGCCGGCCCGCAAACCTCCCAACACCGGGAGTGCGCTTTGAATAGCGCGCAAAGTCGACGGGCGCGGCGGGTGGGGGAAGTGAGAGATCCCGCTGTATTGCTCGTAAATCGGTCCCGACGCCGCAGCGTCCGATCCATCGTGAATAGGCTCCGGGGCAGAATAAGGGTGCAAGACGCGTGCCGGCTTCTCTGACCGACTCCAATTCCGCCTCTTCCCTCCGTCCTGGTTCAAAAGTGGGAGTCCATATATTTGCATGCATTTTTTTCCGGCCAAAGGCGGGGGGTGGGGAAGAGAAAGAGAAGGGGAGCGGAGATCAGGCTGATCGCTAAGCAAGCACCGAGGCGGGCTAGGGTTGGACTCGGAGCGTTGGCCGGAAGGGCGAGTTCGCGGTTCCTCGGGAGCGAGCTTTTGTGAGTTCATAAGCCGGACTTCCTTCCCCAAGCACTGCGTAGCAAAATGCGCTGCGTTTAATGCGAGAATCGCAGCCTCGCGACGCCAAGGCGATTATACGGCACGCGTTGCTGTGCCAAGCAATTTCGGCGCACCTAACCAGGTTTCAAGATCTGGCTGGCGTAGAACGGTGCCTAGGATTGCCCGGGCATCTTCTTAGCCGCGAGGAAGGTTGCCTAGGATCGGTTGGCGCGCTGCGTTCAGCCTGACCCATCCTCACAACGTAGGACCGTATCTATTAAAAATGGAACAACGGTTAACTTCGCTAAACATTTCTCCGTTTATCTCGCATATAAACATCCAGCTGGTTATTTCCCAGGTATAAACCTTCCTGGCTGATGCGAGACTTACTTCTGAAGTAAGTGAGTTGACCTAAGTTAACGTTGGCCAATTGCGGGGAAAGTTACTTTCAAGAGAATGCCCAGAAAGATTCGGCCAAAACTTCTGGACTTCCGAATCTTTCCAACTTCTCTTTCGCACATACCCTCTTATCTAGAATTAAGGAATTGTTGTAATCTAGAATTACACCGCAATTTTCAGCCAAGGTACAATAAGCGCAAAGGGCCTGATCAATGGAAAACTTTAGTTAAAGTTGCTTTACAACAGGTGCGCTCATTGGAGTGCAGCGTCCGGACAAGCGCTGGAATGCGCAAGAAAAGGCATTCTGGTTTTAAAACCATTAACCTGCACTCTTGTCTTATAAGATCTTTTCTCCTCTGTCTGTGTGTCCTGAGCAGCCAGCCTTCTCCAGCTCCAGATGTTTGGAAGTTTGGGGCCTGCCTGCTTCATGCTACATACACGCGCTCCGGGATTCGGAGCTAGCTGCGCATCCTGAAGGTAAAAATTGGGGGCGCGCAGAGGCAGCGACGGCCTGGAAAAAGTGGGCAAGGCGGCTCGGCCGTAAAGTTTTGCTCGAAAAGAGACAAAGCCCCTTTGTGTGTTTTCTCCATCGCCGAGAGTGTTTATGCACACACATATATGTCGCTAAGGCGTGCCTTGCCTTTCACAGCTGACATTTTAAAGAGCGAGAAAGTAGAAATGGCTTTCTACTTGTTGTCAGATTTTCCATCCAGATTTTTTTTTTCATGGCGAAGTTTCACCTCCCCGGCGGAATACGAACGGGGCAAAATTTGATCCCCGTTGACCTTCCCCCCAACCCCAACCCCAGCCCAATGGCTCAATAGAAACGCCTGATTTGAGAAGGCAGATTTTTCTCAATTGGGTGGGGATCCTTATCCCAGATAAAAGGACAACATTGATCTCCGTGATCATATTAAAAACATTCCATCTATCCCGTGCATGATTTCTTCCCCTAGCTTCTCCCAGGTTGATTTGAATTGGCTCAGGGAGGATCTTCTTCGGAGACGGCAAAGCCGAAAAACGTCAAAAATATCCAGATTGCCTACTTTTCCCCTGACGCGCTGGGTACCAGCTTTGAGCGCCAGGCAATAAAAGTCTAACAGGGGTTCATCCTAAATTAGACCCACCCCCCTCCCAAAAAAAGACCTTCTGCGGGAGTTTGGGAACGCCACTCCCAAAGTGCCCAGCCAACATGTATGTTTGTTTTCTGGTTAAGGATGCTGGTACCTGTAGTAGGTCAGTACATTTGGAGAGCGTCCGGATTTGGAAAGGCCGAACCAAGAAGTGTTTTGGTGTTTTTCGGCGTTTCTCTTTCTAAATTCTCTTCTACCCTAAAGGAGGCAAGTACAGGGCCCCTGCCCAAAAAAACCCCGAGAGCTAAAGGACCCCAAACCTTAACCAAAGCAAAGTGCGGCTTCAGGATCGAGTTCCGCTTCTGCTTTTGGGCCAGAGGAGGATTCCAAAACAACCCCGCCATGCCCAGAAGAGCCCCCTCCCCATCCGTTTCTCCAAGATCCGCATGGAATGGGTTGAGTCTGGCTGCACGCCTCCCACCCCCATTTCCGACTGTATTGCCCGCCAAACCCTTGCGCATCTTTTGGGAGAAGGCAGGGATGCCCCCGGCGGGCAGGCAAAGGCGAGGCGAGAATTGCAAGGGGTGAATTGCAAAGGTTCTGCGCAGCGAGCGGTTCTTTTAGGTCCTAAAAGATTAGATCTGCTGAGCGCCAAGCGGGCGCCCGCATTGCAGCCCGGGGTTTTGACTGAGGTGGGCTAGTTTGATAAGCCCCTCTGCAAAAAGTTTGGGGGATTCAGGAAACCGCGGCAAACCGGGGGTTAAATAAACCCGGAGTGGCCGCGAGAAAAGCAGGAGTTAACTTCGAGATCGGCTCGCTCCTGTGCGGCGTCATTCCGGAGCGAAAGGGCGGGGAGGGCACGGGTTGAACCAGACTCAGTGCGTTTTCACCCTCTGGGTCGAGCTTGCCTAGATACACCACCCACCCACCCACCCCCACGCACGTACACACTCCACACAAACACAACCACGCAATGCACTTCCTCTGTTTAAAATTGTTTTAAGGCTGCAGAGCAGAATTTAACTGCCGGGAATAAATCAAATCCTTGGAGTAGAAAAGCAAATTCGGGAAACTTTAGTCACTCTCTCTAGAGGCTGGAAAAAGTTGGGATGTTCTTTGGAACAAGACCCATACAGAGTCTCTCTCACTCTCTCCCCACCCACCCTCCTCTCTCTGTGTTATATTTGCTTATGGATGGATGTACTCAGATAAAGAGGTGGGTGACCTGAATGACCGGGATGAGTAAGAATTTCTGTAGACAAAGAGGCTAATTTCTGGTACCGTTACATTTGATATGTAAAAGATATCAGAAATTAGCCTCTTTGTCTATGTACCTATTTTGTTTCCCCTGTACCGATTTTTAACACCTTTGTAAAAAGCGAAGGGGTTGCTCTTCCTTTCCCCCTTTTTTTTACATCCCTCAAATGAGTTTTCATGGGGGTGAATTAGTAGAAATAAACTTCGGTGAGTGGCAGGGGAATAATCTCAGCCAATGTTACATCCTTGGTGCTAAGCTTCAAACTTGGCAACTTTAAGACTTGTGGACTTCAACTCCCAGAATTCTCCAGCTATGCATCTTGTGCCTTTTCTTTCTTTCTCTGTTTCACCAAGGATGAAACAATTCCTGCAGGGATGACAGTAGTCATGATTTGCTTAGACCTGGTCCACTAAATCAGGGGTCTCCAACGTTGGCAACTTTAAGACTTGTGGACTTCAACTCCCACAAAGCTTTGCTGGCTGAGGAATTGTGGGAGTTGAAGTCCACAAGTCTTAAAGTTGCCAACATTGGAGACCCCTGCGCTAAATGTTATTCCATCTTATAATACCGGGCTGAAGGCTAGAAGAAAGTGCTAACCTCAGGTTAGCTATTGTTTCTGATTAAACTCCAAGATCTGTCTATAGGTCCTGAGATAATGGTCTGGTTAATATGTTTCTGCCAACCAAAGTAGACCAGATGACGAAACCAATGCCTCTCTATTGTAATAGCTTTAGTAACAGAATCCTGCAAGTCCAGATGTGCTTCCCCATCTCTCTATATTCAGGTGAACTAGGAAATAATCTTTCTGAGATATTTTCACAAGTTGTTTTCTTGGCTTGGGCTCAATCCCCATTTATCTGACCATTGCCTTGGTAGAATCCTTCAAGGCATTGGTGAGATCCATTTTTTTTTACAACTGGTTCTGTGGCCGTGGCTTGACGGGTGTGGTAGGGGAAGGATCAGTAATGGGCTGCTGCAGGCGGGGAGGGCAGTGGGAGTAGTAAGTTTATGCACTACAGTATTTATTGAATACTTAATAGATTTTTATTGTCCTTTCTTCCCTAGTATCTTAGTATGATCCTTAATTACTTTTAAAATAGGAAATGATTAAATAGCATGTTTTTACCCATAAATGCTTTAATCATTTTAATCATTATCTAGAACTGAACTTTTATAGCAATTAAAGAAAACCGAGCTACTTGCCTAATCTGTTATCATACTGAACCTTGTGGGTTCAGTACAAAACCTTAAAAAGTTACTGTGCTCCTCAAGAAATAATGCTGTCTATCATTTGTCCTTTTTGTGGCTATTCAAATAATGTGACTTAATCAACTGAAGAAGAATCCAAGCACCTATTTCACAGCTTATCTTGGTTGGTAAGCCACTCCCATCCAATCACATGACCTTTAAGCCACTCCAGTCACATGATTGTCAAACCACTCCTACTTGGTCATATGGCCTTCAAGCCACTCCTACCCAGTCACATGACCATCAAGCCACACCCACAAGATAAGTCACGCCCACAGTGTGGTAGTAAAAATTTTGGCAGCCCATCACTGGGAAGGATACTGCAAAATCTCCATTCCCACTCAACACTGGGACCAGTCAGAGGTGGTATTTGCCGGTTTTCCAAACTACTCAAAATTTCTGCTACTGGTTCTCCAAAACCTGTCAGAACCTGATGGATTTCCCCCCTGCTTCCAGGCCATCTTAATTCCTTCTACAATTTCTTTTTTTTTTTAGCATTTTTTTTATGTTCTCCAGCATAAAATAAAAAACAATACATCATTTCCAACACAAAATCAAACTTATAATCAAACATATATAATTTTTTCCTTTTTCCTTTGTAATCATTCAATGGAGGCTCTTATACAGGTAACACTTTCACAAAGAGACTCTACTAACATATAACATCTTATATATTCATAAACCTCTTAAAATGTAGCTTTCCTCCATCTAATATTAAAACATTACAATAACCTTCTGCAATTTCTAAGGTCTGTAAGAGAAGAAAAGACAGGGCCTGGGAGCAAAGTCAAAAGGGGATGCTGCCTACAATTTTTATTTGTTTGTTATAGGAAGCTGACAATCAATTTCACATGTTGTCAGCACATTCAACTTTATACAAAACAAAGTATCCAATGAGAATATTTCATTCATTCAGATCTAAGAGGTGTTCTTTGAATGTTCCCTTTATTTTTTTGATAATATCATTGTGCAAATAATGTGCATTTAATACAAAGATTTAGCAACAGCACTATAGCACTTACACTTATGTACCGCTTCACAGTGCTTTACAGTAAAGTGTACTGTAGAGTAAGTGAGTAAAGTGTACATAGAGTAAGCATATTGCCCCCAAACAATCTGGGTCCTCATTTTACCGACCTTGGAAGTATGCAAGGCTGAGTCAACCTTGAGCCCTACGGAGATTCAATCTGCCAAACTGCTGGCAGCTGGTAATCAGCAGAAGTAGTTTGCAAGTACTGCACTCTAACCACTGCACCACCTATATTTAATCGATACATCTTCCCCCAAACAGATCATTACATTAAGGTTTTACAGTACAGTATATCGCAAAAATGGAACCCATGAGTAGGTAATTCATTACCTGAACATTCACAATAGAAAATTTTAAACTGAGTTTCAGTAACGACTGTATTCTCTATTCATGGAAGAATTGCCCAGAACACTTAATGTCTATGGAGATTCTCCTTCATCCAGGTCATTGGTTGTCCCAAAGGTGCTTTTTCAAGAGGCAACTGGATTTTCAGGTTTTAATTTGAAGACATTCCAGAAAGCCCAGTTGCCTCTTAAAAATGTTCATATCAAGGTTCCAAGTAACATCTGAACTAAATCAGAATACGAGTCAAAGTACTCCTCAAAGTTCCAATTTATTTTTGGAGCTATCCTGGCACCACACCAGGAAACCTGAATCTGAGTTTCCTACCCAGTTGAAAGTTCACATCCCTTGTCCCCACAAACCTGTCACGTTGCCCACTTGGATTGTGCCAGCGTGGCCAGTGCTTTCTCCACTTCCACCCACTCTGGTGGGCAGATCGCTATTATCAGTTTACCTGAACCAGTCCCAACCAGCTGAATTCCACCTCTGGCATACTGAATGGCCAACACTGTATTTGGTCACTTCCATGAAAACAGTAAAAATAACAGTATTTGGAGAACTGCCAAGCCATTAAACAATTACTTAAATATTTAAACAATTCCATGACAAATATCCAGATAAGCCCAAGGGTCCCCCTGGGGGAGGGAGGAGTGGTTAAACCAATTAACCCCTTGTGATCTCTCTCCACTGCAGGATACACTTTTTTCTTGAGGGGAGGCTGCCTGTCAAGCCGGTGCAGAAGTTGATGAGAAAGTAATACCTGGCCACATTCTCTATAGACAGCCTGATATTTATGGGAACTTGGGAGGGGTGATTTTCATGAGGGAACAGATGCAGCCACAAAGTATTCTTTCGAGTGGTTCAATGAGAACATTCATTCGTTCAGATCTAGGATGTGTTACTTGAGTGTTCCCTTTATTTTTTTTGAGCAGTATATAACAATGCTATGAAACTGGTAAGAGACACTTGAGAGAAAAGGGAAGAATCAGCGTTGTTCAATTCATAAATATCTGTTGCTTTTTCTAAGGCTGAGTCTTCTTGGGCTCCTTTTTATTAATGTCCAACCATTGAGTAGTTTTAATTGAATCTTTGAACTTTGCTGTACTTGCAGTTGTAAGCATTAGAGTCATTTTGCTTTGAGTGAGCTGGTGATGATAACACTGGAATAAGAATAGCATCCTCTTGATACCCCAAACATAATAAATAAAAATGCTGACCTCAAGATACGGGATGCTCTTCCAAACAGCACTGGTGAGGATTGTATACTTATCACTTCCAAATAAATGCAACTGTAACACACTGGATTCACCAGCTGGCACCAAAGCAAAGGTCATCCTTGAGGAAAATGACGCCCAAGCTCTGGAGGACTCATCTGCTTTAAGAGATATTGGGCCAAATGCCAGAGATCGCATTTAAAGAGACAGCATCTCCAAACTGCATTTCTTAAAAATGAAAAATAAAGCAGGCAGGCAAAGAACAGAATATTCTCCTTCCTTCCTTCCTTCCTTTCTTCCTTCCTTCCTTCCTTTTTCCTTCCTTTCTTCCTTTTTCCTTCCTCTCTTCCTCCCTTCCTCCCTCCCTCCCTCCCTCCCTTCCTTCCTTCCTTCCTTCCTTCCTTCCTTGATTCATTCATTCTCACATTCTCTGTCTGGATTGTAATGTTGGCTTGCCACCTCGAAACAGCGTTAGATTTTTCAACCAGCAAGTTTTGCTCTTTAAAAGAGGTCTGTATATAGAAATGCACTAATAGTTTTGTTTGTTTTTTAAAGGAGAGAATCAATCGTTATGTGCTGAATAGAAACTTAGTAATTAGATCTAACAGCACAGTTTGGGTTTTAATTTTTTTAAAAATTCGCAGATGCTCTCCAGAAGTAGATTTTTTTCCCTCATTTTGCTCTTTATACACTGCTCAAATTGGATTTACTTGCAGCTAGGTCAGCTTACAGCAGTTTTGTGATGGGGTTCATTGGGAAACGTTAAATAGATGCTGATTTCAGCTACAATCCCTGGTTTCTTTGCAGAGCAGCAGTTTTGGCTCGAAGGAGATTATTTTGGAGTAAAACAGGTTATGCGGCGCAGGTTTTAAAGCAAAGCTTTATTCCCACCTCTGGTTTGTTTCACAAATCCTTGTAAACTTTATCAGAGTGTCATCCTCCACCCCAGCCAAGTTTTCTCGTTGAATAAAAGGACATGCATAGAATTGCTCTGGTTTTCTTGTTCTTTCTCTCCTTTACATCAGCCTTTGGTGGTAAATAAAGCTCTCCTCATCCGGGATTTGATCCTGGATGAGGAGGCCGACCTGGCTTGTGTGACCGAAACCTGGCTGGGCCCAGAGGGAGGAGTTCCTCTCTCGGAAATCTGTCCAGCTGGGTTTCGGGTGTGGCATCAACCTCGACCCCAGGGAAGGGGGGGAGGAGTGGCTATTATAGCCAGGGAGAGTCTTTGCCTGCGTAGGCTCATTGCTCCAGAGGTTGCGGGTTGCGAGTCCCTTCTGGTGAAGTTGGACTTAGGGGTTCAGGTGGGCTTGTTACTCACGTACCTGCCTCCCAGCTGCGTGTCAACAGCCCTGCCTGTGCTGCTCGAGGAGGTGGCCGGGTTGGCGGTGGAGTTCCCCGGACTTATTGTCCTGGGGGACTTCAATCTGCCGTCACTCGGCGGTTCCTCTGGACTGGCACAGGAGTTCATGGCCACCATGACAGCCATGGACCTGACTCAAGTAGTTCAGGGTCCAACCCACGAGGGTGGGCACGCACCCGATATGATATTCCTCTCTGAGCAATTGAGTAATGGTCTGAGACTAAGGGGCTTAGAAGTGTTGCCTTTGTCATGGTCAGACCATTTCCTACTGCGGCTTAACTTCCTGGCTCCAATCCTTCCCCGCAGGGAGGCGGAACCAATTAAGTTGTTCCGCCCCAGACGCCTGATGGATCCAGAAGGTTTTCAGAGGGCGCTTGGGGTCATTCCAGATACACTCGTTCACAGTTCGGCAGAGACCCTTGCTGAGGCCTGGAACAAGGCTGCAGTAGGGGCTCTTGACCGGATTGCGCCGTTGCGACCTCTCCGCGGCACTAGACCCCGTAGAGCCCCATGGTACAACGAGGAGCTCCGGGAGTTGAAGCGCCAGAAGAGACGTCTGGAGAAGCGATGGAGGAAGAGTAAGTCTGAATCCGATCGAACACTTGTAAGAGCTCATATTAAGACTTACAAAGTGGCGCTCAAGGCGGCAAGATGCGCGTACCATGCCGCCTTGATTGCATCAGCGGAATCCCGCCCAGCCGCTCTGTTCAGGGTGACCCGCTCCCTTCTTAATCAGGGGGGAGTTGGGGAGCCCTTGCAGAGCAGTGCTGAGGACTTTAACACGTTTTTCGCTGATAAAATCGCTCGGATCCGGGCGGACCTCGACTCCAATTGTAAAACAGAGTCGACTGACAACGAGTCAGTTGAGGCGACTGGGGCTAAACGTCTTTGTCCACCTGTCTGGGCGGAGTTTGACTTGGTGTCACCTGATGAAGTGGACAAGGCCATTGGAGCTGTGAGTTCCGCCACCTGTTTACTGGATCCGTGTCCCTCTTGGCTGGTTTCGGCCAGTCGGGAGGTGACACGGAGCTGGGTCCAGGAGATTGTCAACGCCTCCTTGGGGAGGGGGTCCTTCCCGGCCCTTTATAAGGAGGCACTTGTGCGCCCCCTCCTCAAGAAGCCTTCCCTGGACCCAGCCGTGCTTAATAACTACCGTCCAGTCTCCAACCTTCCCTTTATGGGGAAGGTTGTCGAGAAGGTGGTGGCACTTCAACTCCAGCGGTCCTTGGAAGAAGCCGATTATCTAGGTCCTCGGCAGTCTGGATTCAGGCCCGGCTACAGCACGGAAACTGCTTTGGTCGCGTTGATGGATGATCTCTGGCGGGCCCGGGACAGGGGCTTGTCCTCTGTCCTGGTGCTCCTTGACCTCTCAGCGGCTTTCGATACCATCGACCATGGTATCCTTCTGCGCCGGCTGGAGGGGTTGGGAGTGGGAGGCACTGTTCTCCAGTGGTTCTCCTCCTACCTCTCTGGTCGGTCGCAGTCGGTGTTAGTGGGGGGTCAGAGGTCGACCTCGAGGTCTCTCCCTTGTGGGGTGCCTCAGGGGTCGGTCCTCTCCCCCCTGCTATTTAATATCTACATGAAACCGCTGGGCGAGATCATCCAAGGACATGGGGTGAGGTATCATCAATATGCCGATGATACCCAGCTGTACATCTCCACCCCATGCCCAGTCAACGAAGCAGTGGAAGTGATGTGCCGGTGCCTGGAGGCTGTTGGGGCCTGGATGGGTGTCAACAAACTCAAACTCAATCCAGACAAGACGGAGTGGCTGTGGGTCTTGCCTCCCAAGGACAACTCGATCTGTCCATCCATTACCCTGGGGGGGGAATTATTGACCCCTTCAGAGAGGGTCCGCAACTTGGGCGTCCTCCTCGATCCACAGCTCACACTAGAGAAACATCTTTCAGCTGTGGCGAGGGGGGCGTTTGCCCAGGTTCGCCTGGTGCGCCAGTTGCGGCCCTACTTGGACCGGGAGTCATTGCTCACAGTCACTCATGCCCTAATCACCTCGAGGTTCGACTACTGTAACGCTCTCTACATGGGGCTACCTTTGAAAAGTGTTCGGAAACTTCAGATCGTGCAGAATGCAGCTGCGAGAGCAATTATGGGCTTCTCTAAGTATGCCCATATCACTCCAACACTCCGCAGCCTGCATTGGTTGCCGATCAGTTTCCGGTCACAATTCAAAGTGTTGGTTATGACCTATAAAGCCCTTCATGGCACTGGACCAGAATACCTTCGGGACCGCCTTCTGCCGCACGAATCCCAGCGACCGGTTCGGTCCCACAGAGTTGGCCTTCTCCGGGTCCCGTCGACTAAACAATGTCGTCTGGCGGGACCCAGGGGAAGAGCCTTCTCTGTGGCGGCTCCAACCCTCTGGAACCAACTCCCCCCTGAGATTAGGATTGCCCCCACCCTCCTTGCCTTTCGCAAACTTCTTAAAACCCACCTCTGCCGTCAGGCATGGGGGAACTGAAACATCTCCCCCTTGCCCATGTTGTTTTGGTATTAGATTGATTGTATGTGTGTTTTGTTTATTTGTTTTAATACTTGGGGTTGTTTTTGTGAATTTTTAGCTTAAAACTGAAATTGGATTGGTGGGTATTGGATTGTCATTATATATTGTTTTTTGTCTTGCTGTGAGCCGCCCCGAGTTTTCGGAGAGGGGCGGCATATAAATCCAATAAATCTAATCTAATCTAATCTTTGCAAAAAAAATTTTTTGATAAATTTCATTTTATTGCCCACAGATTAAAGTGTATACCGGCTTTCCTACTCCCTTGTTCATTTTGGGGGGTTCATTTTGGTGGTCCAGGCAATGTCAAAAAAGCCTAGCCACACACCCAGTCAAGAACACCAACCCCTCCATTGTAGCCTTCCTGACTATACCTGCAGATAATCCCTGCTTTAAAAAAAAGACTTTGCTCTTTTTGTTTGGTCTCAATTTAAAAATCTTTATTACGGTTTTTGGCCAGCCTTTACAATTAAAGTACAGTGATCCCCCGCTTGTTGCGAGGGTTCCGTTCCAGGAGCCCCCGCAACGAGCGGGTTTTCGCGAAGTAGCGCTGCGGAAGTAAAAACACCATCTGCGCATGTGCAGATGGTGTTTTTACTCCCACAGCGCTAGCGAGGAGCCGAAGATTGGGGGCGGCGCGGCTGTTTGCCGCCGGCATGGGGGGCTTCCTAGCAGCCCCCCAAACCCGGGTTGGGGGTCCGGGGGGCGCTGGCTCTCGGCGCTTTCGAGCTGAGTCCGGGAGCGAATTCGCTCCCGGACTCAGCTCGAAAGCGCCGAGAGACAGCGTGGACAGGCCGTTCCTTGGCGCTGTCTCTCGGCGCTTTCGAGCTGAGTCCGGGAGCGAATTCGCTCCCGGACTCAGCTCGAAAGCGCCGAGAGACAGCGTGGACAGGCCGTTCCTTGGCGCTGTCTCTCGGCGCTTTCGAGCTGAGTCCGGGAGCGAATTCGCTTCAGGACTCAGCTCGAAAGCGGCGAGAATGAACGGCGTGGGCGGGCGAAGGGCGGGCGGCAGCGAGGAGTTTGCGTGGGCGGTGGGGAAACTCCTCGCTGACGCCAGCAAGAGGGGGAAGACCCAGGAAAGCCACCCAGCAGCTGATCTCCCGGTTGCCATCTACGCATGCATGCCCATAGAAAAAACGCACGCATGCGTAGATGGTATTTTGACTTCCGGGTTGAAAAATCGCGAAGTACCCTGTTCGCAATGGTTGGGGACGCAATAAACGGGGGATCACTGTACACTAAAAAGAGAAACAGTTTAATGCAGCCAATTTATTAAGGGGAGAGGAGGAAAGTAATAATATCAAGGCCATACAACCACAGGTTTAATTAAACTTTTTGCGTAATTGTGTTACTCAGGGTAAAGATATTTCGCCACCTGATATGTGAGTTTAGACTGAGCATCCCTTAAAAATAATAAAAAGTTTATCTCTGTGGCCCTCGTGTTTGGAAAGAATTGAGGCGATAATTTATTTTGCTTGTTTTTCTGTCTCAAACTTTCCAAAGCAATGTTTCCATTCATCATTGTTTTTAGAAAGATACAATTTCAGAGAGAGAAGAATCTGGAGGTTTTGAAAGTTAATAATATACAGAATGTCCAAACCTTTGTTAATTAAAACAGAATGAACTGGGGTACCGTTGCTGTTTTTTTATAACAGCATTTTCCAACCTGGCGTTGGCAAAAATGAATGAGGGAAATCTAATTCCTTTCCCATTGGGTTGGTAACCGGGAATGGTGGAATTCAGTTGGAGAATTGAGATAGGCAGCTGTAGAAATGGAATAAATAAAACAAATGAAATGTTCTTTTTCACTGTAGGTTGTGGATGCATGATTTAAAACCACGACATTCTCTCTCTCTCTGTCTCTCTCTCTCTCTCTCTCTGTCTCTCTCTGAAACACAGTTTTGGGAATCTAAATTTTCAAGGCCGAATATATTTGCAATAAGAAGGTCCCATTAGAAAAAAAAATGACATTTACTATTGAGCTCTGCTGAGTGTAAAACATCCAAGTTTAGTTTTGATTATTATTTTTTTTAAGATCAGGATTTATTTTTATTTTTTTAAAAAAACATTTTTATTACTATTATTATTAGATTTGGATAATCTATACTGAGAGTTACTGTCTAAGACTGATGAAAACTTAATAATCCAAGTCTTAGCTAAGGACTTAAGAATGATTAAGATGATGTCTAAGAATATAGCCAGTTTTAAGCAGAATTTTTGGGGGAGGGTAAAATTAGGATATTCAGGTCTGAAAAATTACATTTTATTATAAATTATTATTATTATTTCAATCTATTTTTACTAAATTAGGTATCCAAGAGAATCTTCTACAACGGTGATGTGAGAGTTTCCTGTTGCCTGGAGCCTGATAAGGTACACTTTTATATTTTTTGTTATAAACATCCACTTATTAGTATTATTTCTCTGGGGTATTTCGGGTGGAGGGAAGCTATTTACCAGTATATATTTTTTCTGTACTTTAATGTTATCTATTTGTTAGTTTCTCTTTCACCATCCAAGATACCCTTAAAAAAAGCATTCCTCATATGCCTGCAATCTTTTACAGATGTTGCATGCGAGACAGTCCCTATAAATAAATAAAAAGCGATGAGTGCATACATATGCACGTGTACAGACACATGCCTTTCAGAAATAACCGCGACTCTGGGAATAATGTGGATTTTGTTTTATTTATGTAACTGTATTTGTGAACTCCTGTAGTCCATAGGATGCTGTAAGCCACATCTGGGTGGCCTGCCAGCCATACAGCAATAGTGTACCAACTAAGAGCCAGAGCCGTAACAAAATGCAGGGACATGAACTATAAATTGTCCTCAACTTACAACTGTTTACTAATTGTTCACAACAGTGCTGGGAAATAACTTAGGACCTCTTTCTTGAGTGACTTGAAAACTGCAACGATTTGCTTTAAAAAAAAACGTGACAAAAAGATCATAAAATGAGGCTTTAACCACCGCCTTCCTTAGCAATGGAAATGTTGGGTTACACTGTGTTTGTAAGTTGAGGAGTATCTGTACAAAAGTTTATATCAACCGTCCAGGGATAATCAATCAAAACGAGAAGCATGGTGGACTTGTTATCAGGGTTTTTTTTCTAATTCCGTTCAATAGTTGGGGTTGCTAAGTTTACTACTGTGCCTTATAATGAATTTTGGTATTTTATTTTATTTACCGGTATTTGTTTTGTCAATTACATATCAATAATATTCAAATATATGATACTAGGAAAAAAAAGAAATATTAGGACAGGGGACGGAAGGCACGCTGGTGCACTTATGCACAACCCTTTTTTCTGTGGTTGGAAGCAATTCTAGAATCTGTCTTGCTGGTTGTTGGCACCCAGGAAGGAGTAAACATGCCTACTTTAGTACTTTATTTTTATTATTCTTAATTTTTTTCTGTATAATAATAATAATAATAATAACAACAACAACAACAACAACAACAAAAACTTCAGAAGAGAAGGATTTAGGGGTAGTCATTTCTGACAGTGTCAAAATGGGTGAGCAGTGTGGTCGGGCAGTAGGAAAAGCAAGTAGGATGCTTGGCTGCATAGCTAGAGGTTTAAAAAGCAGGAAGAGGGAGATTGTGATCCCCTTATATAGAGCGCTGGTGAGACCACATTTGGAATACTGTGTTCAGTTCTGGAGACCTCACCTACAAGAAGATATTGACCAAATTGAACAGGTCCAAAGATGGGCTACAAGAATGGTGGAAGGTCTTAAGCATAAAACGTATCAGGAAAGACTTAATGAACTCAATCTGTATAGTCTGGAGGACAGAAGGAAAAGGGGGGACATGATCGAAACATTTAAATATGTTAAAGGGTTAAATAAGGTTCAGGAGGGAAGTGTTTTTAATGGGAAAGTGAACACAAGAACAAGGGGGACACAATCTGAAGTTAGTTGGGAGAAAGATCAAAAGCAACGTGAGAAAATATTATTTCACTGAAAGAGTAGTAGATCCTTGGAACAAACTTCCAGCAGACGTGGTTGGTAAATCCACAGTAACTGAATTTAAACATGCCTGGAATAAACATATATCCATTGTAAGATAAAACACAGGAAATAGTATAAGGGCAGACTAGATGGACCATGAGGTCTTTTTCTGCTGTCAGTCTTCTATGTTTCTATGTTTCTATAATAATAATAATTTATTAGATTTGTATGCCGCCCCTCTCCGACGACTTGGGGTGACTCACAACAACAGTAAATAATATATGAAAAAATCCAATAATTAAAAAGTATGAATAAAAAACATAAAATAAAAAACAACCATACAACCCAATCATGCAATATTGTAAACATGCAATATTTCGGTTGTCTTTCTGCTACGCCAAACAATGTTTGGCTTCTCTTGCTTTGGGCTGTTGGGGAGGGAAGTTTAATATAGTGCTTTTCCTCCTGATTTATAGAGCTTGGTCAAGTGGGCAGCATCCCATCACCAGGATATTTTTGAGGCAAATTTATTTTAATTTTGATAATCTTTACTGATTTTTTTTAAGTTAAAAACAAACAACATATAAATAAGATATACAAAAATACAAATTTGCAATTTAAGACAAAAAAATACAAAGATGCAAATTTAAGGGGTTGAAGAAAGAAAGAGCTACTTGCGTTCTAGGTTATGCCTAAGTATAACTAAGAGGGTTACTAACTTTATGCTGCACCCACAAGGCAGGTCCTCACCCTAAAATATTGGCTGCCTTCCCAGCACCATCCCCTCAGCTGCTTTTCTCCTTTTCTGTTATCTGTATTTTGCTTTGAGATGAATGACTGACTGGCTATGCATTATCCCCAAGTTGCCTTTTCTGGAAAACTGAAGAAGCTCCTTGGATGAGAAGCGAAACGTCTTCAAGAAAAAAACAAAAACAAAGAAAGTTCAGTTGCCTCTTGAAAAAGCACTTTTGGGACAACCATGACTGAGAATCTCCATAGAGACAAAGTATTGCATCAGTGGTTCTCAACCTAGGGGTTGGGACCTCTTTGGGGGTCAAATGACCATTTCACAGGGGTCGCCTAAGACCATAGGGAAAGGCAAATTTCCCATGGTGCTAAAGCTTCTATTCTGGTGCATTGGAACATATTTTTACAATCCCAACCAATCAGGTGTTTACAGTGGGGGTGTCCCTCTGACCTTCCTGCCAATCAGCTTAAAGCTCTGTTGGGAGAATTGGTGCTAGACTTATGGTTGGGTGTCACCACAACATGAGGAACTGTATTAAGGGGTCACAGCATTAAAAAGGTTGAGAACCACTGTATTACATAAAAGTAAAGCAATATGCAAGGGAGATGATTTGAAAAGAATAATAGGGAGAGAAATTTGTATGTGTGCTTGTGTGTGTGTGTGCATGCGCACCCATATACACATACACACACATATAGAGAGAGATATACAGGGAGAGATGCACAGATTGAGAGAGAGAGAGAGAGAGAAGAGAGAGAAGAGGAGAGAGAGAGATGCACAGGGTGTTTGTGAGAGAGAGAGAAGAAAGAGAGAAGGGGAAAGAGAGAGGGGGGAGAGAAAGAGAGATGCACAGAGTGAGAGAGAAGGGGAGGGAGGGAGGGAGGGAGAGGGAGAGAGGATCTCCAGATATATATTTGAATGATTGCTACCTTTATTGAGAGCTGAAGCTCCCCCCACAGCCCACCCCACCCAATTTTACCCATGTGCAGTCAGCAATTGCGGTTTAATGCCAATATGGAGATGTATTGAATTTTTGTGGATTTGTGCTAGCAAAAGAAAAAAACTTGGCATGCAAGGAACATTTATTTATCAAGGGTATTTTTGATCTCCAGATCAATCTGCTTTTAGCCTGCAGAACCTATAGGTCAGTCTCTCCACCTGCATGCTCTACCCATGACTGAAGATCATATATAGAGCATTGTTGTTCTTGTTGTTAGCCACAATGTGGCACGCACAAATGCTTCCTGCCAGATTCCCACAAGGCAATTCAATGCGGAAATTGGCAAATAGTCAGAAGTCACTCTTGCGCCCACTGCTTTTTTGCCTGGCTGGTTCTGTTTCTCCACTTAGGTAAGAAGATATCTTAGAAATGATGACACAACAGGGCATGGATTGTCTGGTCAAATATGTAAGCTTTGGCAAGAATTTATTTATACAGTCTTCTGCACTGACTTATGTTTCTTTCTTTTTAATTCTCATACTGTTTGTTGTTTTTCCTTACCCAAATCCACACATTCCTCTAAGGTTTCAGGAAGAGAGGAATCCTTAGCATTAAGATACACCGTCCTGATACTTCCCTTACAAAAGGAATCCTTTTGAAGGCAAGGGGCCAAGGCAGTTTGCTTCCTCCTTGAGAGCCGATTTAGCAATTGCTGACCGCCAAAGAGGTTCCAGCAAAAATCCATGTAACTTGGAAACAAACAGATATTGGACCTGGGACGTGTTAATGAACGTGCGCAGAAAGGTTCAAATTGTGCTGACCCTTATGGTAATGTTTCATATAAGGTTATTGTTGGGAGAGAAATCAAATTTCAGCCGCGAATGTGATTGACAGCTGGAAACAGGGGAGAGACACATCAGGTCAGGTGGGGAATTTGAGAAAGAGAACGACAAGTGGGGGAAGTTTCAATCTAATATTAGGAATAATAAACCGAGATATGAAAACTCCAGTCCTTACACTCCTGGGGCTTTCATACGTAAAATTCCCCATCTTGAACTTCTCCAACCAAAATGACTTTTTTAAAAAGTAGGGACTTTTTAGATCACGTAGCTGATACTTTAGGTTTTGGGGGAGGAAAGGATCAATTTCTGCTATTATTAGTGTGATGTGATGAAAGATAAAGTAATAAAAAACACGTTTTTTTCCCTTTTAGTTCAAAAATATTGGCCCCAAACCGGTCATTCATATCGTACAGGAAAGGGCTACATCAAACACAATAATGAATTATCACATAAGTTGAAATGGAGGGTAAAGATTAGAGCCATGCAAGTATAAGGCTTTGAGATTTGATTTAAAGATGATTCTGAATACCTAAGTCAAGGATTAAAATTGAAAGGATGAGTTGGATCGTTATCAGATACAGGTAGTCCTTAACCATTTATTTGAAACCATTTGACGTTATAATGACCCTTTAAAAAGTGACATACAACCATACCTTGTACTTAATCGCCGTAGCAGTATTCTCTTGGATAGGTGATCAAAAGTTGCGTCCTTGACAACCATTGTGTATTGGTTGCAACAATACAATTGGTTTCTTCGGTTGCAACATCCCGAGGTGATGACATATTTGTCACCCTCCCAAAATACTTTTCATAAAGATAAACGGAAAAGCCAGATTCACTTAACGACAGTATAATTCCCACAATTGCAGCAATTCGCTTAACAACATGGCAAAAAAGACCATAAAGCCAGAAATTGCAATGATTGCATTGCTTACTAATGGAAGTTCTGGTTCCTGTTGTGCTCATAAATCAAGGACTCTCTATATGTTGAAATGAATACAGTTTGATCAGACTGATCTGCATATCTTGCTTGCAGTTGCTTGCAGTCATGCACACCCATGTTGTCAATCCATAATGAACCAACTTTGTTGAAATGAGACAGTTGTGTATTTGATTCACAACAACAGGTCAGAACAAACCTGGGTTGGATTCTCATAGGTTAATAAATTAATATGTATATTGTTCTCCTCACCTAGTTGCTATGTTTGATACATATACTGGGCTTCAATAAGATTTATTTACAAAGTTATCATATCTTGGTTTTATTTTGATCAATTAGATATGCAATTACATTGTATAACTAAGATGTACATTGTACATCAAGAAAATCACTATTTTTGGTTTTCTATTTAAACTTAATTAATGGCACATGAACAGTAGAGAAAAGTTAGAGTAGGTAACTGAATTGTCACCTAACATTTGTAATTCTTTTTTTGAATAAGCACTAATGCTTAGTTTATCTTATAAATCAAAATGAATTAATCACAGAGAACCTGCAATATACAACATATCTGTTAGGGTTTATTTTTTTCACACTTAAATGGCCTTGTAACTTTTAATGTGTAATTAGGGTAATTTTTAACCAACTTGATTAATGCTGAGATGCCTGGAAGAAAAAAACATACAAGAAAGATTGTGTAAAAGTTGTGACAGATGAAAATCAAAGAAACTGTCAGTTATGGTGGAAAACATTGTTTAATTGCACTTCCAAACAAGGGGAAATAATTTTTAGAATTTAATCTCTTTTCTTTTAAAGAGATTTTGGTGCCTTATTTTTTAAAACGCACAATCTCCTCCCAACATAAAAATAATTGTGACAAAATGTATTATTTTTTTAAAATAAACAGATTGAGGATACTTTGCTTCATGCACCTATAGCTCTGTTTGTAAACTTTGGTTATTTTCCAAGTGTAGGGAGGCCATAAAGAAGGCAATATTGTGTTTAGGTGTTTAGCTGTATAAATCCAGTGATTGTCTTTTTGATAGTTGTTAAAACACTTTGATATAATGAGTAGAAGATCCAAGCCAGTTTGTTATTTTGCTTTCTGCAGTGGGCCTAGAGCTGAACTCAACAGAGGCAAAAATTGAATTCATTTAGGCTTAATAAGGCCAGAGGTGGGTTCCTATCGATTCTAGCCCGGTGGTGACATCATGGAGCCTTCTCCTCCTCTCCTCCTCCTCTTCCTCCTCTTCTTCTTCTTGCTTCTGCGCATGTGCAGTTTTCAGCCCTGTGCATGTGCAGCCATGCAGCATGGCCACACAGCATGGAATGTGTGCATAGCCATATGGGGCAGGAGGAAGCGAATCAGCAGCAAGGTAAGTTAGAATTACATATCACTTTGTGAGGATAAATCAAGAAAAATAATCTAAGTTCCTGCAATTCTTCTAGACCCTGCTTGTTGTATCCTGGAATTATATTTTTAAAAATATATTCAGAATTGGAAATCATCAAGATCTTATGAGATCCCCATATCTTGCAAGATATCAGACCTCTCACATGAAATTTGATGAGATTTAAGGTAGGCCGTTGATGAGAAAGAGACACTGACCATGTTTAATTGAAAAAAAAATGTGGCGTTTTTGCCATTATTTGAGGCCAAGAAGTGGCATCCAAATTTGGAAAAGTTGTGGATATGACATCCAAGACCAGGATTACAACTAAATACGCCAAATGCAGCCAAGATTTGTAAACCAATAATAAACTATAGATTAAGGCTAGTTTCTACTTCTGATATATTTTCACAGAGTTAATCTCCTTAACTAGGTCAAGATGCTTCATCAAGCTTCTCAGAGCCCAAGAGGCCCGTAAGAGGCCTTTTTTATATAAATTCTGTGGTAAATCTTTCAAAATTAAACTCCTGTCCTTATCCAGAAATGAAATGACTCCCACGTTCAGATAACAGGTGATCTTGTCAGTCGTACTCCTGGCTCAACGTGGGCAAACAACAGCTCTGATTTCATCTGAGTTAAACTGAGTTTTCTACGCAGAAGGCTTTTAAATCAACATGACCTCTCTCCTTCTCTATATAACATTTACTCTAACTTTAGGCAATGAGTTACTCTGACTGGCACAGATAGGAATGAAGTGTCACCGCAGATGAGCTGTGATTGGCTGTCAGTTTTCAACCTGTTCAAAGGAAATAAAGGTTTATTTGTGAAACATTCTGATGTCCCGTAATCTTGTAGTGAAAGGAGTTGTGCAAAGGAGCCTCAGCTGTTCCTGTGATAGTCTTTTTTTAAAAAAAAATATTTGTCAAGTACGTACTGGTAGTATACATAGATATAACACTTTTTATATACATGAGATGGGTACTAGTAAAAGGGAAACATTAGGACAGGGACAGTATGCGCGCTGGTGCACTTATGCACGCCCCTTACTTACCTCTTAAGATTTGGGTGAAATCAACAGTGGATAGTCTAAGGGTAAAGTTTTAGGGGTTTGATGATGAAACTACAGAATCAGGTAGTGAGTTCCAGGCAATAACTACTTAGTTGCTGAAGTCATATTTTCTAGTCATATTTTCTACAGTATACTTTGAGTTTGTATCTGTTGTGTGATCATGTATTGTTATGGTTGAAGCTGAAGTAGTCATTGACAGGAAGGACATTGTAGCAGATGTTTTTATGAGCTATGCTTAAGGTTGTGTCGAAAGTGACGTAGTTCTAAGCTTTCTAAGCCCAGGATTTCAAGTCTGGTTGCATAAGATATTCTGTAGCGAGTGGAGGAGTGGAGGGCTCTTCTGGTAAAGTATCTCTGGACATTTTCTAGAGTATTTATGTCCGAAATACGGTGTGGGTTCCAGACGAGCTGTATTCAAGGATTGGTCTGGTGAAAGTTATGTATGCTCTGGTTAGAAGTGTGAGATTACCAGAGCAGAAGCTACGTAGGATTAAGTTAACAACTCTTGAAGCCTTTTTGGCGATGTTGTTACAGTGGGCTTTGGCACTTAGGTCATTTGATATGAGTATTACAAGGTCTTTTACAGAGTGAGAGTTGCCTGCAAAGTCTTTTCTATTCAGCTTGTTTTTAGTGTTCTGATTCTTTTTGCCAATGTGTAGGACAGAGCATTTGCTGGTTGAGATTTGGAGATAATAATAATAATAATAATAATAATAATAATAATAATAATAATAATAATAATTTATTAGATTTGTATGCCGCCCCTCTCCGAGGACTCTGAGCAGCTCACAACAAGTAAACCATCATCTACAAATCCAATGTTAAAACAGTTTTAAAAACCCCTATTATAAACAATCATACAACCCAAACACACCATACATAAAGTCAAGACAGCTAAGGATACTGTATATCAATTCCTCCATGCCTGGTGACATAGATGAGTTTTCAAAAGTTTGCGAAAGGCAAGGAGTTGCCAGATCTTTGGCCCTCATGACACAAAGTTAAGATCTTTTTGGAGGGTAGCAGTGTTACTGATAGTGTTGAAGAATTTTACATCATAGGCGATGAGAATGCAGTTGCTTGTGAAGTAATCGCAAAGTGATTTATATAGAGTATGAAGAATGTTGGTTCTAGTACCTTGGGGTACACCGCTATTAACAGGGACAGAATTAGATAGGGCACTCCCTATTTTGACCACTTATTGTGTGTTGGATAGGAACACATTTATCTAGTCCAGAGATGCCGTATCAAGGGGAGATCCAACCTAGACTTAAGGAGAAATTTCGTGATAGTGAGAATAACTCATCAAAGAGGACGTCTTTCTTCCAGAAGTTGTGGCTGCTCCAGGTTTTTGAGAAGTGAGTGGACAGCCATTTGCCTGGAATGGTATAAGATCTCCTGCTTGAGCAGGGTGTTGATCTAGAAGTTCTCCAAGGCCCTTCTTCCTTAGTCTGTAATTTTTGGGTGTACTAGTGGGACAAGGTTGTATGCCCGGTATCTATGAGTGTCATTTTAGGATGTGGGATTAGAACACAATTTTGGATATACAGTAGTGAAATGTACATGTCAATGTACAGTAAACACCCTCACTTTGAGGCAGAGGATTGAAAACCATCGTTAACGTCAACCCATTGTCAAAATGGGTTGAGTGTAAACTTGAATGAAAGTTCTATGTCCTTGGAAACATTTTCCTCTTGGTACGTACTGAACTCATTGGCCAATGTTGACAGAGGTCAGGCTGTCTTTATCATGTTTTTCCCTTTCCATTTTAGAGCCAAACAGAAAAAAAGAATCAATTTCTGCTGCAATATCCATTTCTAAAGTTCAGGCTGTTTTCATGAAGTCATAGAATCCTAACAAGGATCAGGCTGTTGCAGTTACCAAATCTATATTTCTTGGCATGCTTCAGGAATCCATATTTGAAGCTTTTGCCTAACTTCTCTATGAACATATATAGAAAAGTGTTAGTTTGGTTTCAAGATAGTTAGTTTCCCTAGTCTTCACCTGAGAATCTGCCTTTGCGCATGCTCAGAAGGTTTTTTTTGCAAGCCACGGTGACTGGAGGACTGGTTCAGGAGTATGGACCTCCAGTCATAACTGCCAGTTCAGCAAGCAGCAGTAAATTTCTGTTACTGGTTCTAAAGATCCAGTCCAAACCAGCAGCAACCCACCACTGGCTGGATGTCTGATCTTTTCCTTCCTCCACTATAAGCTCCTTGGTCTTATTTGTGTTAAAGACCAAGTTTATTTATTTTATTTATTTATTGGATTCAGGTTGTCCAGCAAACCTGGAAACACAGGGAAATCAGGGAATTATCAGGGAAATCAGCGGTTTGGTAAATATCAGGGAATTTGTGGAAAAAAATGGAATAAATTAGGGGGGAAAAACCAAACTGTAATAAAATGTTTAAAACTCAGGGAAAAATCATATAGGAAAAAAAAGGGATCGCGCTGCCTCGCAGAGTCAAGCAAAAATGAGCATAACTGTGGCTACCAATATTTCTCCACGGCTTAGCTGTTTGGTATGATGTCATCTACGACCACACCTTAACTAGGTCACAAATTACAGGGAAATGTCAGGGAATTTCAAAATGTTTCTCTCTGGACACCCTGTGGATTTATAAGCCACCCAACTCCTGATGGAGTTATCTCTACACCATGAAAGCATCCGTTCCACCTCATAGAAACATAGAAACATAGAAGTCTGATGGCAGAAAAAGACCTCATGGTCCATCTAGTCTGCCCTTATACTATTTTCTGTATTTTATCTTAGGATGGATATATGTTTATCCCAGGCATGTTTAAATTCAGCTACTGTGGATTTACCAACCACGTCTGCTGGAAGTTTGTTCCAAGGATCTACTACTCTTTCAGTAAAATAATATTTTCTCATGTTGCTTTTGATCTTTCCCCCAACTAACTTCAGATTGTGCCCCCTTGTTCTTGCGTTCACTTTCCTATTAAAAACACTTCCCTCCTGGACCTTATTTAACCCTTTAATATATTTAAATGTTTCGATCATGTCCCCCCTTTTCCTTCTGTCCTCCAGACTATACAGATTGAGTTCATTAAGTCTTTCCTGATACGTTTTATGCTTAAGACCTTCCACCATTCTTGTAGCCCATCTTTGGACCCGTTCAATTTTGTCAATATCTTTTTGTAGGTGAGGTCTCCAGAACTGAACACAGTATTCCAAATGTGGTCTCACCAGCACTCTATATAGCGGGATCATAATCTCCCTCTTCCTGCTTGTTATACCTCTAGCTATGCAGCCAAGCATCCTACTTGCTTTCCCTACCGCCTGACTGCACTGTTCACCCATTTTGAGACTGTCAGAAATCACTACCCCTAAATCCTTTTCTTTTGAAATATTTGCTAACACCTCCTCTCGATAGGCCGACTCATCCCCCGCTGGAGATTCAGTCCCATACAATTCAGGTATTGAAACATGCGCAGAAACGCATGTATGGTCGAGAGCAACTGTGAACCATGACTGGAGTTTTCTAGGAGAAATTCAACCAATAGTCACTTAAAGACAGCTGCAACTCTGGTGAAATGACTCGAGGTGGAAAACTTCCTTTGCAGATATTAGAAGCTCTTTAAGAGTTGGCAAGAGCACCCTGCAGCTTAATCGCCAGTCAGCTGGAAAAAAAGGGGGGGAAGGATGTGGAGGTTTTCCCCTCCTTCTCCAGCCTAAAGGATCAACATTTTTCTAAAATGTTGTATTTCTTTCATTCCAGGTGCACCTAGTTACATTTCGGCTTTTAAGCTCTTGCAAAGCAGAAAGGATCGTCTCGTTCCCTCCAATCTAAAATGGGACAAGGCGAAAGGAAAAAGGGTCAGGGAGAACAAAGGAAAGCAAGCACTCTTGTGCATTGATGTTATCTAGATCTTACTACAGAGCTTCGGTGGCACAGTGGTTACTTCAGCTGATCACCAGCTGCCAGCAGTTTGGCAGATCGAATCTCAGTAGGTTCAAAGTTCAGTCAGCCTTCCATCCTTCCAAGGTTGGTAAAATGAGGACCCAGATTGTTGGGGGCAATATGCTTACTCTCTGTAAACCACTTAGAGAGGGCTGGAAAGCACTGTGAAGCAGTATATAAGTCTAAATGCTATGGCTACAGGCATGCCAAGTCCCCAGAAAAGGTTGTTTTTTAGTACCATGGTGACCGTGTGAATTAGTCCCGAAAGTTTTCTTTGCAAGATTTTGGAAGTGGTTTTCTTTAGGGCTGAGAAAAAGTGACTGGCCCAAGGTCAATGGGACTAGAACTCACCATTTCTTGGTTTCTAACTCGGTGTCTTAAATTTGAGAGCAAACTGCCTTTCACTTTTTGTAGTAGTAGATGTGCTTATCGTATGAGCAATGCTAAATCTGGGCATGATACAGTACCTTATTTCACATTCTTAAATAAATACAAAAATTACATAGGCCCTACCATTCATACATCAAGACTTGTAGTGGCAACAGTTGTCCTTTTACATATTTACAAGCTTTTGTATTGTTACAAGGTTTGTTCACATTTGTGTTGATCTTGTGAAGACAAGTTGTTTGTTTAGATTTACAAAGTTTACAGTGCATTTGTTTCAGGTTTCAGCTGTGTTTATTTTCCACTCACTGTACCTACAGCTGTACGTTTGATATATCGTTGTTAGTGTACCAGTACTACTAGTAATAATAATAATTATGATGATATGAATTTGTTTGTGTCTTGGTGGTACAATAATTAGAACGTATTTATTTTGCATATATATATTGCAAACTCAAACATATTTTCATATATATATTTATATCAAAAATAAATGAAACAGACAATACGCATTCTTTTTTTCTGTTGAATGAATGTTTAAAAATGTTTCAGATGCTCAAATTTTAACAAACAGGGCTGCGTGTACTTATTCTGTATCCAAGATGGCGGCAATGAAGGCTGCCTCAGTGGAATCCTCTCAAATATGCACACTGAGAGCATATGCACCAAAGACAAATTCCTTGTGTGTCCAATCACACTTGGCCTCTTCTCTTCTCTTCTATCCTATCCGATCCTATCCTATCCTATCCTATCCTATCTTATTCTATCTATTCTACTGCACGAATCCCAGCGACCAGTTAGGTCCCACAGAGTGGGTCTTCTCTGGGTCCCATCAACTAAACAATGCTGCTTGGTGGGACCCAGGGGAAGAGCCTTCTCTGTGGCAGCCCCGGCCCTCGGGAACCAACTCCTCCCAGAGATTAGAATTGCCCCCAACCTCCTTGCCTTTTGTAAGCTACTTAAAACCCACCTCTGCCGCCAGGTATGGGGGAATTGAGATACTCTTTCCCCCTAGGCCTTTACAATTTTATGCATGGTATATCTGTATGTATGTTTGGTTTTTATATTAATGGCTTTTTAATCATTTTTAGTATTGGATGATTATTGTATGCTGTTTTATTATTGCTGTTAGCCGCCCCGAGTCTCCGGAGAGGGGCGGCATACAAATCCAATAAATAATAATAATAATAATAATCCTATCCTATCCTATTCTGTTCGCTCAGCCAGTGGCATAAAATTACTTCCCACAGTATCAGAAGTTAGTATAAATGATGGAAATTGACAAAGAAGGCTAAAAATGATGTTTTTGTAAAAAAAACAAAAACTTACTTTAAGACTCCATACCCCCTCCCATCCCTTACTTTCTTAGGTCATAAAGATTTTATTTGCGAAATTCATCATTTAATCTTCATCTGCGTATGAAAAATGCAAAACCACAGATTGTGATTTTGCCAATGTTTATTGTTTTCAAATGCTGGCTGAGGTCTTTTGGCACAGCACCCAGTGTGTTGATTACTACTGGGACCACCTGTACTGGTTTATGCCAGAGTCATTGTAGTTCGATTTTAAGATCCTGATATCGGCTATGTTTTTCTTGTTATGTTTTTATCAATTCGACTGTCACCTGGTATGGCAACATCAATGATCCACACTTTTTTCTTTTCCACAATCGTGAGGTCTGGTCTGTTGTGTTCCAAAACCTTCTCGGTTTGAATTTGAAAGTCCCAAAGTATTTTGGCATGTTTGCTTTCAACTACTTTCTCAAGTTTATGATCCCACCAGATCTTTACCACTGGTAGGTGGTAGTTGTGGCAGAGGTTCCATTGAAGCATTTAGGCCATGTAGTTGTGCTTCAGTTTGTGGTCTGTCTGTGCAATTTTCTTGCAGCCACAGAGGATCTGTTTTATTGTTGTTTTTGCTGTTGTTGTTATTATTATTGATGCTGTTATTGTTTTTATTATTGTATTTTGCAATCAAAATCAGAATGGGCTCGTAGGGTTTATCGTTTTTAAGTTCAATCCAAAGTTTAGCATTCATTGATTAAACCTCTTTAAACCAGGAAGTTATTTTCAGCTTCAAATCCTCTCCTAGATTCTCTACCTCGACTCAGTTCTCGCTTAAAATTCTCTTCCCTCCCTAAGGCAGTCCATTTAGAAAGGAATGTTTATAGGAAGCGCCTGTCAGATGGCATTTTTACAGGTGCTTCAACCCAAAGGTGAAATATAAAGGCATGCCTTCCCCACACAGGGCTGTTGCTACACGAAAATGTTCTTCTCTTGTTAGTTTGATAAATAATTTTACTGGCTAGAACCCGCTGGATTTTTATGTCGGCTGTCTGTTTTTACTCACTGCAATAAATTCCAGCACTTGGTGGGCTCAGAAACTCAAACACATAGCAGCTTCTCTTTCGGCTGAGCTGTTGTCTAAAATATTCAGGTTTTTTATTTTCATTTTTAGCTCACCACTTAAGTTGGGGTTTGTATACAGGAGGTGGGAATGGTGTATTACAATGAAGTTCTTTGGAGTGGCTGTGGGTTTTGCCTCCCAAGGACAATTCCATCTGTCCATCCATTACCCTGGGGGGGAATTACTAACCCCCTCAGAGAGGGTCCGCAACTTGGGCGTCCTCCTCTATCCATAGCTCACATTAGAGAAACATCTTTCAGCTGTGGCGAGGGGGGCCTTTGCCCAGGTTCGCCTGGTGCAGCAGTTGCGGCCCTATTTGCATCGGGAGTCACTGCTCACAGCCACTTATGCCCTCATCACCTCGAGGCTCGACTACTGTAACGCTCTCTACATGGGGCTACCTTTGAAAAGCGTTCGGAAACTTCAGATCGTGCAGAATGCAGCTGCAAGAGCAATAATGGGCTTCCCTAAATATGCCCATGTCACACCAACACTCCGCAGTCTGCATTGGTTGCCGATCAGTTTCCGGTCACAATTCAAAGTGTTGGTTATGACCTATAAAGTCCTTCATGGCACCGGGCCAGGTTATCTCCGGGACCGCCTTCTGCCGCACGAATCCCAGCGACCAATTAGGTCCCACAGAGTGGGCCTTCTCCAGGTCCTGTCAACTAAACAATGTCGTTTGGCGGCACCCAGAGGAAGAGCCTTGTCTGTCGCGGCCCCGTCCCTCTGGAACCAACTCCCCCCAGAGATTAGAATAGCCCCTACCCTTCTTGCCTTTCGTAAGCTTCTTAAAACCCACCTCTGTCATCAGGCATGGGGGAACTGAGATATTCTTTCCCCCTAGGCTTCTACAATTTATGTATGGTATGTTTGTATGTATGATTGGTTTTAAAATAAGGGTTTTTAGCTGCTTTAGTATGGGATTGTCGCATGTTGTTTTTACCACTGTTTTTAGCCGCCCCGAGTCTACGGAGAGGGGCGGCATACAAATCAAATAAATAAATAAATTGCAAATGGCTGGATAAAATGCAGTCATCTTGGAAACTTCTCAATTGTAAAAAGTAAAATCCCCTCAGATCAAAGGTGGGTTCTAACTTACCTCATTGCCGGTACATTTCCGCAGAGCCAAAAAATAATTTTTTTAAAAAAAAAAGCCTGAAACAAGATGGCAACCACATGCGCAGTTTTGGAAACTCAGTCCTACACATGCTCAGAAGAAAAATAAAATAAAAAATTCCCCCCAATTTTTTTTAAAAAAAAGATGGCGGCACTCGCGGACTGGAACTGACCAAACTGGTTCTGTGACATCATTGTGACATCACTAACAGGTCTCTACAGGTTTGGGTGAACCAGTCCGAACCGGTTCAAACCCACCTCTGTCTCAGATAGAATTCTAGCAATTCAAGACAGAGATTCTATGTTTGCAGAAAATATCTGCAGCATTGGCCTTTTTCGTGAGCACACCAAAGATCTTAAGTGTTATAACTCTGTCACCATAGCAAATGTTGTGATGTACCCTATAGACACACCTCAATCATATGTGCCTAAGACTACACCGGTTTGCTATTATGGGGAAAATAGGAGGAATATTATGTATGTTCATTGCTTTGAGTGAGTTGTAAAATAATAAAAGTGGGACAAAAATCTAAAAAATTAATGTTTAAAGCATTAGGTCATACTTACAAAAAAATTTCTCTGAACAGGACAGAGTAATAGAGTTGGAAGGGACCTTTGAGGTCTTCTTATTCAACCTCTGCACAAGCAGGAGATCTATACTATTTCAGACAAATGGCTGTCCACCTCTTCTTAAAATCCACCAGTGATGGAGCATCCACAACTGTTCCACTGGTTAATTGTTCTCACAGTCAGAAAAATTCTTCCTTGGATCTAGGTTGCTTCTTTCCTTGATTACTTTCCATTCATTGCTTCTTGTCCGGCATTCTGGAGCTTTAGAAAATAAGTTGATTTCCTCTTTTTTGTGGAATCCAATATCCAATATTTGTGAAATATTGGACTGCTACTATCATGTCTCCCCTAGACCTTCTTTTCTTTAAACTAGACAAACCCAATTCCTGCAACTGTTTTTCATATATTTTAGCCTCCAGCCCCCTAATCTTCGTTGCTCGTTCCAGAGTCTCAATATTGTTTTTATTTTGTGACAACCGAAACAGGATGCAAAACAGAAAAATGCAGTTAATTGTGTAAAGTGTATTAGTTAGAAGACTTCATGAAATACATGTTAATAAATTAGATAGATAGATAGATAGATAGATAGATAGATAGATAGATAGATAGATAGATAGATAGATAGATGAGAGAGAGAGAGGCAGACAGATGTTTTAAAGGATTTCTCAGCATCTGGATAATTCTACCTTGTAATGTGCTACAAATTGAAATATTTAGTTGTTAAATTAGCTTATCTGCTTAGGATATAGCATATGCTTGTAAACGCAGAGGCACAGAAGAGAGAAATATTACTTCCAGTTTTGAAAATGAACTCTGCATATAAGTAAATGATTGTAGAAAATGAATCTGTATACCAAGAAGAACGTATTTATATTATCACGAATATAATATAGACCTTCTACCAGTAGTGGACAATCCAAGCAGTTTTGCTGCTCCATTCTTGTTCTTTTTATTTATTTAAAAGATTCATATGGCCATCTGTCTTATACAATAACTATGGTGGCTCACAAATAACTAATTACCCCCCGCCGCCATAAAAATGTAAAAGCATAATACAGATACTCCTCTTGCTACTAGAAATACCACAATACCACACATCTACAAAAATTCCATACTGGATTTTTTAGCCACATGATGCTACCCCAATATTTGTGACATTTTCCCTCCCCCGTTTCGACCTAACCTTTCATGACATTTTTGGAAGTCAGTACGTAACTCCAGGGGCTCTCCAGTTGGCAACTACTAGAAGGCTAATCTGGCATTGGTGGGACTCCAATGATATGTTTCCAGGAATTAGAAAAGGGACATCTATAGTTGCCAAATCAGAGAGGAAATTTTGAGTTTCACCTGTACGCTTATAATGTCTCTCATTCTTCACGAATTGCCTTATTTCCATTTTTTCCTTGCCAGAGGTTTATGTTTTTTCTTACTTTCTTTGTTGGATGCCAGGTACCTGTGCTTATCTTTTAAAAAATAACCCCCTTTTTTTTTCCAGTTAAGCTTCTTAATTTTTTTCCCAATTAGAGATCGAGAAAACATGTTACTGTTAGCTAATTCTCTGTTGATCACAGCACTGTTAAAGGCACACTGGCAGAGGATTGCTGTGAATTAGCAATTCATTTGTTTCCAAGATAGCCCATTACGCTCCAGTTTATGAAGCCGGCATGTGTCATTTAACTGACAAAAACAGTTTCCTCCCCCCCCCCCCTTAGTTTATTTGCTTAGACTATGGAAAGAAAACCAGCAATTTCTATATTTATAGAAAGAGAGACTTTACCTATCAAATAAAGACAGTGATAAATCAGAATGAGATTCCACGAAGTAGAAGTTCTGGTTGGCCAATTTGGAAGGCGCAGATAAATTTAATATGCTCCACCTAAACAACAACAAATTTTATTAAATAAGATATTTAATGGCCTCAGATACAAACTGTATTTATACATTAAAACATTTTTTTAAAAAGGCACACACTAGCTTTTGGAAGTGTTATATTAGGCCAAGCAACCAAGTAGCAAGATTTGATCAATATTCTAGCCGTTTCCTAAATAACTTGGTCTGCAGTGTAATGACAGCAAAAACCAGAATGATTGACAGAAGGACAAAATATATGAGCAGATATATTTTGCACAAGTAAATATAGTTGGCATACTGTACACACACAAATCAAGGAGGTCTGCAATGATGGAATAGAATCATTAAAGAAAAGATATCAAAGGAAAGAACAAATGAAATGTGAAAGACAAAAAATATTTTAATAATGAAACTGAATTATTCAATGGTATTATGGTGAGTTGTTTTGTGGTGAGTTGGCTGTGGCAGGTTGTCCCATTCTGTGTTGAAATATATAGTCTTTGTGATGGCGAACATTTTTTTTGCTCAGGTGCCAAATGGGTGCCCACCCATAATGCAATGCTCTTCCCCCTGTGCACATGTGTGATGTGACAATGCGCACAATCACCCCGCGTTCCCCCCCAGCGCATGTGCACAGGCCTCATCAAAGCTTCTGGACTTCTATTAGATCCATTGGGCTTTTTTTCGCTGTCCCCAGAGTTCAGGAAACCCTCCTGAAGCCTGGGGAGAGTGAAAAATGGCCAAATGTACCAATCAGAAGTTTGGAAACAAACTTCCCTTTGCACTTTTGGGGTGTTTTTCACTATCCCCAGGTTTCAGGAGACTCGGATGGTGAAAAACAGCCAAAAAGGGCAAAAACCAGCTAGCCAGCACGCACATGTGTGCAGGAGCTGAGAGAGGGCAACACCTCACATGCCCTCAGATATGGCTCCATGTACCACCTGTGGCACATATGCCATAGGTTCACCATCACTGTTATGTAGAGCCTTCTCTGTGGCGACCCCGGCCCTCTGGAATCAACTCCCTCCAGAGATTCGAATTGCCCCCACCTGCCTTGCCTTCCACAAGATGTTAAAAACCCATTTATGCCGCCAGGCATGGGGGGGACTAACTCTCCCCCCCCATATTTCTGACTCTAGCATTTGAGAATGGTGTGTTTGTATAGAATTGAATGTTTTTTAGTAATAATGGGTTTTTTAATTAGTTTTAATATTGGATTTGTATCATATCGTATTTTGTTGCTGTTGTGAGCTACTCCGAGTCCTCGGAGAGGGGCGGCATGCAAATCTAATAAATTATTATTATTATTATTATTATTATTATTATTATTATTACTACTACTACTATTACTACTACTACTACTACTACTACTACTACTACTACTACTACTTCCGGGAGTCCCTAACTCTAACCCTAACCAACCAGATACAGAGGCTGCTTTCATATAATGCACTGGGTCCAAACCAGTGGTGGGTTCGTCCCAGTTCAGGTCAGTTCACCCAAACCAGTAGCTGCCTGCTGGTGATGCCATTGAACTGGATCGATCGGTAGCAATTTTTTAAAATTAATTAATTTTTTAAAAAGTTTTTTCTGTTCTGCCACTTGAAAAAGGGCCTTCCCTCCCACCCCGGGGTTTATACTGACCTTCATTCCTTCTTACGAAGCCCAGCTGATCAGCTCCTCAGATGTGTTTTGGGCTAATTTCAAGTTACTAAGCATGCGCGGAAGTAAAATTGCACGTGGAGATGCCCATAAAATGTGCACTTCCGCCGTGATTCGAACTGGTGGGGAAGGTAAGTAGAATCCACCCCTGGCCCAAACCCATCATCTATATTATGGCACTGGCTGGATCAATATGATACACTAAGGCTGAATTCTCACAAAACCCACCATGACAGTCAGTCTCCCCAGCCTATTTAGGACCGACATTATCTATTATGCAAAAACAGCTTTCTCCCTCTTGGGAGAATCACACTTCTACAAGCTTTTTTGCACTTGGGGATTAGACATTACAGAACCAAAGAATCCCTGTTAAAACCAGAACTCTGGGTATGCATTTCATTCCTATCAGGAGTAGAAATTTGGTTTAGTTTCTGAAAGAAATAGAATAGACCACCTGATTATAATGAAGGGGAAAATATTGTCCTTTTTTGAAAGCAATTTATTTGCTTTCTTGGATGATTAATGAATTAAAGATAGAGTATATTTTTTTATAGCCTGATTACCTTTGTGCAATAAATCTAAACACTAGTATCTGCCAATATTGAAAAACTAGCCTATTTTTCCTCTTTTTAAAAAGCACTACAAGCTAAGTTGGACTTCTTATCTCTTCAGTTTTTAAGAAAATAAGATATATTTTTGGCATCATGTTATCATGCGTCTTGAAATCCAAACCATAAAGGAAATAAATTAGTTGGAGAAGTAGGAGCAGAAAATGGTTATGCAGAAGGGTTTTTTTTACTTTTGCTCTGTTTGCAAAGGGAAGAGCTGATGATTGAAATCCTGTGGAAATAAAATATAATAAAATGTGTGTACCGTAGGTGTATTTATATGCACACACGTATACACAGACCTGAAGGAAATCAGGTGGAGAGAATAGGTTTATGCTCTACCTGAGTTCCTCCAATATATTTATTCTCCACTTGATTTCTTTCAATTTTTAAAACCTTTAACATGGGATTAGATAAGGAAGAAGGATGCCTGTTTGAATGTTTCCTACAGTTGTGCAGTGTACTAGAGTTGACACAGGTTTACAATGTCTTTTTGCAAAGGAGATTTCATGCCATTCAGCGGAATTGTGTTGAACATTGTGTGAATAATTCAATTACAGACAGAAAGAAAGTGGATTAGAGTGATCATTATCAAGAATTTCAGTGCCAAATCTGTGCAATTTGTTCAGCTTCCTAGTCTGGCCTAGACCAGTGATGGCGAACCTTTTTTCCCTCCGGTGCCGAAAGAGCATCTACACATGCTATCACACAATTCCAGGTCTACTTAGATGCACTGAAGTTGTTTTCTTGGCAACAATGTAGAGGTGGATTACCATTGTTTTCTCTTCCCTTTGGTACCTAACAGACCTGGCCCTCTTTAGCTTTAGGATCAACCAAGGTTAATCTTAATCACCAAACAAGAGGCCAGAGAACAACAAAAGAATCTGTTTGGACACTGGTTTTTTGAAAGACAATTCACAAGAAATATGTCTTTATAGTTTTGCTATAAACAACTACTTCCTCCTCCTATTTTCCTCATGACTACAATCCTGTGGGGCAGCGGTCCCCAAACTACGGCCCGTGGGCCACATGTGGCCCGCTGAGGCCATTTATCCGGCCCCTGGCTGAGTGACACAACACAGTGTTCCATCTAATTTTCTATGAATAAAATGCGGTATTTTGTTAGTAACTAATATCAATCATCAAAAAAGTTGGAAAAGGGTTTTTTTTTCTAATTTTGTCATCCAGTTACATTCATTTTCTTTTAATTAAATTCCCTCCTTAATGTTCCTTCAAAAAGTACACCAATTATATTTCTAACTTAACCATTATGCCAAAGTGCTTCCTCCTTTCTTTATACATTTTTCTATAAACCAAGAAAACCTACAATCAGATGTTAACAAAAAAAAAATTAAAAACAAAACATAATCATATATGAATTTCAGACTTCTTCCCCCCTCTAAATAGTACGTTCCCATTTTGTTTTTTACTTTAAAACAAGGTGTGTGCAGTGTGCATAGGGATTTGTTCATAGTTTTTTTTAATAGTCCGGACCTCCAACAGTCCGAGGGACAGTGAACTGGCCCCCTGTGTAAAAAGTTTGGGGACCCCTGCTGTGGGGTGACATGGGCTGAGAGAGAGAGTAACTGACTTAAAGCTTGCTTTCTTGAACTCCTGATCTTGAACTCATGGTCTCCTGGTTTCTTGCCTGGTGCCTTAACCACTAGACCCAGGGTCTCCAATCCTGACAACTTTAAGACTTGTGAACTTCAACTCTCAGAATTCTGCAGCTAGCAAAGTCACAAGTTTTAAAGTTGCCAAGGTTGCACTAGACCCCTGCACTACACCACACTGGCTCTCTCTTAATGCTTGCTATGCTCTGGGGACTGGGGTAAGGTGCATTCATAAAAGTTTTTATTCTGTAACATTAAGAACTTAAGAGACCATATATTTCATAGCCACCCAGTTTGGAGTAGTCTCCACTTAGCCATAACATGGTTTGTTTAGTTTGGCTCAGCCAGGGTGATTTATTTTTAAAAAATCAAGGTTAAACCATGGCTCAGCAGGATGCATGAATCAATTCAATTCATATTAGCATTCTCTGCCAGTTTACACGATTCTAGTATGCATTTTTACTCAAGTAGATTTTCCAGGGAAGTTTGAATTGTAATTTTTGGAAGGAAAGTAGCCCTGAAAATCAGAATGATTTGCCTGTGTTAATTTTTTAAAAGACCATTTTCAAAGGGAGGATTTAGGAGGAATGCTTTCTGTTCAATGTTGTGAATGAAATTTGGAAAAAAAGACTGGTTGAAAATAAACGTCCACATTTGCCCAAAGTATCCCTTTTCAAATTATGAATAGGAACTCTCTTCTGGAAAAATTAAGCAGTGGGACAGCTTCCAGAAAAAAATCTTTGGATTGAAAAATTTCCTGCACTGTTAGCCTCTTGGTGTGTACATTATAACTAGTTGTGACATGCATATATTGGATTAGCCTGATTAGGATTTTCAGATATTCCATAACACTGTCACATTTATGGTACTGGTTAGCCTCTTTTAATCGTACAGGTAGTCATTGACAGACAACCATTTATTTAGTGACCACTCAAGGTTACAATAGCACTGGGGGAAAAGTGATTTATGACTATTTTTCACACTTAAGACCACTGCAGCATCCTTATGGCCACATGATCAAAATTCAGATGCTCAGCAATACCTTTCAGCTGTGGCGAGGGGGGCGTTTGCCTAGGTTCGCCTGGTGCGCCAGTTGCGGCCCTATTTGGACCGGGAGTCATTGCTCACAGTCACTCATGCCCTCAACACCTCGAGGCTCGACTACTGTAACACTCTCTACACGGGGCTACCTTTGAAAAGTGTTCGGAAACTTCAGATCGTGCAGAAACTGCAGCTGCGAGAGCAATTATGGGCTTCTCTAAGTATGCCCATATTACTCCAACACTCCGCAGTCTGCATTGGTTGCCGATCAGTTTCCGGTCACAATTCAAAGTGTTGGTTATGACCTATAAAGCCCTTCATGGCACCGGACCAGAATATCTTCAGGACCGCCTCCTGCCGCACAAATCCCAGCGACCGGTTAGGTCCCACAGAGTCGGCCTTCCTCGGGTCCCGTCGACTAAACAATGTCATCTGGCGGGACCCAGGGGAAGAGCCTTCTCTGTGGGGGGCCCGACCCTCTGGAACCAGCTCCCCCCCTGAGATTAGGATTGCCCCCACCCTCCTTGCCTTTCATAAACTCCTTAAGACCCACCTCTGCCGTCAGGCATGGGGGAACTAAAACACCTCCCCCTTGCCCATGTTGTGTTGTTGATTGATTGACTGTGTGCCTGTTTTTTATATATATTGGGATTGTTTTAGGAAATTACTAATTTTAAATTGTAATTAGATTGGTGGGCATTGGATTTTTATTATGTACTGTTTTTTATTATTGTGAGCCGCCCTGAGTTTGCGGAGAGGGGCGGCATATAAATCCAATAAATCTAATCTAATCTAATCACTCAGATTTATAAGGGTTGTTGTTACGTACGGAGGTATGTTGTGCCGCTGATTGGCCAATCTAATGGTGGGAGAAATAAACTCCTCTCAGTGACCAGCAAGCTTCAAGGAAGCCCTTAAAAATGGATTCCCTGCAGCCCTCTGGCAGTCCGAATTAATTCTAACTACTAGATAATAAAAGGTGCTGAACTGTTCCTGTGATTTGCCTCTTCATTTACGCACGAATCCAACAGTCGTAGTTGTTCTGCCCCAGCGATGAGCCCCCCAAGAAATAGGTCCACACACATGGATTTGACAAGATTTAAGCATGTAATTCTAATAGCTTAATAGCAGGAAGGTTTAAATGTTAAAATACATCAGCAAAGCAAGAAATAAGTCCATTCGGTCTCAGCTGATCATTTGAGTCTCAAGCAGTAAATCAAACTCCTCAAATGCTTCTCTTTGATCAACCATCTCTCATTAACATGATTCACTCTGAGTTGGCAGGAAGTCGGAGACAAAGATTTCACTTTCTAACTTTGTAATTCAACATAAATAGTCCACGAGCCACGTCCGAACATCCATCTGGTATATTAGAAAGTTAACTTCCACACTGGTTCGTCACAAGGCTTACCCTTCAATAGCCAAGAGACGAGACCAAGTGTTCTAGAGATCTATTCACGCAGAGACCTCCTCCTGCTCAGCCACTCGTGCCTTCTGACACTTCTGCTTACTCTAGCAACAAGATGAGGCTCTTCCCCTTCCCTTGAGCCATTCACGGGCACTTCTGGAGCTGCAAAAGGCCCTTGTTGGCTTTCAGCCTCTGACCAACCCACACCCATCTCTTGGAACCTCAGAATCCGTGATCAGCTGCACAGGACCTGGACGGCCACACCAATAGTGATAATCTTCAGCGACCTTCTGACTAGCAGTCAGTGAAGATGTCATTGACTTTACAACCATGTTATTAAGTCAACAGCTGCCATGATTCAATTAGCAACTATGGCAAGAAAGGTAATAAAATTCACTTAACAACTGTCTCACTCAGGAATAGAAATGTTGGGCTCAATTGTGGTCCTATACTTACTCCCAGAACTCACCATGAACTTGTTCTGTCGGGCTCTCTGGTAGACTCCTCCCAAAAATTCACAGGTACAAATTTCAGACACACACGCGTTTGAAAATTCAAAACCATGTTCTTTATAAGGAAAATTCACTTAACCTAAGCCCTCTTTTGGTATAGCAAAGAGCACTCGTCTCCAAACAAACTGGTAATTTGTACAAGTCTCTTATCATTTCTGAGATACTTAGCTTGCAGCTGTGAGGCAATTCACAGTCCTTCTTTCACAAAGTGAAACACACTTTGCTCTGGTTTAGTTTCAAAGCGGGGAAAAATCAGCACACAAAAGGTCAAAGTCAGTAAAGCAGTCACGAAACACAACGATCAGATAATCCTCCACAATGGCCAAACACATAGACTGCTATTTATAGCAGCCTCACTAATCACCACAGCCCCACCCAACCACAGGTGGCCTCATTTTCTTTGATAATAATCTCTCAGTTGTTGTTGCCTATGCACCGCTCTCCGCATGCGTGGCTGTATCATTAACTCTTGTTCTGAATCCAAGGAGGAGCTAGATAATTGATCTCCTTCTGAGCTGTCTGCCACACTCTCCTCCTCCCTGTCACTCATGTCTTCTTGGTCAGAGGAGCTTTCATCATCAGATTCCACCGGGGGCAAAACAGGCCTGCAGCATGTGGATGTCTCCCCCACATCCACAGTCCTTGGGGCAGGAGCTGGGGCAGAGCTAACCACAACAGAACTAGGCTTACATCAACATATAGGATCTCCTGCTCCATATGCCATTCTTTTACAAATCCATGCAGTGTTGTAGGAAAAACTACGTCCTTTAGCAGATGTTTGCTACACTCATAACTAGCATTGCTTTTTGAGTTCTGCAGACATTACGTATTGGCAAGCACCCCTTAATTTTTGCTACGGTATTGTTTCATCTTTTCTCCAGCTGCACCCTGCCTTCTACTGCTTAAAAATTAAGAGATCTTTTTGGATAACACTCTATATTAGCTTTACAATATATCCTAGTGATTTTAAGGTGAGAAATGTTAGTTTGTATACCCCAGTTTGAATGGTTCCTTTATACAGTGTGGAGTCGAGTTCTTGAATTCACTGCCCCGGCTATGACAGTAGCCAGTCATTTAGATCATTTTAAAAAGAGTGAAGACATTCATGGAGAATTAGGCTATCAGTAGCTATTAGCCTTGATGGTCATCTACAACTTTCTGTATTAATAAAAATAAAAGCCAAAATAACAGGTGTTGAAGAGTAGCAGCAGAAAAAAACAATAGCTCTGTTATCCATGCGTGGAAGTTTTTTCAATGAACTTAACTGGACACTGAGGTACAGGACGATGGATTACGTGGTCCTCTGATAAATATTAGGCAGTATTTGTATCACACACATTGATGTATTTACATGTCCATTAGAATAACGATAAGTCCATCAGGTACCCAGTGATAGAACTTTTCCAGCCCTTTAGGGAAGGAGATTATGATTAAGAAAAAGACAGTATTTGCAACTCAAGCTAAAAAAATATCCAATGTCTCTGTGTGCTTTAAAGGTTTTTTTTCCTCTCTCTCTCTCTCCTCCTCCTCCTCTCAACAGTAACTGCAGAGAAAATGCAGGCAATTTCCTTATTTTTAAACATGTTCCCTTAGATTTAAATTTCTGGACTGCTTTTTCTCTTGGCTGTTTTTTCCTCTTCAAGCTGTTTTAAGCCATTAAGATTCAAAGGATAAGTGTTTCTTTTTCTTTCTTTCTTTCTTTTTCAAATATGAATTATTTCTTTTAGAAATGACACTATTTGGCACAATCAAGCGCCGTAGAAAAATAAAAGAAAGAAGTAAAATCACTACAGATTCTTTAGACAGCTTTCAAGAAGCAGTGTATTCATTCCTTCAGACTTTTTGAAATGCAATTGATTGGGCTTTTATTTTCCAGTAGAAAACCATGTCTATATTCAGATAGACGTATTTGAAAGTAATGCTCCGGATTCTTAAATAGTGCCCTGTTAAACATCCTGATTCAGTCTCCCCACCATTTTAATGAGGGTTTAGCTACTCCCTCTCACCAGAAACAAAATTAATGCTAATTTTTTATGGTGTCAAATCAATGAAATAATAGTGAGATTTTCACACACAGATATGGTGTTTTTTTCCCCATTCAGCCAGCATCTGTTCCTTATTTGGGGTATAGATTCTAATGCACAGTTCCTTGCGACAGCTATGAGGAAAAAACTAAGACGGGTGTCACTTTTCATTAATAGATCATTATCATCAATCCCTAGGTCTGCAGCTCAGCCGAAGTAACTATATGTTGCTGTCGCCTCCAATATATGTTTCAGGAGAATAGGTACGGAAAATAGGTACGGAGGATTTGTGTAACAAAACAAGGGCTCGATTTCTCAAAATTGAAATGCTCTCACTATAAGATGATCAGACGCTCCATCCTATTTTACACGATGTATATAGGATGGTTTTACAAAGGAGTTGTAGCAAACACACACACACACACCCCTTATATGGTTCTTTCATATTCTTGAAGGATCCAGCTTTCTGAATTCAAAGTCTTGAGATATTGATTGATTGATTGATTGATTGATTGATTGATTGATTGATTGGTTGGTTGGTTGGTTGGTTGGTTGGTTGGTTTATTTATTTATTTATTTATGAATGAATGAATGAATGAATGAATGAATGAATGAATGAATGACTTCTATGCTGGCCTTCTTCGTAGACTCAGGGCGGCTCACAACAAGATAATACAGAAATCCAAAATCTAAAATGAATCTAAAACCCTGATACTTAAAAAAAACTAATAATCCACATTCATCCCTTCATAATATACACTGCTCAAAAAAAATAAAGGGAACACTCAGATAACACATCCCAGATCTGAATGAATGAAATATTCTCATTGAATACTTTGTTCTGTACAAAGTTGAATGTGCTGACAACAAATTGAAATTGATTGTCAATCAGTGTTGCTTCCTAAGTGGACAGTTTGATTTCACAGAAGTTTGATTTACTTGGAGTTATATTCTGTTGTTTAATGCTCCCTTTATTTTTTTTGAGCAGTATTCACATCATCGGCCAGAGTGAGATATTAGCACTAACAGCCCCAAGCCTGCTAGCAAAGGTGAGTTTTTAAAACCTTGTGAAAGGCCAGGAGAGTGGAGGCGGTACGAATCTCCGGAGGGAGTTGATTCCAGAGGCTGGAGCCACCACAGAGAAGGCTCTTCCCCTAGGGCCTGCCAGACAGCATTGCCTGGCTGACAGGACCTGGAGAAGGCCGACTCTGTGGGACCTGACCGGCTGCTGGGATACATGAACCTTTGGGACTACTACAATTGGATTTAGAAGAATGTATTGTATTCTATTGAAATGTTGTAAGCCGCCCTGAGTCCTCGGAGAGGGGCAGCATTCAAGTCCAATTAATAAAATAATAAATAAAATAAAAATATACAGGTGCTGTTCCTGATTCCATTTATGTGGGACAGATCACGATCAATAGAGTTGAAAGGGATCTGAGAGGTCATCTATTCCAACTCCTTCCTCAGGTCCACTACTAGACCATCTCTGATGGATGCCATCCAGCCTCTGTTTGAAACCTTTAAGACTGCAATGAACTCAGTTCATTAAGAACGCTGGTGGCGCAGTGTTTAGGATGCATTATTGCAGATAACTCTGCTCACTGCCAGGAGTTTTGATCTTGACCAGCTCAAGATTGGCTCAGCTTTTCCTCCTTCTGAGGTCAGTAAAATGGGGAACCATATTGTTAGGGACAATAGGCTGACTCTGTAAACTGTTTACAGAAAGTGTTAAAGCACTAGGAATTGGTATATAAATCTAGGTGTCATTGCTATTATTTGGGAGCCCATTCCATTGGCTTAAATTGTGAAGAAGTGCCTTTCAATTGTTTGTTTGTTTGTTTGTTTGTTTGTTTACTTACTTATTTACTTACTTACTTACTTACTTACTTACTTACTTACTTACTTACTTACTTACTTACTGAAACATGTTCAAGATAATAGGTATGGAATAAACATAAACAAAAGCAAAGTAGGTATAGGTCAATTTGGACAATAGGACAGTAGGACAGGGACGTGTGTGGATGGTGTGCTTACAAACCTCTTAGGAATGGGTTGACTGAAGGCAGTCTAAGGTTAAAGTTTTTGGGATTTGGGGAGGAAACTTTAGTCAGGTAGTGCATTCCATGTGTTGACAACTCTGTTGCTGAAGTTGTATTTATAGCCTGAATTTACTTCCTTCACATTTCAGTCCACTGTTTCTGAATTATCCATTTGGGGTCGTAGAAGATAATCTATTCCTCCTTCTGTGCAATAACCCTTTAGCTATTTACTGTGAAGACTGCTATCTTATCACCATCCAGCCTTTGTCTGTATTATCTGTTTCATATGTCCCTCCTGTTTTCATATTTTACAAAAGAAAATCAAATCATTGGATTTAAGTAAGTGGTTTAACATCTTTTTTTCCTCAAAAGATACAGCTTAAACCTATTTTATCTTGAAAAGCTAATCTCTAAAATTTGAGAGTTTTGTGCACTAAAGTCTGCTTCTTATATTAGCCAGGAGATATGGTTAAACATGGTTGATACTGGATTATACAAATAACTCTGTCTTTGTTCAGATGATATAGGGGCCCACAGAATTTTTTTTCCACAAATAAGTTTTACATTGACTATAAAGATTCACATACCTCTGCCTAGGCAGCAGCCTTTTGGATCCATAGGTGATGGTGTAGGTGACAAAACTGGATCTTAGCCCAATCTAATTATACTTCCAAGGATTTACAATTCCAAATTGGAATGTGCAATTTCCTCAAGGATCCACATCTTCAAGGTCTCTTGCATCACAAAAACATTCAGGGACAAATTCTCAGGTCTCAAGTTATGTATCTAAATTCTGTTATACCCATTGTGCCCTAGATAATATTCTCTGATCCAGATACCCCATAATTATCTTCTGGATCTTTTTCAAAGATCAGTCTTGTTAACTTCTTCTGTAGGCATGTGCAAATAAAAATACCCTAAGCAAAGCAGCCCTTACATTGAAGGTTTTTATATGTTTTCATGAGTAACAAAACTAGAGTGAGTCTTCAAATTTTTTTTGAGATCACAGAAAATGCAGACTGCTTCTTCTAGAGTCCTTTTAATGGTGAACCAAATCAGTTATCCATTTCTCATTTGACTAATACCTCACCCTATTTCTTCTAACCCTGTCAACTGTCCAACCAACCACATGACACTGAAATACCTAAAGTAAAGGAAAATGATAAACTCGTCTCTGGCTTCAGATTGTCATGCACCGGTAGCTCTTAGTTAGAGGAATGTACCTTATTTAGATTGATTTAAAAGATCATTTAAAAAGTACTGTGAGTTCAGAGTGCAGTTGTCAGACTGCTAACTATGATTAGGGATTACAACCAGGACTTTCATGAGAAAGTATTTGCTTCACATTTTAACATGAAATTATCTAAATTTTAACAAGAAATTGCCTATTTGCTGATGTTGGAATATATAGATAAAATGGCATGTGCTTGTAGGCCAAACCACTTTTTTTTCCCTCTGACTCTTGTAATGGAGTCCAAACTTCAAAAGTTCATGCACCACGATGTAAATATAGCTGAATCTAGCACTAGCAAAAATGGCTTGGAAATTACCTGCATTTGGAAAAGGATACTAAACAACAAAACTCTTTCAAAATGTTGGCATGTTTTATGCAAACCTGAAAAACAAAAGCTTCAGTCTCTTTTGTTACGTTACTTCTTAGTGATGAAAACCAATAATTGTCTCAGTTCAAAATCTTTATTTAGATTATCATTATGTTTTCAACTTCATTCATTCATTCATTCATTCATTCAATTATTATTAATAATAATAATAATAATAACAACAACAACAACAACAACAATAACAAGAACAGAAGGGACCATGGAGGTCTTCTAGTCCAACCCCCTGCTTAGGCAGGAAACCATACACTGCTTCAGACAGATGGTTATCCAACATCTGCTTAAAAACTTCCAGTGTTGGGGCATTCACAACTTGTGGAGGCAAGTTGTTCCATGGATTAATTGTTCTAACTGTCAGGAAATCTCTCTTTAGTTCTAAGTCACTTCTCTCCTTGTTTAGTTTCCACCCATTGCTTCTTGTTTGACCCCCAAGGTGCTTTGGGGAATAGGTTGACTCTTTCTTCTTTGTGGCAACCCCTGAGATTTTGGAAGACTTCTATCATGTCTCTCCTGGTCCTTCTTCTCATCAAACTAGCCATGCCCAGTTCTAGCAATAGTTCTTGATATGTCTTAGCCTCCAGTGCCCTAATCATCTTTGTTACTCTTCTCTGCACTTTTTCTAGAGTCTCAACATCCTTTTTGCATCGTGGTGACCAAAACTGAATGCAGTATTCCAAGTATTCCAATTTATTTCTTTATTTAGTCAAGTGTGTATATGATTACAGACAAAGTATAAACATGGTTGTGAATATATAATGTTCAAGCATGGTGATGAGTACATGATATTTTACGAATACGTGGGGACATTAGGATAGGGATGGTAGACACGTTGGCACGCTTAGACATACCTCTTACAAACCTCTTAGGAATAATAATAATAATAATAATTATTATTATTATTATTATTATTATTATTATTATTATTATTTATTGGATTTGTATGCCGCCCCTCTCCGTAGGAGTGAGATCAACAGTAGACAGTCTAAGGTTAAAGTTGTGGGGGGTATTGTGGCCCACCAGCATCCCTGCAGCTGGTCGCTGATTCCGACAGCAAAGAGGAAAGAACAGTAAAAAAAATTGGAACAAATTCCAAAAAAAAAGATGGCAGTGCTCATGGACTGGCACTGATTGAACCAGATCTATGACACCGTTGTGATGTCACCAGCAGATTGCTACCAAGTGTTCTCCACTGCACTGGGAAGGAGAGTCCAACATGGGTAATTACCAATCCTATTGGTAGAGACTGAGTTAATTTAAATATTTAAATACGAGGTAGTTACCGCCCCTTAGCAGCCCCCAATACCTCAGTTTTAAAAACTCAGTCTAAGTGTAGAGACTGTTTTAGTGTAGCTTCTGTTGAAGTATTAATGTTTAATAATAAACTGATTTGTTTAATTTTTTCCTTTTGTTCCCTTCTCGTTTCAGAATGAAGAGGACTTCTTGGAAAGGGGTTTCTGCCCTCCGTGGGCATTTCCCCCACCGTTTCTCTCCTCGGGGATCCCTTCCCTCAGCGGGCATATCCTGAGCGGGGAGCAACTCAGCCTGGGGTCACTGGCCTCAGAGGCCATACCCGGCTGAGAGCCGAAGGTGAGGGGGTCCGTCCCCCTCACTGGGAGGCTCGGGGATCGCCTATCCCCTTGAAGGAAAATACCTGGCATCGCGCCAGCGCCTCTCAGCTGTTCGGCACTGAGAAGAAAAGCCGCGCCGCCGCCACCGCCGCCGCCACTGCCGCAGCCGTTTTTTGTTGAAAAAGCCCCTATAAGCCGCTGGAACGGCAAAAGGGATGTTTGGCTGGCTGGGCAGGATCCTTCCAGGTGGGGAGGCAGGTCCCCGAGGAGAAGACAGGCGGCAAGGTTCGCGGGGAGCGCTAATGGCCGCGCCCGCCATTTTGGGCAGTTGCTGAACCGCGCCCGCCAAATTGGGCGGTTATTGAACCGCGCCCGCCATTTTGAAGCGGGAAAGTGTTGCTCTCCGCCCACTCAGTGGGCGCGACCAACTTTGGAGTGCACAGGCATTGTCTTGAAGGGCTTAAACCGCCATTTTGCTGTCAGCTCACGTTCGGAGCAGCATTGGTTTCTCTCATCTATTGTTAATAACAGTGAATTGTGAATAGATATGGAAGAGAAAATTGCGGAGAAGGCATCCTCTCCCAGCATGGTGCCGAAGGATAAGGGCAAGTCCAAGCCCAGGGACAAGTCCAAGGCTCAGGCCTCCTCCTCCTCTCTTAAAGAGGCTGAGAGGCGTATTCAGGCACTGGAGCAGAGGCTGGAGGCAGCCATTCTAACACCTAGAATTGCCTCGCCTCTCCCTGCGCAGTTGATGTTCCAGGCCAGGGATCCACAGGCTCCATATTCTGGGTTGAGACCAACTGAGACTTTATCAGACAGGGATTGGTCCCCAGAAAGGCAGGGCCCATTTCTGCACACATCTTTGCATCCAGCTGCATCAGGCCTTAGCCAAGCTAGGCCAACTTCTGCTACTCATTCCATGAAGAGTGGGCCTTCAGCAACGTTTACACCCACTGCAGCTGGGCTTAGGGTGCAGCCTGACACCTGGCAACAGATGTCTCCAGCATTACAGGAGCTTATTACAGATGCCTACTCACAAGGGATGGCAGCAAGGGTGCAGAACACACAGCACCCCCGACCAACAAGAAATCTGTGGTCAGTACTGCCCCTCTCGGGTGTGGGGTCCTGGGTGGAAGAACCTTCCCAGTTAGAAGACACCGAAAAGGAATATGACTTCTCAGATGACGAGACCGCTCCTGAGCAGCCAGTAGTAGCTGGTCTCTTCAAGTCTTCCTTTTTCAAAGTACTGTTGCATAAGGCTAAGCAAACAGTGGACTTGCCAGGTTGTACCAAGGCAGCGGATTCCACTGATGATCCTAAGCCATCTACTGTGTTGTTTAAAGAACCCCAGCCCGAGACTGACCATGTGCCATCCTCAGAGATATTTAAGCAGAGCATTAAGCGCCCATGGCAGACTCCGGCAGCAGCTCCGGGACCTTCTGTCATGGAGAGGAGATTTTACACTCTGGATGAGGATATGGAAAAACTGCTGGAATTTCCACCAATTGACCAGCCGGTAATGACTCTGATCTCAAAGGCTTTGGTTCCCTCTGAAACTGGCGACAGTTTAAAACCAGAGGACAGAAAGGCGGAGATTTTATTGCGTAAGTCACATCAAATGGCCAGCTGGGGGTTTCGGGCAGCCGCTGCGGCGTCATTTTTCAATCGGGCCTCCATTATATGGCTGCAAGAGGTGCAGGCCCGTTTAGGTCCAGAAGAGGGCCGAGTGCATCAGGATATCAGCAAGTTATTGGCTGTGGCGGAATTCTCTGCAGACGCCACCCTCCACGCAGCAAAGTTTTCGGCTCGGGGGATGGCGACATCATTGGCCTCCAGGCGACTTCTTTGGCTGCGAAGCTGGCCGGCTGACTTGAAGTCCAAGTGGAACTTGGCTTCCTCCCCATACCAACGGGAGAAACTATTTGGGGAATCCTTGGATCCGGTCCTCATTGAGGACAAGGACAAAAGAAAGTCCCTTCCCAGAGCATACAGGCGACAGGAACGTCGCACCACCCCATATAATCGTCGTCCGCCATTTCGTTGGGACTCCTCCTCGGTGGGGGGACAAAATGCCAGGCCATTTCAACAAGGCCAGTATAATCAGTCTGGCTTCAGGAGTGATCGTATGGCCTTTCAAGACCGACCGAGGGGGTATCAGCAGGCGAGACGGCCCTTCAGGGGCAACCAAAGGGGCTTCAAACGCTCCAAGTGACTTGGATCCGCCACCGCCCATAGGAGGCAAACTCCAACGCTTCAGTGCCTCCTGGAGAAATACCTCCACCGACAAATGGGCAATAGATACAATCTCTCAAGGGTTGCGTCTGGAGTTTCTTCAGCCCCCACCAAACCGGTTTGTCCAATGTCCCTCTGTTCGGGACCCGCTGAAAAGGCTTCATCTTCAGCAAGAAATAGCTCATCTTCTGTCAATAGAGGCAATAGAGAGGGTGCCCGAACATGCCAAATACGCGGGGTTCTATTCCATCGTGTTTCTCGTGCCAAAGGCGTCAGGAGGTTTCAGGATGATCTTAAACCTAAAGCTCCTGAATACCTTCATCCGGTACCGAAGATTTCGAATGCACTCTCTCCAATCGATCCTTGCCTCTATTCGCCATCACGATCTTCTTACGTCGATAGACCTGAAGGACGCTTACCTGCATGTTCCGGTCTGGCCGGCTCATCGTCGGTTTCTCAGATTTTGCCTCAACGGTGTCCACTACCAGTACCGGGCCATGCCGTTTGGCCAGTCCTCAGCGCCTCGGACGTTTACGAAACTGATGGACATTCTGACGGCCCATGTCAGGGCCCAATCGGTACGTGTGATGGCATACTTGGACGACATCATTATTATGTCCAAGTCACTGCCCCAGGCGCAACAAGATCTGGCTCTCACGCGTCGTACCCTGGAATGTCACGGCTATACGATCAACGAAGGAAAGAGCCATCTTCATCCTTCTACAAGCATCCAACATCTGGGGTCTATTATAGATACCGCCCAGGACACGGTAACATTGACTCCGGAGAGGTTAGTCAACATTCGTCGGCTGGTCAGCAAAATTTGTCAACAACATCAGGCATCGCTGGCCATGTTGTCCAAGGTGCTCGGGACTCTAGTGTCGTCCATAGGGATTGTGCCATGGGCTCGGCACCACATCAGGGGTCTACAATGGTTCCTCCTTCTATATCAAAAGATCAAGGTGAGCCATTCACACCGGAAGGTGAGGGTTCCAGCATTCCTCTGACATTCACTGAGATGGTGGTTGTCCCCAGCGTTGTTCCAGGGTTCACCTCTCCACAGCCACGAACGCTTGGTCCTTACAACAGATGCGAGTCTGTCTGGTTGGGGGGCTCACATGGGTCCTCATATGGCTCAGGGCCTATGGTCCCCGGAAGACCTGACTCCCATCAATATCAATTTCTTGGAACTAAGAGCTGTGTTTCTGGCGCTTCGAGCCTTTGTCTACTGGGTTCAGGGGAAACACATACTGGTCCTAACAGACAATGTGGCAACCAGGGCCCACCTAAATCATCAGGGGGGCACGAAGTCACAGCGTCTCATGCTCGAGACTACAGCCCTCTTCGATTGGGCCGAAGTACATCTAGCTTCATTGACGGCGGAACACATTGCAGGGACCAGCAATGTGCAAGCGGACTGGCTGAGCAGGGCTACCCTAGATCCTTCAGAATGGAGACTCGCCCCTGCTCTGTTCAACAGCATAGTACTCCGCTTCGGTTTACCATCAGTGGATCTTTTTGCGACCCCGGACAACGCCCAAGTGACCAGGTTCTATTCCCGGTTTCGAACGCCGGGGGCGGAAGGGGTCAATGCCCTGTTGTCTCCCTGGCCCAGGGATCTACTTTACGCATTTCCACCAACGTGTCTTATTCAAAGGACATTAGACAAGATGGTTCGGGAAAGAGCGGAGCTGATACTGGTGGCCCCCAATTGGCCAAGACGTCCTTGGTATGCCGACCTGATGACCTTCTCGGTGTCTCCCCCGTGGAGAATTCCAGATTGCGAAATATCGTTGAGCCAGGGGTCAGTCTCAATGGTTCCAGCTGACCACCTGGCACTTGAGAGGGTCCGGTTAAGAAACCAATGTATACCGGACAATGTCGCATCTACAATGCTTGCTGCTCGTCGTTCGTCTACTGTACGAATTTACCAGGCGACATGGGCGGCCTTTTCTAAATTTTGCTTAGACCAGCATTCTGACCCTCAACAAGCCTCGGTTATTCTGGTGTTGCAATTCCTGCAAGCAGGGGTTGATAGAGGCCTGGCACCAAATACATTGAGAAGGCAAATAGCTGCTCTCGCAACCATTGTGCAGGTGCCTCAATCTCGTTCCCTGGCACAACATCCTTGGGTACGGGATTTTATTAAAGGAGCAGTCAACTCTCATTCACCGGTATTACATAGATTTCCGACTTGGGACTTGACTCTTGTGTTGAAGGCTCTCACTGCACCCCCATTTGAGCCGTTAAGGGCTATCCCGCTTCGTCTGCTAACCTTTAAGACAGTGTTTTTGGTAGCGATCACCTCAGCATGTCGGGTGTCCGAATTGTCGGCCCTATCTACTCGTTCGGATTTGTGCGTGTTCCACCCGGACAGAGTAGTGTTGAGGTTGGACCCAGCCTTTATACCCAAGGTTAATTCTGGGTTTCACAGGTCACAGGAGCTAGTCCTTCCTGACTTTTGTACACATGGACAACATCCTTTGGAGTTGAGGTGGCACAAGGTGGACGTTAGGAGGGCCTTAAAGATTTACATCAGAAGGACGGCCCCGTTTCGGAAAACGGAGAAGATGTTCGTTTCATTTGCTCACAGATCTATGGGACTTGGAGTCTCCTCGAAATCCATCAGTCGCTGGCTTAGACATTGTATTTTGGAGGCGTACAAGGCTAGGTCTCAGTCTCCTCCGACTGGGGTAACCGCACATTCCACCAGAAGTGCGGCTACGGCGGCGGCTTGGAATACCCAAGCATCTATTGAGGACATTTGTAAGGCAGCGACTTGGGCTTCGCCTACAACCTTCATCCGTCTTTATAAACTTGACTCGGTTGCTTCGGCTGAAGCTTCCTTTGGGAGACGCGTGTTGCAGAGAGTGTGTTCCTCTCCGTCGACCGTGGCACAACCTTTTCCTTCCCAAGGGATGTGAACTCTGGTATATCCCATGTTGGACTCTCCTTCCCAGTGCAGTGGAGAAGGACCGTTGTACATACCTGAACGGTCTTCTCGATGCACTGGAAGGAGAGTCCAAACCCACCCGGCGTAGTTGCCAGGTCGCCGGAGTATTTGGGTTTGCGAGGTTGAAATTATTGTTATATGGTTTAAGTTCAATAAATTGTATTACCTTTATATTGTCTTCGTTTTTAAAACTGAGGTATTGGGGGCTGCTAAGGGGCGGTAACTACCTCGTATTTAAATATTTAAATTAACTCAGTCTCTACCAATAGGATTGGTAATTACCCATGTTGGACTCTCCTTCCAGTGCATCGAGAAGACCGTTCAGGTATGTACAACGGTCCATCTGGTCCAAACCGGGAGGAACTTACCTCTGTTTCTGCCTTTATCTTAGTTGAAGTGCCCTTTTCTGAACACTCTTGAAAAAACTAAAAAGCCAGCAAATTTTACATTAGACCGAGATATGAATGTGTGATAACATTAATTAACACTTCTGCAAACTCTTCGTCATTTTTTATCCATGCTTTCAAGTAGAGAGGGCGGGTGGGGGGGGAGAAGAAGGATATGCATCAAAATCATGTAATTCTGAATGGGAAAATGATACTGTTCTTTTTGAGCGTGAATGACACAACCAAACCTCTTCCGTTGTGAATAGACAAGGGTTCCTTATCACCGCCGCTACCTGTGCAGTTGTATGCACAGCTCTAGCTGACCGGCGGGTGGGTGCATGAAATTTGGCTGTTGCACATGTGCAGGAAGCGAAATCTCACACCAGGACACTCGCATATGTGAGATTTCACCAATGTTTGGCTTTTTTTTTTGCCTCCACGCAAAAGCCAAATCTCGCATGGGCGTGCAAACCCGCCTGCCAGTCACCCGGAGCTGCGCACCCAGTTCCATTTTCCCTGCCACACTATAAAGTGGTGCGTACTGGTAGGAACCCAATACTGATTATGAATCTGACTTCCCCATTGACTTTACTTGCCCGAAAATCACAAAATTGTATGACCCCAGGGCACTGCAACTATCATAAATATTAATCAGTTGGCAAGCGGCTGATCACCTGAACATGGGAATGCTACAACAGTTTATTTATTTATTTATTTATTGGATTTGTATGCCGCCCCTCTCCGGAGACTCCGGGCGGCTAACAGCGACAATAAAACAGTGTACAATAGTAATTTGGTATTAGAAATGATTAAAAATCCATTAATATAAAAACCAAACATACATACATACATACCATGCATAGAATTGTAAAGGCCTAGGGGGGAAGAGGATCTCAATTCCCCCATGCCTGGCGGCAGAGGTGGGATTTAAGTTGTTTACGAAAGGCAAGGAGGATGGGGGCAGTTCTAATCTCTGGGGGGAGTTGGTTCCAGAGGGCCGGGGCCACCACAGAGAAGGCTCTTCCACTGGATCCCGCCAGGTGACATTGCTTAGTTGACGGGACCGGGAGAAGATCCACTCTGTGGGACCTAACTGGTCGCTGGGATTCGTGCAGCAGAAGGTGGTCCCTGAGATAATCTCGTCCGGTGCCATGAAAGGCTTTATAGGTCATAACCATCACTTTGAATTGTGACCGGAAACTGATCGGCAACCAATGCAGACTGCGGAGTGTTGGTGTAACATGGGCATACCTGGGGAAGCCCATGATTGCTTTCGCAGCTGCATTCTGCACAATCTGAAGTTTCCGAACATTTTTCAAAGGTAGCCCCATGTAGAGAGCGTTACAGTAGTCAAGCCTCGAGGTGATGAGGGCATGAGTTGTAAGCATAGGTCCCTTTTTACACTGTTGTAATCTGAACGGTCGCTATACAAATTGTTGTAAATTGAGGGATGCCTGTAATCAATTTTGAAAAGTATTAGAGGGGATAATTAGTCTGCAAACTTGAGGAACAAAGGAAGTTGAACTGGTGCACTGAATTGCTTCAGTGAATTGCTACCTGAAAGATAAGAATTGAGGTAATTGGTGGATCTGGGAAGGAATCCAAAAATGCCTAGTGCCAAGGAGAGGGTTTTTTTTCCTTCCCCTTCCAATAACTTCAGTGGACTTTGGATTAGGCCTTGATTTCTGAGTCATTGCCGTTGGGATGAAGGGGACTGTGCTGCAATCTAGTGGACTTAAATTGGAGGTCAGCCATGCGCTGCCCTTTTTTTACACAAAAGTTCCATGTGCAAAGCCTGCCTCCCAGCTGTGTGTCTTCGGTGTGAAGAGACAGAGAAACAAAAAAAATGTGACCACGGAAATTTTAGCCGCAGCATCTTACAGAGCTGCAGCAGCAGATTGGCCATTGCCAAAAAATATTATTCCCACCCCTTTAACTAATTTATTAATCAGTGCAAGCTAGAAAGAGGGTTGTAGGAATAAAAGGTGGTGTCATAGCATTGGAAAGAAGGCAGCCCGTTCTTCCAAGTCTTCTGCATGCCAACATCCACTCGTGATTTTAAAGTCCACATTTCTAGCTTATTCAGATATGAAAATCCCACTGAAAATATCTCAGAAAATGTAACAGTGGATGGCGATAATGGTGGGGCTGCAGCTGGTGCAGTAGGTGCTCCATGCCGGTAGGAAATTCCGGGAAGCGCATGCAGCTGTGCTTTCCTGATGAATGCACATGTGCCCCTGCATGAGATTTGGCTTCTGCGCATGCGCAGAAAGCGAAATCTTATGTGAGGACGCTTGCAAAAGCGAGATTTCTGTGATTTTTTATTATTTTTACTTTTGCGCATGTGCAGAAGCAAAAATTTCACTCACGCACATGCTTCATGAGATTTTGCTTGCTGCACATGAGCAAAAGCTAATTCTCACACCAATGGGTCCGTGCATGCCCATCGGATATGTGTACCTCCACGATGACCTTGGAGGGCGCACCAGTAGCGCCAAAGACAAGCAGCCCTTCACTGATGGCAATGTAGGTAAGACTTGAGTTCTACACACTGTTGAGTTCTTCCTCATTTCAGTGGTCAACTGATTGTTCTAGTGATGGTCCACAAGTCCAGCCTGAAGGATTACATAGGTATGGAGAAGATGGATCGTGTAACATATCCTACTCATAGCAGGAGGTTGTGAGTTCGATCGTAGGTAGAAGCAGATGCAAGAGTCTCCTACTTTGACTAGATGATCCGCAAGGATCCTTCTAACTCTGTTAATCTCCATTGCTCTGCAGCCCTGTCCTCTTCCTGAATTTAGGAAAAATATTCTGGAGAGATATGCTAGAACTCAGGAAACAATCCATCTACCATAAATTGATAGCCACTGGGATTTGGGTTTAGGATTAACTTTATGGTAGAGTCTGGTTGCTCACACATTGAAAGAGTGCATGTTTTTTTTTAAAAAAATATGACAGACAAATGAATTAATTGTTTCATTTGCATCCACACAATATTCAATCAACATTATTCCTGTTAGACATATGCTCCTATTTGGAGAATAGTTTTTTTTTTTAATGAATACATTATAGGACAAAACATTGCTATTGCTATCCAGTCACTGATGTGATGAAAAGAAATGTACATAGTATTTTTATTTCCTTCTTTGTATGTTAATCCAAACAAGGACAGTAATGGGGTGATATGAATGAAACATGCTTCATTCCCTCCCAACAAGTTGATGGAAAAACACTCAAAAGTATTCGGGTAAATGGGCCTCTTGAAATTTACAGCAATAAGATTAGTGAGAGAATGATAAAGTTTGTATGGATAAGGAGGTGCCCATTTCTTGCATGTCAATCACTCTCATACATTAACCAATAATCTCTTTGGGTTTGCAAAGATTTAAATCAATGGTGGGAAAAAATCCTTAAAATAGGTGCCCTGATAAATAGATCATGGCATGTGGTAATCTTCAATTACCTTATTTTTTGGAGTATAAGTTGCACTGGAGTATAAGATGCACCTTTGTTTGGAAGGAGGAAAATAGGGAAAAAGTAATCTGCCTACTGTTGTGGTTAGCTCTGGCCCAGCTCCTGCCCCAAGGACTGTGGATGTGGGGGAGACATCCACATGCCGCAGGCCTGTTTTGCTCCTGGTGGAATCTGCTGATGAAGGCTCCTCTGACCAAGAAGACATGAGTGACAGGAAGGAGGAGAGTGTGGCAGACAGCTCAGAAGGAGATCAATTATCTAGCTCCTCCTTGGATTCAGAACAAGAGTTAATGATACAGCCAAGCATGCGGAGAGCAATGCATAGGCAGCAACAACTGAGAGATTATTATCAAAGAAAATGAGGCCACCTATGGTTGGGTGGGGCTGTGGTAATTAGTGAGGCTACTATAAATAGCAGCCTGTGGGTTTGGCCATTGTGGAGGATTATCTGATCATTGTGTTTCGTGCCTGCCTTGCTGACTTCAACCTTTGTGTACTTATTTTCCCCCGCTTTGAAACTAAACCATTTCAAAGTGTGTTTCACTTTGTGAAAGAAGAAGGACTGTGAATTGCCTCACAGCTGCAAGCTAAGTATCTCAGAACTGATAAGGGACTTGTACAAATTACCAGTTTGTTTGGAGACGAGTGCTCTTTGCTATACAAAAAGAGTGCTTAGTTTATTTGGATTTTCAGTATAAAGAACAGTGTTTTGAATTTTCAAACGTGTGTGTGTCTGAAATTTGTATCTGTGAATTTTCGGGAGGATTCTACCAGAGACCTTGACAGAACACCTACCAGGTATTCATCTGTCTAGTCTTTCATTTGGTCAGATTCAGCACATTAGTTTTCTGGTTTTGAGGCCAGGTACTTGCTTTTTATCCCCTGGTTGGGGATAAAAAACAGTTTCTAAAACACTTAATTTCTCTCTCTCCCTAAAAAGAAACAATGAGAAAATGAGGCAAAGGGATGATCGCTTAGCTAGAAAAGCACAGAAGATCAGCTTCACTGGTTAGCACCTTGTTAGGGCTGAAAAAAGGCTCAGCTGATTGTCGGAGGGAGTAGCAACAAAGAAGCAGGCAAAGGAAAAATCACTTAGCTAGCAAAGCAAGGAAGATTGCATTAGCACCTCATTAAGGCTTAAAAAAAGCTTAGTAAAAGCTGCATTCAGAGTTTAAGATGCACCCAAATTTTCAGCCTCTTTTAAGGTGGGGGAAAGGTGTGTCTTATACTCCAAAAAATACAGTAGTTGCCCATCAGATTCTGAAGAAGGTTGGATTCATTCAAGATTCAAGTAGTAGAAGTGAAGCCTACAAGCTATTATATGAGATCAAGTGATAACAAGAGGGGCCATAAAAACGGATGACTACTATCTTAGTTCAACCTTTCCTTTATCATATGTTGCCATGTGCTAAGCTGGAGCTGAGCAATTTTCAAGCTTCTAGTAGGAGATGAATTTACATTGCTTCCTGTTAAAACATAAAGCAAAGGGAAGGCTCTTGCAAAAAGGAGATTGGTGAATTTCTGGAAAGGCAGGTCCTGGAGTAAAGTCATTTATTTCGAGAGGAAAACTTGAGCATAAAGACAAATAAGTAGTCCAGGGTTTATTGTAGCTCCAGACCTTTAGTGGCCTAAGCTTAATAAAAGCATAGAAGCCATGTGGCTGTCACTTTGAATCAATGAAGGCAGCTGGGTGACCTTGAACTAAACCATTTTTGAAATTTTGCTAAGAAAACTGCAAGGATCTATGCAGGTAGTCACCAGGAGTCAAGACTGACTCAAAAACATCATATACCGCGAGAGATGGATGGATGAATAATATGGTTAATATAATCTCATGGCAAGAACCTTCTATTGTTATAAAATACATAAGAGACCTGATGACCCAGTAATTGGAATCAGAGGTGAGATTCAGCAGGTTCGGACCAGTTCTGAAGTACCTGTAGCAGAAATTTTGAGTAGTTTGGAGAACTGGTCAATGCCAACTCTGACTGGCCCCGCCCCCACCTATTCTCTGCCTCCCAAGTCCCAGCTGATTGGGAGGAAATGGGGATTTTACAGTATCCTTCCCCTGCCATGCCTCCCAAGACATACCCACCAAGCCCCACCATGCCCACCATGCCATGCCCACAGAACTGGCCGTAAAAAATTTATATCCCACCATCTTAGAATGCAATATTTATTGTTGATTTGATTTGATTTGATTTGATTTGATTTGATTTGATTTGATTTGATTTGATTTGATTTGATTTGATTTGATTTGATTTGATTTGATTTGATTTGATTTGATTTGATTTGATTTGATTTGATTTGATTTGATTTGATTTGATTTGATTTGATTTGATTTGATTTGATTTGATTTGATTTGATTTGATTTGATTTGATTTGATTTGATTTGATTTGATTTGATTTGATTTGATTTGATTTGATTTGATTTGATTTGATTTGATTTGATTTGATTTGATTTGATTTGATTTGATTTGATTTGATTGCCACCCATACAGGCAAAGTCTGCCCACAGTCTGGAGTCCAATCTTGTTGTGGCTTAAGGTTGACTCAGTCTCCCATGCTTCCTAGGCCAATAAAATGAGGAGATTCCTAGAGAGGCCCCATGAAGGCTTCTCCTTTCCTTTTCCAATTTCAGTTTTGAGGCTCAGTTTTGTAAGTGGAAAATGGTTCTTGAGAAGAAGCAACAAAAATCTTGAACACCTGGTTCTTATCTGGAAAAGTTTGTAAGTAGAGGCGTTCTTAGATAGAGTATAAGTTTAAAGGTATTGCTATTGCTAAGAGAATCCATACCTATTAATAAGTGATTTGGGGCAGCTGCTGGTTTGAGGAGGTTGTCTTTCCCCATTGGTTATAAGCTACATTGCAATGTAGAAACTTCAGCACTGTAGTAACAGCAAGCACATCAGTCAATGTCATTAGTAGTTGCTTAGTTGGGACTGTGCTCACCTCTAGGGCAGAGTGTCATCACTTTGTCAGGCTCTGGCAGGGCTTGGGGGGAGGGTCACCATTTTTTGACTCTACAATGCAGTGCGAATAAAATGGACTTGGAAACAGAAAGGGTAGATTGAGCAAATCTTTGCTAGTGGATTAATATTCCCTCTGATAAAAATAATTTAGGCTTCTCCTCGTGATGGAAAAATTAGAAAATTGGTGTTAGATCAAAATAATGCAAGGTGAAAGTCAAGGTTTGCACCCTTCTGCCTTAGTGTTTTGGAAAGGTTTCTGCTAGAATATTCAACAGACATGAAATTAACTGCAGTGCTCTGTTGAGTTGAATGCAAACTAAAATTAGATCAAATCCAGAGTTTGTCTTGATCAAACCTTCTTTGTCTTTTCCTCATCACTAAAAGTTGGCTCTCCTCCTCCCCTTCAGTATTCCACTTCATTGGGTTTATGAAAGTTTGGCTCTGTGAAGGGCATAGTGAAGAACTAGTGGAAAGAACAAGATCCATTGATTTTTGTGGGTCTTGCATGTGGATGGATACATGTTCACTAAGGAAATAATTATAATTATGTAATGTTAGGGATATAGAATAACCACCTCTGTGCTTGCTTTGTCTTTCAAAATCAAGAAGCAACAGAATAGGAGTAGAATAGGAATAGAACAAGAATAGAACAGAACAGAATAGAATAATATTTTTATTATAATCACTGATCAGAACTACAAACAGAAACACAATAAAATTAAAAGCAAAACAAGCTAAAATATTAAAATAATTAATATTATTGCCTAGGATTATACATAGTACTAGTAGCTTCAATGTGAAAGTATGTGATCAGGCTCGATAAAGTGACAGTTAAAAGTTGAAAATTAATGTGTAGTTGTGCTAGGCTTGATACATTGTCACTTCAGGCTTGAACATTTATGTAGAATGTGTAAATCCTTAGCATCGGAGTGTGTTAATATAAGGCAACTGGCAGTTGGAACAGAGTTCTTTAGAGGTGGGAATGGGGAGTAGAATGTCTCAACCCGCAGGCCAGATGAATCACACATCGGCCATGCCCACATCTGTCTTAGCGAAGGATTAGCATTCAAACATGTTAATATAAGGCAGCTGGCAGTTGGAACAGAGTTCTTTTCAGGTGGGGAAAAATGGTGGGGAAAGAAATAGAATGTCTAACTCCTTAGCATCAGAGTGAATATAATACTGTATAAAAAAAATACTAATGATCTGATGCTCATTTTGAAAAATCCTTTGTTATTGAGCACCTAGAAGACAAGAGGAACATAGCACCTAGAAGACGAGAGGAACATAGTGCCAAGTTTCAGGTTTTTAGGCTTTATAGTTCTGGAAATGTTATGATGAGTGAGTGGTATTTCTTAAAACCCACTTGTGTTGTCAGGCTTGGGGGAATTAAGATATTCTTTCCGCCTCGTCTTCCACAATTTATGTATGGTACGTTGTATGTATGATTGGTTTTTAAAATAAGGGCTTTTAGTTTTTAAGTATTGGATTGTCGCACATTGTTTTTATTACTGTTGTTAGCCGCCCCGAGTCTGCGGAGAGGGGCGGCATACAAATCCAATAAAATGAAATGAAAATGAAAAATGAAATTTGGTTTTATATAGAGAGATAACAAAATTTAGCTATGTTTATTTATTTGTTTATTTGTTTGTTTATTAGAGTTGAAAGGGACCTTGCAGGTCATCAAGTCCAACCCCCTGCTCAAGCAGGAAACCCTACACCACCCCAATCAGACGGCAGTCCAATTTCCTCTTGAATGTGTCTAGTGATGGAGGTTCACAATATCTGCAGGCAGGCTGTTCCTCTGGTTGATCGCTCTCACCGTCAGAAAGTTCTTCCTTATTTCCAGGTTGAATCTCTCCTTGGTCAGTTTCCATCCATTGCTCCTGGTGTGTCCCTCTGGTGCCTTGGAAAATAGTATCTGTATACTGCTATCATGTCCCCTCTGGCCCTCCTTTTTGCTAAACTATCCATGCCCAGTTCCAGCAACCTCTCTTCATATGTTTTTGCTTTCCAGTCCCTTTAGTTGCTCTTTTCTGTACTTTCTCTAAAGTTTCAATGTCCTTTTTGTAGTGGGGTGACCACTACATGTTCAAGGAGATTGAATCGTGCTGAACTGATAACCACTACATAATTTTTAAAATCAGAGTTCCCTGCGTGTTTTACCAGGAAGGGAACTACACGGTGGCTCCTTTGAGTCCTTTTAGCGGCTATAGTGTAGCTGGACAGGGGCTGTCATTTCAATAGCCTCTTGTCCACTGGGGCACAGTCTCAGTTCCCAGGGAAGTTTTTTTGTATCAGCTCTACAGAACCTCTGTGGGGAGAGTGTTGAAGCATGTTAATGTTAGGGCTTTCTGGAATTTGGAAGCAGTTGGGTGGTATAAATATCTCACTGGCTTGTTTTTTAAAAAGGAGAGGGTCCTTGACTGTTCCTCCCCCCCCAAAAAAAATTATTCGGTAGAGCAGGACGATTCTGTTGAACTTCCAGGTCTTAAATATCTCGCTGGTGTGATGAGTGAATGCCCAGTACAAAGAATAAACAAACTTTTCATTATTTTTCTGAAGTGTGCCTCTGCCAATGTAGGAAAATGTTGAAACCAGCATTGAAATTTGCCTAGTTTGTGCTAATGCCTCATAATAAATCTCCAGCTTGTGTTTAAGACACTGCGGTGTGCAATTTATTCTAAAACTGCACTTACTGTATTTTATGTCTTTCTGTAATTGGTTGTTTCATCTGATTCTGATTATATTCATGTATAATAGCGACAGGCTCCAGATAGGAATTAAGAATTATCGAATGAGGAAGTTTTGGGGGGAATTAAGACCTTAAGCGTCCATAGTAGATATATGTTATGATATTTAGAAATATATCCAAAATGTGCTGTAATCAAATCTTGAAAACAAATTGACTGATAAATCAAACCCTGAAAAGAAATTGGCCAATAAATCAAATCTGAAAAACAGAGTGACAGATAAATCAAATTTGTAAAGGAAAGTGGACTGATAGCTCAGAATCATGATATGTTTATTAAAATAAGAATCTGCTTTGTACATGATTCAATTTTTTGCTTCCTGCAACCATATTAATTAAGCACGAGCAATTCTTGAGCACATAATATGGGGAAACCAATAAATGCATATCTAAAGCAGCAGGGCCGTGGCCAACACCACAGCACTATGAAGTTCCCCACGCTCTGCTGGGGAACCCTGATATCCGCGCTGCCAGAAGGCCCAGTTCGGCCAGAACCGGGCCAGAACCACCCTGTAGGGGTGGGGAAAAGAGAGGTGCCTGCTGGTAAGATGGGGGCGGCAAATCCCCCAGGACCCAGCTTTGTCCTCTCAACCTGTCGCGAACAGAAGATGTCATTAAGTGTTGTCCTAGCTGTTGCGGCCACAAACAGCAGGATTAAATTAGAAAGTTTGGAGTCAACTGGGAAGAGGATTCTAAAGCTAAGTGCTGAAGAGTGTGGAGAAAACAGAAGCTGGTGAGTAATTTTGCCAAAAGAAAACTTTAGAAAAATATTTTAACAGTTAAAAGGGGGAAAAAAGAAACCAGAAATTAAGGAGCGGCTATGTAGGAATTGGAGAGCATGGAGTAAACAAACCTTAAAAAGAACTATAACGCCTAAGGACTATGGAGCTTTGCTTTAAAATACCTGGTGGAGATATGAGAAATAGAGAAGATAATAAGTGAAGGAGAATATTTTGGAAAGTAGAACTGAATCCAAAAATGGAAAAGACAGAGTTGTAAAATCGAACGCAGAAGGCCATCTGTTGGGCAGACAATCAGGAAGGCTGTGAAATACGCAGCTGGACAGTTTTTAAAATGGATGTTTTGTGATCTTGAGAAATGGAGGTATTAAGGACTGGTGGCATATATTTTTTATTTATTTTATTTTATTTTATTTATTTATTTTTATTTATTCATTTGTCCAATACACACATACATAGGAAGAGAATAGACATGTAGTAATATATATAAAGATAATATGTAAAAATAGAGGAGAAGATATATGAAAGGAAGAAAATATATATGATATATGAGATAAAGGAAAGACAATTGGACAGGGGACAAAAGGCACACTAGTGCACTTATGTACGCCCCTTGCTGGCCTCTTAGGAACCTGGAGAGGTCAATCGTGGAGAGTCTAATGGAGAAATGTTGGGGGTTAGGGGTTGACACTATTGAGTCTGGTAATGAGTTCCACGCTTCAACAACTCGATTGTTAAAGTCATATTTTTTACAGTCAAGTTTGGAGCGGTTAGTATTAAGTCTGTTGCGTGCTCTTGTGTTGTTGCAGTTGAAGCTGAAGTAGTCATTGACCGGTAGGACGTTGCAGCATATGATCTTGTGGGCAATACTTAAATCGTGTTTTAGGCGCCGTAGTTCTAAGCTTTCTAGACCCAGGATTGTTAGTCTATTTTTGTAGGATATTCTGTTTCGAGTGGAGGAGTGAAGGGCTCTTATGGAAGGTTTTTGAACTTGGTGGATACATACTTTTTATTATATCTGAAGTTTGTTGAACTTTTAGATTGGAAGATTGTGATCTCGTAGATATGTAAGAAATTAATTATGTAAAATTATCTGGTTTATGACTGGAGAAGAAGCTGGGAAATCGAAGTAAATGAAGAGATTAAGAATGAATTACAAGAGAGACAAAAAATAGAGAAAGAAACAGTAGAGGCAAAGACGATTAATGAAAACATTGAGATACACAGCGATGAAGAAGTAAAGAATACTGGAAATGAAATAAAGATTAATGATGTTATTTTGATAATTATGACTATACTGATAACTATAACAATAAAAGAGAAAAATATATCAAAAATGAATGGTTTATTACTATATTGAGATTAATAATGACCAAATAACATATTTAAGAAGGAGAAAAAGGGTTGGGGGGGAAGCAGATATCGATATGAAAGTAAAAGGGGAAAAAAGAAACTAAGGAAATGGGGATGGAAAATACATAAAAAGTCAAGAAATTAAAAGGAAATGGATGATGAATGTTGGAATATTATAGAATATAATTATAGACAAAATTAGATAACTTTTTTGGTGACATATATTGTACCTAGAATAAAGTGTCTTATATAAGTAAATGTCCCAATCATAAGAATTTTTGGAAGAGCTAATGTTAGTTTAAAGTTGAGAATATACCATTAGTCTGCTAAATATGAGGTGAATTAGGACAAAAAACCCTCTGGGGAAGGTAAAGAAGGTGGAAGAGGAAGTAGAAGGGGGAGGAAGAGAAGGAGTAGAGAGAGGTAGAGGGACAGTGAGGGAGTAAGAAGGTAGTAGTAGGAGATAGGAAGTGGAGTGCAAGGGAAATAAAGGGGGCAGATTGAAGATTGTTGATATAAGGGCAGAATAAGATATGGATTTTTGAATGATTGATAAAAATGTATAAATATGTATTTTATTTTAATATTTTTAGGTACAGAGTGCGTTCCAAAAGTAATGCAATTATTTTTTAAAGTAATTTATTGAACGGATTTGCACAAACACTTCAAAGTACTGTCCTCGGGCCTCTACACATTTTTTCCAGCAACTCTGCCATGACTGGTATGCACTCTGGAAGGCGTCTTCGGGGACCTCTCGCAAAGTCTTCGTCACGGCTGATTGGATCTCTTCTATGGATGAAAAATGAGTTCCTTTCAGGGCTGCCTTAATTTGAGGGAACAAAAAGAAGTCTGCTGGGGTGACGTCAGGACTATGGGGGGGGGACAGCATTGGCACCTGGTGTTTGGCCAGGAAGTCACGGACTCATAGCGCATTGTGGCAAGGTGCATTGTCGTGATGGAGTTGCCAGGTGGCGGAGATGTCTTTTCTTGTCCTGATGACCCTTTTTCGGAGTCTTTCCAGCACATCCACGTAGTAGTATTAACTGTCTGTCCTTGAGGAACAAACTCCTTATGGACCACTCCTTTACTGTAGAAAAAGACAATGAGCATTTTTTTCACTTTTGATTTGCTCATTCTTGCCTTTTTGGGCTTGGGGGGACTGGTCAGTGTGCCACTCAGAGCTGTGGCGTTTTGTTTCTGGGTCATATTCAAAAACCCAGGTTTCATCACCAGTGATGATGTTGTCCAAATAATCAGGTTCAATTTCTATACGTTGCAAAAGTTCACTTGAAATTTCCGCTCGATCGGTCTTTTTGTGACACGGTCAGCATGCAGAGGTTTACAGTAACTGATGTCCTGCCACTTCCACAGCCTGGAGAGCACTGAGACCAGTTTCATGGCAAAGCTTAACGTCCCCTCCTCCTACTCCAAGTGCTTCGGTCCCACTCCGACCAATAGGAGCGGCATGGAAAACTCAATTGCATTACTTTTGGAACACACCCTGCATATGCATAATGTGATATAGAAAAATAAATAAAGCAGCAGATGAATATTTTTCAGAGCTTTGAAAATCTAAATATTCTTGGTAAAATTCCCTTCTGAACGAGCCAACTTACATTTGCACTGAAGTATAAAGCTTACTGATAATTTATACTAAAGATACCTCTTTAAATCCTGTTTCTCCTTCCAAGCAAGGGAGCTCTCCAAGTGACTCGAGGTCATTGGCTGAGTCTAATTTTAGGTTAAGCAATTATACAATGTTTTCACTATTGGTTTAACATGTCTTGTGAACAAGTCTTGTTAACATGTTACTTGTCTTAATTATTTGTAACATCCCCTGATGATAAGCCCAATTGGGATTTTGAGTGCAGGGTAATAAGGCCAGGCACTTATTTCAGGGTTCAAAAAAAAATAAGACAAAGTCTTATTTTGGGGAAAACACAGAAGATTAGTACTTCCTGGAGACATTGGGCTTGTATATTTCTGCCTTCAACCTCTTCTGCAGGGGCATAAAATGTACTTTGGATATTGCAAAGAGCTTGCCACCATTCCATGTATTTTTGAGATGTTTAAGAAGACCATGATATCCATTTCACTCCTTATGTACCCCAGCTTATTAAAAAAAAAAAAATACGGCAATTTATGGAATTGCCCTTGCTACACAATTTAGGTGTGACTATCAAACAATATAATTTGCAAATCCCCAGATTTCCTTTCTTAAAAATTAAGTGTAAGAATAGGCCGTTTAATATTCTCCAGGGTCTTATGAAAAGTGTCTCCCATATATTGTATAACCTCATTATGGTTGTGTTGATGGGAGTTTTAGTTCTAGCAATCTGGAAGACACACCATATTATCTAATCCTGTATAATGTGGGGCTATTTATTTATTTTTTCATAGCATTTGGTAAAGATGCCCGTTTTTTAAAAAAAATAACTTAATATCCACAAACAAGTCCACAAAAATTGAATCCATTTTTGAAAGGGAGAATTTATGAAATAGTCTTGCTTGTTTTGATGTTGATCACAGGTCCAAAGGGGAGAAATTAGACAGTGACTACTCTAAGATTACAATCTGAAAAGGAACACACACACACACACACACAAATTATGTTTTAAAACATAATTTGCTAAACAAGCTGTTATAGTCTGAGTAGACATTGTGCTAGGTCATAATGGGGAGTTATGGATATTATTAAGATACAAATAAATCAACAATTTTATGCCTTAATATAATACCGAACCAGATATTTGAGTGCTGACGAACCATGTTGACTAGGAATAATAGGAGAATGATTTCAAGAAACCTGGAGGTTAATAATTTGGAAAGTTACAATAAATGAAACTCTTATGTTATTACTTTTAGACTCCCATCCTCCTGTTGTATCTGCAAGTGGAAGATTGGAGTTCTTCAATTTCTTTCTCACTAAATTATGTTTTATGAATCTGACCCATAAACTGGCTAGTATTGACTGGCTTCCTAAGGCACGCTTTTTCAGTGGCTTGTTTTACCGAATCATAGTTACAAGAAATTCTATTTTATGCAGGTTCAGCCATAATTTAAAACTACAATAAGGTAAAAAATGATAGTTAAAACTTTGGCTTTTCCTCCAGGGAGAACAGCAGACCAGGGATGGCCTGAAGCCCATGATTTATTCACATGACAATAAATCACTCTTTTACCTTTGCCTCTGAAGCCAGGGAGGGAGAAGAATCTGATTGAATACTTTCCAAAAGACTTTTGTGGATTTGTCTTATTTTCCCGCTCTGTCCAAGTGATGCACAGAAAATGCACTTGGGAATGAAAGCCATTTGCTTGTAATTGATTTGAGTGAGTTAATAGAAATAGCAAATTCATGGAAAAATTCACACAATGAATGAATGTTTGCATGATTTTGCTATTTCTATTAATAGCAATTAATATATTATATTAATTGATGATGGTGATTCGACACAAAATGTAACCCTTCCTGGTACAGAGCTGAAGGGATTGGATACTGTAGCCTAGAGGATAATTCTCTGCCTTACAAGGCAAAGGTTGCAGGTTCAAGTCCCAGTGGGTATGGCTAGCTGATGAGGCCAAAATAAGGCCGAAATAGATCTATCCTAGTCTCCCTTAATTTTCAAATTCAGCTTAAACATGTGACATATATATATAATGTGTGTGTGTGTGTGTGTGTGTGTGTCACATATCTTTTTGCTGAATTTGAAAATTAAGGGAGACTAGGATAGATCTATTTCGAACTTATTTTGGCCTCATCAGTTAGCCATACCCACTGGGACTTGAACCTGCAACCTTTGCCTTGTAAGGCAGAGAATTATCCTCTAGGCTACAGTATCCAATCCCTTCTTCAGCTTTGCACCAGGGAAGGGTTACATATTTTTGTGTCGAATCACCCTGGTGTATTGAAGGAACATCACAGGTCCTTATTTGCCTCTCGGCCCAACCCAGGGCCATTTCCATTTTTTTATTGATAGCTGACAATTCTATCTGTATGTGTCACATGGTTTTTTTGCTGAATTTGAAAATTAAGGGAGACTAGGATAGATCTATTTTGGCCTTATTTTGGCCTCATCAGCTATGTGTGTGTGTGTGTGTGGTGTGTGTGTATGAAGAAAAATGGTGCTGCTTGTCTGGAATAAATGCCTCTCTCTTTTCTCTGGGGTTAATGCACTGCTTTGCTAGGGCTGAGTTGTTGAACGGAATGGCAAAATGGGAGAGACATGTATAATGAAGGTGCTTCCTGCATGGCTGTTTATGTTCTTTCCATCTGAAGAGCAACCAGGAAAAAAAGTAACCAATGTTTGCAGCGAAACCAAGGCCTATTGGAGAGGAGACCGGCCATGTGATGAGTCTATGCATCCATCATTTGTTTACATTAGGCTAGACTAAACCAAGGTATTTACGCAACTTGCACTAGCCTGTGGCAGGGCCACACAAAGAATAGCAAGCGATCTTCATGTTGGGGTGGGCATGTGTGTAATTATTCATCTTGTGCAAGTCAAGTGCTGTGACTGCGTCACATCTGTAACCCCAGGTTTACGGCTGTTTAGACTGGCGTTCTTGTCTTTCAGCTCAGTCTTGAGTTATGGACTGAGGCTGCCATCTCAATTCAACAAAATGGTAATTGAATGACAAGGAGAAAGTTTAGCTAAAGTTGTTGGTTAAGTAAGAGGTCCCAGTTGTTTGACTCAGAATTCAAGGTGCCTCCATAGTTTACTATGATAACGGTCCTCCCAAGGTTGTTAACTACAAATGCTGTAAGTCCCAGCCAACCTAGACAGTGGTGGGGAAGGATGGAAGATGCAATCCATTGGAATCGGTGTTTATTCTAGAGTAGACAATGCCTTAAAATTAACAGATCTAACCTTGTTACATATTTTTCCTCACAAAACATTTGATATGATAACATTTTCTTCTCTGGATCAAAAACAAAGACAGCCTCCTATAGATTTAGGGTCTCGTTTATTCTGTCAGAGTTATTTTTGAACTTGCTTTGGAAATGTGGAAGATACCAGGCACTGAACAGTTTTCTTAATAAGGACAGTGCAGTAGGAGTTCTTCCTTCAGAAGGCGTTTACTTCTTCTTAGTATCAAAAACTATTAACTCTGTACTATATTACAGAACACCTAACCAACCTATTACACTAGATGACTTTATCACAGACCAATCATCCAAAAAAACCACTAGACCACTACTAACCACAAAGCACAACAGACCAAACCAAACCAAACCAAACCACACCTATGCAAAGGTCTATTACAATATATACAGGTATTGACCAATCAGATTGTAGAACAGATTGCATCATTCTGCTGATGCACCATGATTAAGCATTCTTTCTACTTTACAGTAATTGCAGCATTTCCACTGTAACTTGAATACTACCATCAGGTTTTAAATCCTAACATATTCTGCCTAGGAGCAGAATACACATTTTCCTCCTTGTTTTTTCACTTCAAAGTTTCCTTGGAAAGCTTAGTTTGAGCAGATAGTCTCTATATGTTCTCTTTGACTTGCAGAACAATAGGCTCAATATTTTTTCTGAGTCAAACAGACAACAATTTCAGAATCTGAGGTACAGTGGTACCTCTACCTAAGACAGCCTCTACTTACAAACTTTTCTAGATAAGAACTGGGTGTTCAAGATTTTAATGCTTCTTCTCAAGAACCATTTTCCATTTACAAACCCAAGCCACTGAAACTGTAACTGGAAAAGGCAGAGAGAAACCTCCATGGGTCTACGGAAAGGGGCGGCATACAAATCTAATAAATAAAATAAATACATGGGATCTCTCTAGGAATCTCCTGAGAGGAAACAGGGCTGGAAAAGGCGGGGAGAAGCCTCCGTGGTGCCTTTCTAGGAATCTCCTAGGAGGAAACAGGGCCAGAAAAGGCGGGGAGAAGCCTCCATGGGGTCTCTCTAGGACAGTGATTTTCAACCTTTTTTTGAGCCCGCGGCACATTTTTTACATTTACAAAATCCTGGGGGCACACCACCAACCAAAATGACACCCTAAGACACTCTCCTCTCTTTTTCCATCCCTGTCTCCTCCCCACTCGTGTGTGTGTGTGTGTATACACACTCTTGAACCATTTCCAAAAACAGGTGAGGGCTGGGTTTTTCCTCTTATTCTTTGGGTGCTTTTTATCATATGCTTTAAATCAAGAGTCACTTCTCTCTCTCTTTTGTTTCTCTCTCTTTCCTCTCATTCTCTGTCTCAATCATTTTCTCATTTCTCTTTTTTCCTCCCCTTTTTGCTCATTTCTCTCTCTCTCCCTTCCTCTCCTTTTCTCTCTCTCTCTTGCTTTCTTTCTCTCTTACTCTCTCTCTCCTGCCTTCTTTCTCTCTCACTCTTGCTTTCTCTCTCTTTCTCTCTTTTCTTTCTCTCTCTTGCTTTTTCTCTTTCTCTCTCTCTTGCTTTCTTTCTCTCTCTCTTGCTTTCTTTCTCTCTCTTTCTCTCTTTCTCTCTCTTCTCCTATTCTTTCTCATCTTCTCTTTCTTTCTCTCTCTCTCTTTCATTTCTCTCTTTCTCTCTTTCTCTCTTTCTCTCTTTCTCTTCTTTCTCTCTTTCTCTCTTTCTTCTCTTTCTCTCTTTCTCTCTTTCTCTTCTTTCTCTCTTTCTCTCTTCTCTTCTTTCTCTTCTTCTTTCTCTCTTTCTCTCTTTCTCTTCTTTCTCTCTTTCTCTCTTTCTCTCTTTCTCTCTTTCTCTCTTTCTCTCTTTCTCTCTTTTCTCTTTCTCTCTTTCTCCTCTTTCTCTTCTCTCTCTCTTTCTCTCTTTCTCTCTTCTCTCTTTCTCTCTTTCTCTCTTCTGTCTCTCTTTCTCTCTTTGCGAGACCGGAACCTGCGCTTCCTTCTTCGCGGCACACCTAACAATGTCTCGCGGCACACTAGTGTGCCACGGCAACACTGGTTGAAAAACACTGCTCTAGGAATCTCCTGGGAGGAACACAGGGCCTCCACCGTCCCTGTGGTTTCCCTAATCGCATGCATTATTTGCTTTTTACATTGATTCCCATGGGAAAAATTGCTTCTTCTTACAAACTTTTCTACTTAAGAACCTGGTCATGGAACGAATTATGTTTGTAAGTAGAGGTACCACTGTATTCTTATCCTCATTTGAACATCTTGTGTGTATGGTTGCCTGCATGTGTGAAGGCACAAACAATAGTTGAGAAAAGACCGCTAATTATATTGAAGATGAAAGTATACAGAGCATTTAAACAGGGTATTGGGATCTTTAAATTGTACACATAGTCTCAATCATTCTGTTTGATGTAGAGTGTCGATTGATTACCACTCAGCCAATTTCAAGTCTTCAATTTTTCAAAATGTTGAGTGGACACTGCAAACACAAACAAAAATAGTGCATTAATAATCACAGTGTTCAAAACAAGGCCATTTTAGAGTGCCAGTTTTAGATTTTTATTGTCCCTACTATTTGCCTGCTAAAATATTGACTTGCGATGAAATCGTTGTTTGATTCACCCTCCTCTGCCAACGGTGGTAGAACTCGTCCCTATTCACCACTGGCTGGTAGTGGTCGGCTAATCTGGTTTGCAGTGTTGACCAGACTATGGTTTCGATGTCGTCCGGGGCTACATGCCGTAGATGTCTGGGACCGCAGTATGTGAGGACCCCTCTTCCTATCATCAGCAATGTTGTTGAGATTATTTGCTTGTAAGAAGGTGTGAAATCGGGACATGTAGGTCTTCCATGATTCCTTCTTTGGGTGGAAGAAAGCAGGCACTGGAGCTATCTGTGAAGCCATTGAAGTTTTTTAGCTGTGCAGGTGTTCTCATCTTTGGCTGATGTTCCCGCTGTATAGCGCGCTATTGAGACCACATTTGGAATACTGTGTTCAGTTCTGGAGACCTCACCGACCAAAAAAAATATGGATAAAATTGAACGGGTCCAAAGACAGGCTACAAGAATGGTGGAAGTTCTTAAGCATAAAAACATATCAGGAAAGACTTAATGAACTCAATCTGTATAGTCTGGAGGACAGAAGGGAAAGGGGGGACATGATCGAAACATTTAAGTATGTTAAAGGGTTAAATAAGGTTCAGGAGGGAAGTGGTTTTTCATAGGGAAAGTGAACACAAGAACAAGGGGACACAATCTGAGGTTAGTTGGGGGAAAGATCAGAAGCAATGTGAGAAAATATTATTTGACTGAAAGAGTAGTAGATGCTTGGAACAAACTTCCAGCAGAGGTGGTTGGTAAATCCACAGTAACTGAATTTAAACATGCCTGGGATAAACATATATCCATCCTAAGATAAAATACAGGAAATAGTATAAGGGCAGACTAGATGGACCATGAGGTCTTTTTCTGCCGTCAATCTTCTATGTTTCTATGTTGAAAATGGCTGCTGTGCCATGTGGTGCTTTGTTCCTTAGTACCCTCATCGCCAATGAGATCAGGTACAAGAAGGATGCAGAAACGCTGTAGCTAATTTACAAGGTTTATTGATCTAGCTGTAGCGCGTTTGGGAATGGGAAGGGAGGCCACTTATAAAGGCCTAGGAGATGTGTATAAAGCAGCTTGGTTGGAGGCGTGGCTCTGACAGTTCTTTGAATTTGCTGGTCGCATTCTTTCCAATCCACAACCGGCACATACATTTAGGATTGTGTACTTAAGTACACAACAGTTTAGCCTCCATCTATGCCTTGAAATCACTAGTCATTCTTTTGCAATGTCACCTGTTAGATTATTTACTGGTGCAAAATTCCAGCTTGGGGATGGAATGGAGCCAAAATAAGAGTTTTGTTTATTACGTTCCTGTTTATTTTCTACATCAACCCATTAGATGAGCATTAAATCAAACCAGATGATCATCTCCTACGGGTTGGCAAAGAAATATCTTTTGGTGGCTTCCGATGATGCAGTTGCCATGTCACCGATTGGATTAAAAAGCCCTGCAAAGCAGCGGCAGAAAGGGAATCCTTGCTGATTAATTACCCTCAGATCAGGAGTCTGTGTTTGTGAAAAGGCCCTGGCAGAGAAATTGGAATATAGATGGATTTAGCTTAATACCTTATAACTTTGCTGCCTAGAGGTAATTTTAAGTACGTTGCTGGTTTGACCCAGTTTGTGTCAAACGTGACCCTCTGAATGGAAGTCGGTTTCTTCTGGTGGAGAGCAAAGGTTGGATAGACAGGTTTAATTTTGAGCCGAAGATAATTTTTGCAGCATGATCCCTGCCCTCCCCCCATCCACCCCCCATCTAGTCAACCAATTTCACTCCACTTGAAGAAATAATAAGATGAAAGGCTAGGTTTCCATGCGTTTTGCCAGGCAAGGCATTATTTCTCTTGGGATATGAATGAGTGAAGTCATTCCTCGACTAAGCACAGAATACCAGAAGGAGCTAGAATCGGTTAGTTCTGAAATGCCTTCCAGCAATTAAAATAAGAAATCAATTCATCCACTCTAGATCTCCAAATGACTTCTATCCTCTCTGTGTTCCTAAATACAGCAGAGGGTTCACATTGTTATGATTTAAGATTATTCCCCTCTGTGCTTTTAAGCAGGAAACATTCCTTAGACTTGTTCCTTTTATGTACTCGTCCAAGAATTCCTACCCTGTGTCATTTTGAAATATGTTTTTATGGATACGCATCCAATTTTGTTATAATTGCTCTTAGGAAAGATTCTTCTAGATCTAATGATTTCTTAATTTTTTTAAAAAAAATCCTTCAGAACCATGTAAGTTAGCCAATTTAGCTTTCTCCTCCATCTGTATGTCAATTCCTCTCTAAAATCATTCAAATTGGTGAGCATTTTTATCTGTCGATAATAAGTTCCAGAGGTTAGATAGGTCTTTTATTTAAAAATAGCCAGATCTAGGGTCAGTAACAATAGTGTACAGAGATTTTGTCCATCAAGTGAAGGCAATCTTAAACAAAATACACCATAGTGCAGAATTCTCTGGGTTGAAAGAAGTTGAAAAAGAATTTGAATATGACGTTCTAGATTCTAGAGGAATAAAAACAGAGGAGAGAAGTAAGGAAACAAGCATCCCATTGCTTGTTAGTGACTTTATAGTGAGTTTGGTGGAAGTTTGTAGTGAGTTTGGCTGCAGAATTATGGCGCTAAGAATCGCAGGAGGCCAGTCCAAACACATCTAGCAGATGCTAGGTTAAATAACATTGTTTTTGATCATTCAAAATATGAGCAAAAACTAGGGGGGGAAAAGCAAAGGTCTGCAGAATGACAAGGGGAAATCTTTCTTTGCAAGGGGGAGGTTGCTTATGGATTAGGAATATACACAGAGCAGAAGAAAAATAGCCATCATGCCACATTCTGTCCTGGCCCCATTTGACTCGGCCATGTGTTGTGTACAATACATACAGTACTTCTTTCCCTTACTTCCCTAAATTAAGTTGTTTTCTTCTGTGGGTCACAAGGTTGCATCAAAACTAAATTTTGCCATGTTTCTCTTTTGTATTTTTTTCATCGGCCTTGTCCTGCAGGCGGGTTTCCAAGCTTTTACTTATGAAGGTGCAGACGGGTTTAGAAAGTGAATGACAGCCAGTGTTTTGAGATGTGTGTTCGGTTTCTTGATGATGCAGCATTTTAAAGGAATTGCTCAAAATAGTGAAACTCGAAGCGTAATGGTGAAAGTCAGCCGCCGAACCTTAGGAAACCATTTTCCACTGGTAGAACTTGGTGTTTGGATTTTTCTTTTTGCCAGGTTCCATCTCCAATAGTTAATGCCGAATTTGGTTAAATAAGCCCTCTGCATTTTCATCTAGTGAAAATAGACTAACAATCGTGGGCCTAGAAAGCCTAGAACTAAGGTGCTTAAAACACGATTTGAGTATTGCCCACAAGATCATATGCTACAATGTCCTACCGGTGAATGACTACTTCAGCTTCAACCGCAATAACACAAGTGCACGCAACAGATTCAAACTTAAGATGAACCGCTCCAAACTTGACTGTAAAAAAATATGATTTCAACAACCAAGTTATCGAAGCATGGAACTCATTACCGGACTCAATTGTGTCAACCCCTAACCCCCATCACTTCTCCCTTAGACTCTCCACGATTGACCTCTCCAGGTTCTTAAGAGGCCAGTAAGGGGTGAACATAAGTGCACTGGTGCACCTTTCGTCCCCTGTCCAATTGTCTTTCCTTTCTTTCAACTATCCTATATATTCTCTTCCTTTAATATATCCTCTCCTCTAAGTTCACTTTCACCCTCTTTTACATTATCATATGTCTATCTTTCTTCCTGTGTATTTGTGTATTGGACAATGAATAAATAAAAATAAATAAATAAATAGTGAGCCAGAAAGATAGCTGCATGGAATTCAGGGGATCGAAAGCATAATTTCATGAAATTTCCTCTGAAAATCTGTATTGGATGTTTGCAGCAAGGAAAACATTCTTATCTTGATTCAGACTTGTAAATGGTCGTCGTCTTCTTCTTCTTCTTCTTCTTCTTCTTCTTCTTCTTCTTCTTCTTCTTCTTCTTCTCCTCCTCCTCCTCCTCCTCCTCCTCCTCCTCCTCCTCCTTTTTCTTCTCACTCAGACATTACCTTCATTGGGGTTTCTATAGTCTCTGGAGGTTCCTCAGGTTTCCCAAGTTCCAATTCTCCTTAGAGTCAAGAACACTGGCCCAGGGTACCAAGACGGACCTAGTTCATCCTCCTCAGAAACTGTGACTAGTTGAGCTGGTCATGGACCATTCACAACAACCATCCTTCTTTCTTTTTCTTTTTTAATGAAAAGACAGACCTGAGCTATCTCGGCTAAAACAAATTAGCACCTGGGGTGAGAATGACTGGATTTTTAAAATTTTGAAAGAGTAAGGTGGCAACAGGATTGGTTAAGATGGGCAGAGCTATGTCACCAGCATACCTGTGGTCATATTTTTTTAAAATTTCTTTTTCCTTGACAGACATTGAGTTTCATAACTACAGCAATTTAACTAGATTGACTTCTTAACTACATGAAGGAAGAAGCTGTGTTTTTTCAACTTTGGTGGCTTCAAGACTAGTGGACCTCAACTCTGAGAACTGAAATCCATACGTCTTCAAGCCAAACCAAAGTTGAGAAATACTGTTCTAGATCAAGGGTGTCAAACTCACGTCAACACGGCAGCATCATGTGTCCTATTGGGACTTTTCCCCCCTTCACTAAACCAGAGGGTGGCCGTGGCCAGCTCATGGCGCATCCAGGCTATTTTGTCAGCCCTGTTCTAGAGCATTTGTGAATATATGAATGAGATTCATTGATGGTTTAGGAGAGAACTGACCTGAACTAAGTTGATGACAACTTTACCATTCTGAATTCTAATGGATATAAAGAACTTTGCTCACCCACATTTTTCCTTCCTTTCTTTTTTTTTAAAGATAGAAAAAGAACTTAATCCCTCTATTCTCTAGGGCAGTGTTTCTCAATATGGGTGTTGGGACCTTTTGGGGGTTGAATGACCGTTTCACAGGGGTCGCCTAAGACCATGGAAAAAAACAAATTTCCCCTGATGTTAGGAACTAAAGCTTCTATTCTGGCACCTTGAAACATATTTTTTACAATGTGGCCAATATGGTGTTTACAGTGGGGGGGTGTCCCTCTGACCTTCCTGCCAATCAGCTTAAAGCTCTGTTGGGAGAATTGGGGCTTGACTTATGGTTGGGGGTCACCACAACAAGAGGAACTGTATTAAGGGGTCACAGCATTAGAAAAGTTGAGAAGCACTGCTATGGGGAAAAGGTGTGTGTGTGTGTGTGTGTGTGTGTGTGTGTGTGTGTGTGCATATGGTTACATATTTTTGCTGATAAGTGAAAAGGAATGGAACCTGTCACAAACCTATTTCGGCCTTGTTATGGTCTCATCAGACAGACATACCCTTACTGGGATTTGAACCTGTAGCCTGTTGCATGCAAGGCAGGATATTATCCTCTGTGTATATATGTGTGTGTGTGTGTGTGTGTGTATACACTGCTCAAAAATTCGTATTCATTCATATCACGAAAAGTTTCGTTCGTATTACGAAACGTTCGTATGAAGAGGGTATCGTAAGATGAGGTATCAGTGTATATTCTTCCTCCAAATATGTATACTGCTCAAAAAAAGTAAAGGGAGCACTTAAACAACACAATATAACTCCAAGTAAATTGAACTTCTGTGAAATCAAACTGTCCACTTAGGAAGCAACACTGATCAATTTCACATGCTGTTGTGCACATTCAACTTTGTACAGAACCAAGTATTCAATGAGAATATTTCATTCATTCAGATCTAGGATGTGTTCTTTGAGCAGTATATCTGTATGTGTATGTGTATGTATATGCATATGCATACGTATACGTATACGCATACGTATACGTATATGTATATGTATATGTACGTACTCAAAGCCAACAGGCCAAATCACTTGAGAAAGCTTATAATCTTTCTTCCTTTTTTGTGCCTATGATTTTATGCTGCTTAGAGAGGAGCCCAAGTGGGCTGGAGTTTGGGAGAGTGGGGAGAGGTAGATAGGCAGTGGGGAGGCTGACCAAAGGCACATTTGTTGCTTAGGTTCTCACCCTCTTGGCTGAACTTAGCAATAAACAAACTAGCAATTTCAAGCACTGGCTGTGAAGGAGTAGCCGGCTGGAATGTATTTAAAATGAGCTGGGCCTCGTGTGCAAGAAATGATTTCTTTGGATTTTTAATTAATAATTCTCTCCCATCCAGCACTGAGCAACAAGGGAGTGGGGGGTTGGGGGGGGGGCATCTCCTTTCGACATTGCACAAGAAGACAAAACACAAAGAGGAGGAGCAGGAGGAAGAAGAACAAGGTTTTGTAACCCTGCTCCAAGTTACTTCAGGCCATTTTCGCTGCCAGGGATAACATCTTAGAACAGGAACAAAGTATTTTGACCAACGATTCACGTGCTGTTTTATTCTCTCTGACACTAGCTGTTTCCCTTGTTGTCCCTTGCTGGATGGATGCAATAACATAAAGGTCTTTGCAAGTGCAGGCTTTGGAAATGAGCAGAAAGAAATGTTTTGGCCCACATCCAAAGTCCATATCTCTTTGCCTCCCCCCACCTCCCAAAATGCGTCCAAATCAGCTTGAAGAAAAGGCACCACTACCTTAAGGAAGGCCCTCCCTTAAGGTTCATGTGACACTTACTTACTTACTTTATTTATTTATTTATTTATTTATTTATTTATTATTTGTATCTATATGCCACCCACTCCAAAAAGGACTCGGGGCGGCTAACAATAGTTATAAATACTGTACTAGAACAATAAAAATACAACAATAATAAACAGCATGTGCAATAAAATACACTGATCAAAAAAATAAAGGGAATGCTTAAACAACAGAATATAACTCCAAACGAATCAAACTTCTGTGAAGTCAAACTGTCCATTTAGGAAGCAACACTGATTGACGATCAATTTCACATGCGCGGTTGTGCACATTCAACTTTGTACAGAACAAAGTATTCAGTGAGAATATTTCATGCATATAGATCTAGGATGTGTTCTTGAAGTGTTCTCTTTATTTTTTTGAGCAGTGTATATCATATCCTAAAAACCATGCATACATACAGTCATTCCTAATTCCAGGCCTACCGGAAAAGCCAGGTCTTAATGGCTTTCTGGAAGACTGGATGGGAGGATCCCTGGGGGCAGTTGATTCCAAAGGATCAGAGCCACCGCAGAGAAGGCTCTTCCCCAAGTTCCTGCCAGTCGACATTGTTTGGCGGATGGGACCCGGAGACGGCCGACTGGCGACAGTGAGGTATGAGGCAGGACGCGCTCTCAAAACAGCTCTGGGGGGGGGTTTTTTCTTTTTTTAGGGTTACAGGCAGGGATGGATTCTGCCTTACCTTGCTGCTGCACCACAAGGGCATGCTGTGTGGGTGCACAGGTGCGCAGCACTAAAAACTGAGGTTCTGTGCATGCGGAGAAGCAAAAAACAGCTTCTGTGCGGGCGCAGAAGCACAAAAACAAGATGGTGAGTCCTATGGCACTGCCGAAAGAGGCGGTTTGGGGGGGGGCATGTCCAGCTGGCCATTCATGCCAGTTTGGCGATCAGGGGGAAGTTTCCACTACCAGTCCTATAGAACCAGTCCAAACCAGAAGGAACCCACCTCTGGTTACAGGAAATCTGAAAAAGTTAAGAGGCTGCTTTAATGAGTTATGCACTGTTATGGGCACTACATAGGTCTCCCAAATATGCGAGGGAGTATGGGTTTACTTCCAAAACGTTGGTGTCTATGCTGGGTGAAGCAGTGTGTGTGAGGCGGGGAGAGAGAGATAGAAAGAGAAGGAGAGGAAGGAGGAGGTCTGCATATCTTATTTCATTAAAAAATATTTATTCATATTTTAACATATTAAAATATTAACTGCACACCAAGACAACTAGACACAAGAACAGTTTTTTCCCAAACGCCATCACTCGGCTAAATAAATAATTCCCTCAACATTGTCAAACTATTTACTAAGCCTGCACTAGTTTTTTCTCATCATTCCTAGCACCCATCTCCTCCCACTTAGGACTGTATGACTGTAACTCGTTGCGTGTATCCTTAAGATTTTTATTACTATTGATTGTTTCCTGATTGCTTATTTGACCCCTATGACAATCATTAAGTGCTGTATCTCATGGTGCTTGACAAATGTATCTTTTATGTACACTGAGAGCATATGCACCAAAGCAAAGACAAATTCCCTGTGTTTCCAATCACATTTGGCCAATAAAGAATTCTATTCTATTCTATTCTATTCATTTTTCATCCTAAATTTTATTAGGAAGAATACTGAATATAAGACTCTTCAGATCACTGAAAAATATTTCACTGGTTAATTTCATATACTATTGTTATTTTTATACTGAAGCCGTATTAAAAAGGAAGGGAATCAGAGAGCAGAGATGGGAGGTGGAATAAAGATTTGATTAGATCTCCTTGGTTTTTAAGCATATTTCCTCTTCTTAGTCTAGAAATGTCTTAGTCAGCTTGGAATCCCGTCTTGGTTCTTTTCCAATGTTATCCTTTTCTATTTAATGATGATGGCTTATTGAATCTCAGATTCACTGTAAAAATAATTAAGTTAAATCTGGCTGGGGACCAAAGTTAGTAGGCCAAGGTAATGTGTCATAAAGGTGTGAAATTTGAACTTTGCAGTCTGCAAATTGTGAACAGTCTGATTACTGGACTGAAGAAGAATATTGTTGAGGAAGGAGCTGTTGAATTGTGGCAATAACTTCAAAGCTACAGGACAGATATTTAAAAGAAAGATGTTGAGATACCAAGAAGAAATTTGAAATCAAAGAGGGTAAGACATTATTATTTAAAAATAAAATTAATAAACTAAATGTATGTAAATAGGAAGGAATACCCAGGCTCACTAGCACTGATGATGTTACCTAATTGGGCATTAAAATGTCTGCAAGCAAACAATCCAACTCAGATGGCATCAAGGAATCACAGTTCAATCCTGAGTTACATATGCAGTGATACCTCGTCTTACAAACACCTCGTCATACAAACTTTTCGAGATACAAACCTGGGGGTTAAGATTTTTTTGCCTCTTCTTACAAACTATTTTCACCTTACAAACCCACCACCGCCGCTGGGATGCCCCGCCTCTGGACTTCCATTGCCAGCGAAGTACCCGTTTCTGCGCTGCTGGGATTCCCCTGAAGCTCCCTCCGGACTTCCATGTTTTTCTGATGCTGCAGGGGAATCCCAGCAGCGCAAAAATGGGCACTTCGGCTGGCAAAAGCGGTACATTTTGGGCTTGCACGCATTAATCGCTTTTTCATTGATTCCTATGGGAAACATTGTTTCGTCTTACAAACATTTCATCTTAAGAACCTCGTCCCGGAACCAATTAAGTTTGTGAGACAAGGTATCACTATATTCTCTTCTATTGGAACTTGTAAGCATTATAATTCTCATGCTTAAAATATGAATAATAATAATAATAATAATAATAATAATAATAATAGTAGTAGTAGTAGTAATAATAATAACAACAACAACAACAACAACAAGGTAAAGTGCTCAAATAAACAAGCACCAAAAAAAGCAGGAGAGAAGAGAAACAACTGGGGATGATAATAGAATAATATTCAAATAGAAATAAAAAGACTGTCATAACAGAAAGCAAAGAAAGAAATAGGTTCCCTTTAACACAATCCCAAAACATCTGGAACACCACAAAATCACCACCAGTCAATTGCAAAATGCAATTTTGCTTGGAACAGTTTACGTCCGGCAATGATATCTTTAACACCATCAAACATCCACATCTGCCTATCCCAGGTCCTTGGGAAGGATTAGATAGGTGGATAAAAATGCCACGTCTAGTCTAAACAACTGGTTGACCGTGTGAGCAACCACAATATATTTAACTTTTTATAACATCATACTTTAAAACTGGTTAACACAAAGTGGAATAGGAACTGAAATCCTTCTTGTCCAACTCTTAGATAATAGAGGCATTATATAAGTTGTCATGTCAGGCAGAATCCATTATTTCTTTCCCCCTTAGCCTTGCTGCCTTAACTGCAAAGATAGCAACTCACTGTGTCACAAATTGCTTGGTACCTTGAAGGAGGAAATTCAATTTTCTTTCAACATTCCAGTTCCTCGTGTCATCAAGGAATGGGGGATAAATAACGATCCCAATATTTAACATACAACCAGCCAGTTTGGATGATATGGCTGGTCAGGCAATAGAGAATCGGGTGGTCGATAGCAACACATTTTTATGGCGTTGATTCTCTTGTAAATCACAGGCAGAAAATCTTACAGCATGGGCTACTGGGAAGTAATGGTGGAAAGAGCTTTTGTTTTGCAGTTCAAGCTTCTCAAATACAATTGCAGTATTTGACTGGTGTGTATCCCAGAATGCAAAACAATACCAATAGCATTTAGACTTATATACCGCTTCATAGTGGTTTTTACAGCCCTCTCTAAGCAGTTTACAGAATCAGCCTCTGCCCCCAACAATCTGGGTCCTCATTTTGCCCACCTTGGAAAGATGGAAGGCTGAGTCAACCTGGAGCCAGTGGATAGATTTGAACTGCCGAACCACAGCTAGCAGTTAGCTGAAATAGCCTGCAGTGTTACACTCTAACCACTGCACCATCCCAGCTCTGGATAAAGATGGGATGGAATGGAATGGAATGGAATGGAATAGAATAGAATAGAATAGAATAGAATATGGGTTGGAAGGGACCTTGGAGGTCTTTTAGTCCAACCCCCGGCTTAGGCTTCACTCTTGAAGCTTCACTCTTGCATTCTTAACAAACTTTCCAATTTGTAAATGGCCACAGCAAATATAATAAAAGTGTAGTAGAACGACAGTGTAGGTTTTTTTAAAGCAAAATCAACTTCTGTCCTTGTAATTAGAGAAAGCTTCCCAATTAATAATGTGTTCTTCAATATTATTAACCAGTTGGCAGTCCCAATATTTATTAATCTATGGCAGCTGTAATAATTTTCATAAAGAGCCATGCAGCTATGCCTCTTTCCGAGCGGTGGGGTAGGCTTGGCTGGGGTTTATGAATGGCTGTTGGGGATCCACTCTAGTGGTCTCTAAAGCTGTAAATTCCTTGACCTTGTCAAATGAGATCAATTGGGACGATGCCGGTTCCAGTCTCTTCTGTGAGATTTTATTTCCAGGATCTGATGCATAGTATTACTGCTTCCATTGCCTGCATGCCCTTCAGCTTAAGCTGCACGGTGTGGGGAAATGCCTGAAGGACCCATTAAAGTCAGATGTAGTTAACAAAGCACTTTTATTCTACCTTTCCTCCCCTGTGCTGGTGACCATCATAAGGATCTGTAGGACAACACAGGGATTTAGGGGTTTTTAACCTATAACCCCGTTCGTTTCCTTCATGAAAGAGCCGGGGTGGTGAGGTGGTTAGAGTGTAGCACTGGGGGCTACTTCAGCTAACTTCTAGCTGTAGTTCAGCAGTTCAAATCTCACCACCGGGTCAAGACTAACTAAGCCTTCATTCTTCCGAGGTGGGTAAAATGAGGATTCAGATTGTTGAGGAAATATATGCTGATTCTGTAAATCGCTTAGTGAGGGCTGTAAAAGCACTATGAAGCGGTATATAAGTCTAAATGCTATTGGTGTTGCTATGAAGAAGTTCTCCTCCAGTGGAACTAGCTCTCTCCCAGAAATAAGAGCAGGATTCTCACTATAAATATTCATAAAGTTGGCAAGACATAGATATGTTTAGGCTGGTATCTGAGGACTGAGATATGATGATACAGTGGTACCTCTACTTAAGAACTTGCCGATAATTTGTTCCGTGACCAGGTTCTTAAGTAGAAAAGTTCAATTATTCCCATAGGAATCAAGGTAAAAGCAAATAATGTGTGCAAACCCATTAGGAAAGAAATAAAAGCTCAGAACTTGGGTTGGAGGAGGAGGAGGAAGAAGAGGAGGAGGACAGTCGCTGCCGAATGAAGAAGGTGAGGTGAGGGGAATAAAAAAAAATTCAAAATTTTAAGGCTTAAAAAAAAAGAAGCACACTGAGATGGGGAGGAGGAGCACATGCCTCCCTCCATTTGCTCTAGGCTGCCAAAGCCTCCTTAAGCACCACCGAAAGGCTCCTCTGGCAGCCCAGAAAAGTCCAAGATGGCCAGGATTAAAGGGGGAATGGCAGGGAACTGGACCGGCCTTTGTGCCACTCAAATTTCCTGGGAAATTTTTCCGGGCTCAGGTACTTAAGTAGAAAATTATTCTTAAGTAGAGGCAAAAAAATCTTGAACACCAATTCTTATCTAGAAAAGTTCTTAAGTAGAGCCGTTCTTAAGTAGAGGTACTATGTATCCAGATGTCAGGCACAAAGAATCAGGACTGTCAGTTAAATTGCAGCATTGGGTTTTCATAGGTATTCAAACCTATACAAAGAATCAACTAAATCTCAACACTAAATTCATGGCAGTTAAGGGTCAACAGGATGTAAGGATTCTCAACGGGTTTAACTCCGTTCCCCATCTCTGCCTGCCCTTCCCCTACATCAATATGCGTATGGGTTTTGTTGATAGCTGCTTGTTATTATTATGATTTACTAAATTGTTGAACTTGATGAATACATCCAGTAGTGAAGTTCTTTAAAGTGTATGGTTTTTGTAAGCCATTTAGATTCATTTTTACTGAAGGCGTATTAAAGGACCAATAGGTAACCAAGCAAGCTGAAGGGATGCAGAAGAATGGGAGATATAGGCTAAAGGATCTTTTACTGGGCATGTTTAAAAAAAAAACAGAGAGAGAGGATGAAAAGAGAACGATGGTTATTTAACCCTTGGCAATGTTTCCTTTCCCTACCTTGATACATGAATAGAAAGAACCAACTGTTTGTTTGCTTGTTTTGTCACATACGTATTGGTGGTATACAAAGATATAATGTTTATATACATGATACTAGTAAAAGAGAAACATTAGGATGGGACAGAAGGCACTATCCATCTCTATCTCTGATTTGCAGTAGATAACCGGACACTTCCTATAACTGTGTTTTCAGAATGGTACAGGGGGTTAAGAAAATTGTTTGGGACTCTGTGCAGGTTTGGGACACTGTGCATGTATGAGAAAAACTAACACAATATACTTTCCCTGCTCTCCCATCACATGAATGCATGGGAAATGCATCTATACCATTCCTCTTCCTTGTCATTAAGGAAAGTATGAGCAGGATTAGAACTAGATGCCTCCAACAGCTTGATTTCTTCCACACTATGCAATAAATCTTTATGAATATGCAGACAACGGGGGATCCTATACCAGGACAGTTGAGCCACTGTATAACCAAAAGCAGCATTCCTTTTCTTGCAAAGCAAGCCTGCTTTTGCAGCAGCTAAGCAGTATAAAATGTGAAGCCAGCAGCAGTTAATCTGGCTTATTTTCCTGGGAACTAATGCCAGGCAGAAAACCTCCCGTGGATTATTCTCCCCCCCCCCTCTATCCCCTTTCCAGTTCTTATTCAGTACAATGAAGGAGAATTTGCTTTTGAAATTTCTTTCGGGGGGGGGGGGGATTTTTCAGCGCTTGGGTTCATGTGGTTTCAGGGTGACTCAGTGGCAGGATTGCCTCATGCTTCCATGTGGAGCCAGCTCTCTAGCACAGTCTCTCTAGCTTTCCATATTGCTATTAAATCCCAAAGGGAAACCATTGAATAAGACTCTATCCAGGAAATTGATTCCGATTGGAGTAGTCAGGGAGGATTGGTTGGTTGTGGTTGTAAAAAAGCCAGGGAGGCCTCAGAGCGGTGATGGCGAAACTTTTTCAGCAAAAATGGGACTGTGTTCACATGCACAAATGCCTGCGTGTATGTGTGCCAGGACATAACCCCCTCCCCATGTGTACCATACTGTGCATAAGTGCATCCCAGCAGTGGGACACTATCGCCCGGCACTACCGGAACACAGCGCAAGTGTTTGAGCGCTCCTGGCAAACACGGTCACTTGCTCCCAGCGCACGCGCTCCCAATGCAAGATTTGGCTTTCTGCGCAAGGGCAGGAGCCAAATCTCACGCGAGAATGCTTGCGCACAGGGGAGTTTGCCCATTTTTCAGCTTTTTTTGCTTCTGGTTATGCGCAGAAGCAAAAAAGGCTGCAAATAAGGTAAGTGACCTGCTCTGCCGCTCCCCTGCCCTCCCGTTCTGCTGCTCGCAGCGGCTGCCCTGCTCCTGCCTCCTCACTGCCCTGCTGCTCACAATGGCTATGCCGCTCGCGACCTGCTCGGCCTGCTCCTTCCCTTTTGGGGCCTCCATCTTGCTCACAAAGGGGCTGTGCCGAGAAGATGGTATGCGGTCTGCAGGCCAGGCGCCCCGAACTTTGGCTGCATGGCCTGCTCTGTGCCCTCCCACGCTGCAGGCATCTCTCATTGGGGTGATGGTGCCCTGAGCAAGTGGTGGTCTTGAGACGACCATGACTCGGTCGGGGTGCCATCGCTGCATGCACCGAGAGAAGCCTGCGGCATGGGAGGGCAGAGAGTAGGCAACACGTCCAGAGCGTAACGCGTGTACAGTGGCTGGTGATGGAGCTGTGTGCATAGCGCAGCTCCATTTCCGCTACCGGAACAGCATTCTGCACCGTAGAGGGATGTTTTTCACCCTCAAGCCTCTAGAGTACAAAAAAGGGTCCGAAAAGGTTCAGAAAAACAGACTTCCAGTTTGCCCACTGGGCTAAAGCCTCCAGAGGACAAAAAAATGGGCAGATTTCCAGTTTGCCCATTGGGCCATTTTTCTCCCTCCAGAGGCTTTAGGGAAGCCTCCTGAAATCTGGGGAGGGCGAAGAAGGCCTTCCCCAAGGCCAAAATATCAACTGGCCAGTGCTCACATGCATACTGGAGCTGGCATAGGGCAGTGCCTCAGATATAGCTCCATGTGCCAACTGTGGCACGCGTGCCATTGGTTTGCCATTTCAGCCTTAGAGTGTTGAGAAGAAAACAACGGCAGTAGTCTACCATGTCCAAGAGGAAATAAACATCCAAATCCGTCAAATGTTTTAAAGCACTCTAAGAATACAGTAGAAAAGCAGAAGACCATTCTGTAGCGGAAGAAAGAAAAGATTGAGGAACTTGCAAATAGGGTTCGCTTTTTTTTAGCACAATATCACCTAGAATGCATAAGTGCACCAGCGTGCCTACCATCCCTATCCCAATGTTCCCTTTTATTTGTATCCATTCCATGTATTCATAATTATGTTTATACTTGTATCTGTTATCTAATACAGTGATACCTTGTCTTACAAACTTAATTGGTTCCGGGACGAGGTTCTTAAGGTGAAAAGTTTGTAGGACGAAACAATGTTTCCCATAGGAATCAATGAAAAAGCGATTAATGCATGTAAGCCCAAAATTCACCCCTTTTGCCAGTGAAGCGCTTCGCTGGCAACGGAAGTCCGGAGGTGAGGTTTCCCATGGAGGGGAGCCTCAGGGGAATCCCAGCAGTGCAAAAACAGGTGCTTCGCTGGCAACGGAAGTCCAGAGGCAGGGCATCCCAGCGGCGGCAGTGGGTTTGTAAGGTGAAAAGAGGCAAAAAAATCTTAAACTCTGGGGTTGTATCTTGAAAAGTTTGTATGACAAGGCGTTTGTAAGATGAGGTATCACTGTACATGCCTGATGAAAAAGAAAGAAAAAAGGTGGGAGAGAGGGAGGGAGGGAGGAAAGAAAGAAAGAAAGAAAGAGAAAGAAAGAAAGAAAGAAAGAAAGAAAGAAAGAAAGAAAGAAAGACATTCACCTTGACCATTAGTAGATAAGATTCTTGTATATAAATAGTATGAATTACTACTTTTGAATTCTATCCTAGCTCCTGGCTCTTTGCACCTGATGTTATATAGGAAGGCTTCTGTCAAGCATATAGGTTTGTTGTATGACAAAACTCTCAAAAGTATCTGAACTACTAATGGCCAAGGCGAATTAGTGCCAGATCAGAGTCAATGGAATTCAAGGATGGGCTGGACTTTGATCTCTTGTGGGCCTGAAGGGACTCGAGACTGATGATTCATTTTATCTCTCCCTTGGGTCATGTCAGCCTGGTCATGTCCTATGCCTTCAGCAGTGAGGATTTCCCAGAGTATTTCTCCTCTTTTTACCTTCTCCATCTCCATGTGTGTGCGCTTTTAATGCAACAAAACAAAAGTCGCTATACTGTGTTATAGCTACCCAAAACTCCAAGCCAACACCAGGGGAAGGGGGTGAGTTGTAAGAAGAAATGTCAAGAGGTCAGCAAAGAGGATCCCTTTTAAAAGGCATAGCTCAGTTTTATTTTGCCTTGAAGGATCCGCGCGTCTCTTTCCCGAAATGTCGAAAGGTCGTGCCAAATAGACACAGACCGCTGTGCCAATTTCTCATGATTGTTTGCACAGTGGAGTGCAAGAAGCAATATGCCCCAACTGTGTAAATGATGTTTTCTTTCCAAAATATGGCACTGGAATATTGAAAGAGCTCATGGGAGAGTCACTGGAGAGAAGTGGGAAATATATATATATATATATACATGCCAGCCTTTTTGTCTCAACTCCCTCCACAGATTTGTTTATTTTATTTATTTATTTATTTATTTATTTATTTATTTATTTATTTATTTATTTATTTATTTATTTATTTATTTATTTATTTATTTATTTATTTATTTATTTATTTATTTATTTATTTATTTTGTCCAATGCTCAATGAGGGTTTTAGTGGGTATATATCTATATACATATAATAAAATACATGATGAAGGTTATAGAGGAGATACTCATAGTAAAACATATCTAAGAAATAATAGAAAAGAAGATATAGTAATAGAACATATAAATGAAAGAATAGAAGAAGAGATATAGGAATAGAAGAAAGGTATAGGAGATATAGGAGAGCAATAGGACAGGGGACGGAAGGCACTCTAGTGCACTTGTACTCACCCCTTACTGACCTCTTAGGAATCTGGATAGGTCAACCGTAGATAATCTAAGGGTAAAGTGTTGGGGGTTTGGGGATGACACTATGGAGTCCGGTAATGAGTCATATTTTTTACAGTCAAGTTTGGAGCGGTTAATATTAAGTTTAAATCTGTTGTGTGCTCTTGTGTTGTTGTGGTTGAAGCTGAAGTAGTCGCTGACAGGCAGGACGTTGCAGCATATGATCTTGTGGGCAATACTTAGATCATGTTTAAGGCGTCTTAGTTCTAAACTTTCTAGGCCCAGGATTGAAAGTCTAGTCTCATAGGGTATTCTATTTCGAGTGGAGGAGTGGAGGGGAAAAGAGGGTTAAATTCCTCAAAATGAGAAGCACTGGCTCATTTGGGAAACTGCCTTCTGCTTTTCCCGTTCTTCCGCTCCTTGTGACTTCTCTTTTCTACCTCTATTTCTTTTCTCTGCCTTTCGACTCAGCCTAATTGTTCATTTCCGTTCCTGCCATGAAAGGCCTTCATTTCTATAAGCTGCCATTGTAGCTCTGCCTTGTGATTAAAGGGCCTCTCCTTTCCCCCAACCCCAGCCTCCAAAAAGGTGGCTCTTTCAAATTGTTCGCTCTTTTATGCCTCTTGGTTAGAACGGAGCTGTATGCGGAAAGGGGAGCAAAAGCACTCCTACCCATCTTGCCACGGTTCCAAAAATTTGTAGGACTGGGTAAACACATCTTTGATTAAAACCTTAAACCCCTTTTAAAGTGGTATTATCTAGAAAGCAAAGCCACAGGAGAAAATTACTGATTGCACGCCTTAGCAAATTGGAACAGGCATAGGACAAATGCCAGCTATTCCAATGACAGACCATAGGCCTTTGAACACTCCCTTTCGTCTGCAAAATCAGAACCCAGAAGGATGCATCATAAAATTAGAATGGCCATGCTTCAAATAAAACAACAAACAGGTTATTAAAATGAGAATTAGTACTGATCTGAAGTCAGTGGCTCTCAATTCAGATCACATAAACCTCGTTGATAATAGAACTGTTGACCTTTTAAACTACAACTTTTTCTTTTCTTCTTCTTCACTTTCTTTTTCTTTTCTTTTTGGGGATAGATGGATGGATAGGTAGACAGACAGACAGATGGCTGTAGATATATACACTGCTCAAAAAATAAAGGGAACACTTAAGCAACACAATATAACTCCAAGTAAATCAAACTTCTGCAAAATCAAACTGTCCACTTAGGAAGCAACACTGATTGACAATCCATTTCACATGCTGTTGTGCACATTCAACTGTGTACAGAACAAAGTATTCAATGAGAATATTCCATTCATTCAGATCTAGGATGTGTTATTTGAGTGTTCCCTTTATTTTTTTGAGCAGTGTATATTCCTTTTTACAAGCTTGTTTTTGTTCGTGTTATCTTCATGCAAAACTACATACTTGTTGCTCCTACACATAGTTGACCAAAGCTTTATTTTCTCAATGTTCCAATGCTTTGTTAAAAGATGTTAGTTAAAAGGTGCTTATCCAGTTTCGAATGTACCAGCATCTATGGTGTGACCAAGCTCCTTGGAATTCCAGAACTTGACCAGGTGCACGAGATGTTGTGTTTAGATTTGCATTTGAATCTAAACTGATTTCATTTTGCAGTATTTACCATCTTAATACCGACTTCATTGGGCCAAAATATTTGTTCGCTCTTATTCCCTTTTTACCGATGAGGAAGCGAGGTTGGAAGAAGTGGGTGAAGTGAATCTGACTCTCTCTGAGCTTGGTTTCTTGCCTTTGTTTTCAGTTGAGCTTTTGACATGAAAGAATTCTCCTTTGACAGTTAATGGCTGTCTTTTATAGAACACCCTTTGTCTGTAAAATGCAGATTGGATCAAGCAGGTGGCAGTTGCAGGGCATCCTGCAAAAGTGTTCGGAAACTTCAGATCGTGCAGAATGCAGCTGCGAGAGCAATCATGGGCTTTCCCAAAAATGCCCATATAACACCAACACTCCGCAATCTGCATTGGTTGCCGATCAGTTTACGGTCACAATTCAAAGTGTTGGATATGACCTATAAAGCCCTCCATGGCACCGGACCAGATTATCTCAGGGACCGCCTTCTGCTGCACGAATCCCAGCAACCAGTTAGGTCCCACAGAGTGGGCCTTCTCTGGGTCCCCTCAACTAAACAATGTCGTTTGGCGGGGCCCAGGGGAAGAGCCTTCTCTGTGGCGGCCCCGGCCCTCTGGAACCAACTCCCCCCGGAGATTAGAATTGCCCCCACCCTCCTCACCTTTCGTAAGCTCCTTAAAACCCACCTCTGCCATCAGGCATGGGGGGACTGAGATACTCTTTCCCCCTAGGCCTTTACAATTTATGCATGGTATGTTAGTTTGTAGGTATGATTGGTTTTAAAATAAGGGTTTTTTAGTTGTTGTAGTATTGGATTTACATGCTGTTTTTATTATTGTTGTTAGCCGCCCCAAGTCTACGGAGAGGGGCGGCATACAAATCCAATAAATAAATAAATAAAATAAATAAATCCTTTGAGAGGACTGGGCTGTAATTTCTTCTCTGCAGTGACTTGGTGATTTCAGAAGCCACCAAGCTGCAGGTAAAGCCTTACCCCTGCTTCAAAGAGCTTTTGCTTTCTTGCACATATTATAGTGCTGTTCGGGAAAGAGATGGGGATTATCATCATGCTGTAGTCTGAGTTTCTCTGGTTCCAATAAAACCCCAGTGCAAGAACATCAGGAGGAACTCATATGGGCTACATAGGGGAAATGGAGAAGTATAAAGCCTTAGGAAGGTCTCAAGAGCAATCCAGAGACTGTCAAAATGAACCACAATGTCTAAAGTAAATTCTAAACCACCCTTGAAGGACTTCTAACTCTCTCCTGAGGATGAGACAATAAAACCGAAGCTTCTTTCATTGGGGGATAAAAGTTCTTGGGAAAGTCGGAGCAAGATTCCAGCCAGCGTTATTTCAGCCATAACATAAGCAAGAAAATTCTCCCTGGACTTTTTAATTCTGTGGAACTCAAAAGTATTAGCAACAAACTCAAAAGGGTCCAGATCCTTCAGTATCTGGCAGGCTTGTGGAAATCCTGTTCAGTTACAGCTGCTCAGCCTTGTTGCGTGTTGTCCAGCTGATAAGGGTTTAGCCAATTTTTTAAGCCAAACAATTCACACACTCACACAGAACACATCAGTTATTGAAAATGATAAATAGATTTCACTATTTGCTCTTTAATATCAATCTATGGTAGCCTCTCCTGAGCAACCTTTAATTTTCCCCCAGTTCCTTTCTTGCACAAGATGGTAACATGTTTTTATTTTATTTTATTTTATTTTATTTTATTTTATTTTATTTTATTTTATTTTATTTTATTTTATTTTATTATTTTATTTTATTTTATTTTATTTTATTTTATTTTATTTTATTTTATTTTATTTTATTTTATTTTATTTTATTTTATTTTATTTTATTTTATTTTATTTTATTTTATTTTATTTTATTTTATTTTATTTATTTTATTTTATTTTATTTTATTTTATTTTATTTTATTTTATTTTATTTTATTTTATTTTATTTTATTTTATTTTATTTTATTTTATTTTATTTTATTTTATTTTATTTTATTTTATTTTATTTTATTTTATTTTATTTTATTTTATTTTATTTTATTTTATTTTATTTTATTTTATTTTATTTTATTTTATTTTATTTTATTTTATTTTATTTTATTTTATTTATTTTATTTTATTTTATTTTATTTTATTTTATTTTATTTTATTTTATTTTATTTATTTTTTTATTTATTTTATCTATTTATTTATTTATTTACTTATTTACTTATTTATTTATTTATTTGTCAAACAATTATAGGATGGTAACTTGTACAAATAAAACATTAGATAAGTAGTGATAAAAAGTAATAATAGAAGACAATAGGACAGGGATGGTAGGCACGATGGTGCGCTTATGCACGCCCCTTACAGACCTCTTAGAAAGTGAGAGAGTCAGTTGTAGATAGTCTAAGGTTAAAGGTTTGGGGCTTAGGAGTAGAAGCCACAGAGTCAGGTAGTGCATTCCAGGCGTTGATTACTCTATTGCTGAAGTTGTATTTCCTGCAGTCGAGTTTGGAGCGGTTGACATTTAGTTTAAATCTATTTCGTGCTCATGGGTTGTTGCAGTTGAAGGTGAAGTAGTCACTAACTGGAAGGAAATTTTGGTATATGATTTTATGAACTATAGTTAAGTCAGAATGGAGACGACAGAGTTGTAAGTTGTCTAATTGAAAAATTTCAAGTCTGGGGGGGATAAGGTATTTTGTTGTAAGAAGAGGAGTGAAGGTCTCCTCTTGTGAAATATTTATGGACTCTCTCAATTGTGTTGATGTCAGATATGCAATTAATAAGTTAATAACCCCACAGTCAAATTTTTAATCATCATATATGAGAGAGAGGGGGCGGGAGGGGGGGAGGGAGAGAGGGAGAGAGAGACAGAATGCACAAAAGATGGGTGGGATCCAATTATGAAACCTGCCTTTCTGGCAAATTGTGCAATCTGACAGCTACTTCCAGTGTGTAGTCACCTATCGCATTGGTAGTAACCCATCCCTGAGCAGGAGTGAGACCAAGTGCTCCAAGTAGGTGATAGGTCTACTGTGAACTAATAGCATCATGTCATGAGGAACCAATGAAAAGCAGCTCCATCACTCAGTCCTAATAAACTGGAGTGATCATGTAAGTGTCTCTATAGATACATGCATCTAATGGGCTTTAACTGGGTTTTGAAGCCTGGTTAGAACTTGGCTACCAAGAAATGCTGGAATTGTTTGTTTGTTTATTTACTTGTTTATTTATTTATTTGTTTGTTTGTTTGTTTGTTTACTTGTTTACTTATTTACTTATTTACTTATTTACTTATTTACTTATTTACTTACTTACTTACTTACTTACTTACTTACTTACTTACTTACTTACTTACTTACTTACTTACTTACTTACTTACTTACTTACTTACTTATTTTGTATGCCGCCCCTCTCCGTAGACTCTGGGCGGCTCACAGCAGTAATAGAAAAACAATGTACAATACAAATCTAATAATTAAAACTAAAAACCCATAATTTAAAAAACATGCACACAACATACATAAACAATATAGGCCTGGGGAAGTTATCTCAGTTCCCCCATGCCTGATGACAGAGGTGGGTTTTAAGGAGCTTATGAAAGGCGAGGAGGGTGGGGGCAATTCTGATCTCTGGAGGGAGTTGGTTCCAGAGAGTCGGGGCCGCCACAGAGAAGGCTCTTCCCCTGGGTCCCACCAAACGGGAGGCTAGAGGCTAGAGTAGGAAAAAAAGAAAATGCCTTGGATGATCACCACTTCTCACTTACCCCTCCCACCCAAATTGTATACATATATCTCTAAGCAATGATACTTCAGAGATTCTGGGGTTTTTTTTAGAGTTTAGTTTAATTAGAACTGCACTGTAAGATAAGAAATGTGACACTTAAATGTTATATAAGAAATATGCCCACTGGGCTTTCTAACTTTATTTTTTTTAATCCATTAGTTTCTTGTAATGATCAATAAAATTAAATGCAAAGAATAACTTATAATTTCATTTTTTTTTCTTTCATTTTTATCAATTTCTGATTATATGCATGATCTCTACCTTTAATTTAGGACCATTTTTGACTGTTGATTGGCTACACTAATATCTAAGTACAAGTATAACAGTTCATTTACTAATCATTTGAAGTTACGACGAGACTAAGAAAAGGTATTTATGGCCATTTTGCACACTTACACCAAGGTCACGTGATCCAAATTTGGATGCGTGGCAAATGATTCATATTTATGTCATCCCAGCATCCCAGAGCTTTGCAATCATCTTTCTTTACCTTCTAACAGCAAGGCAAATTCACTTTAATGCCCTGTTAATAGCTTAATGGCTGCAGTGATTCACAGAATGACCGGGGCAAGAAAAGTCGTAAAATTCTTTTAACAAATGTTCCGCTTAGCAACATAAATTTGAGGCCTCGATTGTGACGTCATAAGTCAAGGACTACACTTAGTGCTGGAACTTTTGTGAAATTTTCTCAAAAAAGGGCTGTTGAATTAAATGATCCACTGTTATAATTGAATCACTTATGAAATAAAATAGAAGTTGGTGAAAAGAAGAGACTTTGGAAACTAGGGTTGCTGCCATTGTTCAAATTATTATTGTTATTGTTTATTGATTGTTATTGTTATTTCAAAAAGTCATGGGAGGACAACGAGATAGTGAAGGTCTTGTGGTCCTTTCAAATACAGACAGATCATCATGTTAAATATCACAGTTGTCGAGGGGCGAAGAGTACAGTTTTTTGATATTGCTGTATCAGGAGATGTCAGAGTAGAAGGAAACAAACTGGAAAAAATTACAAAATATTGGGACCTGGCCATCAAAACTACACAGCTATGGATGAAACGTGTAACCGTGATACCCATTGTAGCAGGTCCATGAATTTCACAAAACACATCAAGAAATCGCAGCTTCCTGCAATAACACCAGAGGAACTGCAAAAATCCCTGTGCTACTTGGAACATCGTACATTTTAAGAAGATACTTGGTTTTATTGTCTTTAAAGTTAGATAACCATCTGAACCAATAAAACAAAAGCTAATTAAAATCTCTTAATATAAATCAAAATAAAGATATACACAATAGAAATTCGGACCAAAACCAATACAATCCCTGTCTGGGTTCAATCCACTTGATAATTATTAGTAACTTACTAATCTCACAACTTACAATTACTTCTCACTAACAAAAATAACAAACATAATCAAACTAAGCCGTCACAATCCAAATGCCTGCTAGTTTGCAGGTACCCCCCCCCCCTCTCTTTTTCTCTTTCTTCTTCTTTTCTTTCTTCCCTCTTTCCTTTTCTATCCCACCTCCAATCACCTTTTTTTCCCCACGCTATTCTTGGACTATTAAATACTACAGCTATAAGATTATCCAAATAAGAATATTGAATATAAAATATTTACATATAGACAAATATTTGGAATATATATACAATAATATATATAAGCCGCTGTATAAAAATACTGTCTACCCCCTCCCCCTCCCACTTTTCCTTTTTGTATTCCCATCCCCCTTTCCCTGTTTTCTTTTTTTTATAACCTAATAAAGTTTTGTTTTTTTTAAAGATACTTGGTTGATACCTAGGACGCTGGCAGCAACCTGTATCAACCACCAGACAGTGGTATTTGTGACAATTTTTTAAAAGTCCAGTAGGCTGAGTTTCATGTTTAATGAATAAAAGAGATAATAATAATAACAACAGCAACAGCAGCAACAATAACAACAACAGAGTGTTTCAGATCCAGAAGCACGGGCTGAATTGTTTTGTGAGCTCATCAGTTGCATTTCAGAGCCGTTGTGCTGAGTGAGCAGTGAGCAGGCTTTCGACTGCTCAGTTCTCCACTTCATTGCGAGAACAATGGGCAGAGATGGGCGAAGGTCTCCCTCTCTGAGTGGAAAAACAAAATCAATTGCCAGTGTGGCCACTGATGTTCAAAACAACCAAGAAAAAGACTCCCAATGACATCACACTTACAAATACAAAATATAAATGCTAGGTTAGGAGATTCTTAGAAGAGAGATTATCTTTAAATGGGAATTTTGCCTACAGCTCTGTGTAACTCATTTGTTTATTAAATTGAGAGGTTACAGATAATCGATTAACAGAGTTGGAAGGGACCTTGTAGGTCATCTGTTTCTGAGTGGTCTAACACATGGCAACTCCAAATCTCAACTAGCAAATGCTCTGTCCTACAGATTGGGAAGAAGAATCTGAACTCCAAATACGAACTGAATAATCAAATTATCACAGATAATCCCCACTCGGTTAAAGACCTTAGTATACTAATAACAAAAGATTTAAGTGCCAAAGCCCACTGCAACAATATAGCCAAGAAGGCTTCAAGAGTTGTAAACCTAATCCTATGTAGCTTCTGCTCTGGCAATCTCACACTACTTACCAAAGCTTACAAAACTTTTGCCAGACCCATCCTCGAATACAGGTCGTCTGTTTGGAACCCATATCGCATCTCAGACATTAACACCCTTGAAAATGTCCAAAGATACTTCACCAGAAGAGCCCTTCACTCCACCACTCGAAATAGAATACCCTACGAGACTAGACTTTCAATCCTGGGGCTAGAAAGTTTAGAACTAAGACGCCTTAAACAAGATCTAAGTATTGCCCACAAGATCATATGCTGCAATGTCCTGCCTGTCGGCGACTACTTCAGCTTCAACCACAACAACACAAGAGCACACAACAGATTTAAACTTAATATTAACCGCTCCAAACTTGACTGTAAAAAATATGACTCCAGTAACCGAGTTGTCGGACTTCATAGTGTCATCCCCAAACCCCCAACACTTTACCCTTAGATTATCTACGGTTGACCTATCCAGATTCCTAAGGGTCAGTAAGGGGCGAGTACAAGTGCACTAGAGTGCCTTCCGTCCCCTGTCCTATTGCTCTCCTATATCTCCTATACCTTTTTTCTATTCCTATATCTCTTCTTCTATTCTTTCATTGATATGTTCTATTACTTTATCTTCTTTTCTATTATTTCTTAGATATATTTTACTATGAGTATCTCCTCTATAACCTTCATCATGTATTTTACTATGTGTATATAGATATATACCCACTAAAACCCTCATTGTGTATTGGACAAAATAAATAAATAAAATAAATAAATCTAGTCCAATCCCCTAATGAACTTCTGACAGATGGCAGTCCAGTCTCCTCTTGAAAGCTTCCAGTGATGAAGCTCCCACAACTTCTGAAGGCAAAGCTGTTCTGTGGCGTAGGTTGGGTAGCCTGACAAAGTTTGAAAACTTGAATCGGGCAGTTGGCCTTATGTGTTTGGAAGATATGTCATTTTATCATATGCTCCATGGGAGAGAGAGAACAAAAAGCACTCACCAAATTTTGAGTGAGAAAGTAACTTGAGAAGATATTGTTTTACTGAAAGAGTAAAACAAGCTTAGAACAAACTTCCAGCAGACATGGTTGGTCAATCCACAGTCATTGAATTTAAACATGCCTGGGATGAACATATATCCATCCTAAGATAAAATACAGGAAATGGTATAAGGGCAGACTAGATGGACCGTGAGGTCTTTTTTTGCCGTCACTCTTCTATGTTTCTATAAAAACTTCCTAAAACCAATAAAAAGAATCTAAAAACAACTATCAAACAATTAAAACAATTAAGAACAACCATACAGGTCTTTAAGGCTTTTCAGAAGGCCAGCAAGGTGGGGGCAGTCCAGATCTCGGGAGGAAACTGGTTCCAAAGAGTTGGAGCAGCCACAGAGAAGGCCCTTCCCCATGGGCCCACCAGCCAACACTGTTTAGCTGACGGGACCCAGAGAAGACTGACCCTGTGGGTCCTTACCAGTCACTGGGACGTATGCGGTAGGAGGCGGTCTTGCAAATAGTCTATTCCTAATTGAATATTTGCATACCTGAATGCAGTTTTTCTAAAAAAAGAAAAAACGAGGTAGAATTAATTTTCACAAGACATATTGAAGAGAGAAATTGAATCAGGGTTTGAAAATGGGGGGAATCCTAAGGACAGTATAGCAAAAAAACAACAACAACCCCAACCCTTCAACCTATCTGGTACTTGGCAGCATATTACAATAATTTGTAAAAGTACGTTTTATGGGACAGAGTAAATAAAGTACATCATATATCATCCCAAAGGCATGCAGAAAATGAGGTGGAGAAAAATTGCCACTGGACATTTTGCAGAAGTCTCTTTCCATGAGTCAGCTACTTTTTGCGATTGCCAGCTGCAAACTCCGCAATGTTGGCTTATCTCCTTCCTAGGATGCAATTCCGTTATAATTAGCTGCACTCTCCCCCTTTGGAGAGGAGAATAATAAAAACATGCAATAAGCGAGAATATTTGTAGTTAAGTTTGAATTGTGGGGTCCTTGGTGCTCTCTAAGTTTACAGTAGTCCCTCGCTATACCGCGCTTCACCTACTGCGGCTTCACTTCATCGCGGGTTTCTGAGGAAGTCGATCAGCAGATTTAAACAGCCCGCCGAACTCGATCGGCAGGTTTTTCAAAAAAAATATATATATAAAATTGTAAATACTGTATTTAAATACTGTATCTAAAATAAATACTGTGTGGGAAGGGTTCATAAACACTTAAAACAATGAAAACTTACCAAACAATTACAATATAAATACTTAAATAAGTACTATCAGTCGATAAATTCCCCATCGCGGATTTCACCTATCGTGGCCAGGTCTGGAACGTAACACCAGCGATAGGTGAGGGACTACTGTAGTTGGTTTCTTGCAGGCATTTCAATACCCAACTAGGTAGCGTCATCCCAAAAAACCAAAAAAAATGTCCTCTGTGTGGGAAGAACACACAACAACTAGATTTTCAAAACCAAAGACCGCAACTTCTATGGTGTAGTGTTAGAGGTATTGGAGCAGAAGGACCATTTTCTGCTCCGCTGTCAACCATGCAGTTGTTTGGAGTTAGTCCCTCTCCTTCAATGTAATCGGCCATATTCGATGTTGTTCTGCAGAGAAATAGGGAGGAGAAATGTGTACATTGACTTGAGTTTCTGAATGAAAGACAGGATATAAATCTGAAAAATAAATAAATAAAAAGAAACCCACTCCTTGACAGAATGCATAATAGCCAAGTCTGATTGAAGTGCTTCTCCAATTAAATCAGGAAATGCTTAAGTGTCTCTCCGCATCCCGGCCTTGCTTCTTGGCAGTAAAAGGATAACCATCATAGAGAAATAGCAATTTATTTATTTGGGGGGTTCCTAAAGCTGACGGAATGTACTACCAATGTACTACTAATGTACTACCAATAATCCTCGACTTACAACTGTTCATTCTTCATAGTTTTGTTGCAGCATCCCTAGGCCCACACAACCCAAAATTCAGATGCAAGTGACTCGTGGTCACAACGGTTGCATGTCATGTGATCATCTTTCGCGACCTTGTAAGGTACAAAGTAAAGAGGGGAGCCCAACACGCAGGTGCAATGTCGAAAAATCCAGAAAAAAAATAAAAAAATTAAAATGCCAAAAGCAACATAGTGCCTGCCTGCAGAGTGCTGAAATTTAGCTTCTGCGCATGCCCAGAATAAGAAAAATAAAAATAAAAATATATATTTTTTAAAAAGTGGCGATGCCCACCCTGAACTGGGTCGGTGACATCATCATGACATCACCAGCGAGTCGCTACCAGTTTGGGCAAACCGATCCAAACTGGGAGGAACCCACCCTCCTGCTTCAACAACCAAGAGGATCTCAGATTAGTGAAATACATTATAGTCAATGATGGGCTCCTACAGGAATGGTCAGGAACGCAGTTCCGGTAGCAAAATTTGGAGCTCCACCCCAGAGCACCCAATTTGCACTGAAAGATGTTGAAGCAAAAAGCATAAGCCACGCCCACAATGTGGTAGTAAAAAAATTGGTAGCCCATCACTGATTATAGTACATAGAAACATAGAAGATTGATGGCAGAAAAAGACCTCACGGTCCATTTAGTCTGCCCTTATACTATTTCCTGTATTTTATCATAGGATGGATCTATGCTTATCCCAGGCATGTTTAAATTCAGTTCCTGTGGATTTACCAACCACGTCTGCTGGAGGTTTGTTGCAAGCATCTACTACTCTTTCAGTAAAATAATATTTTCTCACATTGCTTCTGATCTTTCCCCCAACTAACCTCAGATTGTGCCCCCTTGTTCTTGTGTTCACTTTCCTATTAAAAACACTTCTCTCCTGAACTTTGTTTCACCCTTTAACCTATTTAAATGTTTCGATCATGTCTCCCCTTTTCCCTTCTGTCCCCCAGACTATACAGATTGAGTTCATTAAGTCTTTCCTGATACGCTTTACGCTTAAGACTTTCCACCATTTTTGTAGTCTGTCTTTGGCCCCGTACATGCTTCCACAAGAGCCTTGTTGGTGCAGTGGTTAGAGCAGAGATCTTCAAACTTGGCAACTTTAAGACTTGTGGACTTCAACTCCCAGAATTCTTCAGCAAGCATAGCATAAAATAGCGTAGCACAGAATAGCTGGCTGAATCTGGGAGTTGAAGTCCACAAGTCTTAAAATTGCCAAGTTTGGGGATCCCTGGGTTAGAGTGTAGTACTGCAAGCTACTTCTGCTGATCGCCCGCAGCCAGCAGTTTGGCAGATCGAATCTCAGTAGGCTCAAGTTTGACTCAGCCTTCCATCCTTCCAAGGTCGGTAAAATGAGGACCCAGATTGTTGTGGGCAATATGCTTACTCTCTATAAACCGCTTAGAGAGGCCTGTAAAGCACTGTGAAGTGGTATATAGGCCTAAATGCTATTGTTATTATGGCTATATAGTGTAGTTTTCCCAATCTTGGTTTTTCCTATTGAAAAATATCATCACTGTCCCAGCTGAATGAAAAATCTCTCTGAGCAAAACCTGGAAAGCCAACTTTGGCCATTAGAGTAAAAGATTTGTGGATTCATTATGCTTGGCATATACAAGGATGGGATTCCCTCTGCAAAAAACAAAACAAAACATGGAAAGCTATGCAAAATTAAGGAAGCCAGGCAGATACTCCCAATCGACATCATTTGTTCCAATTGCAGACGGTCTCAATTTAGAACTTCATGATCCGAAGTTATATACCCAAGGTGCAAACTACGTGCCACCCTGGTCACATTAGAGAATTCTCCGCTCTGCCTGGCAAAAGGTCCCTTTCCCAGCTTTTACAGCTCCCAAGGAAAGAGTCTTGGCTCTCAAGATTTATTTCCACCAGAGTAGAAACAGTTGGCTTGGCGAGGAGCAGCATTAGTACACACTACTGTGTGTGAAATTGTTTCCCCAACTCACCGTACAAATGAAGAACAGTCGTAGAAATGAAAACCGACAGACAGGACGACTCTCCCGGGCTAATTATAACTCCTCTCCATTCACCTAATTTATGTGATGCCACTTATCCAAAACGAACCCCCTGATTTTCCCTCCCCCTGGCCCTGCCCCCTGATTTTCTGGCCATTGTTGGAGTTTGGCAAAGAGAAGATCCGAAGGTCAAAAGCAATTTTCCATTGGGTGATTTAGGAGGCGGCCCAGTACAGAAGCAAGCTGCCCTCTCTGTCTGGAGCACAAACATGTTCTTTTTTAAATGCTTTGGCTTGTTTATGGCAGGGATTCCCAACCTTTCTGGCAGCAAATAGGGGAAATTTGGAGCTCAGAAGCAAGTGCGATGAGGTTTACAATATGGCCAGCATGGGGATAGAATAAGTGGCGTTCTCGTTCTCTTTCTTATTAGAATTATTTGCCCCAGAAGCTTAAAGTAGCACACCCACTCTGTTTACAAGTTGGTAAGATCACTGCCTACCATCTGTTTAGTTTCTAAGAAGTTTCCTACACACACACACACACACACACACACACACACACACACAGAGAGAGAGAGAGAGAGAGAGCAGAGGACCAGCTTCTGGGCCAGTGATGGCAAATCGTTTCAGCACTGAGTGCCCAAACTGGAATGCGCACACGCACACAGGTGGAAAATGCGCAGACCAGGTGGTCAGTGCCAGGCAACGGTTCCACTTACCAGCTGCTACTGGTATGTCTTCCAGGATCATTGCAGGTGTGTGCGCATCCAGTTGGCGCATGTGTGCCCGATGGCATGAAATTTCACTTCTGCACATGCGCAGCAAGTGAAATCTGGTGTGAGGATGCTCGCCGTGCAAGATTTCACCGATTTGGGGTGATTTCTTTGCTTCTGCGCATGTGCAGAAGCAACCCACTCCCCACCCAAAATCGGTGAAATCTCATGTGTGAGTGTCCTTGCTCGAGATTTTGTTGCTGTGCATGTGCAAAAGTGAAATCTCATGCATGCATGCACCTACACTTATCGGGGGGGCAGAGATGCATGCACATCTCCATTTCTGCCTCTGGAACTGCAATCTCGGGCGTACCGGCTGCAACCCACTACTGGTCGGTGCGCATGTGCATGCCAGCCACTTGGTCTTTAGGTTTCCAGCACATGCATGCATGCCAACCACCTGGTCTTCATTCATGCTGGAATACCAGCCACCTGGTTTTTGGGTTTCTGGTGCTGTGGTGCATATGAAGACCAGCTGGCCTGCACACATGCACACATGCAGGCACCAGAACCTGGAGGACTAGCTGGCTGGTTTGCATGCACACTGGAAACCTGGTCTTTGGGTTTCCTGTGTATGCATGTACATTGGCCAGATGGTCTTCATGCACACTGGAACTCCAGAAACCTGATAGCGATGGCATGTATACCCACAGAGAGGACTCCATGTGCCACTTCTTGCACACGTGTTACAAAGCCCAGTTGTTAGAACATGTCTGCTTCCACAGCCTATTTTAGTGTCTCAATTTATACCTTTACAGTCCCAATCTCTTATTCTTTTCACAATGAAGTACAGTGGTACCTCTACTTATGAACTTAATTTGTTCCGTTACCAGGTTCTTAAGTAGAAAGGTTTGTAAGAAGAAGCAATTTTTCCTATAGGAATCAATGTAAAAGCAAATAATGTGTGTGATTGGGGAAACCACAGGGAGGGTGGAGGCCCTGTTTCCTCCCAGGAGATTCCTAGAGAGGCCCCACGGAGGCTTCCCCCTGCCTTTTCTGGTCACAGTTTCGGAGGCTCGGGTTTGTAAGTAGAAAATGGTTCTTGAGAAGAGGCAAAAAAATGTTGAACAACCAGTTCTTATCTAGAAAAGTTCCTAAGTAGAGGCATTCATAGGTAGAGGCACCACTATATCATAAACATTCAGTCGAATTCAAACAGATTAAAGTTGTATTTCAGTAAAAAAACCAAATTATTACTTTTACAGTAATGAACTGAAGTTTTATATTCTTTTATATTCTATATATTTTTCTATGTTCTGTGTCCTGTTCCTTTTCCTTCTGTGTCCGATACTTGGTCCTTTTTTTAATGAAAAGAAATGTTAAGTTTCATAGGGACATGGAAATAAATTCTGCAGATGAGTGCATAGTTCGTAACTTATTATGGACATGCAGATTGCAAACAGTTATCTTTCATTTTTATTGCTTGCCAATTGTATCCTGTAAATAACTTACAGGGCAATAACTTTGTCATCTCATCTCTGTCATTTGTTTCTTTTCCAAACAACTCTTCAGGATAAGTTAGATCAGAAGCTACTGTTTGGCTCAATGGGTTTATGACTGACCAGGAATCGGAAATTATCCCGTTTGTCCTGGTGAAAGTGTAATGGGTGTCAGCTAGCTATCAAGCTGAGGAAATCGGGAGTCCAGGCAGTTCAAATGAATATAGATTTATTGTCCGCGTATGTTCTCTACAAAAATCTGAACTACTAAGGGTCAATGCAATTGACAGTAGGTATTCAAGGTGGGATCGACTTAGATCTCTGGTGAGTGTGAAGGAATTTGAGACTGATGACATGTTTGATCCCTCCCTTCTGGTTATCTCCTACAGTAGCTTTTTCCAACTCAGTAGTCCTCTAGCTATACAGAAACTGATAAGCTGAATTTCAATGTCTTTTTTGTAATGTGGTGGCCAAAACTGGATGCAGTACTCTAGATTTGGTCTGACCAAGGCTTTATAGAGTGGTACTTTATAGAGTGGTTGTTGGTTATTACTTGGTTTGTTTCTAGATGATGTTTATCCCCTTTCTAATTTTTAGTTATGCCAGTGTTATTTTTTTTAAAATATCCTGTTTCTAATCACATTTTAATACAAATAAAATAATATTCATCATATTTACATTGGGCAAGTTATATAATTCTAATAATAATACACATGTTTTTGTTAAATTATATTCTTTCATTTCTTATCTTATTCAATATTTCAATATTCTTGTTTTTATATCAATCAAATTTCACATATCACTTATTTTACTACAAGTAACATTCCAGGACTTCTTCAACCAATGTTTGAAGAGTTGATTTCCACATTCAAATTCTGTACAGCTTGGGAAGAGATGTTTAAACTATTGCATTTTAAGTCTGCCTGAGGTCAGTTTCATTTGAGAATGCTACATAATATTAATGTAGTCTTGTGTATGTATCCTAATCTTATTCAAGGCATATTTCCTCTTTCTTGGTGACTGTGACAGACAATTACTAGGAATGCCCGAGACTGTTCTTTTTAAGGAAAGCTCTTCACTGATTTTTAATAACAAGTGGCCTTGAACTGGGCAAAAAAAAGGAATAATTTTATGCTTGCTTAATTTCTTCCTTATTAAGAAAGCTTTTATTCTTAAATGTCCATGAGCCCTACTTTCTAAACTCTTTTTCTCAGTGAATGGGAATGGGGTTAGTTATCTTATATTTTATTATTTGTTATCATGAAAGGAAATTGGGATATATGATTATTTAAAATATTATTAGTTTGACTAAATGAGGTTCTCCTTCCATAGGGAGGGAGTATAATCATTTTGAGAGCCAGTTTGGTTTATTACAGAGGTCAGCAACCTTAAACACTCAAAGATCAATTTGGACCCATTTCCCACAGAAAAAAAAAACAGGAGCCACAAAACCCTTTTTGACATCTAAAATGAAGATAACACTTTTAATCATTTTTTACCTTTATGCGATGTATAAAAAACCGATCGTGCTTTGCATTTATGAAATCAATCACCTGCTACAGAGAAAACACATTTTTATTTCTGCATGCAACAAAAATACTTTGTTAAAAAAAAAGGGATGGGTCGAAAAGATCAAAAAAACCATGGTAGATGTCACACATTAGTGGTTGCGATGCATATTTTGAGCGACAGGGAACCACAGGAGAGGAATGAAAGAACCACATGCGGCTTCAGAGCTGCGGGTTGTAGATCCCTGGTTTAGTAGTTAAAGGCGTAGGCTTGAAACTTGGAGATTTGGAGTTCTAGTACTTGCCTTGGGGCATAAAGACAGCTGGGTGACCTTGGGCCAGTCCCTCTCCTAGAAGGCAAGGGCAGATCAGTTTTCTAACAACAAAAAAACAAAAACTGCAGGAATTTGTTCAGAAGTCAAAACGTGTCAGAGTTATTTTGAATTTGCGTTGGAAACGTGGTGAATACCAGGCACAAAGTAGTTTTCTCAATAAAGACACAACAACAGGAGTTCTTTCTTCAGAAGGCTCTCTTACTTCTTAAGTAGTATGAAAAAGTAACTATTTACTCTACACTATATTACAAAACAAACCACCATTCAACCAACCACTATCAGACCACACTATAATGAATCACTAAACCAAACCACACCCCCAGTAAAGGTGTATTGCATTATATACATGTACTGACCAATCAGATCACAGAACAGATTGCATCATTCTGCTGAAGCACCATGACTCAGCGTTCACTTTACTTCTACTGTGCTTGTAATTACTTCAGGTTTATATCCTGACAAAACTGACCCGAAGTCATAATAAATAAATAACCTTGGTACTCTTCTTGAATAGATTCAACCATTTTTTCTTTTGTTTTGACGAAACAGATATTGATTTTGATTTTTTTTTTAATGTCAAATTCTCAGGTGGGATGTCTAAATGTCCTGTCATATATCATTATATTTCCAATCATCTGTGGCTTCCTGCATATCCGTTGTTTCTCAAGAACAGAGATCACAAATCAACTCTTTTTGGTTAGGATTTTCTTTAGTAACCATACAGAAAAAAATGTACAACAGAAAGCAGAAACTCAAGCCATACCATGGGCTGCCATTGCCAATAAGAAATAAGCTCAAAATCATCATTGAGTAAGAAATTGGGGAGTGGGGGAACAATTTCGGAGACTTCATTTGGAGACTGCAGTTAGTCCAGAATGCAGCTGCGCGAGACGTTATCGGTTTACCAAGCTATGAGCCGGGGTGGCGCAGCAGGTAGAGTGTTGTACTGCAGGCCACTGAAGCTGACTTGTAGATCTGAAGGTCAGCGGTTCAAATTTTATCACCGGCTCAAGGTTGACTCAGCCTTCCATCCTTCCGAGGTGGGTAAAACGAGGACCCGGATTGTGGGGGCAATAGCCTAGCTCTGTTAAAAAAGTGCTATTGCTAACATGTTGTAAGCCACCCTGAGTCTAAGGAGAAGGGCAGCATAAAAATCGAATAAATACATACATACATACATACATACATACATACATACATACATACATACATAATTGGTCTCCAAACTCAATTTAAAATGTTGGCTATTACCTATAAAGCCCTACATGGCTTAGGGCCAGATTACCTACAGGACCGTCTCCTGCGTCATATATCCCCGCAGCCGGTCAGATCCCACAGAGTTGGCCTTCTCCAGGTCCCGTCAGCCAAGCAGTGCTGGCTAGCGGGGCCAAGGAGAAGGGCCTTTTCTGTGGTGGCTCCACACCTCTGGAATCAACTCCCCCCCAGAGATTCGCATTGACCCCACCCTCCTGGCCTTTCAGAAGGCTTTAAAAACATGGCTTTGCAGGCAGGCCTGGGACCTTTGAGTGTTAACACTTTGCTCTGGCCGATACTATGTTAGTGGGATTGGATGAATCTTGGATGAATGGCTTTCTTTTAATGTTTGGGGTTTAAATATTTTGTACTTGTTTTATTCTGTACGCCGCCCTGTGCCCACTGGAGAAGGGCGTCTTATAACATTTGAGTAAATAAATAAATAATTTCTCAAACAAACTGAAACAAACTCTAGGAGGAGAAGCTCTGTTTTCAAGAGAATCAAACCTCTGACAAATTGCAAAACAAATTAATTATTCTCTCTGCAGTGTTCAAATGGGCCATGACTAGGAAAAAATGGACCGTTGCATTTATAAACCAGCCAGCTCATTTCTACATTATTCTCAAGTACTTGTTAAAGCTGCCCCCATGTTTGTTTAGGTTGGACTTGTGAAATAAGTGTATTTCAAACTTGGTTTTCAAATAATAACAAAGACAGATATTGCAACAAAAGAAATGGTTGTGCCACGATTTTCCACATCAAATGTTGGCTGTGGAGGTGGTGGCATGCCAATGTTCAGATGCTGTTGAATGTGATAGTCATATCTAAAGATGGCTTCCACTTTGTTGTGATTAGTTCTGGCCCAGCTCCTGCCCCAAGGACTGTGGATGTGGGGGAGACATCCACATGCTGCAGGTCTGTTTTGCCCCCAGTGGAATTTGCTGATGAAGGCTCCTCTGACCAAGAAGACATGAGTGACAGGGAGGAGGAGAGTGTGGCAGACAGCTCAGAAGGAGATCAATTATCTAGCTCCTCCTTGGATTCAGAACAAGAGTTAATGATACAGCCATGCATGTGGAGAGCGATGCATAGGCAACAACAACTGAGAGGTTATTATCAAAGAAAATGAGGCCACCTGTGGTTGGGTGGGGCTGTGGTAATTAGTGAGGCTGGTATAAATAGCAGCCTGTGGGTTTGGCCATTGTGGAGGATTATCTGATCCTTGTGTTTCGTGACTGCTTTGCTGACTTTAACCTTTTGTGTGCTGATTTTTCCCCGCTTTGAAACTAAACCAGAGCAAAGTGTGTTTCACTTTGTGAAAGAAGGACTGTGAATTGCCTCACAGCTGCAAGCTAAGTATCACAGAACTGATAAGGGACTTGTATAAATTACCAGTTTGTTTGGAGACGAGTGCTCTTTGCTATACCAAAAGAGGGCTTAGTTTAAGTGAATTTTCATTATAAAGAACATTGTTTTGAATTTTCAAACGTGTGTGTGTCTGAAATTTGTACCTGTGAATTTTTGGGAGGAGTCTACCAGAGAGCCCGACAGGACACACTTTAGGATTCTTAGGTGAATTTGATTCCCTTTGGGAAAAGGTGATGGATATTAGACCTCCAGCATGATGTGTCTCAGTTTCTTAATCATTCATAGTTTAGCATATAATTAATATATATAGTGGCTTTAATGCTAATATTATTAATTTAACTTTCTTTGATTTTCTTCTGTATTTACTTTCATGCTTTCTTTTTTAAAGTGGAAAATTAATAAAAATATTTTAAAAGAATCATTCAAGGGTGGGTTTCGTTGCACCTAATTGTAGCTACCATGATTAACTCCAGGTGTAACCTGGAACAGATGTTTCAAGCATCCAAGTTCGTAGACAAAGTTGCAGTTCTTCAGTGATGTGCAGGCTAACCCATGGCACACTGTGCATCACATTGCCTAGTGCAGCAGTCCATGCATCCATTTGCCTTGTTTATTTCAATTTTAAATGAGTTTTGTTTTCTGGCATATGCGATTCATCTTTCCTGTTGGGGTTGTTCTACGTGTGATTTTCATAAATCATGATATCTAAATGAAAACTGAAATGGAATTGTGTGGTTTTAACTGCTCCAATATTAGGCCGTCTTCCTCTCTCCCTCCCTGTTCCTTACTTCCTTACTACCCTCCTTCCTTCCTAACTGGAAAAGCTAAAAAACAATAGATTTCAGGGTTCCACAAAACAAAACAAACCTAAGCAACAATCTGACCAATCCTAGACTTTTGCTCTAATCTAGTTGATACATTAAGGGACATTAATTGTGAGTCACCCATCCAAATCCACATGCCTAAGTTGACTATGCTTAAAATACATGAGTAATATTGTTGTGAAAATTGATTGCTACAATCAAGACATGCAATTGGTGTGACTCATGGTTTTCTTTCCTCTTTGCTTTTTATTGCTTATGCTTTCCATCCTTTCATTCCCCCTTTCAGTTTTCACTCCTCCCCATCCCAGTAGCTCCTTCTCCTCATTTGACAACCTTCATAGATTGGTAGATAAATAGATAGATAGATAGATAGATAGATAGATAGATAGATAGATAGATAGATAGAAAGAAAGAATATGAGTGAGATAGATAGATAGATAGATAGATAGATAGATAGATAGATAGATAGATAGATAGATAGATAGATAGATAGATAGATAGATAGAAAGAATATGAGTGAGAGTATGTATGCTGGCTGGGTTTTATCAATGTCTTTTATGCTGTTTCTATGTATTATTTTTTATTCATTGGAAGCCACCCAGAGCCCTTTGGGAGTTGGTGGCATATAAAACCAATAAACAAACAAACAAACAAATGGATGGATGGACAAATGATAGGTAGGTAGGTAGGTAGGTATGTAGGTATGTAGATAGATAGATAGATAGATAGATAGATAGATAGATAGATAGATAGATAGATAGATAGATAGATAGAAATTGACAAGAGGCATTTGCAACATTATAATTTGAAAGATAAAAAAACTAAGTCTGAAAATGCCAGAATAGAAATATTAGCATAAATATGCGATGAAATAAATTTTAATAATCAGCAAATGAATTATATTTTTACTAAGCAATCCTATTGTAGAACAATAAATAGCTAAATCCACAAGGAGTTAGTGTCTTTGGTTGACACTAAAACATTTAGAATGGTACTGATGGAAGTTATTAAAGAAGAAGATAAAATAACACAGTTTGTACAATTAAGGCTTTCAAACATTATTCTTAGCAGGTACATATAGAAGAAGTTTGTATTCTAGGTATCTAAGTAAGTGGAAACATCTAGACAAAACTTGATTGATTTTTAATAGCTAAGCAAGATCAGACCTATTTAATACTTTGATGAAACTACCAGAAATGATACTGTAATTTATTTTTTATTCTGAAATTTAAAAAAAATCCAGAAAAAAAAATTCTGTGAACAAAGATTTGCCAATTCTTGGTGAGAAAACTACATGAATATGCCCATGAAGTCAAGCTTCACTTGAAAGAGACTTTCTATCTTTATTATTTTATATATTGTCATGTAGGCAGTCGCATCCATGAAAAAATTTGCGCACTCCATGTTGTCTTTCATGGTGCGTTATTTCTTAGCAGTGGGAGAGCTAGGCTGCGAGAATATAGCATCATAAACCGATGGCCACTTGCAGTGATGGCAAGTTTTGCGAATTGTGTCTGATTGAAGAGGATGAAGTGACACACTTAATGTGAAAGCGAGTTAGACAATATACAAATAAATGAGAAAGGAAGCAAACAGTTACTTTATTATTTTATTCATTAGTAATGAATAATCGAAAGACATGGATGAAATTTGTGGCCAACTTTCAGTTAATGCCATTCTTTTGATCAAATTGCTTTCTTTGTATGTGACTTTGAAGCGATGAGGAGGGCTCTGATGGTGTTTCGTGTCTTCTGCTGGAACCCTAACCACCCCATCACCCCTGAAAGTATATCCACGAAGAAGTAAGATCCTGAAGAAACAGAAGTTCAGATGCTCCCTGAACAAATGGTCGTAACTCAAGGATTATCTGTATTATAGAAGCACTACTACTGAATGATCTTTATATCATTTCAATAAATTATCATTGATAATTTCATCTATTTTTATCTTAATGGGAATACTGTATTTTTCAGAGTATAAGACACACCTTTTCCCTCTCTAAAAAAGTCTGAAAATTTGGGTGCGTCTTATACTCTGAATGTAGCTTTTTTTAAAAGAGCTTTTTTCCCAGCCCTAACTAGGTGCTAACGATCTTCCCAGCTTCCTATTCCTTCTGAAGAAGGTTTTTTTCTTTCTCAGCCCTAAGTCTTTGCAGGCTTGTTTTCATTCCTACTCCCTCTGAAAAAGGTTCTTTCAGCCCCAACACAGTGCTAACGATCTTCCTGGCTTGCAGGACTTTTTTATTCCTACTCCCTCCGTAGCAGTTTTTTTTCAGCCCTAAATTTTGCGGGCTTGTTTTCATTCCTACTCCCTTTGAAAAGGATTTTTTTCTGCCCTAACCAGGGGATAAAATAATGTGCTGAAGCTGATCAGACTAAGGACGCTAGCCAGATGAATACCTGGTAGGCAGATTTTCCCGCTCTATTTTCGTCCCAAAAAATTAAGATTTATCTTATATTCTGGTGAGTCTTATACTTTGACAAATATGGTAGTTTGGAAGACTTTTGAATATATTTTAGTATACATGCATACATACATACGTACATACAGAATGCAGCTGCGAGAGCAATCATGGGCTTTCCCAAATATGCCCATGTTACACCAACACTCCGCAGTCTGCATTGGTTGCCGATCAGTTTCCGGTCACAATTCAAAGTGTTGGTTATGACCTATAAAGCCCTTCATGGCACCGGACCAGATTACCTCAGGGACCGCCTTCTGCATGAATCCCAGCGACCAGTTAGGTCCCACAGAGTGGATCTTCTCTGGGTCCCGTCAACTAAGCGATGTCACCTGGCGGGACCCAGGGGAAGAGCCTTCTCTGTGGCGGCCCCAGACCTCTGGAACCAACTCCCCCCAGAGATTAAAACTGCCCCCACCCTCCTTGCCTTTTGTAAACAACTTAAAACCCATCTCTGCCGCCAGGCATGGGGGAATTGAGATCCTCTTTCCTCCTAGGCCTTTACAATTCTATGCATGGTATGTATGTATGTATGTTTGGTTTTTATATAGATTTTTAATCATCAATACCAAATTACTATTGTACACTGTTTCATTGTCACTGTTAGCCCCCCCGAGTCTCTGGAGAGGGGCGGCATACAAATCCAATAAATAAATAAATACGTATAAACATACATACCTACATACGTACGTATGTATGTAACATATTTTTGCTGATAAGTGAAAAGGAAGAGAGACTTGTATAGATCTATTTCAAGCTTATTATTCAACACAAAATAACATGTGTCTCTCTGTGTGTGTGTAACATTTTTGCTAATGAAAAGGAAGAATTCAACCAAAAAAATGTGTGTTTGTGTAAACACACACAAAACCACACATATTTAAGTCAATTTCAATGTCCCTGTTATATGAATAATGAGTAGAAAGAGGGGAGCACTCTTACTCAATTTGGGTAATTTGTGGAGGTTTGGGAAGCACCGCTGTAGAGAAATAACTGTTCAATTTATGGACAGTACATTATTTGATTCCTATCTTGCACAGTAGAACTACCACAATTCAAATACAAAATTCTCTTCTCAAGGTCTCCCGTCCCCACTTCAACAGACACTCTTTGCACTGAATTCTTGGGCTGGATTTTGTGCTTTCTACATCTATGGAGTGTTTTGGGACACCGAGTCTACAGTAAGTTCTACGATTGCCTGAGGTTACTAAAGCTCCTTCCCAGATCAAGTAGCTATTAGTACAGATGAAATTGAAGATAGGCAAGGCAAGAAGAAATGCAAGGATGAGCCCCAGAAGAGTGAAGGTGGATGCTGTCCAGTTTCATAGGTTCTAAATTCCCAACGTCCTCCACTCTCTCTTTCAGATGGAGACTTAAAAGAAAGAGATGTGTAAAATATCCGTCTGCTGTGACTTTAAGTGTAAAATCCATTTTAGTAGCAGGAAGCTATTATATGGTTTAGAACAGTTATTTTTATTGTCTGTCTGGGCATGGTTTTTAACTGCAGGCACAAAATAAATCAATAGCACCGTAAAATGACTCTCGCCTCCTGCCTGTTCGAAAGGGATTCTCTTGGGCTCCTAGCTTCATCCAGTCTGCTAACCTGGCATGCCGAATTACACCCCTACAAAGGGAGAGGATTTGGACCATTTTCTGTGCAAAACTCACATCGTGAGAATTCCCCGCGCTGTCTCCAGGCTGGTGCCGACAAAATCAGTTATGGAAAAATAGAGAAGCCCCTGTTTTCAAAGGGTGTGGGATGCATTCTGTGGCCAGGAGACTTTTATAAAAAGTACGGGCATGTCAATATGTAATAAATAAACGAGTTGCATTTGAATACTTTTCTCCCCGTGTCCCTGAAATTGCACTAAGCCCCTGAAGATGAAATCTATTTATCTGACATACATTTATGTTTGTTCTGGAATAGCAATCTTTGGACACTTCTGAATATGGTAACAGAATTTGCAATTTTTTTAAAAAAAAAATCAATTGAAAACCAGGCAAGTGCACAAAAAGAAGCATTATATTTAGACTACTGAGAAAAAGCAGGTACAAAAAACGAAGACATCAGAAGTCATTTGCCACATATTTCTTTTCTGGAGAGATGTGAAGAGTCTGGGACTTTGTACACCCTGCAATCATAATAATCAGTCATTTTTTTTACAAGCCTTTAAGAGAAGCCCTAATGCATAATTCATCATTTTGAATAAATGGGTAAGAGTGGTGGTTCCTGATTTCTTTTTCAATTGCTTTTTGATCCAGGGTTAGAATGAGATATTTTGTAGTCCCTTAAAAAAAAATTTCAGGTAGCTTTATGATGGTTACATTTTAATTGAGGTTTTCTTAAAAACTTTTTTGATTGAGTTAGCTCATCCAATAGCAGCCCTGTGATGCCATCAGAATTGTTGTACACTGCCCTGAGTCGCTTTGAGAGGGACAGCTTAAAAGTCAGATAGATAGGTAGATAGATAGATAGGTAGGTAGGTAGATAGATAGATAGATAGATAGATAGATAGATAGATAGATAGATAGATAGATAGATTATTAGATAGATAGATTATTAGATAGATAGATAGATAGATAGATAGATAGATAGATAGATAGATAGATAGATAGATAGATAGATAGATCATGCAAGCCCTGCCTTTTCTATACAAATCATGATGTCACATCGGAGTTGGCTGCTGGGGGCTCACAGGGGTTCGGGAAAACCTCTAGCTAAGATTCTGTGCAGTTTGGAGAACCGCCAAATCCCACTCCTGGCTGGCCCACCTTGCCCCTCCCAGGAGTCCCCCTGTGGCCTGTTTTGGATGCAGGTAAGTGCAGGGCCCACATGAGACTCGGGAGGATGAAAAATGGGCCTATCAGAAGTTCAGGAAGACCAGAAGTGGGCCCATTTCTGGCCTCCAGAGGGCCTCTGGAGCCTGGGGAAGCCATTTTTGCCCTCCTAGAGGTTGGAGGAAAACCTCCGGAGCCTGGGGAGTGCAAAAATACCACACACACCCCAGTGTAGTTGAGGAGGTCGACTAGACCAGGGGTAGTCAAAGTTGGCTCTTCTATGACATGTGGACTTCATGAGCTAGCATGATTGGCTGAGGAATTTTGGGAGTTGAAGTCCACAAGTCATAGAAGAGCCAACTTTGCCTACCCCTGGACTAGACCACACCCACCATGGCCACATCCACCCAGCAACTGGGCAGAAAACCCCTTCCCAAAATGTTGGAAACCCAACCCTGTGTCACATGTCTCTCCCAAAAGTGCTGACAAAACAGTGAGAGCCTGGGGATGTTGTTATGCTATCAGAAGGGAAGTAACCAACAACTGTAACTAATGAAATATGCAAATTATTGGGCACTAAGGAATGTCTTTAGGCAAAGCGAACCTCTTCTGTTTTTCTGGAAGCCACGACATTTGAATTCAATTTTCTTCCGCTTTCTGGACTCTTTGATAGCCTTCCAGAAGTTCTAAACGCTCTGGGAAGAAGAATGCTAGATTGTATGTACTTTTTTCTCAGGTCCAGTAAGGTTTTTCTCCTGTCTATAGATCCCCTAGAATCGTGCTTTCTGGGGAGCACTGCTAAGGTAGAGAAAAGATAGAAATTGGGAAAATCTTATTATTCTTATTATTAAGTGAGCCGGGGTGGCGCAGCAGGTAGAGTGCTGTACTGCAGGCCACTGAAGCTGACTTGTAGATCTGAAGGTCAGCGGTTCAAATCTCATCACCGGCTCAAGGTTGACTCAGCCTTCCATCCTTCCGAGGTGGGTAAAATGAGGACCCGGATTGTGGGGGCAATAGCCTAGCTCTGTTAAAAAAAGTGCTATTGCTAACATATTGTAAGCTGCCCTGAGTCTAAGGAGAAGGTCGGCATAAAAATTGAATAAATAAATAAATAATAAATAAATATTAGATTTCTATGCTGCACTTCTCAAAGCGACTCATGCAACACTAAATATAACAATATATAAGAAATCTAAGTAGCTATAAAAGTATGTAAATTTACTAAAAACATTTTTAAAGGCCCCATGTACACTCACACATATTCATCCAGTCCAATCGTATCTAGTATCGGCTGGAGACAGTCTCATTACACATGGCCCCCATGCCCACCAGCAGAGGTATGTCTTCAAAGCTTTATGAAGGATCAGGAGGGAGAGGGCGGTATATATCTCTGGAGGGAATTCGTTCCAGAGGGCCGGGGCCACCACAGAGAAGGCTCTTCCCCTAGGCCCCGCCATTCGACATTGTCTGGCTGACGGGACCTGGAGAAGGCCGACTCTGTGGGACCTAACCGGCCACTGGGATACGTGAGGCAGAAGATGGTCCCAAATCTTTGGCTAGCTTGTTATATTCTTGGAACAGAATATTTGATATATACTGTGCGTGTGCATTGATCATTGCCATATAAAATCTATGCCCAGGGAATAGGCAGTTGCCATGTCATTTGCTATCACATGCCAAACAGGAGTGCATGATGAATTATCCACTATCAAGTCATTGGTGACTCTTAGCAACAACATAGATTTTTCTCCATGACAATCTTTTGCTGCTGGTCGTTTAGTCTTCCAACATTGCACCCATCACCACTGTAACTGAATCCACCCACTTTACTATTGGTGATTGCAACCTTTTTATGCTGGTTGTTAAGTGAATCACTGCAGTTATTAAAATCAGTCCTGCAGCCATTAAGCAAATCCATCTTTCCCCTTTAGCATTGTGAAAGCCACCTGAGAAGGTTGCAGAGGGTCAATGATCAAATAAACTCGGGATGCTGCAACTGTTGTAAATACATGATGGTTGCCAATTAAAACCAAATTTTGATCATGTCATCATGTGAGGGTCGTAAGTATGAAGACTGGTTGTAAGTCACTATTTTCAGTGCCACTATAACTGAAAAATCGCTAAATTTTAGCCGCTCCGAGTCTTCGGAGAGAGGCGGCATACAAATCTAATAAATAATAATAATAAATGAATGGTTGTTAATCAAAGACCAGCTGTCATTGGATTTATTTATTTTTTTGAAGCTGGTTGTTTTTAAACTTCAGGACAGACAGATTCCCACTGATTATCAAGCAATAAGAACTAAAATAGCCAGGGACTCAATTAAACTCGAGAACACAATATGAATATTGTGTGCGCCTATTGTCAACTTTCCCCAAAGATTTATACACAATGAAGCAGGGATGGCTTAGCGACATATTTTAATTTAATTAGATTTCCTGTTGGAGTGATGTCTGACCAATCAATAACATTAATGTTTTTGCAATTTAGAGATTAAAGCATGGATGAGCAGACAAAAGAATTGCACACCTTAATTCAGGTCAGGCATTCTTGAAATAAGATGTTCCAGCCTTTATCTATCTTGGAGCACATCTGTCAGGGAGATGGCATGAGAGGTGTGCCACCTGTGGAGTGCATATATTTACCACCACAAAAATGAAAATTTTAACCTGTGCAATCCAAAAATATCCAAAGCATCCTTGCAAGAACCCCTTGACTTTACAACCTGTGTATATGTTTTGTGACCAGACCAAGGGTGGGTTCCACTTACCTTCACCACCAGTTCGCATCGTGATGTTTTGCATGTACGCAATCGATCCACTTGTGCACACATGTTCCTTCGTGAAATTTGGCTTCTGCGCATGCTCAGTAGCAAGAATCTGCCCAAAACATAGTTGAGCAGCTGAGCAGCTATGCTTCAGGCAAAGGAACAAAGGTCAGTTTAAACCTGGGGGTGGGTGGGTGCAAAATCCCATTTACAAGCAAGAAAATCCTTCAAAACAGTAAAAAATTTCCCCCCCAAATCCAAAAAAAATAGATAGCAGCACCCACGGACTGGCACCAGTCGACCCAGTTCAATGACATCACCAGCAGGTCACTACCCGTTTAGGCAATCTGGGCCAAACTGGGAGACACTCACCCCTGAACTGGACCATCCAAAGGCCCAGACGGTGGTCATCATGCAGTGTGTCTTACCTCACACACCAGAACCAACCAACCAACCACAACAACCACACCCACTGCAAAGGTGCATTGCTTCTTATACTATTCTAGCCCAATCAGGTTGCAGCTTAGTCACTATGACTTAGCAGTATGACTGCTTTGCATACTCACATCTTTATTTGACCTTAAATGGAATATTACCTAGGATAGTATAATCCTTGATAAGGTGAACTTTAGGGGACTATCTTCTGCCTCACATGTCCCAGCGGCCGATTAGATCCCACAGAGCTGGCTTTTTCTGGGTCCTGTCAGCCAAGCAATGTTGGCTGGCAGGGCCATGGGGAAGAGCCTTCTCTGTGGCAGCTCTGGTCCTCTGGAATCCACTCCCCCCAGAGATTTGCACTGCGCTCACTCTCATGGCCTTAAAGGCTTTAAAAACACGGGTTTGCTGACAGCCCTGGGGCTGTATTGAGCGACAACACTCTGCTCTGGCTAGTGGTAATGAATGAATGATGCCAGTAGCAATGTATGAGTGATGGATGAATGTTACTTGGGCTTTTTAATTTTGTATGTCTATTTTATCTTTGTACACCGCCATGAATCCATCTGGAGAAGGGTGGCCTATAAATTTAAGTAAGTATGTAAGTAAGTATTAAATGACCAAACAAACCAACAAACAAACAAACTCACTCTAGAATGCCTTGACATGTTTTAGAAGAAGGTTGTCATTTTGTCCATGTGGATGACAGCCAGGTTTTTTTTTTTTTGCTCTTTCTGTAAAGCATGATCTCTGCTATTTGTTCTTCCTTTCCTGTTTCAGGATCAGAGAGATGCTTTGCTGAATTATCATTTTTTTAATAGTTCCTGATAATATAAGGAAATGTTTTTCTTTCACTTCCTCCTGTTTTGAACACCGCAACCCAGAGGTCTTTGCCCTTCGAGATCACTGTGTGCTTCCAACCAACATTGGAGCCGAATCTGCCCAAAAGCGAGCCAACTTAATTGAGGGCTACAAACTGATGTAGGATTTGAAAAGTCAATGAGGTGAAAGAGAGGGGGGGGAGAAAGGGTGGTGGGGAGGATGCAATTGCAAATTGCATGTGAAACAGATTACAAGAATCTCATCAATTAGCTAGTGTAGTGTGTTAAAAAACCCATTGTGTTGGTGTGACACTATTTGATGTACAGTGATACCTCATCTTACAAATGCCTCATCTTACAAACTTTTCGAGATACAAACCTGGGGTTTAAGATTTTTTTGCCTCTTCTTACAAACTATTTTCACCTTACAAATCCACCGCCGCCGCTGGGATGCCCTGCCTCCGGACTCCCATTGCCAGCGAAGCACCTGTTTTTGCGCTGCTGGGATTACCCTGAGGCTCCCCTCCATGGGAAACCCCACCTCTGGACTTCCATTGCCAGCAAAGCGCTTGTTTTTCTGATGCTGGGATTCCCCTGCTGGGATTCCCCTGCAGCATCGCAAAAACACAGAAGTCCGGAGGTGGGGTTTCCCATGGAGGGGAACCTCAGGGGAATCTCAGCAGTGCAAAAACGGGCGCTTCGGCTGGCAAAAGGGGTGAATTTTGGGCTTGCACACATTAATCGCTTTTCCATTGATTACTATGGGAAACATTGTTTCGTCTTACAAACTTTTCACCTTAAGAACCTCATCCCGGAACCAATTAAGTTTGTAAGACGAGGTATCACTGTACGTTATTTCGGCAATCTCTTGCCCTATGATATTGATGTAATTTTGTTGTTCTGGGACAGTGATGGTGAACCTTTTTTGGCTCACATGCCAAAAGGGTGTGTGTGCATGCACATGCCCACACCCAAGCCCTCCCCCATGCACACAACCCCCACACTGCCCCCCATGGACATGCTCACTCCCCCCTGCTGCCCCCTCACGCATGCTCACAGGCTTCACAATGGACTCCTGAAACCTGGAGAGAGCAAAAAATGGCCAAATGGGCCAACTAGAAGTTCAGAAATGAACTTCCGGTTGGGCCATTTTTCACCATCCCCAGGCTTCAGGAGGCTTCCCTGAAGCCTGGGGAGAGGGAAAACAGCTGAAAAGAAGGCTGAAAATCAGCTGGCCAGTGCTGGAGCTGACGTAAGGCAATGCCTCACATGCCCTCCGATATGGCTCCGTGTGCCATAGTTTGCCATCATAGTTCTAGGAGACTGATGGCAAATCTTTTCCCCCTCGGGTGCCAAAAGAGCATGGGCGTGCACTTTTGCGCACGTGTGAGTGCCCACACCCATAATTCAATGCCTGGAGAGGGTGAAAACAGCTTCTTTCACCCCCTGGAGGCCCTCTGGAGGCCAGAAACGGACTGTTTCCCAACTTCTGATGGGCCCAATAGGCTCATGTTTTGCCCTCCCCAGACTCCAAAGGCTTCCCTGGAGCCAGGGAGGCTCTGTAGAAGCCAAAAACACCCTCCCAGAGCTTCTGTCTGAGCCAAAAATCAGCTGGCTACCACACACATGCATGATAGGAACTGAGCTAGGGTAATAGTTCACGTGCTAGCAGATATGGCTCTGCATGCCACCTGTGATACCTGTGCCATAGGTTCATCATCACAGTTCTAGGATAACAACATAGACATTTGTAATCAAGTATGTAGAGAGATTGAACTTGTCTGATTTTACTTTGTCCATTTTGGGGAGGGGGTTTTTTGCATACTGATGGAGATTATAGTAATTCTATTTAGTTGACTACAGCTCATGATTTATAATGCTGAAGGCTAGAATTTGTTGAATATGCTGATGGGAAGCAGCGACCTCTGCATTTTATTACTGTCCCAGAACCATACAAAAAGGATATAGGATGGATAAAATATGGCTGGCTGAGAATTCTGGAAGTAAAAGTTCACAAGTGATTAAGTTACCAAGGTTGAATACCCCTGGTGTAGCTCTTCAGTTCAGAATTCAGCAGAATGGAGTCTGGAAGTTCTAAAAGACTGTGTAAATTCCATCTTCATGGTTACCCAGCTTAGTCTGATTCCCTAGAACAGGGGAAGGCAAAGTTGGTTCTTCTATGAGTTGTGGACTTTGACTCCCAGAATTCCTGAGCCAATCATGCAAGCTCAGGAATTCTGGGAGTTGAAGTCCACAGGTCATAGAAGAGTCAACTTTGCCTACCCCTGCCCTAGAATGTTGGTACAACTATGACTTACCATTTGCTGAAGACACCAGACAAACTCAGACCTGGAATATGTATGAAATATGACAAACACAATGGGTTTTTAACACACTACATTACATATGGAAGAACCCCGACTTTGTAAAAAAAAAAAATCTCTTTGCAACTGAAGGAGAGATTTAGGGAAGCTCTAGAGATCTGGAGCAGAACTTGAAGGAATCTCCTTCTGGTTTCTTGCAGAGTGCTGTGCAGATAATTTCACTAATTGAGGACTACATTAATAAATTAATTAATGTCATACATTGCATTGCTCTACCTCAATCAATTACCTAACACCATATTTTATCTTATCAAAGAGCTAATTTGTTTTATGCAGTGGGAGGCAACCCAGGCTAGCTAGACTTAATTTGGATTTAATTTGACAGCAGCTAACTTGTTTTGCTTCATTTTGGTTTATGATGGGCAAATTGATAATATGTTGAAGAGATGCAAAAAATATGATAATGGAGTACAAACCTGACTCCTTAGCTATAAACTGACCAGATTATGGAGCTCATTATTTCCTTCCTTTCTTCTGCTATGGTTAGCCAAGCCAAGGGGATAAAATTGCCAAAAATCCTATAATAACATTTTGCAATGCAGAATTTTGCTCTTCAGAATTCCAGCCATTTCAGGTCATTTTTTATGCCACCTTCCTTCACCATTATACTCTATCCCAATTTTCCTGGTTATGGAGCAGGCTTAATCCAGCTGCTTTGATTAAAAAACAAAACAAAACAGGAGCATTATAAATGTATTTAGGACAATTCTCAAAAAGATTGGAAGCAGTTTCTTTACCATCATTCTTTTCCATTTTTCCCTTTCTCTTTCTTTTTCTTTTTCTTCTCACGATTTACTATTCTTCTTTATTATCTTTATTTATATGTTATGGTTCTTACCTTGTTAAATATTTCTTCAAGAATAATGATGGAAAAAAATACCTTGCTCTTGGGTGGTGAATTCTTGCAGTTACATAATCTAAGGAGCTCTTGCTTAAACATCGGAAAAGGAATTTTTACGGGGAAGTGGGGAGGAGAGAACAAGAGATAGTCATAAATATATTTCTGCTTTTCTCTGTCCTCTTAGAATGTCAAAGGTGGAATTGCCAAAGAATAACAGTAAATTCAGAACAGGATGGAGGTATTGTTTAACAATGAGGGCTCTGCTGCTTAAAATGGGGAGGGCAGCTGAGAGCTATACAATAGACAATATAGTTAAATAATGATGTCTTTAAAGTATCTGACATTGGGGGCATTTTTTTGTTGTGTGTCTCTGTGTCTCTGTGTAGGGTGCTTTCTTGCATTAAGAAGCCTAACTGAAGCTGCATTATTATTATTATTATTATTATTATTATTATTATTATTATTATTTATTAGATTTGTATGCTGCCCCTTTCCGTAGACTCGGGGTGGCTCACAACAGTGATAAAAACAGTACTTTGCTTTGTGTTTGCTTTTCTGATAAATGTTGACAAGAAATTACATAATATTGAGGGGGGCGGGACATGTATTTTGCCAAAAAGTCTGCGAAAGAGGAATTCAAAATTAAAACACTGAGACCGTGTTCTTTGTAGCAAACCGAAAGAAATGTCTTCATACAAGATTTGGTGTATTGGATGCATTGTTTTCGTGCATGCAATTCCAATGTAGCAGTGGCTTTTAAAAGGGGGTTATGCACATTCATAAAAGAGGAATAATATACAGGTTGGGTTTTTTTAATGATAGAGGGAATTTCCAGACTCATCAGCAAAATTATGTCGATTACCCACTTCTGAGAAAAAATGATTGTTGAGAGCTGTTGGCTTAACCTTCTGTCTAAAGAGTGGGCCTTCTCCGGGTCCCGTCAACTAAACAATGTCAGTTGGCAGGCCCCAGGGGAAGAGCCTTCTCTGTGGCAGCACCGACTCTCTGGAACCAACTCCCCCCAGAGATTAGAACTGCCCCTACTCTTCCTGCCTTCCGTAAACTCCTTAAAACCCACCTTTGCCGTCAGGCATGGGGGAATTGAAACATCTCCCCCGGGCATGTTCAATTTATACATGGTATGCTTGTGTGTGTGTCTGTTAGTATATGGGGTTCTTTTAAATCTTTAAATATTTTAATGTTATTTGGATTATTTATGATTTGTTCTATCTTGTTGTGAGCCGCCCCGAGTCTTCGGAGAGGGGCGGCATACAAATCTAAATAATAAATAAATAAATAAATAAATAAAGACTTCTTAGGAATATTGGCTGATCACAGCTACTAAGTGTTGGCCATGTTGTGAGAAGGACAGCTCTCCCAATAGTTTATTTCACCATGTTTGGTAATGAAAGCCACCAAGCTCAGAAAGCAGCAAGGACCTCACAGCTCAACCCTGAATTACAAATATTCTCGTCTATCAATTATTTGCAAGAGATGCTTTAGCTTAGAGCTTCCAACTTCCATAGAATTGCTTGAGCACGCTTGAGTTACAGCTAGTCTTTGATTGTGCCTGGTAAATACTCTTGAAAATTTATCCAAACTGACTGGCATTGGACCCTGCATGCAGCACAGGCATAATAAATTAATGTTGCTTTTGTTGTTGTCATCATTATTTGAAGACCATTTAAAAAACAACCTACGGAGTCTAAACTACAACTTCTCCATATTAATAAAAAGCATTCTGTGAAAGCTTTGATTGATCAAAGACATGATGAGCATCACAAGTCAATATCTGTGGGCCCATCTGTTGAAGACCCGTGGTCTATGGTAGGTAAATGGATTAATGAATGAAATGGGAAAAGGAGAGGTCAGCACATGAGGAGGATGTTAGCACAGAGGAATGAAGATAGTCTGACTGCACAGGAATGGAGTTGATAAATATACCCAGAGAAATGACAGCGTTAATTGTAAATGAAAGAGCTAAAATGTATATCCGAAATTATGAATTGGGGAAATGCAGATTTCTGTGGGTGTGTATGAAAATAGGAATCCCAAGGTGATTGTTAGCCGCTCTGAGTCTTCGGAGAGGGGCGGCATACAAATCTAAATAATAATAATAATAATAATAATAATAATAATAATAATAATAGTAGTAGTAGTAGTAGTTATTTTTTACATTCCTGGGATGATAAACGGAAGTGAATGTGAGCAAAAATGCATAACATTCTAAATGTGTTTACTACAAAATAAAGCATAAACTGTTGGGTGCATGAATGGGGGAAAGAGAAATGAAATAACAAAGAGAACAACAAAACAAAACAATACAAAAATGAGAATGAAAGTAAAATATCGGAAACAGAGAAAGACTAAGAAGTAGAAGACATAATTAACTCATAATTATTGAGCCGGGGTGGCGCAGCAGGTAGAGTGCTGTATTGCAGACCACTGAAGCTGACTTGTAGATCTGAAGGTCAGCGGTTCAAATCTCATCACCCGCTCAAAGTTGACTCAGCCTTCCATCCTTCCGAGGTGGGTAAAATGAGGACCCGGATTGTGGGGGTAATAGCCTAGCTCTGTTAAAAAGTGCTATTGCTAACATGTTGTAAGCCGCCCTGAGTCTAAGGAGAAGGGCGGCATAAAAATCGAATGAATGAATGAATGAATGAATGAATGAATGAATGAATGAATGAATGAATGAATGAATAAACTAAACTTGAGATAAGAAAAGAGAAGGATGAGATAGCATGGAACAAAGTGAAAAAACAACAATATTACAGATTGTCACAGAAACATCTAGGTTTACACTACGTAATATGAAAAAAAAACTTTGATGGAATAATAAAAGGGAAAAAGATTGAGAATGTGAAATGAAGGATTGTGTGAGAAATGGGAAAGAAGGCTAAAGGGGCCTTTGATAACAAAAATATAATAAAAAGTGAATAAACTATTTGTATGAAAGTGAAGTAAGCAAATATAGAAAGTGTTTTTTAAGGATATTGTTGAATGCACAGTCAGAGATTTAGATTGGATTCGGCATTTTTATCCACCTATTGAGGTATTCATCACCTTAAGGTATGGTTTGTCAAACAGCCATTACTGTTGTTGCCGTTATTGTATTGTTATCCCACATCTTTTTGAGGGTGACATTGAGGGTGAAAAAATCTGGAAACGAAAGTGATTTGTTGAAGAGCAGAACAAAAACTGTAATGCTAGTACCCAAAAGTTGATAAAAAGAAACCCATAACTGCTGTCAAAATGTTAACAGAGTTGCAAGGGTGCGGTAAAAATTGTGTGAATAAAAAACACTAAAATATGGATGTGGTTTGCTTACAGAGTGCTTGTGCAATGGGTCAGCCGATGTATGAGCGATTCCTGATGATTTGAACAATGCCATCCATGTTCCCTATCGAAAGAAAAAGATAAGAAATGTATATACAAAAACTGCAGACAAATTAGTTTATTAACTCTGCCTGGGGTGGTGCTTGGTAGAATTTTGATCGAATGCTTCTCCACATTTCTGCTTTGCAATCATTGAGAAAGGTAAGAAAGAGGAAGCTACCTTAGTGTCTCTGGCTGTGAGTACGTACAGCTCAAATTTGGTTGCAAATACAAGAGTATGAACGTAAAAAGTATGTAAGAATAAATAAGAGGCTTAGGAAAAACTTAAGCACAAATTGTGGGGGGTAAGACAAGAATGTGTGATGGCTCTTTATAGATTTGAAAACAGATATTGTGGTTTGGCTGAGAAACCAAATAATTTGCAGTGACTTATTTTCAGGGAAACACGATAGATAGATAGATAGATAGATAGATAGATAGATAGATAGATAGATAGATAGATAGATAGATAGGTAGGTAGGTAGGTAGGTAGGTAGGTAGGTAGGTAGGTAGGTACTGTAGATATCCTGTTTTCCCCAAAATAAGGCATCCTCTGATAATAAGCCCAATCTGTCTTTTGAGTGCATGGCAATAAGTCCAAGAGTTTATTTCAAGGTTCAAAAAAATATAAGACAGGGTCTTATTTTAGGGGAAACACGGTAGATGTCTATTAATTCATGTGTCAAAGATCAATGAGGAAAAAGGGAAGAATAATGGCAAGTTTTCTCTAAACAGAGAGAAAAATCTGCAATACTCTTTCTCAACCATAGCCATTTTTAGTATTTCAAACCTCAGAATTATATACAGTTGGAAATTGCCAAAATTTGGAAAATATGGATTCAGAACAAGAAAATAAAATTATGTACATGAATAGACTGTTTACTAGAAGTGAAGAAATTGAAAAATTATACAATGTAGAAATTCTGATAGAAATAAAGTGTCCTTTTGCAAAGTAAGGATGTTTGTCCAAAGACACAAAAATGTAGAAGCGGAGAAGACCATCTCTGCCCTTGCAGAAACGCTTGTGATGACATTAGGAGACGTTTCACAGTAAGTTGAGTAGAGCACAAATAGGGTATTTGAAAAGTGTGTGGTAAAACCAGAAGAGATGTGAGTTAAAAATAATAATAATGATGAATGGATGTGGAAGGAAGAAGAACTTGAGCACAAAAGGGAGGAACCGGGACAAGGGAGAAGTAGCACAGAGGCAATTTAGTCATATAGAGAAAATGAATGAGGATTGAATTGCACAACAAATATATCAAGAAAAATTGAATGAGGGGAGAGGAAGTTAAAAAAACAACAACAACCCAGAAGGTTGTGGCTGGGTGGAGTTGGTGAATGAGGAGTTTAAAGAACCCAAGGCAGCACATGGCGTGGAATTATTATTATTTACTAGATTTGTATGCCGCCCCTCTCCGTAGACTCGGGGCGGCTCACAGCACAATAAAACAATTCATAACAAATCGAATAATTTACAATTTAAAATATTTTAAAAACCCCATTATTAAGCAAACATACATACAGTCATACCATACATAAATTGTATAGGCCCGGGGGAGATGTTTCAATTCCACCATGCCTGACGACAAAGGTGGGTTTTGAGGAGTTTACGAAAGGCAAGGAGGGTAGGGGCAGTTCTAATCTCTGGGGGGAGCTGGTTCCAGAGAGTCGGGGCCGCCACAGAGAAGGCTCTTCCCCTGGGGCCCGCCAACCGGCATTGTTTAGTTGACGGGACCCGGAGAAGGCCCACTCTGTGGGACCTAATCGGTCGCTGGGATTCGTGCAGCAGAAGGCGGTCTCGGAGATATTCTGGTCCGATGCCATGAAGGGCTTTAAAGGTCATAACCAACACTTTGAATTGTGACCGGAAATTGATTGGCAACCAATGCAGACTGCGGAGTGTTGGTGTGACATGGGCATACCTAGGGAAGCCCATGACTGCTCTCGCAGCTGCATTCTGCATTCTGGAATAAGGACTTGGTGAAAGGAAGTATAGGTTGCAAGGAGATAAATGCAGGGGTGGGCTACTACCTGGACGGGGGGGGGGGGACGGGGACACCCAGTGGGGTAGCAAAAATGGAGCTCTACCCCAGAGCACCCAGTTTGCACTGAAAGATGTTGAAAGAAAATGCATAAACCACGGCCACAGTGCGGTAGTAAAATTTTTTGATAACCCTTCACTGGATAAATGTATTTAGCCCATTCACATATGTAATGTATGCAGGGGTGGGTTCTGGCTTACCTCGCTGCTGGTTCACTTCCTCACATGCCACGTGGGGGCTTTACGTGGGCATATGTGCATGTGCAATGCTAAACAAACCAGTTTCTGCACATACGCAGAAGGAAAAAAGAAGATGGTGGCACCTATGCTACCGCCAAGAGAGCCAGTTCAGGGGCGTGTCTAGTTGGCCATTGCTGCCTGTTTGGTAGGAACCCACCTCTGAGGGTATGGGCCAAGGAAGGGCTGCCCATTGTGGGCGGTATTGGTGAGCTACTGGTGGTGGGTATGGGTGCGTGGGCATCAGGCGGGTGCAGGTGTGGATGTCCAGCATGAGATTCGGTTTCCTGCACATGTGCACTAGCCAAATCTTGCACGAGGATGCTCGCACATGACAGATTTCACTGATTTTTGGCTATTGCATGCACAGAAACAGAAAAATGCCGAAAATCGGCGAAATCTCACATGTGCGTCTTCACATGAGATTTGGCTTCCTCTGCATGTGCTCCATTTTTCCAACTGGGACTGTGCATCTGACTGTACTGGCTGCAGCCCAATATCAGTGAAGGGCTACCACATTTTTTACTACCACACTGTGGGCATTGCTTATGCAGGACGCCCTGCATTTTCTTTCATCATCTTTCAGTGCAAATTGGGTGCTCTGGGGTGGAGCTCCATTTTTGCTACCCCACTGTGTCCCATCCCCCCCCCATCCAGGCAGCAGCCCACCCCTTCCCAACACTAGTATGAGCTAACGATTTAGCATTTCTCCCTTTTTTTCTTAATTTATTTGGCTTTCCATTTCTTATCCCATTCCTGCATAATGTCACTTACTCCAGAAGAGAATGTGTGTGTGTGTGTATATACTCATCCATGGCCCTATTGTTAGGGGAACTTTGAGTGCAAGCATCTGGATGAGCCCCCTGTTTTACTGTAAAGACAACTGCTCTACTGTAAATATTGTCCAGTGTTATTAAATTATTAAATGCTCATGATTACGTCTTCTATAATTTATGCTTTTATAATTATGAAGAACTCTCATAATTCCCAGCAGCAACTGAGCCCTGGGATGAAGACTAATGAAGGAGAGAAGCAACCTAGAACTAAGGAGAAATTTCCTGACAGTGAGAACAATTAACCAGTGGAACACCTTGCCTCCAGAAGTTGTCTATGCTCCATAACTGGAGGCTTTTAAGAAGAGTCTGGACTGTCACCTATCTGGAATGGTGTAGGGCAGTGATGGTGAACCTATGGCACAGGTGGCACAGGTGGCATGTGGAGTCATATCTAGGGGCATACAAGGCATTGCCCTATGTCAGCTCTGACGCATAGAAACATAGAAACATAGAAACATAGAAGTCTGACGGCAGAAAAAGACCTCATGGTCCATCTAGTCTGCCCTTATACTATTTTCTGTATTTTATCTTAGGATGGATATATGTTTATCCCAGGCATGTTTAAATTCAGTTACTGTGGATTTATCTACCACGTCTGCTGGAAGTTTGTTCCAAGGATCTACTACTCTTTCAGTGAAATAATATTTTCTCATGTTGCTCTTGATCTTTCCCCCAACTAACTTCAGATTGTGTCCCCTTGTTCTTGTGTTCACTTTCCTATTAAAAACACTTCCCTCCTGAACCTTATTTAACCCTTTAATATATTTAAATGTTTCGATCATGTCCCCCCTTTTCCTTCTGTCCTCCAGACTATACAGATTGAGTTCATTAAGTCTTTCCTGATACGTTTTATGCTTAAGACCTTCCACCATTCTTGTAGCCCGTCTTTGGACCCGTTCAATTTTGTCAATATGTTGGCCAGCTGATTTTTTCCCTTCATTTCAGCTGTTTTTTGGTTCAGAAATGCCTAGGGATGGCAAAAAAAATGGCCCAATGGGCCAACCAGAAGTTCCTTTCTGAACTGCTTTATGGGTGTGGGTACTCAACATGTGTACATCTTTTTGGCACTCGAGCCAAAAAAAGGTTCGCCATCACTGGTGTACGGTCTCTTGCTTGAGCAGGGGGTTGGACTAGTAGATCTCTGAAGTCCCTTTCTTTTTTTTCTTTTTTTTATAAGTTTTAATTCATTTAAAATATATATACATATACACATTTACACAATATAACAATGAAAAAAAAGATTTTTTAAAAAAAAATGCCATACAAAACAAAACAAAACACATACAAACCTAAATAATAACAATAATAACAATAATAACAATAATAATAATAATAGTTAATTAATTATTTATATACAATAAACAATGTTGACTATTACAATAAACAAACAACATGTTATATATCATTTATATTCTCTTGTGAGGGGGAAAATAAACAGTCTTTTCTGATATCAAATTATTTTCTGGTGAAATATGCCATCAGTATATACTATTATTTCTTTTGGTTATCAATGTCTTTTTTTTTAATTGTTGTTACTTTCTTAGCCGCTTTAGTACACTCTTATTTGATTAATTTAATTTCATACATTTAAAAAAAAAAAAACCCCACTGTTATCCATTTCTGTTAACTGGCAAGAGGCTCAAGGGGTAACTCCAGGCGGGGGTTGCTACTTACCGCTGCTACCCATACGATGCGTGTGCAGCTCCTCGTCGCCAGCATACACATGTGCGTGCACCAGCGAGATTTTGCTTCTGCAAATGTGCAGTTAGCAAAATCTCACGCATGCATTTAGTGACTTTTTTTTTGCTTCCATGCATGCACAGAAGCAGAAAATTGCTGAGACCTTGTGCATGTGCGCATCCTCTCACAAGATTTTGCTTCCTGTGCATGCGCAGAAGCGAAATCTCACTGGGGTGCATGAGCATGCACACTGGTGACGCAGATCTGTGCGCGCAGCTCCATTTTTGCTACCAGGGCTCAGTGTGGCCCATATCAGCTAGCAACCCAATACTGGGTAACTCCATTGCTGCCTGAAACTTAATTGTCCCTCCACCCACGCTCCCCACTCTACAGAAGGGCAATGTGGAGGAGTGGGAAATGCGGGGAGAGCGAGGCCAACGTTTTGTGTAGGTCATCGTTCTGGAAGAGTGCTGCTGACCTCAGATTCCCCTCCCACCCTCTTTAATAGCATGCTGAATTTATTCTGATTAAGGCCGGGAGTGATGGAATGTAGCAGGCAGATGCAAGGTCAGGCTGAATTTATCTGAGCGACTGAAGCGTCTTGCTACTTTAAACAAGATAGTGCAGTCCCTCTGCCAAACCTCCTTGTAGGGCAACGGACAGGTCAGGGGAGATAATTTTCAAGGAATTGCACATTGCAAGGCGGCAGTTTTGTAACAAAGGGGAGGATTTTTAATTTGGATGTAGATCTTAGCAGTTACAAGCCGAGTTGACATGGCAAGCAATCTCCCCCCTCCCTTACAAAAAGAGAAAAAGAAATATTTTGAATGTTTTTTACCCCTCCAGCGAAGAAGAACGCGTCAGACTGACCCATTCTGCTTCGATTTAGAGTCAGGCTGTTCACATATCTGCTCTGGCTTCTTCCATTCTCAATTTCCACCAGCTCCTGAAGTTCATTCTGGACCTGTAAGCAATTATCTTTTTCTGACCTGGAATTAGGATTTTGTGCTGTATTTTAAATACACAGCAAATATAACCATTGCTGTCTAAGTCAGTGTTTCCCAACCTTGTCAACTTGAAGATATTTGAAATTCAACTCCCAGAACTCAGGGGAATTCTGGGAGTTGAAGTCCAAATATCTTCAAGTTGACAAGGTTGGGAAACACTGGTCTAAGTGTTGATTAAAAGTGCATTCTATGGCCAAAGATGCAAGTATTTGTATTTGCATTTATTAGATTTGTATGCCGCCCCTCTCCGAAGACTCGGGACAGCTAACAACAATATAAAAAGACAATGTAAACAAATCTAATATTAAAACAATCTTAAAAACCCCAATTTAAAGAACCACTCATACATACAAACATACCATGTATAAATTCTATAAGCCTAGGGGGAAGGGAAATTTCAATTCCCCCATGCCTGACAACAGAGGTGGGTTTTAAGGAGCTTGCGAAAGGCAAGGCCATGAAATGTTTGCCATGGCCAGAGCCCTAACAGCACTGCAACCTGTTTACATGGTTCAGTGGGAGACGCTAATAGGAAAATTAAGGAACCACTACTCTCTGGATCCTTCACGTAAACCAGGTGATGCTGTGGTTAGAATGCAGCACTGCAGGTTTCTTCAGCTAACTGCTATCTGTACTTCAGCAGTTCAAATCTCACCACCGGCTCAACGTTGACTCAGCCTTCCATCCTTCCGAGGTGGATAAAATGAGGAGCCAGATTGTTGGGTGCAAGAGGCTGACTCTGTAAAGCGCTTAGAGAAGGCCGTAAAAGCACTATGAAGCAGTATATAAGTCTAAATGCTGTTGCTATTACCACCAGGCATTTCTCCAGCAGTTTCAAAAAGAAACCAAATCAATCAATGATTACATGGCCACCCTTCGGACAGCCACCGTGGACTGTGAATTCTCAGACCTTTGTTAACTAGTTCATTAATTAATTATCAAATAGTTTATAGTTGTTAACTATTTGTTACTTGTTAAACAACATCAACTAATTATTATTAAATTATAATAATACATATACAATAAAACTTATATAATTTATATATAATTATCAATTATATGTTATAATTATATAACTACTGTATATAATTGTGTAGTTATATATAATTATATCTGGGGAATCCAGAGCCTGATACCATGGTCTTTCGAGACTGAAGGCTGCCAATGCAATGCAATATAATTAGTTATATAATTATAACTAATTATGATTTATTATTATAATTATTAATTATTATAATTATTAATTTATTATTAATAAATAATAGATACCTATTTGACATATTTATGTCAAGTAAGACTGTATTACTATTATTCTCTTCCGTATTAGTATCTATCTTTTCTCAATTTTACTATAACCATGTGCTTGTATCTTTCAATTTATATTGTTTTTACTTGTTTCCTAATACGATTTGATAGCTTATTAGTAACCCCGACTATCACTAAGTGTTTTGTCTTTTTATTCTTGACGCATGCACTTTATTCTCCTTATGTACACTGAGAACATCAGTACACCAAAGACAAATTCCTTGTGTGTCCAATCACACTTAGCCAATAAAGATTTCTATTCTATCAGGAAACTTGTCTTGCAGTGATAACTTCTATGTATTCTTAGGAGCAAATGTTGAAACATAAGGCCAGAATTTTAAAAAAGAAAAATCTGCTTTACTGATGAACATCTCTTCTTCCTCAGATAAATAAATATACATGTTTTTTGTCCTCTGTAGAGAAAAAAATATATATCACCCTACTTTCTACATCCTACCTTCTGGATATACATTCATTGAAAAATGCATGCATTTCTTCACTGGGATAGGTTTGCACAATTCCGTAGCCAGCATTGCTTATTATCCATATGCCATATATAACATACATTTTGCCCCTTTCCTGTTTGACAAGTGGCTGCCCACGGAGGGCCCAATTTACTGACTTAAGTGCTCATTCTGGGCCACGCTACAGTTTTCCTTTTTGTGTGTATTTGATTTGTTGTGTGTGTATGTGGGGTTTTTTTTCTTTCGGTCTTCGTTTCTTTTGCAAGACACAGATTGTGCAATGTTCCTTTTGGATAAGGGGAAGTTGCTTTAATTCACGCTTCTCAGCATAATATGGAGCCATGGACGACTGGAGGGGGGGCGGTTGGCAAGGCAGAGCAGTGGGGAAACTGCAACTAGAGTTCAACCGAAATGGGTTTTAGGTTTTGACTTCTGCCTCCTGGGAGGACAACAACCTAGAAGAGGAACTTCCACCGAGGTGGCCCAATGTCATACTGACATTGTTTTTATCTCTGGTGTTTTTCCTACTCTCTTTGTTGTTGTTTTTTTAAGAGGCAAAGAAAGAACATGCTGGATGGCTCGAAGAATTCAACTCCAGAGACCTCCTTCTGCTGATAAACTCAAACATTCTCTTTCAGAAAGAAGGAAATGGTGTGTAAAGGATGTACAGAATAGAATAGAATAGAATAGAATAGAAATCTTTACTGGCCAAGTGTGATTGGACACACAAGGAATTTGTCTTGGTGCACATGCTCTCAGTGTATATAAAAGGAAATATAGATTTGTCAAGAATCATGAGGTACAACACTTAATGATTGTCATAGGAGTCAAATAAGCACAATATTAATAAAAAGCAACAAGTTACAGTCATACAGTCCTAAGTGGGAGGAAAAGGATGATAGGAATGATGAGAAAAAACCAGTAGAAATAGAAGTGCTGTGTTGAGGGAAATATTTGTTTAGCAGAGTGGTGGGATTCGGGGGGAAACTGTTTTTGTACAGTATCTAGTTGTCTTGGTGTGCAGTGCTCTGTAGCGACGTTTTGAGGGTAGGAGTTGAAACAGTTTATGTCCAGGATGCGAAGGGGTCAGTAAATATTTTCACTGCCCTCTTTTTGACTCGTGCAATACACAGGTCCTCAATGGAAGGCAGGTTGGCAGCAATTGTTTTTTCTGCAGTTCCGATTCTCCTCTGAAGTCTGTGTCGATCTTGTTGGGTTGCAGAACCAAACCAGACAGTTATAGAGGTGCAGATGGCAGACTCAATTATTCCTCTGTAGAACGGTATCAGCAGCTCCTTGGGCAGTTTGAGCTTTCTGAGTTGGGGCAGAGAGAACATTCTTTGTTGTGCTTTTTTGGTGATGTTTTTGATGTTGGGTGACCATTTTAGGTCATGAGATATGATAGAACCTAGAAATTTGAAGGTCTCTGCTTTGTTCATGGCTGATAACAGAAGAAGAAGAAAGTTTAAAACAAACAAGCAAACATGGAGGATGGGTGGATCCAGACCATAGTAAGCCTTCGGTCAAGCTTTAAACCTCTGAGGAAACTCTACTTTGCCACTTATCAAAGGTGGATTAAACAGTATTTGCTCCTGCGCTATGTTCACTTCCAAACCAATTTCTTTACATTCACGTATCCATTTTACAGGTCTATAAAAGGTCATAAATCTATCCAGGGTACAGGTAATATGTAGTTTAGCTTTATTGCAGTCTTATGCTACAGAGAGCAGCTCTGTGAGCATGCAACACACACTGGGTGAAGTCACAAACACGCAGGCTGTAGCTGGTTAATTGTTAAAGCCACTGTATTTACCCTGCAACACAAATCAAAGCCGCGTTTCCTCTCTGGCGGGTATATCACATCCAAATTCCTGCTGCAGGGAAGGCCTGCCGAGTTTGGTGCTACTGGTACACCCTCTGAAGTTGTTGCGGCATGCAGGGGCACATCTGGCAGGCACGTAGGGACCCGTTGGCATGAGATTTCACTTCTTGTGTGAGGACGCTTACGTGAGCGAGATTTTGGCAATTTTTGCCAATAGTTTTGCTTCCGCGCATGCACAAAAGCAAAAAAACGGTGAAAATCGCCAAAATCTCACCTGTGCGAGCATTTTTGTGTGAGATTTCGCTTGCTACACATGCGCAGAAGCAAAATCTCATGCAGGGGCATGCAGGGGTGTATCAGGGGCGCATAGCTGTGCACGCATCCCCCAAATTGCTACCGGAACAGAGTATCTTACCGTTCCAGTAGCAGTCCGTGATGCCTCCTTGTTTCCTTCTTGAATTCCATTGACTCTTATCTAGTGTCAATTTTGTGTTGGCCATTAATTGACTAGATTCTTGTATATAGGAATGAACAATAAATCAGCTTAACTTGAATCTTAATGTGAGATCTTGGTTCTTCACACTTGGCATCAGTCTTATCTTCTTATTACCTTTAAATATGTTCTGGGGAGAGCAGTTTTGGGACAGGACTGTGCACTTCTGGTGTGACAACTTGGCAGTTGTCCATGTTGTGAATGCCCTGTCCTCAAAAAATGACAGGGTCATGGTGCTTGTCCACCATTTCGTGCACAGGTCCTTGTCCCTGAATGCCCTGTTTATGGCTCGACATGTTCCTGGCCTAGACAACGGGATTGCTGACGCCTTGTCCCGGGGTTAGTTGTCCAGGTTTTGGACCCTGGCTCCATGGGCTCGCGCGTCACCAGAAGCCTTCCCCGACCACCTTTGGAGCCTGGGTGGGCCCTTGGGCAGTGGAGGACTGTAGCCATCAGGGCCGCGGCCCTCTCGGTAGCTCTAAGCACCTTGAGGGCACGTTAGTACGGGGGTTAGTGATTCCGCATTCGGAAGATGTTGGTTGGCCGGGTGATGGAGCGACCGGGGCACCCAGAGGAAGAAAACCATTTTAATTCAGAGGCATCATATGCTGTCCATGCAAAAGTCATGGATTTTATCCCTGGCCTCTAGGCAAGATCTTGGCTTAGATCCTCAGTGAGCTTTTGCTAATGTTGCACTGATCTATTAATCTAGATGGAGCAATACCTGGTACATTTCGAATATAAATCTACCTGGTGAGTTTTGCCCTTGTTGTAATTTATTTCCATTATTAGCATCATGCATGGCCTCCAAGCATGAGGTTCTGCCTGTGGAAACATTATGGGGGGGGAGAGAGAAAAAACATGAGTAGCACTTCATGTTTTTTAATGGGTGCTGTGATGCTCACAGACTGGACCTCGTTCTCTAACAAGCATCTTTATAACCTTGGGGAATACATGGTAGAGCCACATATCTACAATGGTCTGTTTACCTTGGGAGGGTGGGATGTGTATTCATTATCCAGAAAATGTATCTCTCGTGTTTTGCACCTGTGTTCTACATTTGGCATGAGAAGTGCCTTTTTTTAACCACGATACAAATTTTAGAAATATGCTACCGTAGACAGATTCAGCTCAGAGCCATCTGTCTTGCAGGGTGACTTATTGTTTCTGTTGACTTCTACAATGTAGGTGGGAGATAAAGACACATTCAGCATTTTCTGCACTGGTCATATGCTACTTAATTTACAGGCATTAGATATGTGTGTGTGCGTATCTGTTATTTTTTCACACACACACAGGTGTACATGATTTCAACCGTGAATGCTCCAGCTAACTTTAAAGGTGTTCTGATTCTGATTTATAACCCGGTGGGCATTAAGTTCACCCTGGAGGGGGACAGTGATGGACAGGAATGGCAATAAACCCATCTCTGCTCCTGTGAAAGAAATGCCATTTACAGGAGTCAACTCAAAGCTCAGAGCTCCAAGTAATATTAAAATGCGACTGCATTCAGTCAAATGTCTTTGGTTTTAGAAATAGAAGTGAACCCAATAGAAGTGTTACCCTATTTTCCCATCAAGGATCCCTTGCAAAAATCCCTTTCAGAGCCAAATTAGATCTGGCAGAGAAGAAAGCCCAATCAGGTAGGGAGTTACATTTGCAGGTGTCTCAGTGAGAGAAAGATTTAGTCATGGTAATTGGAGATGATGGCTTGGATGTCAATGGCTACTTTCATTTTCTGTAGGAAAAAGGAGGAGTAGGAGGAGGACAATATTTTATCTCATTTACATACACTGTCCACTTGGCTAAGGCTGATCTTTATTTCTTGGTTATCTTTCAGTTGAAGAGACCAAAGAAGAAGGCAGTCTACATCTCAGGTATCTTCACATAGAGATGACAGACAGCTGGTGGTCAAACCACGTGGTTGCTGCAGAAGTAGGGGGACAGGCTGGCACAGTGGTTTGAGTGCGGTCCTGCAGGCTACTTCCACTGACTGCCAGCTGACTGCAATTTGGCAATTCAAATCTCACCAGGCTCAAGGTTGACTCAACCTTCCATCCTTCCGAGGTGGGCAAAATGAGGACCCAGATTGTTGGGGGCAATAGGCTGATTCTGTAAATTGCTTAGAGAGGGCTGTAAAATCACTATGAAGCGGTGTATGTCTGATTGCTATTGTTATTGCTATCTGATTGATATATGGGTGCTTTAAACAGAATTAGGTGCATGGTTTTCTCTATGAACTATTGGAAATTCAAAAAAGCAATGGCCTCCTTATTTTATGTCGTCTGGCGGGACCCAGGGGAAGAGCCTTCTCTGTGGCGGCCCCAGCCCTCTGGAATAAACTCCCTCCGGAGATTCGAACTGCCCACACCCTCCTCACCTTCCGCAAGACTCTGGAGACCTATCTATGTCGCCAGACATGGGGTAATTGATGTATCCCCTTTTTGGCTAGTAAGATTTATGTGTGGTTATGATTGGGTAGTATTGACTGTTTTTAAATGATGGTGGGTTTTTAGCTATACAGTGATACCTCATCCTACAAACGCCTCGTCATACAAACTTTTCAAGATACAAACCTGGGGTTTAAGATTTTTTTGCCTCTTCTTACAAACTATTTTCACCTTACAAACCCACCGCCGCTGCTGGGATGCCCCGCCTCCGGACTTCCGTTGCCAGCAAAGCACCCGTTTTTGCGCTGCTGGGATTCCCCTGAGGCTCCTCTCCATGGGAAACCCCACCTCCAGACTTCCATGTTTTTATGATGCTGCAGCGGAATCCCAGCAGCGCAAAAACGGGTGCTTCACTGGCAACAGAAGTCCGGAGGTGGGGTTTCAAGCGAGGGGAGCCTCAGTGAAATCACAGCATTACAAAAACACAGAAATCCGGAGGTGGGGTTTCCCATGGAGGGGAGCTTCAGGGGAATCCCAGCAGCACAAAAACGGGCGCTTCAGCTTGCAAAAGGGGTGAATTTTGGGCTTGCATGCATTAATCGCTTTTCCATTGATTCCTATGGGAAACATTATTTCATCTTACAAACTTTTCACCTTAAGAACCTCATCCCAGAACCAATTAAGTTTGTAAGACAAGGTATTACTGTAGTTTTAAATATTGGATTTGTACTGCATTGTTTATTGTTGTTGTGAACAGCACCAAGTCTTCGGAGAGGAGCGGCATACAAATCTAATTAATATTATTATTATTATTATTTATTTATTTATTTATTTATTATTTGGATTTGTATGCCGCCCCTCTCCGAAAACTCGGGGCGGCTCACAACAAGTGAAAAGACAATCCAATACATGATCCAATTAATTAAAATATTATAAATTTAAGAAAAGCCCCTATACTAACATGCACACACACAAGCATACCATATATAAATTATTATTATTATTATTATTATTATTATTATTATTATTTTAACTATCAGCTGAGCTAACAGGTGCACCTTCTCTTCCTGATCACTTTTTAGGAACTGTCCTTCTAAGCAAAAAGGCAAAAGAGCCAGGAGACAAAAGTAACTGCCCCTAAGATGTTCCTGGTAATCCAATTTATTATATAACTGTAAATGGAGGATGAGTTGTCAGCTTTTAAAGCATAGGCCTTAATTTCCACCCATAACCAAGTTCCTTCTTTTGGTGCTAAATTCTACATCCAGGTCACACCAAGTCATGAGATGGGATAAAGAAAGAAAACATTATGCTCTGAACAAAACTTCTCTCAACTTTGTTAACCTGTCTATTTTGGGAAGAGGATGGAGATGGATCAGGTTATGATTGGCTTCTTGATTTGTCTCCAGTTGTCTAACTTTGAAGGAGCCAGATGTTCCCAATGCTAAAACTAGACAAACTCTAGAAAACAATGCAAAAGATCCAAAGGTCAAGGTGTGTGCATGACCAAGAGGAGCTGGGTGTTGTTCTTTTGTAGCTCTTGAACCATTTTGCTGATCACATTGCCAATGAAGTGTGTTGGATCTTTTGGATGGCAAAACTCTTCTTTATCGGTTTTGGGTCTGCGGCAACTGTTATTTTTGGCAGTTACGTCAATACCATACAATATTATGAAACATTCAGGATAAAAATAAAAAGATCGCAAAGAAGCATAAACCACAATAACAGGAATAGATGGCATCACTTTACCCTTAATAAGATCTCCTGAACCACTCACAGTTTGAGAGTGTGCTGAAAGCCATCAGTATAAAGGCAAAGCTAATTTCCAGGTAGATTGTTTCATTGAGAAATAAACTATCTTTAGAACAGAATACAGGATCCGCTTATAAAAAGCAAGGTGGACTTTATATATTCTAAAGATAGCCTATATTCTTCTTTTACAATATTGTTAAGCCCTGGGAACTGGATTGCTTCTACAGCTGATGCCTTGTATATAGTCACAAAAAGTGCAAAGTCCATAAATTCAGTTCCTGGTAAGAGCTGTGGCTATGTATACTTGATGAGTTCTAAATGGACTTAAACTACTTCTGGATGCCTTTTGGTGATCAATAGAAGCAAAAACACCACTCAGAAGCCCCATTTGTAAGCTTTTTCTTTCCTCCTGCCCATCTTTAAAAATTGAGGAATCAGTCACAGTTTCTACTCAAATAAACGAAGCAGATGGGTTGAATCTGGATGGAGCACTGAGCAAACATGCTTGTGCTAGTGTTTGCCCAATGATCGATGGGTCACCATGTTCTGAACTAGATATGCTCCTATAAATTGCATTGTAGGGATCTAAGGATGAAGGCTTAGGTCAGTGATGGCAAATCTTTCTTCCCTCGAGTGCCAAAAGCGTGTGTGCATGCACTATTACACATGCACAAGTGCCCACACCCATAATTCAATGCCTGGGGAGGGCAAAAACAGCTTCCCCTGGCCCCCGGAGGCCCTCTGGAGGCCAGAAATGGCTTATTTCCAGCTTCTGGTGGTAAATAGATAGATAGATAGATAGATAGATAGATAGATAGATAGATAGATAGATAGATAGATAGATAGATAGATAGATAGATAATAGATAGATAATAGATAGATAGATAGATAGATAGATAGATAGATAGATAGATAGATAGATAGATAGATAGATAGATAGATAATAGATAGACAGACAGACAGACAGACAGACAGACAGACAGAGACAGAGACAGAGACAGAGACAGAGACAGAGACAGAGACAGAGACAGAGAGACAGAGATAAGATGTTGGTTATACCATGAGTAAATTTTCTTTAATAGAGATTGGAGAGATATCTCTATGTCACTAGTGGCAGGACATGAAGATGAACCCACAGCTAGCCAATTAAATTGATGTTCCTGGGTGGTATGTTTAGCAACTCATAAGGTTCCTTTCTGGGCTTACTAAATGTGAGTGTCTGCTTTGCAGAATCACAAATCAGAACATTTTTTTAAAAGAAAATAAAAGCAAACAAACAGGACGAAGAAAGCGAGAAGAAACAGCAAAGGGACATTTGTGCTGGCAGGCTAAGGAAATCAATGCAAAGCATCTCCCTTATGTAGGACCTCTGCATTCCAGGGAGGCCATCATTACATGCCCAGATCCTTGCTAGATAAAGGCTTCTCTCAAAGCCAAGTCCACCTCGCCATAGCCGGCATCATTTGCTGCAGCTGTCTGCTACAGTAAAAGAAGACAAAAATCAATGTAGTATTTAAAAAGTGCTGATTTTACCATTTCCATTTAACCACTTGAAGCTTCAGGGCTTTTGCTAGATGCTGAAATGAAAACCTTTCTCAGTTCTCAAGGCTCCGTTGTGGGGCTAAATAGGAAGGAAATGGTGGGATGCCAGAGTGGGGAAAACAATGACCTCTGTAAGTCTGTTCAATTGAAACCTAAGAGGATGGTTCTTCAGGATTTAGTGTGGAGGTGTAATGATCTGTGAAAATGCCCTTGACAGACAGGAGGGGGAGGGGGAAGAGCTGCAGAGTAGGCAATGGTCAGATCAAAGGCAGCGTAGCCTGCAGAAGGAATGGGCTGCTTGGGGGAATGTCTCAGAAAGGACCCTCCCAAACACTGGACTGTAAAAGTTGGGGTGGGAGGGAAAGGCTTTCCTTTAGACTTGATGTTAGCCCTTCAAGGTTGGGCTAGTAGGCTGTTGGGGGTTCGCAGGGGTTTGCAGGGGTTCGTGAGAACCTCTAGCTAAGATCCTGTGCAGTTTGGAAAAGCCCCAAATCCCAGTCCTGGCTGGTCCCCGCCCACCCTGCCCCACCCCTCTTTGGATTTATTTAATTATTTTATTTATTTAATTAGATTTCCATGCCGCCCTTCTCAACTGACTCAGGGCGGCTTACAACATAATGAATACAATACAAAACGTGTAGAACTCTAATATTACAATCTAAAAGTTTCTAAAACTCCATTATCTTAAAAACACAATCATCCACATTCATTCAGCTAATTTAACCATTTGTGGTGGGCGGAGTTTGCTCTTAAAACTCCTGCCGCCCCCCCCCCCCCCCAATGCCTGCTGACAAAGATGGGACTTCAGGTCCCTGTGAAAGACCAGGAGGATAGGTGCGGTATGAATCTCTGGGGGCGGGGAGAGATGGTTCCAAAGGGCTGGAGCTGCCACTGAGAAGGCTCTTCCCCTAGGCCCCACCTGACGACATTGTCTGGCCAATGGGACCTAGAGAAGGCCAACCCTGTGAGACCTGACCGGTCGCTGGGATATATGAGGCAGAAGACGGTCCCATAGGTAATCTGGTCCTAAACCAGGTATGCCAGGTAAGTGCAGGGTCTGCAGGGAGGCTCGGGAAGGGTAAAAAATGGGCCTACCGGAGGTTCCGGGAAAGCCAGAAATAAGAAATGTTGCCAGCCTCCGGAGGGCCTACGGAACCTAGGGAGACCATTTTTGCCCTGCTGGAAGCTCAAAGAAAGTCTCTGGAGCCCAGGGAGGCAAAAACATTCCTCCTCCCACACACACACACTGTGGTGCAGGAGGCTGATTAGGCCACACCCACCATGGCCACGCCCACCCAGCAACCAAGAAGAGAATCCCTTATTAATTAATAATAATAATAATAATAATAATAATAATAATAATAATTTATTAGATTTGTATGCCGTCCCTCTCCGAGGACTCTGCTTTGAAGCTCATCCCCCCTCGTGGTATCATGTAAGTTGTCTAGGGTTGTTTAAATGGCAGGATCTGTCCAAGGTTTAATCAGAAGATTTTAGCAGATTCCCAACAGTGCATGTGAGCATCATGATAATCATGGGTTGTTTAATGTTGCAGTTATAAAAAGAATATCCACAACCATATCCTTCTCTCTATTTCTATCTCTATCTTTTTTATTTGTTTATAGTTTGTGTTGGAAAGGACTCTGTAGGTCTCCTTGTCCAACCGCCTGCTGGTGCAGGAGACCCTATACCATCCCAGATATATGGCAGTCCAGTTTCTTCTTGAAGGTCTCCACTGTTGGAAATTTTGCAATCTCTGCAGGCAGGCCATTCCACTGGTGGATCACTCTCACTATCAGAAAGTTCTTCCTTATTTCTAGGTTGAGTCTCCCCTTGGTCAGTTTCCATCTGTTGCTCTTTGTCTGGCCCTTTGGAAAACAGCAGCCCCTCAAGTATTTGAAGACTGCTATCATGTCCCCCTGGGACCTCCTCTTCACTGGACTGTCCATGCTCAGTTCCTGCAACATTTCCTCGTATGTTTTGGTTTCCAGTCTCTTTATCATTCTGGTTGCTCTTTTCTGTACTTTTTCCAGGGTTTCAATGTCTTTTTGTAGTGTGGAGCCCAAAATTGAATGCAGTCTCTATCTCTGTCTGTCTGTCTGTCTGTCTGTCTGTCTGTCTGTCTGTCTGACTTTCTATCTATCTATGTATCCATCCATCCATCATCCATCCATCCATCCATCCATCCATCCATCCATCCATCCATCTATCTATCTATCTAATTCAAATTTCAAATTTATTATTACAGTCATAGACCAAAACAAATAAAAACACTCACTGAATACACAATCAAAAATTGTGGGATAAAATGATAAATAACTGATAAAATCCATGATAAAATCCAGTCTATCAATTATGCATTGTAAATACTACTAAAATTACAATCCATAAACTGTGAGGTCTATATTCAGTTTGATACTATTAGGGAAAGGAATAAACAAAGTTGCCACATTTGTCATATATATTATTAGCTAAGGTGTATTAGGCACTTAAAAGCTGGCCACATATGTATACACACATATACAAATCCTACAGAGAAGAAGTTAATTTAAGCTTGCAGCTTTGTCATGTGAGCACAGCTGCAGCTCATCATCATTGAAGGCCACAAAGGCTCCATTCCACAGGTGGGATTTGATTGCCTGCAAGGTGAGGCCTGAGGAGAACAAAAGCAAAGCAGGACTCAGTGCTCTTTGCTGTGGTTCTCCACCTTTTCTTCACTATGGAGCCACTTTAAACCCACCTTCTGTGCCTATGGACAACCAAGGTTTAAAGCACTGGACTGACTGACTGCATCATATACTTGTGGACTCCCTGGGACAACAATACCGCCCCATAAGGTAGGAGTGAGTTCGTTCTATCTATCTATCTATCTATCTATCTATCTATCTATCTATCTATTTTTATTTTTTTATTTTTTGTTTAGGAAGGAAGTACAAAGTATACAATATCATTACATATATACATATATACATATAGAGGAAAGCAGATAGAAGAGAAACTTACAAACAGTTTAAAACAAGAGACATCAAATAACAATATTTTGGAAGATATTTTCTACTTCCCTGAGGGGGAATAAACAAATAGAAGAATGGACTTGTGAGGGATAATGGGAGCCAGTTTCGTCTATTGGTTAGAGTAGGAACTAGGAGACGGTGAGTTCAAATCCAACTTTAGCCTTGAAATCCAGCTGAATAACATTGGGCCAATTCCCACCCCCTCAGGCAAATCCGCCTCACAGGATTCTTATAATAAAGGCAGTGTGTGTGTGTGTGTGTGTGTGTGTGTCTCTGTGTGTCTGTGTGTTGGTGTGTAAGCATATGCATGTGTGTATGTATACTGCTCAAAAAAATAAAGGGAACACTCAAATAACACATCCTAGATCTGAATGAATGAAATATTATCTATTCTCAGTTCTGTACAAAGTTGAATCCGCACAACAGCATGTGAAATTGATTGTCAGTCAGTGTTGCTTCCTAAGTGGACAGTTTGTTTTTTACAGAAGTTTGATTTACTTGGAGTAATATTGTGTTGTTTAAGTGTTTATGCACACACACACACATACACACATGGCCTGGACAGTTAGAAAGAAAATATCACACCATGATTTAATACTATGTTAAAGAGACCAAGAATCCGATTTAAGATAAAATTACATTTCAGTAACTTTTCCTGTCACTATCTCTGAGCGTCTGTGAGGGGCTGAATTTATCCACGTAGATTCATTTGTCTCCGAAACAGTTGCATCCAGGGTAATTTAAAAGACCACTGGCTCATATCCCTGTTGAAGCCACAAGAACCCTACTAGAGAAGAAGATAATTTAAGCTTGTAGCTTTATCATGTGACCACAGCTGCAGCTCATCATCATTTAAGGGCGATTGCTTCATCTCCTCCTCCTCTGTCTCTCAAGGCCATTGTGACAGGTGGTTGTAGGATGCTGTTCTTTTTCAGCCTGGTGGTACGTACCTTCCTTTGAGCCAATGTCTAATGGGCCTTGAGTGAGGTACCAGGGCTGGACATGAAGTATAAGTGATCCATTTCATTTCAGTTATATGAACTTCAGTCCAGATGATACGATTTACTCTCCAACAATCCTGCCACCCATACTCATAATGCTGCCAATGACAATAAGATCTCAGTAGGTGGCAGCACTTGGCTGAACTTACCTGAGATCAGACATTAAGCAGGGTTAGGGTGCAAAACCCAATGGGAAATGAACAGGGAGGTGGGACTAGGAAATCAAACCTTGGAGAAAGCTTGTGGCAATCGTTTCCAATAAATAATTCAATTGCATGCATGTAGTCCCCAGGAACTTAGCGCAATGTGAGCAAATTGCTTTGTTCACATGGCTTATGGCAGTGAAGGGCTACCAAATTTTTTACTACCACACAGTGGGCATGGCTTATACAGGACGCCCTGTGTTTTCTTTCAACATCTTTCAGTGAAAATTGGGTGCTCTGGGGTGGAGCTCCATTTTCACTACCCCACTGCGTTCCCCCCCCAAAAAAAATCCGGGCAATAGCCCACCCCTGCTTGTATGGGTGTTTGGGTGGTTCAGGTTGGGGAATTTGTGGTGGGTGGGGCATGTTTTTGGGAATTGCAATGTGTGTTGGGCCTGGTCTTTAGACAACATGTGAATTTTGTTGTATGAGTATATTGTGCATATACATACAATGACAATAAAGTATTGATTGGTTGATTGATTGGAAGCTAAGCAATATGTAGTTGACAAAACAAACAAACAAATAAATAAGAATAACTAATTGGAATCAGTTCCAGTTAGTATTGGGACTAGAGATTTATTAATTATTTTTATTTATTTATTTTATTTTATTGTATTGGATTTGTATGCCGCCCCTCTCCAAGGACTCGGGACAGCTCACAACATATATAAGAACAGAACAATAATATAAATCCAATTAATGCTACATTTAAAAACAATTAAACAGATAACCTGGAAATCCCACAGCTTTAGGCTGCACTGGGAAGTTAAAAAAAAAACATTGGAAAGAAGGCAGTGGAAAACTACTCCACTGTTCCACAATGCCAAGAAAACTACTTGGGCATGTATTATCCATTGAGGAGCCAAATGTTGAGCCTGAGTAAAGGAAGGTTTTACTTTACTGACAGTAACACTTGCCATATTTTTGGAGTATAAGAAATACTGTTTTCCTCCCTAAAAGAGGCTGGAAATTTGGGTCCGAATGTAGCAGCCCTAACAAGGTGCTAATGTTCTTCCTGCTTACAGCATTTTTTTTTATTCCTACTCCCTCCAAAGTAGTTTTTCCAGCTGTAAATCTTTGCAGGATTGCTTTGATTCCTACTCCCTCTGAAAAAAGCTTTTTCAGCCCCAACCAGGAAATAAAATAATGTGCTGAAGCTGAGCAGACTAAGGAGGCTAGCCAGAGGAATGCCTTGTTTTCTTAACGTGGCTTGTGTGAATGTTTGGGTGGTTCAGGGTGGGGAATTTGTGGTGGGTGGGGCATGTTTTTGGGATTGTTATGTGTGTTGGGCCTGGTCTTTAGACATCATTTGAATCCCCCTCCATCTTCCTCTCCCAAAACTAAGGTGCGTCTTATACTCCAAAAATACGGTAGTTTTTAAATCCATGATATCATTGGCTTTTTAGCAGGGTGGGGGAATATAATACTTCTTATAGGAAGGGGTGCCTGAGAAACTTTACCGCTTCAACGAGAACTACAGGTAGTCCATGATTTACAACCACAATTGTATTAATTAATTTATTAATTTAATTTATATGCAATGGAGCCCAGAATGTTGCTAAGTGAGAAATCTGTTAAGTGGGGTTTGCCCCTTTTTATGACTTTTCTTGCTACATTTCTTAAGTGAATCATTGCAGTCATTAAATTAGTAACATGGTAGAAACTGGGTTCCCATTGACTTTGCTTATCAGAAGTTTCCAAAAAATAATCACATGGCCCCAGGAGACTGCAACCATCATACCAGTTGTCAAGCATCCTCATGGAAAGCATGTGGCCATGATTTATTGCAATGCTGCAATGGTCATATAAATATGAAAAATGTCACAACGCTATTTTTCAGTGCTGTTTTAACTTTGAACCATCACTAACCAAACTATTGTAAGCAGTTGGGGGCTACCAAAGTTTTTACTTCCACACTGTGGAATATGCATTTTTCCCCAACATCTTTCAGTGCAAAATCGGTTCTCTGGGCTGGAGCTCCATTTTTGCTTGCCCCCCCCCCCCAGTCTGGGCAGTAGCCCACCCCTGGTTGTAAGTTGAGGACTACCTGTAGAACTTCTGTTACTTCTTAGAAACCTTCTGGGAAAGGGAAGGCTATTACATTCTTGCCGATACTGTTTTCAGGATCTAAAATGAGTTCCAAAAAGTAAATAAATGCCGCTTTCTATTGTGCGTCAGCTACAAGTGTAACTTTAATACAGAAAGCAGAAAATAAACTTTAGAGGGAAATAGTAGGAGAGGAGATAGGTTGCTTTCTCCCATGGTTGCTTTTAAGGATCAAGACAAGATAGTAGGAGATCTGACCATTATTTTATGCATTTTGTTGGGTATGTGGATGGGAGTGTACACTGTGAAAATTCCTTGGGGTCCTATTCAGACCCCAAGAGTGGTGATTAAACTTTGCCTCATACTTTGTAGCAGTTTTATCCAAGTTTAATTACCGCTGCCCTGAACTCTTTGCTCCCATTTAAATTTGCCCTTTTGCAAGACTGGGGTGGATTTAAAGGAGAGTGAACAGAAAGGGTGATGGGTAGGAATTTCATTTAAACATATTGATGTGAAGAAGGAGATGTCACCTTAACTCCTGTCTCTTTCCTTCCTTCCTTCCTTCCTTCCTTCCTCCCTCCCTTCCTTCCTTCCTCCCTTCCTCCCACTTTTGATCATATGGCTGTAACTTGTTGGTTGTATCCTTAAGATTTATATTGATTGGTTCCCGATTGCACCAAAGACAAATCCCTTGGGCGTCCAATCACATTTGGGCAATAAAGAATTCTAATTTTCTAATCTAGTCTAATCTTCCTTCCTTCCTTCCTTCCTTCCTTCCTTCTTTACTTACTTACTCCCTCCTTCCCTCCTTCCTTCCCTCCCTCTAAATTGTTCAGTTTATCCTTATCAAGACTTTGTTTTAACTCCAAGTAAAAACCCATGTCACCACCACCCCACCAATTATATGAAGCTGGACAGCAATGTATCCTTCCTTCCTTCCTTCCTTCCTTCCTTCCTTCCTTCATTCATTCATTCATTCATTCATTTATCAGATTTCTCTGCCACCCTTCTCCTGGGACTCAGGGAAGCTCACAGTAAACAAGTACTAACATGAAGAAATCTAATATTAAAACACATAGAAATCTAAATTCTAAAACCCCTATATACACTGCTCAAAAAAAAAACCAAATAAAGGGAACACTTAAGCAACACAATATAACTCCAAGTAAATCAAACTTCTGTGAAATCAAACTGTCCACTTAGGAAGCAACACTGATTGACAATCAATTTCACATGCTGTTGTGCAACTCAACTTTGTACAGAACAAAGTATTCAATGAGAATATTTCATTCAGTCAGATCTAGGATGTGTTATTTGAGTGTTCCCTTTATTTTTTTGAGCAGTATATTTAAAAACAAATCATCCACAATCATCCTATCATTCTTCACTCATGGCCCCAGATGTTACAATTTTAGTGACCCCAGACCTTTCCTTCCTTCTTTCCTTCCTTCCTTCTTTCCTTCCTTCTTTCCTTCCTTCTTTCCTTCCTTCTTTCCTTCCTTCTTTCCTTCCTTCTTTCCTTCCTTCTTTCCTTCCTTCTTTCCTTCCTTCCTTCCTTTTTAAATTCGAGCAACTCCTTCATGCACAAGGAAGCCCTTTCATTTATGTAGTTTGATCAGAACACAGGGAAATTTACACAACTCCCCCCCTCCACTCTCTCTCTCTCTCTCCCTCCCTCTCTCCCTCTCTCTCTTCATTCCTGGAAGAAGCTGTGAGAACCAGGAAAATGGAGAGAAAAGCTCTCTTGCTACTGCATTTACAATACTTCCATCCTCATCCTCATGCATCAAATCGATGTTGACACTTAGCAAACACATAAATAGGTTTTCTCTATTAATGGTCATCAAATTTGTCAATGGCGAACTCCTCGCCATTGTAGAGGGAATCCTTTTGCCTTGTTCCTTTCATCTTTTGCAATGTTATACATTTTTGTGTGTGTATTGTGTTGGAAGCAGGATAATTTGAGGCTGGTTATTTGCTCCTTTTCTGAAAACTTTGGTTTGATTTATTGGCTGACCCACAGAAGGGAAAAGAGACAAAGAAGAAAGAAAGGTGAAGATAGCTATTGCTTTCATTGTTGGTCTGCTTTTTCCCAGCTTCCTGAATGTTGTTCATTAAACTTTTTTTTTAATGCTCTGAAATGCTTTCTCCCCCCTCCGCCTCTTTCCTGGTTTATCAGTAGGAAACTTAATCCTCTTAAGACTAGCATCAAATATTAATTTTGCCTATTTGTGCGGTGTAATTAGCAGGTGTGATTAATCAATTAATCAATTTACGATTGCTATCTGTGCCTGAAGCAGCGTGCTGGGATAAGCATGAATAACACAAGTTGTAATCCCAATAAATAGGCTTTCGTGGCATTTATTCCTTCTCGGCCTGCAGTCTTTCGCAGAGGGGCGAAACGTGCTTCCCTATTTCCAGACCTGAATGTAGAAATGTATCTAGGGCTGATGCAAGTTTTTATGAAACTTCATTCTATTTTAGTTAGCCCTGAAGATGTGGAAAAAGAAAAATCTCTTTATGGCTGAATTTTTACTTTGGGGTTGGGATCCTCCTCCACTTCACTTTCTTAGGAACTCTTCTGCTATTGTGCATTATTCTGCAATGCCCAGACAGACCCTGGCATTTTGTTATATAAATTTTCCCATTTTGATTAACATAAGCTTTCAACTACATGCTTTTTTAAAAAAAATATCTACAACATGTGTTTCTTTAAGCATTTCAATTAAAACTTTTTTTGAAAATTGTTTTACTCAATTACATGTTATGCGTTTCAATATATTGTTTCTATTTATATACATATTTAGATATCTCTGTCATCTCTCTATCTACATATATATCTATCTACAGTATCAGTCATCTATGTATCTATGTATCTATGTATCTATCTATCTATCTATCTATCTTCTATCTATCTATGGTATTTCTGTCATCTATCATCAATCTACCTACCTATCTTTCTTCTTTCTATCTTCCTTCCTTCCTTCATTCCTTCCTTTCTGTCTTTCTTTTTATCATTTGTATGTATGTATGTCTGTATGTATAAAACATATTTTTGCTGATAATGAAGAGAAAGGGAGACTAGAATAATGTAGATCTATTTCAAGCTATTTTGCTCTCATCAGCTAGCCATGCCCTTCCTGGGATTTGACCCTGGGGAGTCTGCATTTAAGGCAGTAGCTTTAACCTCTAGACCACAGGTTCTCCTCCTCTCAGCTTCTACCAGGTAAGAGCTATATGTTCTTTCCCCCCCTATCAAATCAACCTGGTATACCCAAATATGGGAGGGAGCATACTGCTTCCCTTTTTGCCTCTCAGCCCCTCCGGGGGCCATACACAAGGCGATTAAATTTTTTATAGCCGACATACTATATTTTATATATGCAACATATTTTTGCTGATAATGAAAAGGAAGGGAGACTAGTATAGATCTATTTCAAGCTATTTTGCTCTCATCAGCTAGCCATACCTTTACCAGGATGTGAACCTGGGACGTCCTTACAGGGTATGGCATGCACAGGAAGCCAAATCTTACACAAGGATGCTCTTGCAGGCAGGATTTGGCTGATTTTCGGCGACTTCCTTGCTTCCACCCATGCACGGAAGCAAAACGCCAAAGATCGGCAAAATCGTGCATGCACAAACTTCCTCACGTGAGACTTGGCTTCCTGCGCATGCACAGAATCCAAATCCCACACAGGGACACCCACCCGTCTGCCAGTCACATGGAGCTGCACGCACAGCTCTATATTTGCTACCATTCTATAGAGTGGCCTCTACTGGCAGGAACCCATTATTGCATATAACCAGTGAAGGGCTACCAAAATTTTTACTACCACACAGTGGCTGTGGCTTATGCATTTTCTTTCAACATCTTTCAATGCAAGTTGGGTGCTCTGGGGTGGAGCTCCATTTTTGCTACCCTGCTGCGTCCCCCCCAATCCGGGCAATAGCCCACCCCCTGCATATAACTATGTATATTTTCTTAAGAACTAAGGTATATGTATTATTATTATTATTTATTAGATTTGTATGCCGCCCCTCTCCAATGGATGTATCGCATAGAAAAACAATAAAAACTTTATTTTAAAAAATGCTTCCCAGAAGTAGTGATGGGCTCCTATAGGTACGGTCAGTTACGCAGTAGTGGTAGCAAAATTTTCAATTCCCCCCCCCCTTTTTTTTCCCTTCTGGGCTCTGGGTATGTTTTTCCTATCTCAGTAAATGAGGTTGAATGTGTATAATTTTAGAAGAGCTGTGCATGTGTGTGTGTGTACATACACTTTATATAGTAGATAATCAGGGGTGGGTTGTTGCCTGGATGGGGGGCAACGCAGTGGGGTAGCGAAAATGGAGCTCCACCCCAGAGCACTCAATTTGCACTGAAAGAAAATGCATAAGCCACGGCCACAGTGTGGTAGTAAAAATTTTTGGTAGCCCACCACTGCCCAGAAGCTACAGGGGTGGGCGGTGGGAGGCATGGTAAAGCACAGGTCTACAAGTGCAAAGAAAGATTATTTTTTTTAATAGTTTTTATTAATTTTTTTCTTTAAAAAAGACATATATCAAACAAAAAACCCAATACAATACAAAAACACAAACATCGAAAAACCAACATTTAAGAACAATATATAAATTTATAATTCTATTTTTACTTATAATTATTTTTCTTGAAGTTGTACATTCAGCTGTTCTCAGGGCAAAGAGAGAGAGAGAAAAAAACAAATCCAGGGGTTGCTTGTCATCAACTTTTCACTGCTATGATGCAGTGACACAGCTAGGTAGTTTTTAAAGCTGCCTGAATCGAGTCTCACTAGCAGAAAGAAGAGCTGGAGATGGCCCTGGCTATTATTTCAAAATAAAGCACCATTTGGCTAATGCCTGATTAGTTTCTTCGGGGACCTGCTACCAGGAAATCATTGTCTGTCTGGGGTTACCTGGGGTTCGCTTTACAGCTCTCTCAAAAAGAAATTATTCATTACCAGCCAACCTCCCCCAGCTCCTCAGTCGGTATTATTAGCGTTCTTGTACATATTCCGGAATGGTGGGGGAGGCTTGTCCTGTTAATCTTGTCTCTTTTGCCTAGATATAACAAATCTTTTATTGTTTTATTCGTCCCAAGGGCAATGTTCTTTTCTCTTTCCCACCTCCCTCCTGCCATCTTTGCCTTCCTAATCAGCACTTTCCTTTTTTTTTCTTTTTTGCATTTAACTTCACGTTCATCTCCTTTCCTCCCCCTCCCACCTCTCTTTCTTTCCTGCAGAAAAGGGAAATATTGCCTTCCACAGCTTGTGGAATCGGATAGCACCCATCTACCTACCTATATATAGATGGTTTTTTTAATTTCTTATTAGAATTGGAAGGGACCTTGTAGCAGTGATGGGCTTCTATGGGTACTGTCAGGTACGCAGAACCGGTAGAAAAATTTTGGTCAGGTACGCAGAACTGATAGGAAATAATAATAATAATAATAATAATAATAATAATAATAATAATAATAATTTATTAGATTTGTATGCCGCCCCTCTCCGAAAACTCGGGGCGGCTTGAATTTTTTTCTTTTTCCCCCCTTCTGAGCTCTGGGTATGTTTTTTCTATCACAGTAAATGGGGTTGAATGTGTATAATTTTAGAAGAGCTGTGCATGTGTATGTGTGTGTGTGTGTGTACATACACATACAATTTATATAGTAGATAATGTATATTTTTGTGTGCCTGTGTGTAATATGCATGTACACACATGGCATATATACATAGAAATAAATAGCATATTTTGGATGTTGAGTAATAGTAAATACAGTAGATAGGGAAATTGTATCTCTTTCAGGCGAGGAGAGGCCAGGCACCCCAACCCTAACCCTAACCCTTGATGTGAATGATGTCAGGTTGGCCTCCTTTAAGCCAGTCACATGACCTTTAAGTCATCCCGGATCACATGATTGTCAAGCCACTCCCACCTGGTCACATGGCCGGCAAGCCACACCTGCAAAATAAGCCACGCCCACGGTATGGTAGTAAATTTTTTTTGCAGCCCTTCACTAGGTCATCTAGTCCAATCCCCTGCTGGTGCAGGAGACCCTCTGTCACTCTAGACAAATGGCAGTCCAATCTCTTCTTGAATGTCTCTAGTGTTGGAGCGTTCACAATTTACACAGGCAAGCCATTCCACTGGTTGATTGCTCTCACCGTCAGAAAGTTCTGCCTTATTTCCAGGTTGAATCTCTCCTTGGTCAGCTTCCAACTGTTGCTCCTGGTCTGGCCTTCTGGTTCTTTGGAAAAGAGCCTGACCCTCCTTCTGTCTATGTCAGCCTCTCAAATATTTGTTGACTGCTATCATGTCCCCCCTGGATCTTCTTTTCTCTAGGCTATCCATGCCCAGTTCCTGCAACCTCTCTTTGTATGTTTTAGTTTCCAGTCCTTTTATCATTCTGGTTGCTCTCTTCTGCACTTTCTCTAGGGTTTCAATGTCTTTTTTATAGTGTATCCGGGCATTATTTTTTTCCCCATGGCAGGGTGCATTATGTAGGCTGCAAATAAGTCAGCGACTTTTTCCCGAGTCAAGAGAATGGATTTGAGACTCATTCTCATTTTCAAATTAAGCAAATTGTTTTCCCCACCCGTACCCGACTATCATTTATAGGAGCAGAAGGTTAGAGATGAAACGAGGAGCTCTCTATCCAAATGGAATTGGTTGGATTGAATTGAAGTGGTTTGAATTTTTATAGAAAGGTTTGCTGAACACTCGCACATTCTGTAATCTGAACTTCTCCTAACCTTGTACTGCTATGCACCATTTGATGTGCACTATTTCAACACACACTAAAAAAATATACAGAGGTCAGTTTTGTGTTCTTTGCAAAGAGCTTCTCTTGTCTGGCAAATTAAAAATAGGAGTGGGGAAGGGAATGGAAGGGAAGGACTTGCCCTTTTTATTCATATATTCTTTTATGACTGACATGGCACAGGAAAACTTAGTAAACTGACAATAAATTAGAGAGAAGTAATTTGTATAAGCTATTCTGCAAAGGTTATAGTAAACCTTCTTAAAGAAGTAACCTTCTTAAAAGTTGTAGGGGAAAAAATAGAGACTGAATTCTTCCCTACCCTGAACTTGTGAATTGATGGGTCACAAAGACCAACAGAACGAAGAAGCTGGAAGAAGTTGAAATTCATATATTCCACAAACTCTTGATTCCCAAAAAGGTTCTTCAAAGTATGTAGGTTCATGATCCTTTCCCCATTACAGAATCCATCTAAACCCTATTAAGTGGAGCAAAGATAAAAGCAAAGGTATTGAATATGTTAACACTCCCCCCAAAATAAGCTATGACATGACATGACATGACATGACATCGGTGGAGATATCTATGTGGAGGACATTTGTAAACATTCCACGTTACTGAACTTCAGTTCTGTCAATAATACAATGTCCCTTCAAACACTACACACTTAGTGGAATATGACAATGTCTATGGAGATTCTCAATCATCCAGGTCAAGGGTCTCTAAGCTTGACCACTTTAAGACCTGTGGACTTCAACTCTCAGAATTCCTCAGCCAGGGAGTTGAAGTCCACAGGTCCTCTGCCAAGGTTAGAGACCCCCCGATCTAGATCGTGATTGTCTCAAAGGTGTTTTTAATAAGTTTTTTCAAAAGTTTTTTCATATAAACATATTTTGTGGACAGTACATTGACTAGGTCAAGTCTTTTTAAAACCAACAAATACAACAAATCAATATGTATAATCCTAGTCTTTCAATTTCAACAATGCTATTCTCTTTTCATAATCTTTTTATTATTTTCCCATCTATTCATTTTTAACATAAATATTGTTTCTTTTTCGCCATGTATTTGTTCCCCTGCTAAATGCTATTATTAACTTCCATCCAAATGTGTCAGATTATTAATAACGCCAAATCTTAACAATATTCAATCAATCAATCCCGGGAGTGTGTCTCAAAATCCCCACAAATTTCCAAACCTTAATGTTAAAATTCACAATATATATTTAGATGTTTCTTGGATGAGAAGTGAAATGTCTTAGAAGAAAATCCAGGAAGTCCAGTTGCCTCTTGAAACAAAAGCACCTTTAGAAGAAGACAACCTCCCAGGTAACAGGAAGCTTCAGTCCAGAATAAAAAGCAGAGTAGTTGGCTCCCTTGCAAAGACTCCCAAACAACCCCAAGATCTCTCCTTGGTCTCTCATTCTTTTCCCACCCGTAAGTAAATTTAGAGAAAGGGAAAGAATCTGGCACAGAGGGAGAGCTCTCCCTTAGAAAGAAGGCCATCATAACTTGAGATACGTTCATGTGGGTCATGCTGAATTCTTAGCTGAAAGGCTTTTCCCCGGATCTATTTCTTTCCACTCATTCACTGATCTTCCCTATCAGACAAGCAGCAGGGATCTGGGCTCCCTGAGGTTCCTTCTGAAGGCTTGGCTTATTTAAAATGCATTGCCTAAAGAGAAGCAATTCCATCCCTGCTCAAGTGTTAGTTGCCCAAGTACAGATTTTTCCTTCAAGTTCTGACAATTAAACAATGGCCTTGTTTCATTATCATCTCTGGATTATCTTTGCCTGTAAGGGACCAATTCATAAATCACAAGTACTGTATCATCAGCTCTTCCATACATTGAGTAAATTATTTTGTACTGAAACTCGTGTAAAAGGAAATATAGAGGGGGTCTTTTTAGGTATAGTATTTGTGGTTGTATTGGAAGTTATTATTGATTCTTTCTTCTTCCTTCCTTCCTTCCTTCCTTCCTTTCTTCCTACCTTCCTTTCTTCCTCCCTCCCTCCCTTCCTTCCTTCCTTCCTTCCTTTCTTCCCTCCAATTTTATTAAACAAAAGGTGGGGTAAGGTTAAATTCTTACAATTAAACAAATGCAACACTACCGCTACAGGCACAAGATAAAAGCTTTGTGCAGCTCTAGCAAGAGTGGAATCTAATGAAGTATTTCTCACTAGAAGTTGTTTTTCCTTCCATTGCTTCAGAACAACGGTGACAAAAATGAATATGGAGATGAACAGAGTTGTTTTCTTTGATGGGGATTAACCTTTTCGGTAGCACTGGCTATTGATTGATCGATTCATTGATTTATCAGTTGACAAAGGGGAAAAAATAATTGTCAAGTATCATCAGGAAACTATCTCCAAACCATTAACAGAGAATATTTAAAATGAATATGTAGTGGAAGCAAAGAGTGAAAGAAGAGAAGGGGGACGCTACATCTCCTTGAAATTTAAAATGAATATATAGTGGAAGAAAAAGAAAAGAGGGGAATGCTTGAAGTCCTTCAAAACTCCTCTAATTTTAAAAAACCGAATACAGAAATATTGTCATTTCATTAATTATTTCTTCTCTCTTCCTTCACCTTCATTTCTTGGTAGTTCAAGGAATCTCCCCTTTTTTTCATTCCTGTAACAGTTCTGTAAGTTGGGTTGGACTAGGAAATAGTGATGCACCCTATGACTTCTATTGAGAACATTCATAAACATTGTCATTTGCTATTGCTCTGTGTCTGAGCATCATTCTGGACCAGGCAACCTTTTGAAAATTCCTTAGCATTTTCAGAATGATCAGAAAGCAGAGCAGGGTAGAGTGCTGAACATAGAATTACAACAGCAGCATCATATTAACGTGTGGATCAGAACATCCCACTTTTTAAAAACTTATGCTAAGCCTGATTTTGGGAACATGATGACCCAGTGGCTAAGACACTGAGGTGGTGGATCAGAAAGTTTGGCGGTTCGAATCCCTAGCGCCGCGTATCAGAGTGAGCTCCCGTTTACTAGTCCCAGCTTCTGCCAACCTAGCAGTTTGAAAGCATGTTAAAAGGCAAGTTGAAAAATAGGGACCACCTTCTGTGCGCCCTTGGCATTTAGTCATGCCAGCCACACGACCATGGAATCATCATCAGATAGCTCTGGCTCTTCGGCTTAGAAATGGAGGTGAGCATTGTCCCCTAGAGTCAGGAACGACTAGCACATATGTGCAAGGGGAACCTTTACCTTAAGCCCGATTCATGGTAGAAAATCTTGCTATGAATTTTTGGCACTTATGGCTGGAAAGGGCCGTAATCAGTAGTGGATTGCACCCAGTACAGCTGGGTAGTGGAAACTGAGATGTGGACGCATCTCTGTGACACATACACATTCATGCCCACATGCGATTTGGGTTCTGCGCATGCGCAGCAAGCAAAATCTCACACAAGGCCACTCTCACGCGCGTAATTTTGCCAATTTTCTGCATTTTTTTTGTTTCTGCGCATGCGAGTAAGCAAAGAAATCGCTAAAAATTGGTAATGGCCAATGAATGTATAATGAGTTTGTTTGAATGGATATGTGTGTATTTTAATAGGGGGTTTTAGTCTTTAAATGTAACTATTTTAAATGTAACTTTTAATCTAAGTAACAACAACAACAACAACAACAACAACAACAACAACAATGTTGGTTATGACCTATAAAGCCCTTCATGGCACCCGACCAGATTATCTCAGGGACCACCTTCTGCTGCACGAATCCCAGTGACCAGTTTGGTCCCACAGAGTGGGTCTTCTCCGGGTCCTGTCAACTAAACAATGCCGCTTGGCGGGACCCAGGGGAAGAGCCTTCTCTGAGGCGGCCCCGGCCCTCTGGAACCAACTCCCCCCAGAGATTAGAATAGCCCCAGCCCTTCTTGCCTTTCGTAAGCTACTTAAAACCCACCTCTGCCAGGCATGGGGGAATTGAGATTCCCTTCCCTCCTAGGCCTTTACAATTCTATGCATGGTATGTCTGTATGTATGTTGGTTTTTTTATATTAATGGTTTTTAATCGTTTTTAGTACTGGATTATTATTTTACGCTGTTTTATGATTGCTGTTAGCCGCCCCGAGTCTTCGGAGAGGGGCGGCCTATAAATCAAATAAATAAGGAAGGAAGGAAGGAAGGAAGGAAGGAAGGAAGAAAGAAAGAAAGAAAGAAAGAAAGAAAGAAAGAAAGAAAGAAAGAAAGAAAGAAAGAAAGAAAGAAAGAAAGAAAGAAAGAAAGAAAGAAAGAAAGAAAGATTTCTAAAAAACCAAAAGGCTACAATATGGTCCCAAAGTCTAGGAATATGTTTCACTTCCACCTAGGACCTCTTCATAAAGGAAAGGCGTCCACTCTTCAACATGGACATTTTCTTCTCCAACAGCAGGTTCTCTCTGCGCAGTAAAAATCTTAGAATCTTGAACCTCTGAAGAGACCAGTCCCTTTCCAGGTTTGCCCACTGCTCTCCTTGGGAAAGACTGTAGCGCTAATTCAATGCAAATTGCCTCGTCTGGTTGCATCAGGCAAGGGAGCCTGACATTGCCTCCTGTGGAAAGGATGGCGAATGGAGAACCCCCTGTGGATAGAGCAGAAAGCCGAGGGAGAGGTGGGGTGTTGAGAGCGGGAAGGGCTGCATTTGTTGCTTCATCAATTACACAGCAAGCTTGTTTTCGGGCCAGCCTTCATGGCGCAGGTTTGTCATTGTCAGCAGGTAGTGGAGCACGGTGATGATATTTGTGTTGACTCATTATATATTAATAACCCATTTTCTTTTGTGATGAATCTGTCCAACATTATGTCCATATCAGACAGGTGGCTTGCATGTTAATCTTTCCGAGAAAGCAGCCCAGGATGCGCACATTGGCCTCATGTTGCAAATGTGCAACAACAAGAAGAGTTGTATATAAGGTGTGCGAGCCCCATGGAGAACAGAAGGGCTTGTCTTCCACCATGCAAGTAAAGGAAATTTGGGGTGTCCCACTTTAAGGCAGCCACTGTAACCATCAATGGTGCCCCTTAAAGTTCACTTTCCCTCGCATCATTCTCAATGGTGGGAGATGGTCGAATAAACTACCTATTTAAGAATTGTTAGACAGTGGTACCTCTACCTAAGAACGCCTCTACTTACAAACTTTTCTAGATAAGAACTGGGTGTTCTCAAGAACCATTTTCCACTTACAAACCTGAGCCTCTGAAACTGTAACCGGAAAAGGCAGGGAGAAGCCTCTGTGGGGCCTCTCTGGGAATCTCCTGGGAGGAAACAGGGCTGGAAAAGGCAGAGAAAAGCCTCAGAGGGGCCTCTCTAGGAATCTCCTGGGAGGAAACAGGGCCTCCACCCTCCCTGTGGTTTCCCCAATTGCACACATTATTTGCTTTTACATTGATTCCTATGGGAAAATTGCTTCTTCTTACAAACTTTTCTACTTAAGAACCTGGCCATGGAATGAATTATGTTCATAAGTAGATGTACCACTGTATTTTAATATTATTACACTGTCTCAGTAATGTAAGCTTTTAGGTATCTTTAATATCTCAGAGGGTTTTCACCAAAACAATTGGAATTTGCATTGATGTTAGTTTATATTGGTTTCTGACCAAAAGAAACTATCTTTTCAGTTAATATCTCTTGGTGTCTTCATAGAAATGACCATGTGGTTTTCCTAGCAATAATTCAGACAAGATTATAAGATTATTTGTTTGTTTGTTTGTTTGTTTGTTTGTTTGTTTGTTTGTTTGTTTGTTTGTTTATTTATTTATTTATTTATTATTCAGATTTCTTTGCCGCCCCTCTCCGAAGACTCGGGGCGGCTCACAACAAAGTAGAACAAATCATAAATAATCCGACTAAGTTTAAAATATTTAAAGATTTTAAAAAAACCATAAACTAACAGACACACACACAAGCATACCATGTATAAATTAAACATGCCCAGGGGGAGATGTTTCAATTCCCCCATGCCTGACGGCAAAGGTGGGTTTTAAGGAGTTTACGGAAGGCAGGAAGAGTAGGGGCAGTTCTAATCTCTGTGGGGAGTTGGTTCCAGAGAGTTGGTGCCGCCACAGAGAAGGCTCTTCCCCTGGGGCCCGCCAACCGATATTGTTTAGTTGACGGGACCCGGAGAAGGCCCACTCTGTGGGACCTAATCGGTCGCTGGGATTCGTGCGGCAGGAGGCGGTCTCGGAGATATTCTGGTCCAATGCCATGAAGGGCTTTTAAGGTCATAACCAACACTTTGAATTGTGACCGGAAATTGATCGGCAGCCAATGCAGACTGCGGAGTGATGGTGAAACATGGGCATACCTAGGTAAGCCCATGACTGCTCTCGCAGCTGCATTCTGCACGATCTGAAGTTTCCGAACACTTTTCAAAGGTAGCCCCATGTACAGAGCATTACAGTAGTCGAACCTCGAGGTGATGAGGGCATGAGTGACTGTGAGCAATGAGTCCCGGTCCACATAGGGTCGCAACTGGTGCACCAGTTTACTAGAGTTGGAAGGTCTAGTCCAACTCCCCACTCAAGCAGGAGTGCCTACACCATTTCAGAGAAGTGGTAGTCCAATCTCCTCCTGAACGTCTCAAGTGTTCGAGCTCTCACAACCTCCGCAGGCAAGCTGTTCCACTGACTGATCGCTCTCACTGTCAGACAGTTTCTCCTGATTTCCAGGTTGAATCTGTCTTTGGTCAGCTTCCATCCATTAATCCTTGTCTGGCTTTCTGGTGCTTTGGAGAACAGCCTGACCCTCTCCTCTCTATGGCATCCCCTCAAATGTTGGAACCCTGCTATCATGTCCCCCCTGGTCCTTCTCTTTGCCAGACTGGCCAGGCCCAGTTCCTGCAAACACTCTTCGTATGTTATAGTCTCCAGTCCCCTAATCATCTTGGCTGCTCTCCCCTGCACTTTCTTTAGAGTTTCAATGTCTTTTTTACAGTGTGTAGTGTGTAGACATAGGTTGCTTTCTTACGGGCTTTTCGTTTTTCAACTTCTCAATCCAGCCTGTAGACCTGAGGTTTTTCTTGGTCATCTTCACATCTGAATCAGAATTAATTTGACCCTGGCTGGATTTTTGAGATCGGCTAAGAGTGGCCGCATGCTGCCATCTGCTGAGGACAGAGGACATCTCCCTCAAGTTGGATTTTTGGTGACTATCCAAACATGTCAGTGTAGACTTAAAAACCTACTATGCAACTGGTGTATCATTGCCGCATTCTAGAAGGTTTCGGCTTTGATTCAATTTGATTTCCTTGGTTTATCCTATAGCTCTAGAATTTCTTGAGGATCCCCTTTTCAAGCACTAATCAAGTCCAACCTTGCTTATCTTCCAAGATGAGACATATATGATAATCAAGGTAGCTTGGATTTATGGGATCGAGAAGAAGCAATTGACATGTCTGGGGTAGAGATGTGATGTAAGAGTCAGTTTGACCTAATGACATAACTATTCCAAACAGAACTGTAGGGAAAAAACAATTATTGCCAACCTGCCTTCCCTTGAGGGCCTTTATACTGCACAAGAGGGCAGTGAAAATACACTGCTCCAAAAAATAAAGGGAACACTTAACACAATATAACTCCAAGTAAATTAAACTTCTGTGAAATCAAACTGTCCACTTAGGAAGCAACACTGATTGACAATCAATTTCACGTGCTGTTGTGCACATTCAACTTTGTACAGAACAAAGTATTCAATGAGAATATTTCATTCATTCAGATTCAGTGTTCTTTGAGTGTTCCTTTTATTTATTTTTTTGAGCAGTGTATTTACTGACACCTCACATCCTGGACACAAACTAGAGTGCACCAAGACAACTACAGACAAGAACAGTTTTCCCCAAAACACCATCACTCTGGTAAACAAATAATTCCCTATTTCCTAAGTCTGCACTACTATCAATCTTCTCATCACCCATCTCCTCCCACAAATGACTGCATGACTGTAACTTTGTTGCTTGTACTCTTACAATTTATATTGACTGGTCCCTAATATGATTGGATTGCTTATTTGTACCCAGACTATCATTAAGTGTTGTACAGTAGTCCCTCGCTATATCGCGCTTCACCTACTGCGGCTTCACTTCATCGCGGGTTTTCAAGAAATATTAATGAGAAAAATCATTCGCGGGTCTTCGCTGGTTCGCGGGTTTCTGAGGAAGTCGATCAGCAGATTTAAACAGCCCACGTAACTCGATCGGCAGGTTTTTTTTAAAAAAATATCTAAAATTGTAAATACGGTATTTAAATACTGTATCTAAAATAAATACTGTGTGGGAAGGGTTTATAAACACTTAAAACAATGAAAACTTACCAAACAATTACAATATAAATACTTAAATAAGTACTATCAGTCGATAAATTCCCCATAGCGGATTTCACCTATCGCGGACGGGTCTGGAACGTAACACCAGCGATAGGTGAGGTCTTACTGTACCTTGATGAACTTATCTTTTATGTACAACTGAAAGCATATGCACCAAAGACAAATTCCTTGTGTGTCCAATCATACTTGGCCTATTCTGTTCTATTCTATTCTATTCTAACCTGGAAGATGATGAGTTCTAGTTCGGCTTTAGGCATGAAAGAAAAGCTGGATGACTTTGAGCCAGTCATTTCCTCCCAGCCCTAAGAAGAAGGAAAGGGCAAACAATTTTTGAAAATGTCACCAAGAAAACTGCAGAGAATAGTTCAGGCAGCTTAATACTGATTCACGTACCAGGAGGATGGTGCTGACCTTTAGATCTGTAATGGTTAGGAGTATCTACCCACTTCCTGTCAATGCCACCTTAAAGAAGTTTAGTTGTTTTCAAGGGATTGGGTTGTGCAATCGTAGAAAAAATACGCATCTGAGTTATACACCAGGTAAGGCCTACATCTCCCTTGAAATAATCTTCTGATTTTGCACCAGGAGTGCACATGGTCTGGGCTTGCTTGTTTTCTTGCAGATGTTTCTGCAGATGTTGCATTACCCGAGCTACTCAATATCATCGGTGCTAGTAAGTATGAAACATCTGCCAAAAAACCTCCCAAACAAGCAAGCTCAGAGAGCACGAAGGACCTCTCCTCTCTATCCTGAGCTACAAATATTCTCCTTTATTGGTGAAAAAAGAGAATATTTACTCCTTTATTTCTCTATTTCTATACAAGGGGAGAGTAGGTTGGTTTTACTTATTGACTCCTTTCACTCTCTATTTCTATACAAGGGGAGAGTAGATTGGTCTCCAAAAGAAGTCTTTCTCCCATTGGAAAAAGCTGTGCTGTCCTGCTTATTCGTTTTAGACCTTGATGCTGTTTTCTTTGCCAAATACTGTACATTCTTTTTCCAGCTTTCTCCTACTCGAGATTAAAGGGCACTCTTTGGTTTTCAGACTACTTGGAAAGGATATATTTGAATATATATATTCAAATTTATTTTAGTTATGATCAATGACTAGCATGGTAAAAACACAAAATCAATCAGTAAATGCAGTTAAAAAAACAGTTCAGAAGCTTTCCTCGGTGGCAGCATCATAGCCAATAAGATTTAATGCGAGGCACAGTTATTGCTATTAAGATTATCTGGCAGGTCTGGCTGTAATTTTCTTTTCCTTCCTCTTATACCCCGTTGAGTCAGGAGGAACCAGCCTGAATCTTCCTCAGCATGATCTCCATTCTCAGGGCTCAATGAATGCTTGCTTCTGCCCTTTTTTATAATGGCCTTTGAATATTTTCTTCAAATCCACCTTCATGGCTCTCTACATTTAGTTATCTGTCTGTTGTCTCTGTCTGTCGGTCTGTCTGACTATGTGTCTGTCTATCTGTCTTTCTGTCTCTGTTCTGTCTGTCAGTCTGTTTCTCTCTCTCTCTCTCTCTCTCTACCTCCATCCATCCATCCATCGATCTATCTATCTATCTATTTATCTATCATCTATCTATCTATCTATCATCTATCTATCATCTCTCTTCTCTCTCTCAACAGAGTTGCAAGGGATTTTGGAGGTCTTCTAGTCCAACCCCCTGCTTAGGCAGGGAAACCCTCCACCACTTCAGACAAATGGTAATCCAACATCTTCTTTAAAACTTCCAGGGTTGGAGCATTCACAATCACAACTTCTGGAGGCAAGCTGTTCCACTGATAAATTGTTCTAACTGTCAGGAATATTCTCCTTAGTTCTAAGTTGCTTCTCTCCTTGGTTAGTTTCCACCTATTGCTTCTTGTCCTGCCCTCAGGTGCTTTGGAAAATAGGTTGACTCCCTCTTCTTTGTGGCAGCTCCTCAAATATTGGAGGATTGCTATCATGTCTCCTCTGGTCCTTCTTGTCATTAAACAAGACATTCCGGGTTCCTTCAACCGTTCTTCATAGGTTTTAGCGTCCAGTCCCCTAACATCTTTGTTGCTCTTCTCTGCACTCTTTTTAGAGTCTCAACATTTTTTTTACAACATGGCGACCAAAACTAAATGCATTCTCTCTCCCTCCCTCCCCCCTCTCTCTCTCTAACAATCCATCTCTCTCTAATGATATTTTTTAAAAGAACTGCTACCCTAAAAAGTGTTGAATCTTGCCATACTTTAGCTAACCAAGACTGACATGTTGCATAGAGAATCCATTACTGCAAAACACCTTATTTGGAGGACCATATCTGAACTATGAGACTATGAGAAATTTTCTATCTAACATAGCTGCACCCAGGAGCCATGGGGCAATGCACTCGTTCTTATTTCTCATTTCCAGGAGATGTAGAAATCCTCAGTATTATTTTGGATCAGAAAGTGAGAGCCAGCTTGTCCATCATGACCCATTCCATTTGCTCAGCATAAGAGGAGATATGGGTTGCAATGGGTTTAATTCTCTATTGCAGGGGTCCCCAAATTTTGGCATCTTTTAAGAGTTGTGGATTTCAACTTCCAGAATAGCTGGCTGGAGAATTCTGGGAATTGAAATCCACAATTCTTAAAGCTATGATGTTTGAAGACCTCTGGTCTTTTGGGCTAGAACAGATTTCTTGACCGCAGGTTTTGTTTTTCAGAGTTGTCTCGCTCTCCCGCTTCTTTTTCTGCTCAATCTTGAAAAATGGCTGGATGTAGATCAGCTTCATAAATCTTACAAAGAAGCAGTCATAAAAATCTCATGTTCTTACATATGGTGATAGCCCAGGGACAGCTGTGCCATATGTGAACAATAGCCGCTAGAAGGGACTTTGTAAGAATGTAGAAAAAGGGGAAATGTTTTCTGATTGAAAAATTGTCTCCCGTTGTTTACAGTGCCTGGAGTTGAAGCAGTCTGTCTCTCAACTCCAAGTTCATCCTGATCTGTTACATTGCGGGTTGGCTGCATTTCTTTTCGGATGAGAAATATCCGAAAAAATATATATTTTATTGGGTTTCCCTGTGCCATGTCAGTCATAAAAGAATATATGTATTTTCCTTCCTTCCTTCTTTCTTTCCTTCTTTCCTTCTTTCCTTCTTCCCTTCCTCCCCTTCCTATCTCCCTCCCCTTCTTTTTTCTCATTCCTTCCTTCCCTCCCTCCCTCCCTCCCTCCTTTCTTCCTTTCTTTCTTCCTTCCTCCCTCCCTCCCCTTCTTTTTCTCCTTCCTTCCTTCCTTCCTTCCTCCTCCACTCCCTCAATCACTCCCACTAAATGATGCATTGATCAGTTTATTCCTAAAAACAATGTCAATACTTTTTTTTTTACCCTGTTCTGTCAGGCTCTCTGGTAGAATCCTCCTGAAAATTCACAGGTACAAATGTCAGACACACACACGTTTGAAAATTCAAAACAATGTTCTTTATAATGAAAATTCACTTAAACTAAGCCCTCTTTTTGTATAGCAAAGAGCACTCGTCTCCAAACAAACTGGTAATTTGTACAAGTCCCTTATCAGTTCTGTGATACTTAGCTTGCAGCTGTGAGGCAATTCACAGTCCTTCTTCTTTCACAAAGTGAAACACACTTTGCTCTGATTTAGTTTCAAAGCGGGGAAAAATCAGCACACAAAAGATCAAAGTCAGCAAGACATTCATGAAACACAACGATCAGATAATACTCCACAACGGCCAAACCCACACTCTGCTATTTACCACAGCCCCACCCAACCACAGGTGGCCTCATTTTCTTTGATAATAATCTCTCAGTTGTTGTTGCCTATGCATCGCTCTCCGCATGCGTGGCTGTATCATTAACTCTTGTTCTGAATCCAAGGAGGAGCTAGATAATTGATCTCCTTCTGAGCTGTCTGCCCCACTCTCCTCCTCCCTGTCACTCATGTCTTCTTGGTCAGAGGAGCCTTCATCAGCAGATTCCAATGCGGGCAAAACAGGCCTGCAGCAAGTGGATGTCTCCCCCACATCCACTGTCCTTGGGGCAGGAGCTGGGCCAGAGCTAACCACAACATACCCCAAGTCACATCTTTCTGAAACCCTTGTCATTTTTCCTTTTCCCGCAGTTATATGATGCTAGACAGCAACGTATCCTTCCTTCCACACCTCCCTCCCTCCCTCATAATACGTACTTTCCTTTCTAAAAATGTGACACTGTTTTTTTCTATCCCAAGGCTAACCCCCCCCCCCCCCATTTCAAAGAAGCAGCCTCAAAAGTTGCCTTGGCCCAAAGATTAATATCCTAACTTTTTCCTACCCTTTCTCAATGGATTGACATAGATGTTAAGTGATAAAAGATACTGTGTGATGGGAGAGTTTTGCAAAACTTGAAAGCCTGAATACATCAGAGGTAACCTAATAAAAAATAATAAGAGTTTTGAAATCTTTTTTTAAAAAAATCTATTCTTTTCCCCCACATAATGGCATGTTCAGACAAAGATTTTCCACTGGTTAAAATATTCTCCCATAACTTTCCCCTATATACATCCTAGACTGTTTCAATCTAAACACAGTTCTTCTGTTGCCAATGCTGTATCTCTATCTCTATCTCTATCTATCATCTACATCTACATCTATATCATATATATCAGTGATGGTGAACCTATGACACAGGTGCCACAGGCAGCACGCAGAGCCATATGTGCTGGCACGCAAGCTCTTGCCTTAGCTCAGACAGAGGCTCCAGGAGAGCGTTTTTGGCTTCCAGAGAGCCTCCGGAGGGGATGGAGAGGACATTTTTACCCTCCTCTAGCTCCAGGGAAGCCTTTGAAGCCTGGGTAGGGCAAAACACGAGCCTACTGGTCCCACTAGAAGTTGGGAAACAGGCTGTTTCCAGCCTCCAGGTGTGTGTGTGAGAGAGAGAAGCTGTTTTCACCCTCCCCAAGCATTGAATTATGGATTATTATTATTATTATTATTATTATTATTATTATTATTATCATTATCATTATTATTATTATTATTATTATTATTATTATTATTATTATTATTAATTAGATTTGTATGCCGCCCCTCTCTGAAGACTCGGGGCGGCTCACAACAGTAATAAAAACACAATAGTAATGGAACAAATCTAATATTAAAAAACATATAAAACCCTATCATTATTTAAAAAACTAAACAGCACATTCATACCAAGCATAAAACAAAGTATTAAAAAGCCTGGAGGAAAGGTGTCTCAACTCCCCCATGCCTGGCGGTATAAGTGAGTCTTGAGTAGTTTACGAAAGACAAGGAGGGTGGGGGCAGTTCTAATCTCCGGGGGGAGTTGGTTCCAGAGAGCCAGAGCCGCCACAGAGAAGGCTCTTCCCCTGGGTCCTGCCAGACGGCATTGTTTAGTTGACGGGACCAGGAGAAGGCCAACTCTGTGGGACCTAACTAGTCGCTGGGATTCGTGCGGCAGAAGGCGGTCCCAGAGATATTCTGGTCCGATGCCATGAAGGGCTTTATAGGTCATAACCAACACTAACCATGTATATATCTATACCTATACCTATACCTATACCTATCTCTGTCTATCTGTCTGTCTGTCTGTCTATCTATCTATGTTTTTTTCCCTGTCGAATCACCCCTGTTATCCCCAAATATGGGAGGGAGCATACTGCTTACTTTTTGCCACTTGGCCCCTCCTGCGGCCATCCAAGGCAGTTAATTTTTATAGCCGACAAATTATATTCTATATGTGTAACATATTATTTGCTGATAATGAAAAGAAAGGGAGATTAGTATAGATGTATCTCAAACTATATTGCTCTCAACAGCTAGCCATACCCTTACTGGGATTTGAACTTGGGCAGGCTGCAGCTTACAGGCAGACTGCCCGGGTTCAAATCCCGGTAAGGATGTAGCTAGCTGATGAGAGCAAAATAGCTTGAAATAGATCTATACTAGTCTCCCTTCCTTTTCATTATCAGAACAAATATGTTACGTGTGTGTGTGTGTGTACACACACAATGTTTCCCCCAAAATAAGCCCTCCCTAAAAAAATACTTAACTGCATGTGCAGCTAGTCCCCACCATTTCCTCGGGTTAGGTTAGGGAGTCAGAGCTGGAAATCAGGCAAGACGACAAGAGGAAACCCATGTAGCTCTATGCGCCCCAAAATAATAATAATAATTAATAATAATTTATTGGATTTGTATGCCGCCCCTCTCCATAGATTCGGGGCGGCTCACAACAATGATAAAAACAACATGTAACAATCCAATAATAAAAACAACTAAAAACCCTTATTATAAAACCAAACATACACACAAACATACCATGCATAACTTGTAATGGCCTAGGGGGAAGAGCTATCTCAACTCCCCCATGCCTGGTGGTATAAATGAATCTTGAGCAGTTTACGAAAGACAGTGAAGGTGGGGGCAGTTCTAACCTCCGGGGGGAGTTGGTTCCAGAGGGCCGGGGCTGCCACAGAGAAGGCTCTTCCCCTGGGGCCCGCCAAAGGGCCTCTTCAAAAATAAGGCCAAACGCTTATTTTGGGGTTCAAAAAAAATAAGACAGGGTCTTATTTTGGGGAAACACAGTATAACCAAAACCATAACCCAAGAGTGTTTCTGAGCTTAAGGAGGCACATTGGTCTTGTTTTATTTCATGCTCACGTTTAAGCAACATTAATCAGGGTGATTTTTTTCTTCCTAGGGAAGAGAGCAAGGGCTCCAATGCTGATGTTAATTAAGCACTTTATTTCCACCTCCTTACATTTATTTGTGTAATCCAAAAGCATATTTGACATGTTTGCTTATTCTCTTCCTCCCTCTGTCACTGTTGCATTGTAGAAAATGAATATAAATAGTTGATGCTTTAACTTTCATTCTCCATGGGCCAACAATTTAAATGAGAAGCTGTGATTTACCATTTCAAAGTGTTAACGTTGCTGGCTTGAAATATTGATTCTTTATCACAGATAAAATGTTCTCCTTAGGTCTGTAAAACATTTTAACTGTGCTTTATCTAGTGTTCTTAGGGGAGGGGGCAGGGGAGAGTTGGGGAGGAAAGATTAGGCTCGTGGTAAGTTATTATAAAAATGCCAAACCACCAAATGAAAATATGGGGCTATCCATAAGAAGAACGTAGAATCATTGGGCTGGAAGGAGGTCTTCCGGTCTAAACTCTTGCTCATCTTATACCAAGCATGGTGAACCTTTTTTGATTCGCGTGCCAAAAGGGTTTGGGTGCGTGTGCTAGCACGCGCACTCATGCCCACATCCATTCCCTCTCACACACACCCATGCGTGCACACTCCTTGTGCCTGCGCACAAGCCTCACTGAAGCCTGGGACGGTGAAAAAACAGCCAAATGGGCAAACCAGAAGTTCAGAAAAACAGACTTCCAGTTTGCCCGTTGGGCTGTTTTTTGCACTCCGGGGTTTCAGGAAGCTTCCCTGAAGCCTCCAGAGTGCAAAAGAACAGCACAACAGGCAAACTGGAAGTCCATTTTTCCAAACTTCCAGTTTTCCCGTTAGGCTTTTTTTTTTTTGCACTTTGCGGCTTCAGAGAAGCTTCCTGGAGGGCAAAAGGGCCTTCCCTAAGGCTGACAATCAGCTGGCCAGCACATGCATGTATGCTGGAGTGACATAGGGCAATGCCTCGCATGTTCTGCAATATGGCTCCTCATGCCACCTGTAGCACATGTGCCATATGTTTGCCATCACGGCCTTATAACTTCCAGGTTGTCCAGCCTATTTTTGAAACCCTCCAGTGATGGAGCACCCACGACTCAAGGAGGCAAGTTAATCCACTGATTAATTGTTCTCACCGTCAGAAAATTTGTCCTTAACTTCTAGGTTGGCTCTCTGTTTAACAAGGTCCCTCCCATTACTTTTTGCCCAGCCCTCTGGTGCTTTGGAGAATAAGTCAATCCTCTCTTCTCTGTGACAGCCCCTCAACTATTGTAAGACAATTATTGTGTCCACCCTAATCCTTCTTTTCCATATGCTAAGACAGAAACGAAAAAGATGTCGAGACTTTGGAAAGAATGCAGAGCAAGTAAGCCTGCAGATTAAAACATATGAAGAACAATGGCAGGAACTGGGTATAGCTGCAACAAAGATGGGGGGGAGGGTGTTTCAATTTATTTTTCAAAGCACCATAAAAAGCAAGATGAGAAACAATGGGTGGAGACTAATCAAGGAAAGAAGCAACCTAAAATAAAGGAGAAACTTCCTAACAGTGAGAACAATTAACAAGTGGATCAACTTGCCTTCAGAATTTGAAGGTGTTTCATCACCAGAGGTTTTTAAGAAGAGGCGGATAACTACGTGTCTGAAATGGTGTAGGGCCGTGATGGTGAACCTATGGCACATGTGCCACAGGTGGCATGTGCAGCCATATCAGAAGACACATGAGACTTTTCCATGTTTCAACTCCAGCACTCATGGGCGCACTGTCCAGTTGAAACCTCAGAGGTAAAAATAATCCTCCAATGGACAAACTGGAAATTCATAAAAATGCGCTTTCGGTTTGTTGTTGTGCTGTTTTTTTGCACTCTGGAGGGTTCAGGGAAGCTTCCTAAGGCCTCGGAGTGCAAAAAACAGCACAACAACAAACCAGAAGTGCATTTTTCTGAACTTCCAGTTTGTCCGTTGGAGGATTTTTTTTCACCACTGCTACCCAGCTTCCAAGCATGCATGGGGGTGCAGCACAGGGAGGGTGCGCGTGCATGGAGGGGAGGGAAGTGGTGTGGGCATGTACACCCATGCTAGCGCACCCACACACACCACTTTTGACACACGAACCAAAAAAGGTTTGTCATCACTGGTGTAGGGTCTCCTGCTTGAGTAGAGGATTGGACTAGAGCAGTGTTTCCCAACCTTGGCAACTTGAAGATATTTGGACTTCAACTCCCAGATTTCCCCAGCCAACGAATGCTGGCTGGGGAATTCTGGGAGTTGAAGTCCAGATATCTTCAAGTTGTCAAGGTTGGGAAACACTGGACTAGAGGACCTCCAAGGTCCCTTCCAGCTTTAGTCTGCATATAGATACCGTGTTTCCCTGAAAATAAGACCCACCCTATCTTACATATTTTTTTGAACCCTGAAATAAGCTCTTGGCCTTATTGCCATGCACTCAAAAGCCCAATTGGGCTTATTATCAGGGGATGCCTTATTTGGGGGAAAACAGGGTATTGTATATCTGGCTCCTTCTGCATCATAAGATTTAGCCTCTAAATCTTTATCATCTTCATTGCTCTTCCCTGCAGAGTTTCAGCATCTTTTTTTGAATTGTGGTGACCAGAACTGTATGCAATATTACAAGTGTGGTAGTTAATCACAGGTTAGTCCCCTTCCATGAAAACAGCATATCTGTAGAGGGTTGTTCCAAATACATATATATTAAATTATTAATAGTAGTCCACATTTATTTTCTTACTTCTTTATGTTTAGCATTTTGCTTCTGCACTTGCATGATTATAACTGCCAACCAGTAGTGAGATTTTGATGGTTATCTCTAGGTAGCTGGGCAGATGGACGGAGCCTCCTGCCACTGGTTCTAAGAACCGGTCCGAACCGGGAGCAACCCACCCCTGCAACCATCCTCCTAAAAACAACTAGTGCCAAAGTTTTAGTTTGTTGCTAATGATTCCTTCTGCATTTTTTCTAGCTTGTCTTACTTGGCTGGTTAAAACAGAATCTGCTTTCAAAAGAGCTTGGGTGAAAATTTATGGGGTGGATTGTGATGTCACTATATTTAATTATTTTATTTTATTTATTTCTCAAGTACGTCTTGGTAGTATACAAAGAAATAACACTGTGTATATACATAATATTGGTATTAATGAAAGGAAACTTTAGGAGAGGGACGGTAGGCATGCTGGTACACTTATGCATACCCCTTACTGACCTCTTAGGAATCAGGTGAGGTCAACAATGGATAGTCTAAGGGTAAAGTTTTTGGGGTTTGATCACGAGGTGTCGTAAATGCTCTGTATCTTTCAATGCGCCACCCTTTTCCCAGTGATTTTCAATCTCTCTGGCTTTTGAAATGTCCATTCAATCCCAACATGGCACATTGAATTCTCAGAGTTGTAAACATGGGCAACCAAGGAAAAGGTTTCACGATGACCCGCAGATCAGAATCAAAGACAAATTTAAACAACAGCCACTTTGCAACCCTAAAAGAAACTCAAAAGCACATGGACCAAAGTCCAAAGTAAATTCTTAATCATGCTAAGAATAAAGTAGAAAAACAAAAGCTTCTCTTTTTTAAAAAGGAAGAAAATCCTGGGCTACAGAGTAAGGCAGTTCTTCTTTTCTGCAGACCTGTCTTCCCCAACACGCACACAATATGTGTGTTCTAATAATAAATCTGTCAGTAATCTTGTCTCATGCGATTCCCCCACTAATTATGAATGAAGAACAGAGCAACAGGCTCTGATTAAAAATGCATCAGCGAATCTCGAAATGACACCAAGACATTTACCAAAGCAAACAATTATTACTCAAATATTCTTTGTCACCAGGCTAGGTGGGAGTTCAGTTTTATATTAATGTTACACCATGGCGTACAAGCAACAACACTCAGCCAGCCTATGTTTAGTCATGATAATGAAGTTGTAAGTCTGATTAAAACAAATGCTTTTGACACGCCAAGCATGGGGAGGTATAGGGAGCATGCTATGATTAGCTTTGAAGTTTGCTAGTGGGAGATCTTAACACTCGGTGAACTGTTGTTAATAGAATGTGTCGCAGTTGTGATGTAAAGGAGAATAAAGGTGAAATTCCAGCAGTGTGCGTGTGCTTTGGGGAAACACTTTGGCAGAAAAAGAGAGCTATTGAAGAAATACTTTGCGTTGGGCTCTCACACGTGTGGGCAGGCACATATGCCTTTCGCTACATTTAAGTGCGGATCGTTTTATTCTTTGCTATAATTAATTTTTCATACAGCATTTTCTACATATTTTCCATCACCCACCAGGGCTTTAGGAAACAAAGGCAGTTGTCATTCCATGCCTGTGACTGTCAACATATTGAAAAGGGCTCTCAAGCTGTTTCAAAAGCTATCCCAAACCACAGTGGCAGGGTGATTAGAACATAAGAACATAAGAAGAGCCATGCTGAATCAGGCCAAAGCCCATCGAGTCCAGCATTCTGTGTAATACAGTGGCCCACCAATTGTCCGTGGGGATCTTGAGCAGAAAGAGAAGGCAAGACCCTCCCTTTCCCCTGACCCCCAACAAATGATACTCAAGGGGATCCTGCCTGCCTCAACCAACATAGAGGCGGCACATGGACATCCGTTTCAATAGCCACCAACACACTTGGCATCCATGAATCTGTCCATTCCTGCCTTGAAGCTATCCAGGCTGACAGCTGTCACGACCTCTTCTGGAAGTGAATTCCATCAACCAACGACCCTCTGGGTGAAGAAATATTTCCCTTGATTTGTCCTCACTTTCTTACCTATGAGCTTTAGGGAGTGCCCCCTCGTCCTAGTATTGTGTGATAGAGAAAATAATTTTTCTCTATCCACCTTTTCTATCCCATGCATGATTTTATACACTTCGGTCAAGTCACCCCTTAAACGCCGTCTTTCAAAGCTGAAGAGACCAGGGCGTTGCAACCTGCTTTCATAAGGGAGGGGCTCCATTTCCTTGATCATTCTTGTTGCCCTTTTTTGCACCTTTTCCAGTTCCATTATATCTTTCTTGAGGTGTGGTGACCAGAACTGTACACAGTACTCCAAGTGTGGTCTCACCATTGTTTTGTACAGAGGCAATACAACACTTAATGACTTATTTTCGATTCCCTTCCTAATCATGCCAAGCATGGAATTTGCTTTTTTTTTTTACTGCTGCTGCGCACTGGGTTGACATCTTCATTGAGCTGTCCACCAAAACCCTAAGATCCCTTTCTTGGGTTGTCTCAGAAAGCTTGGTCCCCATCAGTTGGCAGGTATAATTGGGGTTCTTTGCCCCGATATGCATAACTTTGCACTTGTTTAGGTTAGGTTAGAATGCAGTACTGCAGGCTACTTCTTCTGACTGCCACTTATCAGCAGTTCGGCAGTTTAAATCTCACCAGCTCAAGGTTGACTCAGACTTTCGAGGTCAGTAAAATGAGGACCCAGATTATTGGGGGCAATATGCTGACTCTATAAACCGCTTAGAGAGGGCTATGAAATGATATATAAGTCTAAGTGAGCCGAAGTGGTGCAGTGGGTAGAGTGCAGTGCTGCAGTCCACTAAAGCTGACTGCTAGATCTGCAGGTCAGTGGTTCAAATCTCATCACCGGCTCAAGACTGACTAAGCCTTCCATCCTTCCGAGGTGGGTAAAATGAGGACCCGGATTGTGGGGGCAATAGGCTGGCTCTGTTAAAATGTGCTATTGCTAACAGGTTGTAAGCCACCCTGAGTCTAAGGAGAAGGGCGGCATTAAAAAATTGAATGAATGAATGAATGAATGAATGAATGAATGAATGAATGAATGAATAAATAAGACACACCCTTAATTTTCAGCCTCTTTTAGAGAGAGAAAAAGGTGCATTTAATACTCCAAAAAATACGGTATGTTTCCAAAGACTGTCCCAGACATGGAGATCTTTCTACAGTGGATGAAAGTGACATTGCCATAATTATCAGATGTCACTTTACGAGGAGAGATACGCACACCTCACAGCACAGTCTGGCCTGCATTTTGAAACCAACACCGCTGACGTCTCACACAAAACAAGGGCAATTAATTTCCGCATCCTTTATCTTACCTTGTAGATCTTATAGGCAATTTTCCAGACATGGCTCCTTCTTTCCGTCTCCCCGATGCGGTGCTGCTAAGATGGCTATACTTCAAAAATCTATAATTCAAGACTTCCCAACAGTTGCTTTCCACGTGGGTCTTTTCATAATTGGTTTTTCCAACCACTCTGTTCTGTGATGTGTAATTGTTAGCGGTTGTGAAAAAGATAACTCAGTTTTTAAAAGCCTAACGTTTGCTCTGAGCAGATAAAAACTGTGACAAATTATGTTCCAAAAAAATCATAAAAGTGGAAAGACATGTTAATAACCAAAGGTGAAGTTTCATTTGGAGGTCAGCAAGAGCTATTAAAGTGGTCAATAATTCCAGGGTTTGCTAGTAGTGGCTTTGACCAATATCACTTATCTACTCTGGTCCATGCTTAAAAATCTCCCTTGGTGGAAAAAATAAAATAATCCACTGAAAGTAATGCAGGAGGTCAGGAATGACCGTGGAGAAAAGCAATCTAGTCAAAATAAGCCAGACTTTCAAGTGTAGACATTCAAATTCCAACTCTATTATAATGTTCCAACTCTTGGCTATTTTGCCACCATGTTCAAGTACCATTTTTTTTTACAAAAAAAATTGCTTCATGTATCTAGAGAGATACACATATTTGTACAGAATGTGGAATAACCTGGAATAAAAATGTGGAACAACTGACAGGCAAGAGCTACAATTTTTAAAATGTAGAAAGCAATTTTTGCAGAAGGGGGGAGGATAGAGAGGAAAAAGTGGTAAAGTTGTGAAGAAATTAAGAATAGAATAGAATTTTATTGGCCAAGTGTGATTGGACACACAAGGAATTTGTCTTGGCGCATATGCCCTCAGCGTATATAAAATAAAATATACTTTTGTCAAGAATCATGTGATACAACACTTAATGATTGTCATAGGGGTCAAATAAGCAATGAGGAAGCAATATTAATAAAAATCTTAGGATATAAGCAACAAGTTACAGTCATACAGTCAACATGGGAGGAAATGGGTGATAAGAATGATGAGAAAAACTAGTAGAATAGAAGTGCAGATTTAGTAGAAAGTGTTGAGGGAATTATTTGTTTAGCAGAGTGATGGCGTTCGGGAAAAAACTGCTCTTGTGTCTAGTTGTCTTGGTGTGCAGTGCTCTGTAGCGACGTTTTGAGGGTAGGAGTTGAAACAATTTGTGTCCAGGATGTGAGGGGTCAGTAAATATTTTCCCCGCCCTCTTTTTGACTCGTGCAATTAAGTGACGCTGACAACTACAGTGCATCAAAATGCCCCTTGGAGAGACCTGTTATGATTCCCACGGAGCCTTTCAAAGCATTTCAGATCAGAAAAGAAGTCACAAGAACATAAGAAGAGCCATGCTGAATCAGGCCAAAGCCCATGAAGTCCAGCATTCTGTTTCATACAGTGGACCACCAATTGTACAAGGGGATCTTGAGCAGAAAGAGAAGGCAAGACCCTCCCTTTCCCTTGACCCCCAACAAATGGTATCCAAGGGAACCCTGCCTCCCTCAACCAACATAGAGGCGGCACTTGGACATCCGTTTCAATAACCACCGATACACTTGGCATCCATGAATTACAACCTCTTCTGGAAGTGAATTCCATAAACCAATGACCCTCTGGGTGAAGGAATATTTCCCTTTATTTGTCCTCACTTTCTTACCTGTGAGCTTTAGGGAGGGCCCCCTTGTCCCAGTATTGTGTGATAGGGAAAATATTTTTTCTCTATCCACCTTTTCTATCCCATGCATGATATTATACACTTCGATCACGTCTTCTTGGTTTAGAAATGGGCAAAGTGCTTCTTAAATGAAGTACCCAGAAGTGGCTTCGAATATTTTAGTAAGGGTACTCTGCCTGGTTACTGGGTGGGCATGGCCAGTTGGCCTCCTGCACCACAGCAGGAGGGGGGGTTGCCATTCATGGGTTCTGGAGACTTTTCTCAAGCCTCTGGGAAGGTGAAAACAGCCTTCCCAGGCTCCAAGGGCCCTTTGGAGGCTGGCAGCCCATTTCTGGCCTTCCAAACTTCCAGTAGGCCTGTTTTTCACTCTCCCGAGCCTTGCACATGCCCTGCATGTACCTGCATCTGAAACGGGCCATAGGCAGACTCCTGGAAGGGGAGGGGTGAGTGGGTGAGGCCACCCAGGAGTGGGATTTAGGGGTTTTCGGAACTGCACATATTTTTAGCTAGAGGTTCTCCTGAACCCCCAGCAGCCCAACCCTGGACTGTGTCAAGCACAAACAACCAGACCCATATATGGGTGTTCAAACTAGCTGCCATATTTTTCGGACTATAAGGCAGGCTGAAAATTTGGGTGCATCCTATACTCAGAATGTAGCTTTTCTTAAGCTTTTTCCAGCCCTAATGAGGTGCTTACAGTAAAGCGATCTTCCCTAGCTAAGTGATCTTCCCTTCGCCTGCTTTTTTCGTTGCTGCGCTCTCTGACAATCAGCTGTCTCATCATTCCTATCATCCTTTTCCTCCCGCTTAGGACTGTATGACCGCAACTTGTTGCTTGTATCCTAAGATTTTTATTAATATTGATTGTTTCTTCATTGCTTATTGATCCCTATGACAATTGTTAAGTGTTGTACCACATGATTCTTGACAAATGTATCTTTTTCTTTTATGTACACTGAGAGCATATGCACCAAGACAAATTCCTTGTGTGTACAATCACACTTGGCCAATAAAATTTCTATTCTATGCAATCTTTTGCCCCTTTTTCAGCCTTAATGAGATGCTAATGAGCAGTGAAGGGCTACCAAAAATTTTACTACCACACTGTGGCCGTGGCATATACAGGACACCCTCCATTTTCTTTCATCTTTTAGTGCAAATTGGGCGCTCTGGGGTGGAGCTCCATTTTCACTACCCCACTGCATTCCCACCTCTGCTAACGAGTGAATCGATCTTGTTTGTTTGTTTGTTTGTTTGTTTGTTTGTTTATTTGTTTACTTACTTACTTACTTACTTACTTACTTACTTACTTACTTACTTACTTACTTACTTACTTACTTACTTACTTACTTACTTATTAGATTTGTATGCCGCCCCTCTCCGTAGACTCGGGGCAGCTCACAACAATAATAAAACAATGTACAGAGAACAAATCTAATATTTAAAAATGTAAAAACCCATTATTTAAAAGAACATACAACAGAAGCATACCATACATAAAACTATATAGGCCTGGGGGAGATGTCTCAATTCCCCCATGTCTGACGGCAGAGGTGGGTTTTAAGGAGTTTGCGAAAGACAAGGAGGGTGGGGGCAATCTTAATCTCTGGGGGGAGCTGGTTCCAGAGGGTCGGGGCCGCCACAGAGAAGGCTCTTCCCCTGGGTTCCGTCAGACGATATTGTTTAGTCAATGGGACCCGGAGAAGGCCAACTCTGTGGGACCTAGCTGGTCGCTCGGATTTGTGCGGCAGAAGCCTTTGCAACAAAGCGATCTTCCCTTTGCCTGCTTTCCTCAATATTTCTCTCTCTGAAGAGAGAGAGAGAGATGTGAAGGGTTTTAGAAATTGCTTTTTATCCCCAACCAGGGACTAAAAAAGCAAGCATGTGTGCTCAAAACCAGAAAACTAATGTGCTGAAGCTGACCACACTAAGGACAAGGCAGATGAATACCTGGTAGGCAGATTATTCTTTTCCTATTTTCCTCCTCAAAAACTAAGGTGCGTCTTATATTTTGGTATGTCTTCTACTCTGAAAAATACAGTACTTTATTGTTGTCTGCCTGTTACGTAGGCAGATTGGCATTCTGAATGCCAAATAAGCATTCAGGGTGGATGTGATCAAGGCCTGTTGGCCTTATGCATCTAGGCTAATTCTGTGCTTGAGCCCTCCTTTCTAATGTGATGGTGGTGGCTTTCTAAGACCTACTCTCTCTATCGCTCTCTCTTTTTAATGTGTGTGTGTGTGTGTGTTTTAAAAATGCTTTTTTAAAATAATGCAAATTTTGAAACAACATTTATTTATTTTTATTTATCAAATGTACATGCCCCTCATTTCATTGTAACTTAATTTCTCATTTTAGTCATACCGTTCTGTGAAAACTGACAGAGAATCATACTTTGATGAATCTTGGAAGCTTAATGGGTATGAATGGCTATGAGAAGCATTTGAAACATAGAAACATAGAAGTCTGATGGCAGAAAAAGACCTCATGGTCCATCTAGTCTGCCCTTCTACTATTTTCTGTATTTTATCTTAGGATGGATATATGTTTATCCCAGCCATGTTTAAATTCAGTTACTGTGGATTTATCTACCACGTTTGCTGGAAGTTTGTTACAAGGATCTACTACTCTTTCAGTAAAATAATATTTTCTCATGTTGCTTTTGATCTTTCCCACAACTAACTTCAGATTGTGTCCCCTTGTTCTTGTGTTCACTTTCCTATTAAAAACACTTCCCTCCTGGACCTTATTTAACCCTTTAACATATTTAAATGTTTTGATCATGTCCCCCCTTTCCATTTGGATTGGAAATTTGAAATAGGAGGTCTGTGGGGTTAAAAAGAAATTCCTGAAAAACACAATGACAAACTGCATATGGATAAGAAGTTGGTGTAGCCCTGATGTCATTGAGACTCTAAATGATCATGAGAAAAATCATTGGATATGGATTTCAAGACGAAGCATGTATTCCAAGTCTAACTTGCCTTTATGCCTGAGAGCTAAGCACAAATCCACTCATTGGCATGAAGCATTATTGCTTTAACACCCCCTATTGCCTTTCCTTTGGGGGGGGGGGACAAGCATTTGCCGAGAAACCTCTACATTACTGACCATAATTGCTGTAATTTGTTAGTCTAATGGGGAAAGTAGACGGCCTTTTGAAACTGGATGTATAAAATAATATGGTGTGATATTTTATACAAGTGGTGCTTGCACTCCAAAGGACTTTGGTTGAGGGAGCGTTTCTTTTGGAGAGCCTCGATAGGCAAGATTAACTTTCCCTTACAACAGGGGCACTTTATTAATAAATTATATGTCTGCAGTTGCAGAAGAGAAAATAAGGAGTAGATTGAATGCAGGACCTTGAACGATGTCTGTGTGTATAATGGAGTTCTTACCAGCTGAAAAGCAAGCAAGGAAATTTAGCACACACCATTCTAGAAAATAATAATAATAATAATAATAATAATAATAATAATAATAATAATAATAATAATAGAAAGAGTAAGAACTGGAGAAAATAACAACATAAAAGACTTGCAAATAGAAATAGAATTACTATGGCAAAATAGGATAGGATAGGATGGGAGGATAGGGTAGGATAGGATAGGATAGGAGGATAGGATAGGATAGGATAGGATAGGATAGGAGGATAGGATAGGATAGGATAGGATAGGATAGGAGGATAGGATAGGATAGGATAGGATAGGATTCTTTATTGACCAAGTGTGATTGGACAAACAAGGAATTTGTCATTGGTGAATATCTCTCAGTGTACATAAAAGAAGAGATACATTTGTCAAGAATCATGAGGTACAACACTTAATGATTGTCATAAGGTAAAAATAAGCAATTAGGAAACTATCAATATAAATCGTAAGGATACAAGCAACAAGTTATAGTCATAAGTGGCAGGAGATGGGTGATAGGAATGATGAGAAGACTAATAGTAATAGTAATGCAGCCTTAGTGAACAGTTTGACAATGTTGAGGGAATTATTTGTTTAGCAGAGTGATGGTGTTCAGGGAAAAACTGTTCTTGTGTCTAGTTTTCTTGGTGTACAGTGCTCTGCAGCATCGTTTTTTGGGTAGGAGTTGAAACAATTTATGTCCAGGATGCGAGGGAAAAGAAACCAAAAATTGCACCAATGGTAATAGGCATCTTGGATGCCATTCCAAAACATGTGAAGCACTACTTGAACATCCTCGGCATTGACAAAAACCACCATCAATCAATTGCAAAAGGAGTTTTCCTGGGAGTAGCTTACATCCTGCAGTGATATCTTTAACACCATCATAATACAAGTTCCTGTCTGTGAACAACCATATATTTAACTTTTTATAACATCATACTTTAAACTGGTTAACAAAATAGAACAGGAATGGAAATGCTCCTGGTGCAACTCATAGACAATATAAACATTATATAAGTTGTCATGTCAGGCAGAATCCATTGTTTCTTCCAGCTTACATCCTGCAACAATAACTTTCATATTGTTAAACAACCTCTGCCTATTCCAGGTCCTCGAGAAAGATTCATTAGATCAGAGGGCTCCAAACTTGGCAACTTTAAGGATTTCAACTCCCAGAATTCTCCAGCACAGCTAGCTGGAGCATAGTTAGCTGGAGAATTCTGGGAGTTGAAGTCCACAAGTCTTAAAGTTGCCAAGTTTGGAGACCCTGCAGTGGATGGACCAAAATGCTATATCTGGTCTAAACATCTGATTGATTGCAACAAATCACATTAATAATTTCATGCAATCACAAAGTTCTTGGGCTCATAAATTCTTGATGGAAAGTGTGTTTCTGTTGCCATTTATTCCTTTACAATCTATACGGGTTGATTGGAAATGGGAACAGTAGATCAAAAGTAACAGAATAGAAGGGACTGTCCAGAGAAACGGAATTTCTGATTGGGAGTACCCACCGGCTTTATGTGGATTTGATTTCCCTCAATTGAAAAATAATTGAATTTGCATCAGATTAAATTTAAATTTATCCTTGTCTATTTGTTCTGATTCTTGGTGGAATAAACTGTCTCTCAAAATCAGAATAAATTCAGTTTAGTGAATTAAATTTAATTCATCTAAGGACTGTTGAAGACTACAGTCTTGAGCCTTGGCAGTAGAAAAGCTATTTTGGCTTTCGGGCACATTAAAAATTTTGATTAAAAAACAAAAAGCCAGCAACCACTCTTGAAAAAGAAAGAAAGAGAATGGCACCCTTGAGATCGCAACGCCTTTATTCTGCATTAGTTTGGAGTTGGTTTGGTTTTTGTAAGCAAATTAAAACCAAATGATAGCCTAGTGTGCCACAGCAAAACCTTTGGCCATGCAGAAGATTTTAAAAGAATTTGGAGATGCTGAGATACACAGCGGGGGAAGCCAAGGAGAAAATAAATGAAATTAAAAGAAATCAATCTTTGCTCACAGTTGATCAATATTAATAACAAATGTGAGTGTTTGAAGAGAGTCCCTCTGTTTTATTATAATAGGGAGCCTGAGATCTATATGAAATTAATTTCGTTTTCAAACCAAGTAAGACAACAGTGAGATATAAAGCTTAATGGTTACAGGGTGATCACACTGCTATTAGAACAGCCTTTGTCATTTGAATAACATTTAGAAAAGGAGCTTTTTTTGGTATGTATGTGTGTGTATTTGTGTGCATGAGCATGCATGTGGTTCTATCAAGGCCAGATATTATTGTGCAATGCCTAACAAGAAAAAACCCACAAAAAGTGTTTTAATATCTGAAATTCTTAGAAAGGGGGGAAGAGAGAAGGATGGAAAATAAAGAAGAGAGGAGATCTCTAACATATTTCATATTACTGTACTATATTTGATGTCTCAACTGTGAAACGGCACAGGTGAGCCAAGTACATAAGAATTAAGCCGTTAAGTTCCCAATCTGTGCAGGTTGCTAAGCTTAGTTCAAGTCCAGGAGCTTTCAGAGTTCAGCTGCGGCTTATGCACTTTGGGTTTTGGACGGGAGCTTTCGTCTGCAGCGGTTGGCTGGCGGCTTCTTAATCTCTCCCCAGCTGCAGATTTGCTAGGAGGCAAGGCAAGGAATAATGCACAGAAGGAAACGAGACGTCGCTATTGGGGAAGGGTGTGTGTGTGTGTGATATTAATAACCTGCAGCCAGGCTATTTGAATGGGGAAACAATTTTGACTTTAATGCAGGACTTGGTTTGTGTGTTTCACTTTGGTTGCGTCTCTGAATTAAGTGGCAGCTCTGAGTCCCATCCATAAATATCTATATCTAATAATAAATAATAATAATAATAATAATAATAATAATAACAACAACAACTGAGTTGGAAGTTACCTTGGAGGTCTTCTAGTCCAACCCCCTGCTTAGGCAGGAAACCCTACTCTACTTCAGACAGATGGCTATCTAACATCTTCTTAAAAACTTCCAGTGTTGGGGCATTCACAACTTCTAGAGGCAAGCTGTTCCACTGATTAATTGTTCTAACTGTCAGGAAATTTCTCCTTAGTTCTAAGTTGCTTCTCTCCTTGTTCAGTTTCCACCTGTTGCTTCCTGTTCTACCCTCAGGTGCTTTGGAGAATAGGTTGACTCCTTCTTCTTTGCGGCAGCCCCTGAGATATTGGGACACTACTATTGTGTCTCCCCTGGTCCTTCTTTTCCTTAAATTGGACATACCCAGTTCCTGCAAGCGGTTTTCATATGTTTTAGCCTCTAGTCCCCTAATCCTTTTTGTCGCTCTTCTCTGCAGGTTTTCTAGAGTTTCAACATCCTTTTTGCATCATGGCGACCAAAACTGATATACTCTATCTATCTATCTATCTATCTATCTATCTATCTATCTATCTATCTATCTATCTATCTATCTATCTCTTTCTTTCTCTCTCTCTCTCTCTCTCTATCTCTATCTATCTCTATCTATCTATCTATCTATCTATCTATCTATCTATCTATCTATCTATCTATCTAGAGTTGAAATAGATAGAACAACTGAGAATACAGCAGCTGCCAATATAAAAATACATGATACACCCATGTCTATAATCTCCAAATCTTTTTCCTTCGATCTATACAAACTGCGGTGCAGGTGAGGAAAGTTAAATGTCTCATTGCCCAAGCAAGACGGTGACCCACAAGCAAATGTGAAGAAATCTCTTTGCATTCCTTGTTATCCAGACTAACTCTCAGAAGGATTTGTTTTCTCTCGGCTGGTATTTACTTGGCATCACCTCCTGCTCGCAAACACCGTTATCTCCTTGCTCTATCAGCCTTAAAGATTAGGAATATGGATTTCTTTTCCAGACTGACCGTCTGACTTTGTGACCTTAGGCTGTTCGCTAACACAGAAACACTTGACATGACTCTTTGTCAAAGAAACACCATTAGTCCAGTCCCCTTACAGGAAATAGAAGCTCTACAAGGAGGGATTAATGGCTAATGGGAAGCCACGTGGCTCATCACTTTAGCTCGGATGTGCTGCCTGTAGGCATCGAAGCCTCGTGTTTGGTACCTGTCACCAGTGACCAGGTGACAAAACAGCATTCAATCCTGTAAGGAGGTGTTTATAACAGTTATTTCTCTATGTTTTAAATTTTTTTAAAATTAACTTTGAAAGACAAGCCTTTCGGAGTTTGCTTATAGATACAAGGTATAGGGGGAAGATATTCTTTTTTATATATTTTTAGAAAAAAACTATAAGTTGCTGAGGGAAGGGAAGGGAAGAAAAGAGAAGGGGAGGGAAGGGAAGGAAGGAAGGAGGAAGGAAGGAAGGGGAAAGGGAAAGAGGAAGATGAGAAGGAAGGAGATGGAAATGAGAAGAAAGAAAAGGAAGGAAGGGAAAAGAAAGGGAAAGGAAAGGAAAAGAAAATTGATTTACTTGTTTAATGTTAAAATCTATATTTTGTTATTTCTGAAGAAAGGAGATATGTTAAGTGTCGTTGTCTCCCTACAAGAGTATGGGCAAAACCATTTTTCTAACAGGATGACAGGAACTATCCAATGATACCAAGAATATCCTCTGGAATTATTAAACTGCGGTGGTGTAAGATCTCCTGCCTTGAACAGAAGGTTGAACAAGAAGACCTCCAAAGGTGGTACCATTTAAAGGACTTTTGCTGACTAAGATTGAACAATGAGTCTTTAATGTTTGCTAATGGGTACAAAAATGAGATATTGGGTGAAGGGATTTTTGGATGAACAATTTTGGTTGTTAGAGAAGGTGATAAGTTACTGAAATTGTTAGTACTGCACTTGCCTTAATGAAGGGGAAAACATTTCTTTCTCATATTCCCCGGCTTTTTCTGTGTTCTTTATTTTCTTTTTGATATTTTTCTTCATTTACATTACCTTTTTACCTTTTTTCTTTGTGCTTTTAAATTTCAAGTAAATATATTATTTTTAAAAAGACTGGTTTTTGTTCACAATTTCAGACTCTAAGGGGAAAGAATAAAATCCCTGGAATTTGTAGCTATTTCTTTCTCAGGAATAAAATACACACACCTTCATAGCTTTGTTCCTTAAAATGATATGTGTCTGGCTTCATGTGTCATATGGATGCAAAATGTGTGGCTTTTTGGGGTTTCTCAGAGCATTCACATCCTGGTGAAAGGGGTTCTTTAAGTTTTGAATTCTAAGATGGCTTGTTAAAAACCAAGGATGTCCTCACCAAAGTATTTGAAACTTGGATGGTCCTCAGGTTGACAGAAGTTGCAGGCCCCTGTGCTTAACTGTGATTTATAGAATAGAATAGAATTTTATTACCCAAGTGTGATTGGACACACAAGGAATTTGTGCACATTGTCTCGAATGAGTCCGATCAGTGTTGTGTCATCTGCGAACTTCAGTAGTTTAAGTAGTTTTTAATTATTGAATAAAAGACAAACCAACATTCGTGCTAAACACTAAACCAAACAGAGCACACTATTTCAGGTTCCACCTTTATGTTTCCCTAACGGTTGCTGAGTAGGGAATTCAGTACAGTATTGCCATTTTCCAAGGCTGGGTAACATCACGGTTGTTTCGTACCAAGGTTCTTTCAGGTACCTTGCTGGCTTCCACGTACTGCACCTGAACCATTTTTTAAACAACAACAACAAAAAACCCAGAACTTCACAATTTGCAGAACAAACATTAACTTCTAGCATCATATGTACCAATCGGATGGTAAAATCATTCTGGAGCTCACCTGTCTATTACAGTGTTCCCTCGATTTTCGCGGGTTCAAACTTCGCGGAAACTCTATACCACGGTTTTTCAAAAATATTAATTAAAAAAATACTTTGTGGGTTTTTTCCCTATACCACGGTTTTTCCCACCTGATGACGTCATATGTCATCGCCAAACTTTCGTCTGCCTTTAATAATTTTTTTTAATAAACTTTAATAAATAAACATGGTGAGTAATAATCTGAATGGTTGCTAAGCGAATGGAAAATTGCAATTTAGGGGTTTAAAGTGTTAAGAGATGGCTTGTGATACTGTTCATAGCCAAAAATAGTGTATTTACTTCCACATCTCTACTTCGCGGAAATTTGACTTTCGCGGGCGATCTCGGAACGCATCCCCCGCGAAAAGCGAGGGAACACTGTATATGGTTATTTTGCACTTTGTTATGAACACATTTGGTGAATAACTAAGTTTTCATGGCAGCTTCTCTGTAAGCTTCTCAAATGAGTTTTTAGCTCTAAAAAGTTGAGTAAATCTCCTAGCACATGTTAAGGACATGCGAAAAGTTGAGTAAATCTCCTAGCACATGCTAAAGACATGCTAAAAGTTGAGTAAATCTCCTAGTACATGCTAAAGACATGTTAAAAGTTGTGTAAATCTAGCACATGCTAAAGACATGCTAAAAGTTGTGTAAATCTCCTAACACATGCTAAAGACATGCTAAACGTTGAGTAAATCTAGCACATGTTAAGGACATGCTAAAAGTTGAGTAAATCTCCTAGCACATGCTAAAGACATGCTAAAAGTTGAGTAAATCTCCTAGCACATGCTAAAGATATGCTAAAAGTTGAGTAAATGTCCTAGCACATGCGAAAGACAGGCTAAAAGTTGAGTAAATCTCCTAGCGCATGTTAAGGACAGGCTAAAAGTTGAGTAAATCTCCAGCACATGCTAAAGACATGCTAAAAGTTGAGTAAATCTCCTAGCACATGTTAAAGACATGCTAAAAGTTGAGTAAATCTCCTAGTACATGCTAAAGATATGCTACAAGTTGAGTAAATCTCCTAGCACATGCTAAAGACATGTTAAAAGTTGAGTAAATCTCCTAGCACATGCTAAAGACATGCTAAACATTGAGTAAATCTAGCACATGTTAAGGACATGCTAAAAGTTGAGTAAATCTCCTAGCACATGCTAAAGACATGCTAAAAGTTGAGTAAATCTCCTAGCACATGCTAAAGATATGCTAAAAGTTGAGTAAATGTCCTAGCACATGCTAAAGACAGGCTAAAAGTTGAGTAAATCTCCTAGCGCATGTTAAGGACAGGCTAAAAGTTGAGTAAATCTCCAGCACATGCTAAATACATGCTAAAAGTTGAGTAAATCTCCTAGCACATGTTAAAGACATGCTAAAAGTTGAGTAAATCTCCTAGTACATGCTAAAGATATGCTACAAGTTGAGTAAATGTCCTAGCACATGCTAAAGACAGGCTAAAAGTTGAGTAAATCTCCTAGCACATGCTAAAGACATGCTAAAAGTTGAGTAAATCTCCTAGCACATGCTAAAGACATGCTAAAAGTTGAGTAAATCTCCTAGCACATGTTAAAGACATGTTAAAAGTTGAGTAAATCTCCTAGCACATGCTAAAAGTTGAGTAAATCTAGCACATGCTAAAGACATGCTAAAAGTTGAGTAAATCTCCTAGCACATGCTAAATTCCTTCAACTGGATGATTGACAATTTACATTTAAAAGTTCACCCCAAATGGGTACCTCAAGAATAAAACATGGAGGAAAATATTTTGGCCGAAGAAAGGATGCTAGTGGGAAGTTCCATCTCGAGTAGGCCCTATCTTCTGCACTTATTACCTAGGTTTCCCCCCATGATTTTGTTTCTTTGGAAAGGAAAAAACAAACTCACTGCAGAAGAGGATGGAAAAAAGGATGAGCCCTGGAAATTACATTATCCTTTTCCATCAGTACTGTAGTAGTTAATGAGTTGCATTTCCTTTCAGTCTGTCTCCCATCTGCTCCCCGACATCCAGTAAGCATAAATGTGGATGCCTTTTGGTCGAACTGAAAGATTTATGCTAGGCAGAGGAGAGCACTCATGAGTGACCGCACAAGCAAACAGAGAAAAACGTGCCCTGTCTTCAGGGGAAAGTGAGTGATGGGAACAATAAGGTTGTATCCATCTTGAGAATCTTGCTTCCTTGTGGGTCTTTCCTGTTTTTCTAAATCACTGGGAACTTCTCTTTTAATTACTGCAGGGAGCTGATTCCACTACAACATTTTTTATTTATTTTGTTTTGAGTGTATAAATATGCAATCCATGCAATTGTGTTCTGGTTGTGGATTACAAGAGCTTTCAAAATGCTAGGCCAGTATTGCCCCAATTAGAGAGACGCCAGCTAAGAACTTTGGAAATTAAAACTTGCAAAATATTACAAGGGAAAAAAAGTTTCTGGAAGGCTGAGCTAGCATCGTGTACCAGGTAGGACATGGTGTTGAAATATATGAAAACCTTGGTCCAAGTTTCTGCTCAATCCCAAAACTCATCTGTCTTCACGCTTTCTTTTATTTCTGTCTATGGAGATTCTCAATCATCTTGGTCATGGTGTCCCGAAGGAAGAGGTGAAATCCAGCAGGTTCTGACAGGTTCTGGGGAACTGGTAGCAGAGATTTTGAGTAGTTCGGATAACTTGGCAAATACCCTCCCCTGCCAAGCCCACCAAGCCCCCCCATGCCCACCAAGCCATGCCCACATATCCGGTAGTAAAAAAAATTGGATTTCAACAATGCCCAAAGGTCCCTTTTGGAAAGACAACTGGAGTTCCATCTGATGTTCTGAAGCACAGAATATATCGTATTGTATATATAAATGTAACGTATTTTTTGCTGATAATGAAAAGAAAGGGAGACTACTATAGATCTATTTTGTGTTTATTTGCTCTCATCGGGCAGCCATATTCTTACTGGTATTTGAACCTGGGTCTCTGCTTTGTAAGGCAGTAGCCTTAGCCTCTAGGCTACAGACTCGCCTCCTTATCAGCTTGTACCAGGAAGGGTTATGTGTGATTTTTTGTCAAGTCACCCTGTTATATGGGAGAAGCATACAGCTTCCTTTTTGCCTCTCGGCCCCATCAGGGCCTGTATTCCAAGGCAGATAAACTTTTTATATCCAGCAACTATAATCTATAAGTGTAACATATTTTATATACGTATGCATTTTGCCTAATGCTTTCCAGCGAAACTTCTTTTGAAGTGTAAATACTAATTTATGGTTGTTGTTCTTGTTCTTGTTGTTGTATTATATAATAAAATAGTTTACTGATTTAGTTCATTGACTCATTAAAAGAATCATCCTGTTCTGTCTGGGTCACTCCAGAAGCCAATACCAACCCAAAAAGAGAAGCCAGACACACTGGTAAAAGGCAAAGGCAGTTTTATAAAATTCAAGAAAAACACAGGTAACAGAAAATGTCCTTACAAACAGGAAAATGCTGTATCTTCAGATATATCCACGAAGGCAAAAGTCCATGCACAATACAGAATTCTTGCTGCCAAGCCGAGGCTGTAGATAGCAAACCTACACCTCCCACGGGTGTTCCAAAGCTGCTGGGCCACAAGCCAGGAACAGAGACGCCGAGAAACAAGACAGGATAACGCAACTCCAAACTGCTGGCTGGGGAGAGCCCCCCCCCCCGGGGCTCTCATGCTGTTCTCCTTCATCCCATTCCTGATTTTCCTCTCCCCCGTCCGACTGTTCAGCCCCCTCCTCTTCGCTGTCATCCTCCTCCGGGCATGGAGCCAGCAGAGACACAGCCGGTCCCTGAGCAGCCTCAGGCTGAACCACAACACATCCCAAAAAAAGAAATAAGACTTCTTTGCAGAACTTAAAATAATGTCAGAACTGAAGAGGCTTCTGTAAAAATGTCTTCAAGGAAAAACACAGAAAGTCCACTTGACTTTTTTGAAAAAATACCTTTGGAACAACCATGATCTGGATGGTTGAGAATCTCCATAGATATTGGTGTATTTTCTTTGTCCAGTAAATGCATGAGTTTGGTAGCAAAATGAAGCCTATTGTGCACACCTGATAACAATGTCTAGTCACCTGATTTCAGAAGTGAACCTTCAAATGAAATGAACGAAATTCTTCCTTCCCATTTGATCGCTGGATTGGGAGCTGTCAGAAAGGGATCCTGGATGAGACACACTTGGTTACAGCAGTGAGCAAATATTCTGGCATCTCAATTCTTCTAAAAAAATACTGTGTTTCATGTCTCGTACGATTTTGAACTGGGAGTGTGGAGGCTGGGGGAGGAAAACGTCTTATTTTTTATATTTTGAAATTTAAATTAATGCAGGGATATTAGCATAACCGGTAGAATGTACCTGTCAATTTGATGTCGAGAAAGATCTCGAAACCTGTAAGATACTTAATTTCTTTTTTTAAGAAAAAAACCTGTTGAGAATACCTGTAGGTTTTTTTTCTCCTCCCTTCTGTTGACTGTCTTACTTACTTTTAGTTTGATTCATTCAGATGTTCCCAATAATATTTTCCTGTCATCCTTACTAATTCTGCCACCTTGTAATCCTATCCTTGAGAACAGATCTTGCAGTTCCCGGTAGGGTTTATTTTCTGAAATATATATATAAGATTCTGCTTGTATTACAGCTTCCAATTTTACAACCATCACCACATTTGAAAACCAGATCTTTCTTTCTTTCTTTCTTTCTCACCCTCTCTCTCTCTTTCTCTATCTCTTCTCTATCTCTTTATCCATCCATCAATGTATTTTTCAAAATATAAGACACATCTTTTTCCTCCCTAAAAAAGGCTGAAAATTTGGTTGTCTTATGATCTTCCTGGCTTCTTACTTCTCCAAAGAATTTTTTTTGTATGCATAAGTCTTTGCGGGCTTGTTTTCATTCCTACTCCCTCTGAAAAAAAAAATTCAGCCCTAACCAGAGGACAAAATAATGTGCTGAAGCTGAACAGACTAAAGACCCTAGCCAGATGAATACCTGGTCGGCAGATTTTCTTTCCCCTAGTTTCCTCCCCGAAAACTAAGGTGGGTCTTATACTCTGGTGTGTCTTATACTAAGAAAAACACTCTATCTACTTACCTACCTACCTACCTATCTACTATCATCTATCTATCTATCTTCTATCTTTTTATCTTCTATCTTCTATTCATCCATCCAACGAAACATGCCTTAAGACAAGCTAGTTTGGTGTAGTGGTTAAAACACTGGGCTGGAAGCCATGAGCTCTAGTTCTGTAGGGGTGCGAAGCCAGCTGAGTGACCTTGGACTAGTCACATTTTCTCAGCCTTAGGAACATTGGAAGTGGTAAACCACTTCCAATCTTGCCAAGGAAATTGCAGAGACAAATCCAGGTAGTTGCCAGGAGTCAATAATGATTTGAAGGAGTGTGTGTCTGTATTATTATTATTATTATTATTATTATTATTATTATTATTATTATTATTATTATTATTATTATTATCATCATCATCATCATCATCATCATCATTAAAATTTATAGACCGCCCTTCTCCTCATGGACTCAGGGCAGCTTACAACAATAAAACATAGTACAAAATTAAAAAATACATCATACATAAAGAGTAGCAATAAAAATTAACCCAATAAAGGAACACACAATCATCACTCATACATACTAGTGACCGTGGCGGAGGACCATCGCTACGCAGCCCCAGACTTGCCAACGTAGGCGTGTTTTGAGTGCTTTTTGGAAGGTGAGGAGAGTGGGGGCAGTATGAATCTCTGGGGGGGAGTTGGTTCCAGGGGACGGGGGCTGCCACAGAGAAGGCTCTCCCTCGCGGTCCTGCCCGCTGGCATTGTTTGGCTGATGGGACCTGGGGGAGGCCAACTCTCTGTGACCTAATTGGTTACTGGGGCATATGAGACAGAAGACGGTCCCATAAATAATCTGGTCCTAAGCCATGTAGGGCTTTATAGGTAATAATACATAGGTCACGTGTCTCTATTTGTGTGTGCACACAAACACAGACATACACATACATACATATATAGAAAAGGTTCATTTTCGCCCTTCCTCTTGCTAATCCTGGTTACGTGTTTTTGTTTTGTCTCGTTCTTCTCTTGACATCATGATGTAATCTTTCACTAGACCGGCAGCCCTCGATAAGCAATTGTTTGCAATAACTATTAATATTTCAACATGCTTTTAAGAAAAATTTGGCCTTTTGTAGCGTAAGTCTTTGGCAGACTTAGATACTTTTTACTAAGAGATAGCGTAAGCTTAGGTGATCCGTAGGTGCAGTCTGCTACTCAGAGTTACTTTCGTAACATCTAGTTATTCCTTCTAGGCTTTATGTGGACCCTCTGGTGGGTTCCTACAGGTACGGTCAGGTATGCAGAACCGGTAGAAAAAATTTGAATTTTTTTTTCTTCCTTTTTTTCCCTTCTGGGCTCTGGGTATGGTTTTCCTATCGCAGTAAATGAGGTTGAATGTGTATAATTTTAGAAGAGCTGTGCGTACGTGCGTATGTGTGTACAGGCACATACAGTTTATATAGTAGATAATGTATATTTTTGTGTGCCTGTGTGTAATGTGTATGTACACACATGGCATATATACATAGAATTAAATAGTATATTTTGGATGTTCAGTAATAGAAAATAGATAGGGAAATTGTATCTCTTTAAGGCAAGGAGAGGCCAGGCACCCTAACCCAAACCCTTGATGTGAGTGACGTCAAGTTGGCCACCTTTAAGCCAGTCACATGACCTTTAAGCCACCACCCAGCCACATGATCATCAACCTACCCCCCCACCTGGTCAGATGGCTGGAAAGCCACACTCATAAAATAAACCACCCCTACAGTGTGGTAGTAAAAATTTTTGCAGCCCTTCACTGCCTGAAAATATGCGGGGGGGAAATTCTCCTTTTTTAAATAAGAGGATACATTTAGGACAAAAAGGAACTCTAAAATGCTTCCATACATACCTCTGGAATTATCCTCCTTTAGAATCTTCCTCTTGATTTTTGAGGTCTGCAGAAAGTTTTTGCAGGACAAACACCAGCCAAAAATCATCTTCTTTGTTTTGCTACTTTTGAAAGAATGATTATGATTAAAAATGTAGCCATTAAATCTTTGCTCATTAATTGACAGGAGGGGAAGGATGTTCCCCACTTACCACCACCTGCAAGCCATGAAAGCATCTTCTCTTCCGGTTTTTAAAAATTATTTATTATTATTTATTTATTGGACTTATATGCCACTGTTCTACGGAGACTCAGGGCAGCTGATTACTTAAATCAGTGTTTTTCAACCAGTGTGCCGCGAGACATGGTCAGGTGTGCTGTGAAGAAGGAGGCTCAGGTTCCGGTCTCGCAACTTTTTGCTGAGAGAGAGAGAGAGAAAGAGAGTGAGAGAGAGAGAGAAAGCAAGAGAGAGAAAGAAAGGAGAGAAAGAAAAAGAAAGCAAGAGTGAGAGAGAGAGAAAGCAAGAGAGAGAGAAAGAGAGAGAGAGAGAAAGAAAGCAGGAGAGAGAGAAAGAGAGAGAGAGAAATAAAAGAGAGAAAGAAAGAGAAAGCAAGAGTGAGAGAGAAAGAAAGCAAGAGAGAGAGAAAGAGAGAGAAAGAAAGAGAGAGAGAGGGAGAGAAGGAGAGGAAGGGAGAGAGAGAGAGAGAAATGAGCAAAAAGGGGAGGAAAAAAGAGAAATGAGAAAATGATTGAGACAGAGGAAAGAGAGAGAAACAAAAGAGAGAGAGAAGTGACTCTTGATTTAAAGCATATGATAAAAAGCCCCCAAAGAACAAGAGAGAGAAAAAAACCCCAGCCCTCACCTGTGTTTGGAAATGGTTCAAGAGTGTGTTTACACACACACAAGGGTGGGGAGGAGACAGGGATGGAAAAAGAGAGGAGAGTGTTTTAGGGTGTCATTTTGGTTGGTGGTGTGGCCCAGGATTTTGTAAATGTAAAAAATGTGCCACGGCTCAAAAAAGGTTGAAAATCACTGACTTAGATTACATTTCTAGCAAAACCTTTGCATGGAAAAACCTTTGGCATAGATAAATGGAACCATCTTTCCACGTATGCCAGGGAGTAACTGTGTACTGTAAGAGTTATCTTTCTTGGCTAAGGGGAAAAAAAAGATTTTTATAGTCCTACAAAGGAGAGCTTGCAGTATATTAATAGGAATCTATAAATTAATCTCTGTACGACATCTTGCTAAGACTTTGATTTTTATAGAGTCCCTGAGCTCAAGGCTTTGCTGACTATTCTTCCGTTATTGTCTTCATTAAGGGAATATGGCAGGTGACGAGCAAATATCGGCACACCTTGTAAAGCGCCAGGGTGAATTAAGTGGGCATTTGGTGCAGTATTGTTTTCTCTAATCAGAAATATAGCTGTATGGTGTTTGATTAATTTCCTGGATCAACCAGTGAACTGGCTGTTAATAGCACTCGAGCAATGCATTTTAAGCCACTTACGAGATTAATTGAATTAATGTTTTAATTCTTTGAAGGATATTATATGTAGAGATATATACATATAGATGTATTGATGCATATGTCATTGCTGCACACTTTGCAAGCATTCAGCCACTGGGATCATTTATCAGATTTGTTGGAAGAGAAGTGCAAGCAGATAACTGGAGGAGTTATGGAGAACTCGAATCCACTTACAATTGTTTCATGGATCATTAACAAAAGGGTGTGAATTTAAAAAAAGACACATTAGATTATAACAATTAAGCTACACTGTGTGCTTTTTTTAAAAAGAACCTTTATGTCTTAGTCTCTGAATTGCTAACACTTCTTTGGATTGGAAATCTCTGAATCTTCTGTCTTTTAAATCAGCTTTTCCTAAACTGGGATCTGTTCTGTCTGGGTCCCTCCAGCAAACACCAACCCAAAAAGAGAATCCAGACACACTGGTAAAAATCAAAGGCAGTTTATAGAATTCAAAGCAAACACAGGTAACAGAAAATGTCCTTACACACAGGAACACGCTGAAACTTCAAAGATGTTTCACGAAGGCCATGAAGTAAAACAGGATTCTTGCTGTCAAAAACAATGCTGGAGATAACAAACATACGCCTCCCCCAAGTCTTCCAGTCTTCTAGGCCACAAGCCAAGATCAGAGACGCCGAGAAGCAAAGCAGGGTCACAGGACTTTCAAGTTGATAACGCTCCACATGGCTAAAAGGGCTGGCCTGCCTTTTAAACCCTGCTGAGGAGAACCACACCCAAACCCAGCTGTTGCCAATTCAGTGATGCCAATACCTTTCTAATTGGTCCCGCCTCTGAGCTGCACGTCTCTGTCTCATGTCAATTATAGCCTGTGCTTCCTCATCCAATGAAGCCAGGCTACTGGCTGGGGAGAGGCCCCCCCCCCCCCGGGGCTCTCAGGCTGCTCCCCCTCATCCTCTTCCTGACATTCCTCTCCCCCGTCTGCCTGGTCCTCCCCCTCCTGTTCACTGTCCTCCTCCTCCGGGCCTGGATCCAGCAGAGACGCAGCCGGTCCCTGAGGAGCCTCAGGCTGACTCACAACAGGATCTTTCCAGGGAAAGTAGGAAGGGCAATTGAACACTTTTGAAGGCATCATGCTGGATATGGCACTAGTGTATGCATGCACAGTAGGAGAAGTAGAAAGGAAGGACAACTGCCTGAATAATTTCCATAACCTAAGGGGAGGGCACAGAAGCAAAGTGGCATCTCTCTCCTTAATTCAACACATTGTAGCCTGTTGGTCTGACCGTTGACGTTACTCCCACATTGTCAATAGAAAAGCAATTTCTATCATGCCTGAACTAATAGTTTAGTATGAACTTGCCAAGACAGACTGTTCTCTAGCAAATAGAAATGGAGAAAGAAGAGGTTCAGGAGACGCAATTTGGAAAGTATGGTTGCGGTTGCTACCCGTAGTCCACGACCTACAATCATTCATTTAGTGAGTGATTTGGGGAATTGCAATCCCTGCACACCTGGACAAAAGTTAACAGAAGAGCAAAGTTGGAAAATACATTGGAGGTCTTCTAGTCCATCCCCTCTGCTCAAACAGGAGACCCTATGCATTTCAGAGAAATGGTGGTCCAATCTCTTCTTAAAAGTCTCCAGTGGTGGAGCATCTACAACTTCTGTAGGCAAGTCATTCCGCTGATTAATTGTTCTGTTAGGAAATTTCTTCCAAGTTCTAGGTTGGTTGTCTCCTTGATTCGTTCCTATCCATTGCTTCTTGTTTTTTTTCTCCCAGGTGCTTTGGGGAATAGATTGACCGCTTCTTTATGGCAGCCGCTTAGTTGGTTCTCCTCTCATCAAAGACTTTTGCTATAGGACTTTGCAGATTAATTAATGATTCTGTGAATTTATTTATTTTTATTTATTTATTTATTGGATTTGTATGCCGCCCCTCTCCGGAGACTCGGGGCGGCTAACAGCAACAATAAAACAGTGTACAATAGTAATCCAATACTAAAACGATTAAAAACCCATTAATATAAAAACCAAACATACATACATACCATGCATAGAGTTGTAAAGGCCTAGGGGGAAAGAGGATCTCAATTCCCCCATGCCTGATGGCAGAGGTGGGTTTTAAGTAGCTTACAAAAGGCAAGGAGGGTGGGGGCAATTCTAATCTCTGGAGGGAGTTGGTTCCAGAGGGCCAGGGTCGCCACAGAGAAGGCTCTTCCCCTGGATCCCGCCAATCGACATTGTTTAGTTGACAGGACCCGGAGAAGACCCACTCTGTGGGACCTAACTGGTCGCTGGGATTCGTGCAACAGAAGGCGGTCCCGGAGATAATCTGGTCCGGTGCCATGAAGGGCTTTATAGGTCTTAACCAACACTGATCGGCAACCAATGCAGACTGCAGAGTGTTGGTGTAACATGGGCATATTTGGGAAAGCCCATGATTGCTCTCGCAGCTGCATTCTGCATGATCTGAAGTTTCCGAACATTTTTCAAAGGTAGCCCCATGTAGAGAGCGTTACAGTAGTCGAGCCTCGAGGTGATGAGGGCATGAGTGACTGTGAGCAGTGACTCCCAGTCCAAGTAGGGTCGCAACTGGTGCACAAGGCGAACCTGGGCGAATGCCCCCCTCGCCACATGTGCATAACTGGTTGGGTGTTACAATATGTAAAGCAAACTAGCAATGTAAGTTTATAGGATTTAGTACATTGTTGCTTCAAAAGCTGGTGAGGCAGTAAGCCATAGGAGGCTGAATTGGCCAAAATGAAGGTCACTGCAAAATCCGCATATCCTCCTGATCACCTGGGACTCAGGAAGCAGAGAATAGATAGATGGAGGTGGGGCCAGTCAGAGGTAATATTTACCGGTTCTGAGAACTACTCAAAATTTCTACTACCAGTCTCGGAACTGCTCAAAATTTCTGCTACCGGTTCTCTGAACTGCTCAAAATTTCTACTACCGGTCTCTGAACTGCTCAAAATTTCTACTACTGGTTCTCTGAACTACTTGAAATTTCCACTACCAGTTCTTCAGAACTGGTCAGAACCTGTTGAAATCCATCTTTGGATTGGACCATCCGGGTTATGAGGGTGGTCAAAGTCCTTTTCCAGCTCTGCAACACAGTGTATTCTTCATCCCATTTATTTTTTAACTACACTGGGTCACTGCTTGTTCTTTTCTGTTTGTGTGGTGTGCTAAGCCTCCTATTTTGGGAACAGCAAACTGGAGAATGAAAGGACAAACTCACCCTGGTAATCACATGTATTCACAGCCTTAATGAAAATCAGGGCCATTATAAGTCACACTTTCCTTTGTCTCCTTTTGCTGTGTCTTGTGTGATTTTGCTCTCATTTGGGGGCATTGATTTGAAGGTCCTGAGATCCTGCTTTTGTGTTGCTTAATTGCTGTGTGGAAGTGTGGGTCTTAACTGAGACTCTTATAATTAATTACCAGGGTTTCTAGACCAATGGGAGAACCGACTGTAGATAGTGTTTCAAGGCAGGTTTGGGACTGCAGAGACCCCAGTTCAAATCTGCATTAAACCACCAGAAAGGAGAAAGACATTTGCTCAGAATCAAATAAAGCAGACTTGTTTTCTACTTGCAGAATCAATGTATCTACAACAAAGGTATATAAAATGCAGTAATTTTAATTTTTTCTGAAGATGCATTGGATTCAATACAACTGAAAATTGTCTTGGGATAGCTTAATGAAAAGGGGACTTTAAAGCTTTCAATAAATGAACCACAAATACAAAGACATGGGCATGGAAACTGCAAACACAATCCATGCTTGAGTATAAGATCACATCCAAAAGCACATTTTATTAGAATCATTATAAATCCTTCCATTCCCCACAAGTCAGTTAGAAATGAAGAAGATTCTTGGATGGGAAGTGAAAAGTTTTCAAGGAAAAAAAACTCCAGTTGCCTTTTGGAAAAGTAGCTTTGGGACAACCATGACCTGGATGGAACGTCTCCCCATAGACATCTTATTAGAAGATAAAATCATAGGGCTGTTCAAGACTTTGCTTGCCAAAATTGCCTGTACTAGGCAATATTGAAGGGTTTTTCAAAACACATTAACAGAAAGATATATAAAATATACCCATTTTATGTAGATTTGTTTTAACATAAATAGGATTAAATAATTTGAAATTTACGAAAATGTGAAAACAATTGGAACTGATGATGATGATGATAATAGTAATAATAATAAAGCAGTCTTTAAAAATTAAGTCTAATAATTTGAACATTCTATAGGCATTTATAGTTATTGACTTACCTCCTTGCAGCAAACTACAAGCAGCCAGTTTCAGCTCAGTCTGATTAGCACAAGAAAATTAAATTCTGCCTTGCTTTTCCCTGCCAGCAATTTGCCTCCGTGCAGCTTTAGTTTCATTTTCATTTTCAAGCTCTGGGCTGCTTGCTGCAAAGAGGTAAATTGCTGGGAGGCAGAGACCAAAGGGTGGGGGTGGCTGGGTGGAGTTACATTCAGTGTATAAGACACACCCATGTTTTCACCCTCTTTTTTTGGGTGAAAAGGTCTGTTTTATACTCCAAAAATGTGTGTGTGTGTGTGTGTGTGTGTGTGTGTGTGTGTGTAACCCACCAAAATCCCACATACTTAATTCCACTTTCTAAAGAAGAGGAAGATTTTTTTAAAAAATTCCACTTCAGTCTTTTTAGCCATATTAATTTGATTTTTAGATGTATTGTTATGTTGTTCTGGTATGTTGTGAGCCACCCCAAGTCCTCGGAGAGGGGCGACATACAAATCCAATTAATAAATAATAAATAATAAATAAATTTGTCTGGCCAAATGTAAAGTTTATTGTACATTGTGTTTTCTTTTGAGCTTAAAAAAATATCCCATATTGAAAGGCTGGACATAATTTTGGTTGATATATTGTTTGTTTGTTTTTAATCAGTTAACTGAACCATTTAACTGACTCTATTTCCATAATTATTATTTGTTTAATTCTGAGGACTGAGGAAGCAATGCATATTTTCTCTGAAGCATGAGATTTCAATTTAACCCAGACAAAATAAATAAATAAAATCTCACAGGCACATCTAATCTATGTTAGTTCAACAAGGTTGACCCAGGTCAGTTGCTCACTACCGTAAAATATTTCTGTCCACTGGTGGTGCCCAGTGTGGATGTCTGGAAGGCTATTAGTTTCTTCTGTTTTGTAAAAATAAAAGTAGTTGTTAAAAGAAAAATTAAATTGCAATGGCTGGCTGAAAGTTGGTGTTACCACACAGGGAGCTTCTAGAACAGGGATGTCAAAAGCTATTTCATTGAGGGCTGTATCAGGATTGTGCTTGACCTCAGGGAGGGTGTGGGGTATGCTGGGTGTGTGCGGCCAGCTCGACGTCACTTGTATTGGAGGCGCCTGTGGTGGCCCAAATGCTCTGCCAGAGAAAATGGGCTCCCATGCTCTGTTTTGGGTGTGACGGCCTTCTGCAACACTCTGCCAGCAAAAACAGATCTTGGGAAGGGCGCATACCACCTTCCTAAGCTCCATTTTTTGCTGACCGAGACACCATGGGCCGGTCCTTTGCTGTTTCTAGGGCAGCCCTGTGGGTCAGATCTAAGAACCCATGGACTAAATCTACCCCCCCCCACCCGGGCGTTGAGTTTGACACTTCTGTCCTAGAGCTTCGACATTTTGCAGAGCGTCTCTGGGATTTTGTCTCTGTCCACCAGCAGAGAGGTAATCTAACACTGTGGTGTGACTGACTAGTGAACTGGCTTAATTCCCCAAAGAAATCCTGGGCTCTTGTGCACCTCTGTAACTCCACATTGCCATCTGGGTTCTGTTGTTTCCAAAAAAAAGTTGTTACTCATGGTGCAGTTTATCATGTTACCCAAACAGCGGTAGTGCAGAACTTTTGGAAAGAAGTGCAAGAGGACACTAATAGGATGTTAAACATACGATGGACAATTACAAAGGAAATGGCAGTACTAGTCAAAAGGAACAAGTTGGGAGAATTTAGAGAAATAAAAGAAGCAGTGATAGAAAGCGCTCAGGCGGTAATAGTCCTAGGCTGGAAGGATGCGACAAAATGGACAATACAAAATTGGTATCAGTATATGGTGGATCATATTCAGTATGAGATTATGGATAAGGGGATGAATTCGGCCAATGAAACTAATCTGCAGGAACTGATGGGACAGTGGGACAAGGTAAGAGGATATGTGGTCAATAGAATTCGAGACCAAGCTGTAAAGAATAAATTAGAGTTACTTTATAATATGTAAACAGATATATTTCTCTTGAGTTAAAACGGTATATAGAAAATATGCCCCCATTTTGGTGGAGAGGTATGAATGTTGTCTGGTGGTGGGCACTTTCAACACTGAGCACATTGTTATATGTTGTGTGCATGTTCCATTGTTATATTGGTATTATAAAAATCAATAAAAATAATTAATTTTAAAAATGTTACCCGAACAGAGCCATATCTTGAGAATATACCTAAATAGGACATATGGACAAAAATATTTGGAAAACAAACCTTAAAATGTGTGTGAGAGTGTGTGTCAGAGGTGGGTACCTACCAGTTTGGACCGGTTCTATAGAACCATTGTAACTTGACGGCCTTGGTTGCTGGAACCAGCAGCAACCCAGGCCTGCTGCACCCCCAAGGCCGTTCCCTGAGCAGCACCTATGGCAACGCCATCTTGTTTTTTGCTCCTGCACATGTGCAGAAGCTTTTTTTTTTAGTACTGTGCCTGCATGCATGTGCAAAGCACACACAGGCATATCCCTGAGTGAACCGGCAATAGAAGAACCCGGAACCTACCCCTAGTGTGTGTGTGTGTGTTTTCTGATTCTGGGATGCAACTCCTAGCACTGTGCCACAACGGCAGAGATCCAAATATTAACAATTGGTCATGCTGTGGTCTCTACATGCTTAAGCTATAGGCCTAGAAATTTCTAAACTTCATTACATTGATGACTTTAAATCTCCTTTTAATCTGATTTTGAAAGTATGAAGCACATGGCTGGGGAGTAGCGTTGGGCAAACCCAACGAAGTTCGGGTTCAGCGAACTCACCCGAACTTTGCTGTGATGTTCGGGTGAGTTCGCCGAACCCAAACCCAAACCCGAACAGCAGCAAGCCACTGCAGCGTCCTTTTCTATAAAAATAAACAAGGAGATGGGGAATTCCCCACCTCCTTTTGCTTCCTTTTATTTTAAAGAAAAGGATGCCGCAGCAGCGCTACAAGCAAAAGAAGGTGGGAAATCCAATGATGGGATTCTGGGGACGGGGCTTTGACGTCACGGAGGCTCCTTCCTCACCATTTCGGCCGGCCAGGAAGTAATCTCTGTGATGTCAAAGCCCCGCCCCCAGAATCCCATCATGGGATTCCCCACCTCCTTTTGCTTCCTTTTATTTTAAAGAAAAGGATGCCGCAGCAGCGCTACAAGCAAAAGAAGGTGGGGAATCCAATGATGGGATTCTGGGGACGGGGCTTTGACGTCACGGAGGCTCCTTCCTCACCATTTCGGCCGGCCAGGAAGTAATCTCTGTGACGTCAAAGCCACGCCCCCAGAATCCCATCATGGGATTCCCCACCTCCTTTTGCTTCCTTTTATTTTAAAGAAAAGGATGCCGCAGCAGCGCTACAAGCAAAAGAAGGTGGGAAATCCCATGATGGGATTCTGGGGACGGGGCTTTGACGTCACGGAGGCTCCTTCCTCACCATTTCGGCCGGCCAGGAAGTAATCTCTGTGACGTCAAAGCCCCACCCCCAGAATCCCATCATGGGATTCCCCACCTCCTTTTGCTTCCTTTTATTTTAAAGAAAAGGATGCCGCAGCAGCGCTACAAGCAAAAGAAGGTGGGAAATCCAATGATGGGATTCTGGGGACGGGGCTTTGACGTCACGGAGGCTCCTTCCTCACCATTTCGGCCGGCCAGGAAGTAATCTCTGTGATGTCAAAGCCCCGCCCCCAGAATCCCATCATGGGATTCCCCACCTCCTTTTGCTTCCTTTTATTTTAAAGAAAAGGATGCCGCAGCAGCGCTACAAGCAAAAGAAGGTGGGGAATCCAATGATGGGATTCTGGGGACGGGGCTTTGACGTCACGGAGGCTCCTTCCTCACCATTTCGGCCGGCCAGGAAGTAATCTCTGTGACGTCAAAGCCACGCCCCCAGAATCCCATCATGGGATTCCCCACCTCCTTTTGCTTCCTTTTATTTTAAAGAAAAGGATGCCGCAGCAGCGCTACAAGCAAAAGAAGGTGGGAAATCCCATGATGGGATTCTGGGGACGGGGCTTTGACGTCACGGAGGCTCCTTCCTCACCATTTCGGCCGGCCAGGAAGTAATCTCTGTGACGTCAAAGCCCCACCCCCAGAATCCCATCATGGGATTCCCCACCTCCTTTTGCTTCCTTTTATTTTAAAGAAAAGGATGCCGCAGCAGCGCTACAAGCAAAAGAAGGTGGGAAATCCCATGATGGGATTCTGGGGACGGGGCTTTGACGTCATGGAGGCTCCTTCCTCACCATTTCGGCCGGCCAGGAAGTAATCTCTGTGACGTCAAAGCCCCGCCCCCAGAATCCCATCATGGGATTCCCCACCTCCTTTTGCTTGCAGCACCGCAAGCAAAAGGAGGTGGGGAATCCTATGATGGGATTCCCCACTCTCCTCCCGGGTGGCAGCATTTTGCGGTTTTTGAGCGAACACCAAACCCGAACTTTACCCAAACTTTTTTAAAAGTTCAGGTTCGGGTTCGGCATGCCGAACACTGCAAAATTTGGCACAAACCTGAACTTTGCAAATTTGGTTCGCCCAACACTACTGGAGAGCAATCATCTTAATGGTTTAATTTGGATTGCATTTAACATGAAGGAAACTGAATGAATTTGAATTTCTGCCTGGTTCCATCCGCGCACTCAAGGGTCAAGTGGAAATAAGTCCAATGTGTACATTCTGTTCTTCAGCCTGCCTGTATTGTAATTACTATTTCACTTTTATTTGCATTTTAAAAATCTCACTTTTAGTGGGATCCCACACTGGACGGGAGGGGGGGTATTCCAAAACTAACCTTTAAATTGTTTTAATCTTGCGTTCTTTCATGCTTGTGAAAATGTATCATCTATGAAGGGTCATCTGTCAGAGATGCTCTCCTAGATCCTGTACTGAATAATAAGGTTGGATTAGATGATTCCTAGGGTCTTTCTAACTTTATTGTTGTATGATCATCTCTACTTTCTCAACACAGCCAGTATTTCTCAGCTTATTTACTCCCTCTGCTAAAATCTCAATACAGTATAACATTTTTTTTCCAACTGAGTCACCATGGAGTTGATAGTTGTGGTGAGGAGGAAATAGTTGGGATGAGCAGGAGTCACGTGTTTTGCTGGGAAATTTTATCAAGGTCTCCACTTTTGCTGATTTTTACTGCCTGTACAAAAATAGCTCCCTCGGTTATCGCTGGGGTGGACAGTCATGTGCTATAATAATCAACATTTTTAAAATTAAATTAAAAAACCACAGTCCAATATTGGCTCAACCTTGCATTGTAAGCAGTTAACACTAGGAAATAAAATGGGTGAGCATGAGTAAGCTGGCTGGGTAAGTAAGGTATTGAATTGATCCTGACTGCCATCAATTTTATTCCTTGACAGACGAGACAAGCCACCCCCAATGTTTTAGTTACTTAAATGTATTTACT